>NW_023458556.1:78463901-78522165 GCF_013731165.1 Rhagoletis pomonella
TTGTAATATGTCATTTATTTTATTAATTAAATTGAGTTAGATTTTCAACCAGGTGGTAACCCTCCTCAAACATATTTTCCGCTGTAAGGCTTCTTAAAACTCTTTAGTTTCGACACCCACATGGCAATACTTCATTTATTTTATCAGTTTAATTGAGTAAAAATTTTAAAATGGGCAACCCTCTTAAAAAATATTTCCAACATTCATCTTTCTAAACTCTATTTAATTTGATATCCACATTGCAATATTTAATTTATTTTATCAATTTAGCCGAGTTAAAATTTTTAAATAGGTGGCAACCCTCCTCAAATATATTTCCGAGAGTAACCTTTCTGAAACTTATTTTATTTGATACCCACATGACAATATTTCATTTATTTTATCACTTTAACTGAATTGAAATTTTCAAATAGGTGGCAGCCCTTCTCAAAAATATTTCCAACAGTTATCCTTCTGAAACCTATTTAATTTTATACCCACATTGCAATATTGCATGTATTTATCAATTTAACTGAGTTTAAATTTCTAAATAGGTGGAAACCCTCTTTAAAAATGTCTCCAACAGTCATAAGCCTCTTTAATTTGACACCTATATGATAAGTTATTTATTTTATCAATTAAATTGAGTTAAATTTTAAAACAGATAACAACCCTCCTCAAACATATTTTCGGCTGTAAGCCTTCTAAAAATCTAAAGTTTGATATCCATATGGAAATACCTCATTTATTTTATCAATTTAACTGAAATACAATTTTCAAATAGGTGGCAACCCCCCTCAAAAATATTTCCAACAGTCATATTTCCTAGACGTCTTTAATTTGATATCTATATTATAATAAGTCATTCATTTTACTTTTAAATTGAATTGAATTTTCAAACAGGTGGCAGCCCTACACAAAATTATTCCAACATATATCTTATTTAACCCTATTTAATTTTATACCCACTTTGCAATATTTCTTTTATTTTATCAATTTAACTGAGTTAATATTTTCAAATAGGTGGTAGCCGTCCTCAAAAATATTTCCAGCAGTTGTCTTTCTTAAACCTCTTTTATCTGATACCCGTATTGTAATATTTCAATTATTTTATCAATATAACTGGATTTAAAAATTTTCAAACAGGTGGTAACTCTCCAAATTTTTGCAATATAAATGGTCCTGGTATTATACCGAACACAAAAAAAAAATATTCAAATCAGTTCAGCGGTTCTCGAGTTTTGATGACCGTGACAAACGAACACAACATTTTTATATATGTATATATAGATTTCTAAATCAAAACTTCTCAAATGCCTTTAGTTTGGTACCGATATTGTAACATTTCATTTATTTTATCAATTTAATTGAGTTAAATTTTCAAACAGGTGGCAACCCTCCTCAAACATATTTTCTACTGTAGGTTTTTTAAAAACTCTTTAGTTTGCTACCCACGTTGCAATATTTCATTTGTTTAATCAATTTAACTGAGTTAAAATTTTGAAATAGATGGCAACCCTCCTCAAAAGTATTTCCAAACGTCTTCTTTCTTAAACCTCTTTAAATTGAGTTAAATTTTCAAACAGGTGGCAACCCTCCACAATCATATTTTCGGCTGTAAGCCTTCCTAAAAATCTAAAGTTTGATACCCAAATTACCGTATTTCATTTATTTTATCAAAATAACTGAGTTTAAAATTTCAAAGATGTGGCACTTTTACTTAAAAATATTTCCAGCAGTTATCTTTCTTAAACCTCTTAAATTTAATATCTATATTGTAATATATCATTTAGTTTATCAATTAAATTGTGCTAAATTTTTTAACAGGTGGCAACAATCCTATATAATATTTTTGACTGTAAGCCTTCTTAAAACTCTTTAGTTTGTTACCCACATAGCAATATTTCATTTACTTTATCAATTCAACTTAGTTAAAATTTTAAAATTGGTGGCAACCCTTCTCAAAAATATTTCCAAGAGTTATCTTTCTTAAACCTTTTTAATTTGATACCCATATTGTGATAATTTGTTTATTTTATCAATATTATTGGGTTTAAAAATTTTCAAAATGGGTGCCAACTAGAGTTGGGCACGGACCTAAATTTTCAGGCCCGGCCCGGCACGAGTGCAAACTCAACTTTCAAAAACACGCACGAGCACGCACGTTAAGAATTTTAGTGGGGCCCGGCCCGACCCGGCCTGGCACGACGGGACCCGTCCCCGCCCGGAATAACATATGTATGTACATATTTTTAATTTTGTGTTTATGTATGTATATTTACTTAAGCGAATCAATTTTTTACATCAAAGATTTTTATAATATATTTTCTGGGAAGTAGAAAAAGTGGAAAGTATTTACAGATATGTAAACAAAACTACTAAGTATCTTATTTTTTCTATCGGTTCCCAAATATTTATTTTTTTCCTTTTATCTTATCACAAGAGTTTTAAATATGTACTATTTTTATTTTGTATAAAAACAAAGGCTTATCTAAATTTGTAGTATTAGCAACGGGCTTTTTCGTGCTTATTCGAGCTTTTATGAAATTTTACTGAACGCCTATGCACGCACGAGTTCGTGCTAACAGCAAATATGCCCCTGCCAAAAGCCCGGCCCGTGCCCATCTCTAGTGCCAACTCTCCAATTTTTTGCGATATCATTGGTTCTGGTATTATACCGAACAATACAAAAAAAAATTATTCAAATCGGTTTAGCCGTTCTATAGTTTTGACGACCGTGACATACGAACACAACATTTTTATATATATAGATTCTAACCGGCGAATGCCTGTACCTTATATTTAGATATTAAAAAAAATTAATATGGTGGGTTTTTATTAGAGCTACAGAAGCCAAATAAACAATTTTTGGAATTTTTGAATATCTGTCTGTCTGCATATTTGTACGCGCATCCCTCGAAAACTAATGCATGGAATTGAATGCAGTTTTCACCGATGTATCGCTAGAGATCGAGCTTAAAATATGGAAGAAAAAATTAGAGATTTGCCACCTGTGTTTAAAATTTCAGTTTAGGCCAGTTGAAAATATCTTTGTGGAAGGTTGCCGCCTATTTGAAAACTTTAATTTAATTTAATTTATAGCATAAGTTAAATATTGCAATATTGGCATTAAACTAAAGAGGCTAGGAAATTTTAATGCCGAAAATATTTTTAGGGGATTTGCCAACTACTTGAAAAATTATGTTTATTTAAATTTGTAAAATAAATGAAATATTACAATACGGACTTTAAACTAAAGAGAATTAGGAAGCTTACTTTTGAAAATATTTTTGAAGCAAGTTGCCACTTATGTGAAAAATTTTATTCAGATAAATGTATAAGATAACCTAAATTTTGCCATATGGGTATTAAACAAAAGTATGTGAGAATAATATAATTGCAACAGGCCGATATTTGTACATAACAGATGTTAAAGAAAAATTAATAGGGTTTTATTAGATCAACAGAAGCCAAATCTAAAATTGTTATAATTTTGGTCTGCCTGTCTGTATGTTTGTAAGCGCATCACGCAAAAACAAATGTATGGAATTAAATGCAGTTTTCACCGATGTTTATATTTCTAGCGGTCTAATTGAAAATATAGAATCCAATTTTTTTTCAGTTTGTCATCGATCTTTATTCGTAGGTATTTGAATGTATTAAATTTTCCATCGCTTCGTTGTTTATATTTAGAGTTAGCACCGGACTGTTTTCAAAATTTCGCCTTGATATAAACACGCACTTTTTTGGAACTTCTGTGCGGAAGGCTTTTCGCTAAAAAAAATCAAAACTTTTTGTTGTTGCTGCCAAAAAATTAAGAAATCTGACACGTCACGCTTTACAATTTCATACAGTTCTCTGTACAATGTATTTCACTAAACTACTAAACGGCTGCACCGATTTGGTTCATATTTGGAACATATGCCAGCACCTTGAAAATAAATATTCCGACCAAAAATTTACTCGGTACGTAGCTCGGGATATTCCTAAAATTCTTATACAGACTAAAACGTAAAAAACCAATATATCTCTAAAACCAATTACGCTGGGGAACTGAAACTTAGCACTGATGCATATACATATTGCAAATGCATTGCAAAAGGGGGCGTGGCACCTTCCATACAAACTGAACTTCTCATATAGCTTATCTCTGGAACCGCTTACGCTAACGTCCTGAAATTTGGCACAGCTACATATGTTATCAATACCGTACTTATGGCGAACAGTGGTAATTATTGGAAAGGCTGGATCGATATACATTTACGTAAAAGCGCAAGTATCATTCGATTCTGAACCATTTTCTCCTAGATTTCTAAATCCCATTGAACTATTGTAACTTTGTTTTTAATTTTTAGTAAAAGGCAAAATTTATGTGAAAATTTTGAAGAATTTCTTTAAATTTTTCACAAAGAATGGAGCTTTGAATTTTCGAGTTTCGCTATAGACTGTCCTATCTACATACCTATTTGCATAAAATGATAACCGTTTTCGTTGTTCGGACTAAACTCAAAAACCACTGAATAGAGTTCCGTCAGATTGTCGGAGGTTATCTTACATACATACATATATGGTCCTATTACATGCTACTAGAAAACTCGCTAGGTGGTGCTGGAGTAGAGTTATTTATAAAAATCGTATTTATTAACTGATTTCGTTCAAATTTTAAATGTGAGCTATGTACCTGTATGATGGAAAATTCTTTTGATAAAAATTGATCCGATGAGTGCCGCTGGAGTCGAGGTTGAAATTCATAACACGTACCTATTTATTTTATGGTAAGCAATGGTTTTGCAGAAAATGGACCCAATTGATGGTGCTGCAGCCGAAATGCATAGAAACCCCGTGTGGTTCGTCTGCTTTGGCCCTATGTTTAAGTTATACGAATTTAGTTTTCAGATGTCTAAATGAAGGATGTGGTTAAGTTTGTCTGACGCCCTCATGCACGATCATGGGATCTTGCATCTAGCCAGAAATCAGTTCATAAATATTACCACGAATTGTAAAAGTGGTGAATTAACAAGGAAAGATCACCGTAGGTATATCAATTGCTTCATTTGAAAGATATTGAAGAGATCACACGACAAATTTAGCCAATGTATAACAGAAAACGCATTTCTGTGCTCTTGAGTTTCCTTATGAGAACTTTTATTGGCATACGCATCGCACCAATGTTGAAGTTGCAAGATCCTAGAAAAACATTACGCATGCTTGGCAGAGATCTCACAAGTGGACATAAGTCCATCGGTAAAGCTCATGGCACCGAAAGGGATTGGTATTTCCACAGCGTTGCTATTATTGACCTATGTGTGAGGAGGATACTGCGCCTTAGTGGTTGCAACTTAAACCAAAAATTTTGACTTTACCCTGCAGTGAAAAATTATCAATTGTTAAAACTAACCAACTTATAGTTAGCTTTTTGGCGAGATTTCGATTAATACCTCACTTTTAATTAGCTATGACAAAACCAACTTAAAGTGAATTGTAAAGTCGTGCAGGAGTCATGCAGACGCAATCGGGAGTTGGTTTTCTTTACAAGTTTCTATTAAATATCCTCATACAAAAATTACTTTCAATACACTTTTTTTCTAAACTTCGCAAATTCTTTTTCATATTCAGGACAAATAAAAGGAAGATCGAAATTTTATACTATCATTTTGAAGTTATGTCTGACGGTGTTCGAATATGGGGCCACCCAGAGCAGAATATGTAAACAAATATGAAATGTAATAAAATAAAGTAAATAAATAAGTAAATAAAAAAGTAAAAAAACAAAAAAATATTTCGTTTTTCTTATAGATATTTTATGTCCAAATGTAGTTAGTTACAAGTTAGTTGACATGTAATGCAGAGGTATCCAGGTCTGACTTTTTTGCGGCCATCGCCCCACAAAAGTAGTTAGCTTTTTTCGAACAAAATACATAGTTAGTTAGTTAATTAGTGTTCGCGTAAACAGACTAAAGTTAGGTATAAGCTAACGTCACTCCCTGCAGGGAAATTACATAAAAAATTCACTTGTTTTCATTATTTTTCTTAATTTAAACACCTATAATTCAACAGTTATGTAGCAAATTGATCCAAATTTTTGCTGAGGCTTCAAGTATACGTCAATGAATTATATCCAAAAGCAACCAGCTTGATTTAGTTTACAACAGTGAAAATAAAGCTAAATAACACAAAGGTTACCTGTTTTTTAGATTTGCCCATATATGTATGTATTAGCCTGCATCAAATAAAACGAATGTTTTGTCCCATATCAAAATTTCGTTGTCGGTTACAAAAAAAATTAATAGCTCTGATCCAGTATTCCATGAACTTACAGGTTTTTACATGAACTTGCAGGAAGTTTCAGGAAAAATGATCCCGTACTCCAAATTCCTCCAAAATCCTGCAAATTAGAGTAATTTTTGGAGAGTTGTGTAGAGAATGAAGTTGCCTGATTTTACCCGAATTTTTTCTTCTGGTAAAATCATGAAAAGTGTCAAGCGATCACTGGTTGACGTTTTTACAGGAAAAATGCTTTTTTGTTCCCGTACTTTTTGTTGTTACTCACTTTTTATTCTCACTTCAGAGAGTAATTTTACTGTTTGACATTTTTACAGTATTTTACACGAAAAGTATTGGATCACAGCTAATGTCGGCAAAATTTCAGCACTCTATCTTCATTTTTCTGTTAGCGCTCGCAAAAATAAGAATTTTCAATGAAAAAAATGTTGTACCGCTAATTTTTTATATAAACAATTAAATGCAACAAATAAAAGAAAAACTTTAAAGCAGTTTTGTAGAGAATTAAATTCCCTACAAAGAGAGTATTACATCAAATTTAAAAAACCAACACCGTGTTTTTTAGAGCTAAAATTTATATTTTGATTTACTTTTTGAATCAAAATTTATATAGTTAATTACTTTATGAAATTTTATGATTTAAACAACAAACTTGTTTGCATACTTTCATTGATCCCCATATCGTATTTTAAGAGATAAACATGATTTTACCTAGAAGAACAATCAAGATAAAAAATAAAATTTCCATTATTTTTCATTTTTAAGTTTTATTGGCTAAAAACTCATCGATATACTATTGCAAAGATGCTCATTTCACATGCACATGCCACTAGCATTAGTATATTAATGTTAATTTCACTGCTGGCAGTCTTTCCCTGCAAAAATTTGAGGTCCAGGTAGTCTACTGGGACGTAGTTTTAAAGTTTGCACCTACATAAAGTTTGAAAATAATAGAAATTTTATTTTTTATCTTTATTGTTCTTCCAATTAAAATCGTGTTTATCTTTTATAGAGATTGATTGCAAACATTAAAAGCGTCTAGGAATGTTGTTAAACTATGCTCCGTAGGTACACTTTTTCTCCCAAATAGGTAAATTAAGTTTATCTCAAAATATGGATCAGTAGCACCGCGTTCAGGTTGAAACTTTAAGGGCTGGTTTCTCCAACTCAACTTAAGTTAGTTTAGCAATTTTTTGGACTTAAGTCAAAAGTTAGCCTACTTTTTATTCAGCTTATTCTTGACTAAGTCCAAAAAATTGGCTAAATTTAGTTAAGTTGAGTTGGAGAAACCAGCCCTAAATGATACTGAATATGCAAAATGAGTCCAATTATTTTTACCCTTTCGAAAACCTTAAAATTAAAAAAAGATAAATATGCCTGTAGTATACATATAAATATGTAGTACTTTTAGAGATTATGTTCGCGAATTAATAGGAGGTGGTGTCACCAGAGAATCTGAGATTTTCAGAAGATTGTCGAAATGATGTGTTTGTAGTACCCAACCTCGTATTCATTCACCTTTGTTTGTTTATTATCTGCAGATCGCAAATAGTTGAAAATCCATACACAGTTTTACGGAAATAAAAAGATTGATGTCTTGGTTTACACAACTAACTAAATGAAAATAAAATTTGCTTAAAATTTTCCGCAAGCATTTTGTCGGTTGCTGGTTTGAACCCCCAAAAACCCCTACCTGCGTTCACCCCTGATGTATGTGTATATGTATGTATTTTACAAGTCTTATTTTTGAAGTTTATATGAGTTCCTTTTAGTTTATTTATTGTATTTATTGAATAAATAAATAATTAAAATAATTACATATAATAAATGAAATAAATTTTCTTGAGTTCAATAAAATGTTTTTTTTTGCACAAAACAGGTGATGATTGAACGTGCATTTTCCATGCAGAAGCTAATACTACCGGACTTTAGGAATCGCATATTTAAGTGAGGAAACATTGGAAAGCATATTGCTAGTAAAGCTGTATCCGAGAATCCTCGAAGCTGCTACCCGGATGAGGAACAAGATTAATTTTTTATTGATATTTTAAAATTTTTTTTTAAATAATTAAATTTAAATACATACATAAACGTAAATATCTTGCTTCCTATTTTCGAATTCTTGCAAAACAACCTTATGTTTCTAGTAGCCATAAAGTAAAATGGAAATACAACAAGGTACGAAAGAGACATAAAAAACCTAAATTAGTTACTCAAAAAACATTGATTTTTCTGCATTTTATAAAAGACAAGTTACTTGGCTTTGTCGTATCACAGGAAATATGCTTATTCCGCTCCGTTGTTTCTGCTTTCACATTTTTCATCATGCAAACATCAGCAGAATTCATTTGTTGAGAAGCATCGTGTTCGTGCTGAAAAGTAAACGATCGTTTGCTTCCCAGCATGTTTCGTGTTGCTGCTATGGCAAATATGACAGCCAGCGTTGCCACTAACAATTTTTTTTTGCCCCTACCAATTTTCTTTCCAAATCCGACCAAAATCGTTTACAACCTACCAAATAAATTTCAATTAAAAAAAAGCATTCTGAAAGCATACAATTCATTTATTTAAGATTAAATGTTTCGAATACAAGACATTTATTTACATTCATACATATACAGTATATTTTGCTTAGCTGCACATCCTTCTTTGCACGAAAAACTTGTGCACGTAACCGAAAAAGGCACTTAAGCGAATTTTCTTTACTACTTCAATGAGGAAGGTATCCGAATCCCTATGAAACCAAATATTGGCGGAGCACTTACCATGTAGAAATTACTGCAAGCGAAATTTTTACCGAATGTTATCTAATTATCTATATAACTACATAATTTGATAGCCATTTTCGTTGTTATGCGAGATGAGCAAAATAAATAAAAGGTTGTAAAATTAGGTAATTGTAGGGCCAGTGCAGGTAAACGTAATACTTCAATTGATAATTGATACTAGTCGCACAATTTTTAAGGCAGCTATCGCCAATGTGCAGGTATGTTGAATGCATCTATCGGAGCAGTTTCCTTATAAATGTTAAAAATAATGCTTTTGATGCGCATTTTGGGGTAGGTATCTTAAATGTGCACTTAAGCATAGAGGCAGCAAAGCAAAATATACAGTATGTACTTTGTACATTTTAAAACAAACAAGAAACAAATAAATGCAGGAACAGTCTTAGAGCCGGTTGCTCAAAGCTTGGTTGACACTAATCATCGGTTAAACATCGTTATCGACGTTGCCGACACCGTGTTAATGCATGGAGTCGAAAACGTCGATAACGATATTAACCGATGATTAGTGTCAACCAGGCTTTGAGCAACCGGCCCTTAAGCACAGAGATGGGATCATTTAATATTTTTTGGTTGTATGAATTATATACATACCTGCATGTTTTGTACCAATAAGTTTTTTAGCAGCTGACCACTTATAGTGCGGTCGTTTTGGTTTACAAGTTCCTTGCATAATATTATGCTATTGATACTGTCAATATTAAGTTTATTTCTTAGTTTAGTTTTTATCAAAGAAAGCGTTGAAAATTTTCGTTCTACAGCCGCAGAGCTATGTCGTAATGAAATTATATTAAAAACAAAATTGGCGAGATGCATGAAGCTGTTTTCATTCACTCCATTTTGAATAGAATAAACTTTTTCCCAAAACATATCAATATCCAGATCACTTGAAATATCAAGCTCACTTAGCCTCAGTAAATTCCACTGCGTGGTTATTATATCAGGATCGCAATCTATGAGATGGCGAAACTTTAACAAAAAAGGTAAAATAGGTAAATCTTCTTCAGGAACTACCTTAGCTGGTGTCATTGGGCCGTATGAATAAAAATAAGCAATTGCTTTTTCTTAAAAATTCAGTTCATTTACTCAATTTATTCAAACAAAATTGAAGTAAAAGGTATGCAATTTTAAGAAAAAGCAATTGCTTAGTTTTTATTCATACGGCCCATTATTTGTAAAAGTTTTATATCTTCACGCTTGAAATCAAATCTTAAATTTATTTGGTCCAAAAACTCCATGTAAAACTTTAATATATTGGTTTTAACTCGAGGATTCCAGAAAAATTGACATTACTTTTCATAAACATCTCAGCTCGTTCCAACAAAAATGTCAGATATTTTTATATGATTATTTTAATTTTTAAAGTCAATAATAATATTGCTACTGATCGCATCTTTTTTAATAAAGCTACTCAAAATTAAGAGATAATGTGCTTTGATAGTTGCATATAAGTATGGCAAACGAGAGCTTTGAGCTTAGAACTCTTTGTTAAGATTGTTAATTATGAGCAAAATATACGATAGAAATAAAAATAAAATAAAAAAAAAAACTTTTTAATAAACAACTAAAAAGTAGAAAATAATATTTCTCAGTCCCACAGAATTTGTTTTGATAACTTTTGATTTTGAAATTTTAGCAAAAGTCATTATAAACAATTAATGACATTGAAAACGAAAAACGTGGAGCGCATGCAGTACAAGCATTCGATTTCATTGACAATAGTCAAACTACATAACATTCTACAGCGAAAGTACAAATTTGAGATCGATTTTAAGCGGTCGTTATTCATATGCCCACATACATACATATGTTACTTTTCATATCAATTCAAGTGTATTACATGCGCCCCACGCTTTTCATTTTCAATGTCATTAATTGTTTATAATGACTTCTGCTAAAATTTAAAAATCAAAAGTTATCAAAACAAATGCCTTTCGGCAATTTTTCACAAGCGTAGCTTGAGCAATGGTGAAGTGAGTGGCATGTGCACTTTATATAAAATAAATCGGTTTCTGCGCCCAAGTCTCCAGCCATAACATTGGCTCCATCAGTAGCCAAACCATTATATATTTATATGCAAAACGATGTTTGAAAAATATATTTTTATATATAAGAATTTAAAAACTTAATTCAACTAACTATCCGACCAAAATCTTACTTTGCCGACCAACCTACCAAATGAAAAAGAAGCGTCCAAATTTGGTTGGAAAAGACAATAGTGGCAACACTGATGACAACAGAAGCAACCAATGTTGCCACAGAGGAATTTTTTTACTTACCAAAACTTCCTGCCAAACTTAAACAAAACCTAAAAAATTTTTTTTCGAGTTTCTAATATTTTTTTTCAATGTCATGTTTATTAACTTAACATTTAGTAAAACTAAAACACTGCTAGTACAATATAAACAAATTAACTGCGTATAACAATTAATTTTACTGCACAGACTGCTGCGACCTAAGAAGATCCATTGTGCTACATCCTAATTGTAATCACTCCAACCTTAATAATACACATATATTAGTGTTTGGCCGAGCTTCTCCTCCGATTTGTGGAGTGCCCCTTGATATTGTCACACAAAGATGAGAAGGTGTTTTTCATGACAGAAATAAACTCGGAGGTTTGTCATTGCCTGCCAAGGGGCGACCGCTGTTAAGAAAAAAAAACCTTTTTTCTATATTTTTTTGTGATGTTTCTTTGACCAGGACTTGAACCCAGGCACTGCGGAGTGGAAACGCGCACTATAAACCCAATTTTTGTAGGGTAACTGCCAAATCCAATCAATTGCTTTTACTTCTGCTTCCGAGCTTTTCAGTATGCAAGCATCAGCAAAATTCATTTGCTGAGAAGCATCGAGTTGGAGCCGGAAAGCGAACGATAGTTTGCTTCTCAGCTCTTCTTGTGCTGCGGCTGTAGCTGTTCGTTTTTTTTTTTGAAGCCAAGGCAAAAGCAAAAATATTGCTTTTGAAGCAAAACAACCTCAGAAGCAGAGCACCAGCATATTTTCGTTAAAAATAAACCGCCTAAACTCAACTCAGCAAGTCAGCACGAATAGATTTGCACTGCTAAGTGACAATGCCGATGATGTGAATAGCCAAATTTCTGAAGGTGCTGCAAAAGCTACTAATGCCAAACCTCCGCCGATTTTTATAAGAGAAGAGAATTCAAGCTCTCTTGTTAAAAAAATCACCCAGCTAATCGGTAGTAATAAGTTTCATATTATACCACTATCGCGAAACTAAAGTGCAAATTTATGTGAAAGTTTTGGAAGCACTTAAAGAACAAGGTTTCAATCCAAAACCTGCTGTGAATATTTTTAATAGGAACACAATCCCTCAACTTTTATTTAAAGTTGAGCTCGAGCCTGAAAACAAACCACTGGGCAAAAACGATGTGCATCCAATTTATAAACTACAATATCTGCTGCATAGTAGGATAACTGTGGAAGAACCGCATAAGAGAAATGGCAATGTACAATGCACCAACTGCCAGGAGTACGGTCATACTAGGTCTTACTGCACGCTTCGCTCAGTGTGCGTAGCTTGTGGAGAGCTACATTTCTCTGCCACTTGCACATCAAACAAAGAAGACCCGCGTGCAAAAAATTGTGGTAACTGCGGTGGAAATCAACTACAGAGGCTGTCCAGTCAATAAGGAGTTAAAAAGCCGGATCAACCAACGCGTGGCTTCCGTACGTACTCATAATGTATCGAATGCCTTTGTACCCTCCCAAACGAATCCTTACGTTTTCTTCGCCAAAAGAGCCACGTCGCCAACAGTTCTATCAAACACCGTCAATGGAGTCTCGTTTGCAAGTGCCTTAAAATCAGGCTTAGAAAACCCTGCCCCTACAAAAACTGCACCTCAAGTTGCGCCGCAAGAACAGCATCCCATGCACAATACGGCAAACAATCCAGTATCGAAGCTACGATAGCGTCGATGCAACAAAACATGATGAATTTCATGACTTTCATGCAAAACACATGCAAGAACTCATGCGAAATCAAAATACACTGCTCAAACTCCTTGCTACTCAGCAAACAAGATAATGACGCCACTTAAAATAGCCCTCTGAAATGCAAACGGCATTCCTCGCCACAAACTAGAACTGTCAAAATTTCTTAGGGACAAGGAAATTGACATAATGCTCCTTGCTGAAACACACCTAACTAATAGATATAATTTTGACATTTCGGGATATACCTTTTATTGCACGAATCATCCAGAAGGAAAGGTGCATGTCAGAACTGGTATATTAGTCAGAAACCGGATTAAACACCATCATTTGACTGGAATTGCCGAGAATTATCTGCAAGCAACATCAATATACGTACAAACAAAGCAAGGTGATATTACGCAAACCGCGGTTTATTGTCCCCCACGTTTCACGATAACAGAAAAACAGTTTATGGATTTCTTCAGTTCGCTGGGAGAGCGCTTCCTTGCTGCAGGTGATGATAATGCGAATCACCCTCACTGGGGCTCACGCTTGCCCAACCCTAAAGTCAAGCAATTACAAAACGCGCTTACATATATGTAGAAGAAACAAACTCGATTACGCTTCTCCTGGAAAGCCTACATATTGGCCGGCAGACCCGCAAAAGTTGCCAGATTTGATTGACTTTGCGGTGACAAGGAAAATTCCTCACGGCCTTATTAGTACAGAATCAGTTGCAGATCTCTTATCAGACCGTTCACCTGTATTTTTTACATTGTGGCATCAGCCACAAGAAAAAGAGTAACCCTATATGCTAACGACAAGGGCTACAAATTGGTTAAAGTATAAAAAATAAATCAGTGCGCATATAGACCTCGATCCAAATTTAGATACGCCGACCGATATTGAAAACTCCATAGCCGCTCTTGAATCTACACTTAGAGCAGCCACTAGCGTTTCCACACCCCAGAAAGGTTATGTGCAAGATAAAAAATATAATTTAACGAATAGGAAAATTTAAATGCTTGAATTGGAAAAACGACGCCTACGACGGATATGGCAGACTCATAGATCACCAGCATCAAAACAACTGCTCAAGGCGGCCACACATGCACTGACGAGAGCCCTCAAGAACGAGGAACAGTACGAACAGTACCAGTACATCCAAAAGCTCTCACCGACTAGCACAAAGCACTCGTTAGGGAGAGCACACCAAAATCTACATGCGCCAATAGAGACTGAAATGCCAGTACGTGACCACAATGGCAAATGGGCTCGGAGTGACGCAGAAAAAGCAAACACCTTTGCTGCTCATCTAAAAAATGTTTTTATGCCAAACCCCGTAACTAATGATTTTCAACTACCTGCCGTACCCAATGTGTCAAAATGTGAGCCGCTGAAATTTGTACCTGAAGAAATTTCAAAAGTAATTAAGGATCAACTGCAACCAAATAAGGCCCCAGGGCACGACTTAATAACCCCAAAAATGATTATTGAGCTACCAAATTGTGCTGTACTTTGCATCTGTATGCTATTTAACGCAATCACAAAACATTGTCATTTCCCTCACCAATGGAAAAAGTCGACTATTGTCATGATACCAAAGCCCGGAAAGGATAAAATGCAGCCATATTCTTTTAAGGCCCATCAGCCTGCTAGCGTGTATGTCGAAATTATTCTTAAAACTTCTTATGCTCCGCATCTCCCCACATCTGCAAGCCCGCAACATAATACCACTTCACCAATTTGGCTTCAGGGAAAAGCATGGAATAATCGAGCAAGTAAATCGCATAACAACCGAAATCCGAACAGCGTTTGAAAAGAGGGAATATTGCGCTGCAATATTTCTTGATGTCGCCCAGGAATTTCATCGCGTCTGGCTAGACGGTCTTATGTATAAAATACAAATGCTACTCCCTCAAAGCACACACAAACTGCTTAAGTCATACCTTTATAATCGAAAGTTTACAGTTCGATGTAACACCACCATCTCTGAAGTCCACGCAATCGAAGCTGGAGTGCCACAAGGCAGTGTCCTTGGCCCGATGCTGTATGTCTTATACACCGCGGATATTCCTACAAACGACCGCCTGATAATGTCCACTTTTGCCGATGACACTGCCATAATCAGTCGCTCCAAGTGTCCTCTACAAGCAACTGCGCTCCTAGGCAATCATATGGAAGCTGTTGCCAATTGGCGAATAAAGGTTAACGAGCAAAAATGTAAGCAAGTTACATTTACACTGAATAAGAGTAACTGTCCGTCCTTGACTTTGAACAACGTAAAAATACCACAAAGCAATCATGCCACTTACATAGGAGTCCATCTGGACAGGCGACTTACTTGGCGAAACTACATAGCGGCTAAACCCTGTAGGGAAAACACGAACTAGTGAACCAAATTTCTAGTTCAGTACTAGTTCTTTTTCGCCAAAAACGAACCAGTCCGGTAGTAACTAGTCCCGCACCAGTCCAAAAGCAGTGAAATGTGGTACTTTCCCTAAACTATTTTATTCCAAATTTTAAAAGCAGGGATGGTAATCATTGTGAGTAAAATAATTTAAATCAGCATTTAATCATTATTTTATGAATTATTATTGAGTTTTATTTTTTCGCTCAAAACGGAAATAATTATTATTTGATTTTTATTTTTGGGATTACAAATAATGATTATTTTATGATTTTTATGTTTTCGCGCAGAGATTATCATTAATTTTGAGCTTTATTTTTCCACTTAAAAATAATGATAATTTATAAAATTTAAAAGGCCATACAGACGCAACCTAATGAAATTTTGACCTGAAAAGTTTGGGTCTTATTCCTCTTATAAGGGTGCGGCTGCCTCTCAAAAGAATACGTCGGTAATCACGCTGGTATAGTTTTTGAGTTGCTTAATAATCATTATACTTAGTGATTCCATAAACAAAGGCCAAGATCATGAAGGACAATTGAGAAAGGCAAAGCAGTTGCAGAAAAAGGGGCATTTAAAAAAAAAAGTGTCAAAATAATTACCACTTTCTCACTAAATTTATTTAAAAATGCAAGCCACGAGAGCTACCTTTTTTTATGAAAATACAAACAAATATTTTTTTATGCAATCCTGCACAGCTACCTTAATACAGTCAGTCAATAAAGTTTAGGTACAACGAATTTTTTACAATACGGGCAACTATTTTTTAAATATTTTAGTTTTCGGAAATTTTTTTTTAAAAATATGGTCAATTCTACAACAAAATTCTGCAAAATTTCATTAAAATAATTCACTTTCTATTTACGCTCTAGAAAAAAGTTGAGGTTGCAGTTTTTTAGCCCATTCAATTTTAGTATAATGAAGTGCAAGTATGAGAAAGATGGGACTTAGCAAACAACAAAAAAAAATTGATAAATATCAATGGTAAGTCCTAGCTACCTCAAACTTGCACTTTGTTATACTAAAATTGAATGGGCTGAAAAACTGCGTAATTAACTTTTTTCTAAAGAGTGTAAATTGCAATATTTGGGTGGAAATTTGCAGTTTTCTTTAATTTTGCATAAGGTTTGGAACTCTGATTATTGGGGTTTTTGGTGTAGAACTAACCATATTTTTATACAAAATTAGGGAAAAATAAAATATTTAAAAAATAGTTGCCGGTATTGTAAAAACTTCGTTGTACCTAAATTTTATTGACTGACTGTATATCTTATTTAAGTTAAGTACGACAAAAACTTTCGAAGTACTTCATATACATATAAGCTTAAAAAGAACTGAATTTACTTAAAAATCAATATGCTTAAATTTAGACAAGTAAGACAAAGTGAACTAATATTTTTACTCTTAAGCAGAACGCACTTTTGTTTTTTACTGACTACTTAAGTTTGACACTACTACTACTACTACTAATGTGGTTTATAAATTTTTATACCCGAGCGCACTTGTGCACAAGGGTATTATAACTTTGTTCACATAACGGTTGTTTGTAACAGGCAAAACGAATCGAGATAGATATAGACAAATGTATACATAAATGATCAGAATGAAAAGAGAAATCGATTAAGCGGTGACTGTCTGTCCGTCCGTCCGTCCGTCCGTCTGTGCACACGATAACTCGAGTAAAAATTGAGATATCTTAACGAAACTTGGTACGTGAACTTCTTTTGGGCGTGGGACAGATGGTATTGAAAATGGGCGAAATCGGATAATAACCACGCCTACCTCCCATATAACGGTAATTTTAAGAAATACGAAAACTGCGATATTTTCGTAACTACTGAAGCTAATTCACTCAAAATTGATACTTACAATGAGTTTCAGACGGAAAACATGAACATTATAAATTTTTGGAAAATGGGCGTAGCCACGCCCACTTATGGTTACATGTGTATATCTTGGTAACCGCTGCACCAATTTCTTTTAAACTTAGCACAGTTGTTGGCCTTAGTACCACTTACTAAATGGCTAAAAATTTTAAAAATCGGACAATAACCACGCCTACCTCCCATATAACGGTAATTTTCAGAAAAACGAAAACTGCGATATTTTAGTAACTACTGAAGATAATTCACTCAAAATTGATATTTGCAATGAGTTTTAGACGAAAAATAAGAATATTACAAAATTTTGGCAAATGGGCGTAGCCACGCCCACTTATGGTTACATGTGTATATCTTGGTAACCGCTACACCAATTTCTTCCAAACTTGGCACAGTTGTTGGTCCTGATACAGCATACCAACTGGCCGAAAATTTCTAAAATCGGACAATAACCACGCCCACATCCCATATAACGGTAATTTCGAGAAATACAAAATCTTCGATAAATCAGTAAATATTGAAGCTAATTTATTCAAAATTGATGATTGCAACAATTCTTTACCAAGAAATACGTTTATGACAAAATTTTGGAAAATGGGCGTAGCACCGCCCACTTGTGATCACATATATGTATCTCGCTAACCGGTCTAGCAATTTGTACCAAGCTCGGTATGGTTATTGTGCTTGCCACATAAAAGCAAACCGTTGAAAATTGTTGAAATCGGACTAAAATTGAGGCCGCTTTTCATATAACGGTAAATTTCAGATATGCTTGAAACTGCAATATTTCGAAATTTAAGGACGCTAATTTACTTAAAATGTATACACCCCGGCTTATCATGTAGCGGTAGCTTTCGGAAAGGTGGAAAACATATATTTAAGACTTGCGCCGGGTATTTAATGTTCGGCTCCGCCCGAACTTAGACTTTCTTACTTGTTAATAAATGCGTTTAAACATTTGTGATGGTATTGTGCTTCCTTCAACCGATCGTATTTAATATAAAAGGGAAATGTTTCGACAAGCCTGATTAGAAATGTAGATCTAAGGTGACGAATTTATAACAGGTTGGGAACTATAAAAAATGGATGCAGATCGAACTAGATCTCATCTGTCGAATTTGGAACTGGTTCGGAACTATAGAAAAAGCGATGCAACACGAACTAGATCTTATCTGTCGAATTTAGAACTGGTTCGGAACTAGAACCAAAGGAATGCAACGGGGGACAATTGACACTTCCTAGGACATCGCAATGTTAAATTCGCCAGTCGCTAGCATGCAAAAGAGAATTAACGCGTACTAGCCATGGCTCCAAACGCACTAGAACCGAACCAGTTCCGCACTAGTTCGTTTCCCTACAGGGAAAGGACTGATCTCAAGCTGAAGGCGAATTCTCTCCACTGGCTTATTAACTCTCGCTCACCCCTGCGTCTGGAGTATATAGTGCTTATTTACAATACAGTTTTAAAACCGATATGGACCTATGGATGTGAGTTATGGGGGAAACCCGAGGAGCAGCATCATCGAAATCCTTCGTCGTGCGCTATCTAAAATCCTTCAAACAATCACCCGAGCACCTTGGTATATCCGAAATGAGAACATTCGCCGCGACTTGAGAATACCAGAAGTACGAACCGAAATAGAACAACGGAAGACGAAATACGTATTGAAGCTTTTAGCGCACCCAAATCATTTAGCAAGATCTTTATTGCGTGTCAACAGGACCTCAAGACTACGTAGGAATGACTTACCAGTTCAGTCGTAATCTTTTCTTAGGGCCAGTTAAGAAAATACTCATCCCAACTAGGGGAAGTAAATTAAGTGAATAGATTAAGATTCGAAAACTAATTGTTAGGCCCTTAGGCAGGGCAGATTCAATAAATAAAAAAAAGTTAAAAAAAGTCTTGAGTAAGAACTTTAAATTTGCCAGCCGTAGGTACTGATTTGGGAATTTTGGGGATTATGCATGGTTGCTTAGGTATATGGTCAAAATCGCTATATCTGTTGGGTATTTTTCAGAAGAAAATATATTATAATAAGAGTTACTGTAGTGTGTTATCCGATCGGAAACAATACCAACTCGCTGTAAGCCCAAAACAAGCTAAAACACAACTGAGTCAAAGTGATGATTGAGCATTGTTTCTTTCTTTTGCACGCTGACATATTGTTTTTAATAATCTTAAATCTATAAGTATTATAACAATATAGTACACGTAGGTGTGCTGTTCATTGATTATATAAAAAAAATTTATGAAGCAGTGATTCTGGATTATTAAAATTTAACCGAGTTTTCTTGTTTTTCCACGTAACTTTTTTACCGTTTGATTTTTGAAAATGGCGTTAAATTAAGATATATTACATAACATACTCTTGAAAGTGACATCAGGGTTGAATGTGTTCCTTTAATAGAACCAGAGTTACTAAGTCTATTTTTGCAATTGTCCAGGAGACACAAAAAACGTTCCTAAGTAATTCTCTTTAAGTATTTTGCAAAACTTTGAATGCAGTGTTTCGCGTTTTTCATTTACCCTTTATTAAAAAGAAAAATTAAAAAAATCTGCTTTTTTATAAATTTTGTAGATAATTTTGTGACTTAGCAAATTTTCTAATTTTTTCTTAAAATTTTTTTGTGGACTTAGCAAATTTTCCATGAATTTTTCCAATATGTACTATACGCAAAGTCCATCTCGTAAGTACATTTTAAGAAACAATTTGTTAGAACAATTTGTTAGAACAAATTGTTTAGGTTCTTTTAATAATAATAATAATAGATTGACGCTTACACATATGTTAGTGTTTGGCCGAGCTTCTCCTCCGATTTGTGGCCTGCGCCTTGATGTTGTCACACAGAGCGGAGGGAACTACGAACTCCGAACGGCGATTGTATTTTTATGAGAAGCTGTTTTCCATGGCAGAAATACACTCGGAGGTTTGCCATTGCCTGCCGAGGGGTGACCGCTGTTAAGAAAAAACGTTCTTTTCTAAATTTGTTTGTGATGTTGCTTTGACCAGGGCTTGAACCCAGGCCCTGCGGAGTGGGAGCGCGCACTGCTTACCACTACACCACAGCGGCCCATTAATGGGATTTTCGGTGCAGACTAAATAAATTTTCTGGAAAAGATTGCGACTTTTTTTATACATATTTTTTTAATTTGAAACGTAGTTGCGAACTTGTTTATTATAAACAACAGCTTATACAATAAAATAAAAATGAACAAACAATGGTAGATTAAATTAATAGTATTGTTCGCTGAAACTAAACTACACACCAAAAAATCATTCATGTGGCAAACTATCGTAAAAATTATGATGGTCTTTAGGCAAAGTTGCTTTTAAATACTGCAAATCTTCGTACTTTCTTGCTGTAATTCGGCGTCTGCCTTGGTAAAGTTGCGTCAAATTGGACCACTGTATCGGGACTATACTTTTGTATAATCTTTGGGGAAGAGTTTTCCATGGATATGAAAATCTTAGTTTAAAAAATGTTTCACCGGTTGGTGTGTATCTGATACCACGAACATCTGTTACTTTGGCATCGCCTTTACCACGTCCAGGACGAATATTTTTACAAAACTGTACGTTATTAAATGTTTTAAAAAAGGTGTGGTCCAAATAAAAAACATCGTATGGTCTGGGTTTTTGACGAGCAGCTTTACATATATTAATATACTCGGCAGGAACAGAAATGTCTCTATTTTTCATAGATCGCTCTATGGTAGAATCAACACTATCAGCCTCCATCTGCATGTGTCCAGGTTGTAATATCCCTGTAGGGAAACGAACTAGTGCGGAACTGGTTCGGTTCTAGTGCGTTTGGAACCATGACTAGTACGCGTTAATTCTCTTTTGCATGCTAGCGACTGGCGAATTTAACATTGCGATGTCCTAGGAAGTGTCAATTTTCCCTCGTTGCATCCCTTAGGCTCTAGTTCCGACCCAGTTCCAAATTCGACAGATGAGATCTGGTTCGTTCTGCATCCCCTTTTCTTTAGTTCCAAACCAGTTCCTAATTCGACAGATGAGATCTAGTTCGATCTGCATCCGTTTTTTATAGTTCCTTCCTCATACTTGCACTTCATTATACTAAAATTGAATGGGCTAAAAAACTGCAAACTCAACTTTTTCTAGAGAGCGTAAATAGAAAGTGAATAATTTTAAAGAAATTTTGCAGAATTTTCTTAAATTTGGCAAAAGGTTTGGAACTCTGATTTTTGGGGATTTTGTTGTAGAATTGACCATATTTTTATAAAAAATTACCGAAAACTAAAATATTTAGGAAATAGTTGGCCGTATTGTAAAAAAATCGTTGTACCTAAACTTTATTGACTGACTGTATTAAGGTAGCTGTGCTGGATTGCATAAAAAAAAAATTAATTTGTCTTTTCTTAAAAGAAGTAGCTCTGGTGACTTGCATTTTAAATAAATTTGGTGAGAAAGTGGTAATTATTTTGACACTTTTGTTTTAAATTCCTCTTTTTCTGCAACTGCATTGCCTTTCTCAATTGTCCTTCAGGATCTTGGCCTTTGTTTATGGCATCACTAAGTATAATGATTATTAAGCAACTTAAAAACTATTCCAGCGTGATTACCGACGTATCCTTTTGAGAGGTAGCCGCACCCTTATAAGAGGAATAAGACCCAAACTTTTCAGGTCAAACTTTCAGTAGGTTGCGTCTGTATGGCCTTTTCAATTTTATAGATTATCATTATTTTTAAGTGGAAAAATAAAAATCATAAAACAATCATTATTTGTAATCCCAAAACTAAAAATCAAATTATAATTATTTCCGTTTGAGCGAAAAAATAAAACTCAATAATAATTCATAAAATAATGATTAATTGCTGATTTAAATTATTTTACTCATAATGATTACCTTCCCTGCTTTTCAAATTTTAAATAAAATAGTTGAGTGGAAGTACCACATTTCACTGCTTTTGGACTGGTGCGGGAATGGTTACTATCGGACTGGTTCATTTTTGGCGAAAAAGAACTAGTACTGAACTAGAAATTTGGTTCACTAGTTCGTGTTTTCCCTACAGGGATTTTTTGCTCAATTATAACATTATATTTCATTGCTATGTTTAGTAATACGGTTGACAAACGGGCTCGATTATTTGCATAAACAGCCTTTATTTGCTTTGACTCGTGTATTTTCCTCTTTAAAATGCGCATAAGCAGCCGAACAAATGCACGAAATTTTTGGGAATTAACTCGGATCCGGGCAGTTTTCGTTGACAACACTGGTCAGCTGTTGTCTTTTCTACTAGTAAGCAAACAAAGCGCGCGTGTTCCGCGTCCGCAGTAGCCGAGTGGTAAGAGTTACGGGATACAAGCCTGTAGCTGCCAGGTTCGATCCTCGGTTGGAGCGATTGCGTAATTTTTTTTTGTTTTTATTTATTTTATATTTTTTTTATTTTATTTGATCTATATATTTAATGTTACTTTATTTTGTTTTCATTTGCTTTATTTTATATCACATTTTTTATTTTACTATTAGTTAATTTAAATTTTTACAGTTGAATTTTAATAAAAAGTCAACAACAACTAACTGAAAGCAACGTAAAAAAAATATAGAACTTATAAAAAAAAGAATGAAAACGAAATAAATGAAAATTCAATTGGCCGTGGGACTCGAACCCACGACCTTGCGGCTCGTTTATCCACATAACTGCCGTCTGTTATGTTAAAATTATTATGTGCATACATATGTGTGCCAGATTATATGCATAAGCTTTGCCGTCTGTCACAGCTTTAAGGCATTGCTCATGATGCAGTTGCGATTTTGATACGTGCATCCATCAGTATAAAAAATTATCTTATTTTTGTCGCCAACGAGATTTGGTATAACCTTTTCAGCAAGAAAGTAAGTCCATATGCTCGCAATTTCTTCAGCACTTAATCCGCCTACAACTTCATTCCATAAGAACCTGAATCCGTCCTTATTTATGAGATTATAAAAAACCAAATTGTGGACTTGTAACTTTGTGCGATAATATTGACTACTGCCTTGCGATTTTGGGGACATTAAAACTGCTTGAAGATCAACCGTGAATACATTTGGTTCATTATTTTTATCTTTGATTTTCTCATTCCTGGCTTCTTCTTTTTTTCTTGGTGGAGAGTGTATTCTTTTTGTGACAAGCAGCCGGCAGAATAATGTGCACATATTTCGCATTGATCCTTTTTTGGTAAAAATAGGCTCAAATTTCTAGTGTCAAATTCTCTATGAAAAACGAAAATCGAAAGTGGTTTCACCTTATGGGCATTGCACCAATCCTTAACATAAATGTCATAAACTTGTTTTTTAGAGTGATATTCTGGCAAGAGGTATTTTTTGGTAGTGGCGGCTCGGCAATAATGAGACTCCATTACAGGAAGGGAACCGAAAAATGAATTGAGGCATTCTCTTTCTTCAACAGAATTCTGATTTCGCTTCTTCTTCGAATGTGTATTTAAAGCGATAGGTTTATTTAACCAATTGTTAACCGAACCTCTGCCAATATTTAATGTGTTTATAAAGAAGGTTTTACACACGCGTACGGTTTTATTGCCCAGTTTAAAGTGATATCTCAAAGAATTTTTTCTTCTTGATTCTGACGTGTCTTTTCTATTTCGGGACCGTAACGTTTTATCAATATCGATCAAAGTGTTAACATACACTTCTTTTTGATGCCAATTCATCCGCCAGAATTCTTTGAAAATCTTTTGTCTATTTTCATCACTCACCTCTAAACTTTTTACACACCGACATCTTTCTTTCATGGTTCGTGGCTGTTTTACTTTTTCATAGTTCCAAGAATTATCATCTTTTTGTTTTCCATAATAAGTTTTGCCATTTTCTCTTAATTTTTTATTTTTTTCCGAAAACCACTTAAAGTTTTGAACTTGTTCCCTCCTTTCCTCCGTTTCCTAGTTTTGTTCGGTAGCTCAAAAGAGTCTTCGGAATCACTATTAAAGCCATAAGGGACAAGACCAAATACTCCATCATCCGATTCAATGCCGTATTCGTCAATACGGTTGTTATCACCGTCAAAGGACATGGTAACATTTTATAAATACATATACATACATACATATGTACATAAATAATCAAAAATAATAATAGTAATTGCTTACCTTGAAATTGACCAGAATATTCTTGCTGCAAACCCTCAATACAAGTCGAATTCGAAGCGTTAAAAAAAATATTCATATTTTTTTGGACTTATCAAATTTTCTGTGACTACTTTGGACTTAGCAATTTTGCACATCACGTAATAAAACGGGTAGAAATAAAACAAGTAGTTAGATCCTTTCAGAAACGGTGCATTTTAAATTTTCCTTGCTTCCTGCATCAAAAACTAATTGTTCATAAAAAGTGGACTTAGCAACATTTCACTCTAAGGGCCAGTTTTTCAGTGTCAGTTTAAACTTAGATTAAGTAAACAGAGTTTAAATTTAACAGCTGGCTGACATCTGATTGGCTAATCTCAGTTTAAACCAGCCAGATCGGGCGTTTAAACTGAGTTTAAACTACGGCCGTGCACTGAAAAACTGGCCCTAAGCTAGCGATATGGCACCTGAAAGGAAACTCAAGGAAAAAATAAATGTTTCCGCTGGCACACTTCTTTATCGATAGGTGTATGGTGTTTTATGCTCAAAAGTGATTGTTCTACTCCTGTATAATTTGTTCATAATTCGGTAAGTTAAGCGGTTAATTATCTCAACCAAAACAGTTGCTTTATATGTTTTTTAAGGTTAGAAAAAAATTCTGACGTGATGGATCGAAACGGACTTCTAAAAACATATAGACACATAATTTTGTCAAATGAACCTTTCATTTTTTTTCTTTTTTTAAATTAACTAGCTTGAAAACTGAGTTTAATTTTTTTTTTACAAGGTTCAAAGAATCAGATGAAATCAGTTAGACTTGTTTTTCAAATGTCGAAAATCAAAAGTTCCTGAGATATGCCCATATGTACCTAAGTACCTAAATATGTACCTAAAAATAAAAATAATTTTTATTTTTGTTTAAGGGTGTGTTTAATAAAACTAGCAGTGAATTATAAATTTTTTGCATCTAACATAAACGTACTGAAATGTGTTGATCTTTTAGCGCTGAAAAAGCCCAAATTACTGAATTTTGAGAAAAATATTCCAACCCTACCTTAACTAATTCAGTCATGATTTGACACCACTACACTTTTTCTTGTGGGGTTTCCTAAATTCGCAGGTGTATGTCAATAAGCCGGAATCGACCAATGCCCTCAAATCCAGCATAACCCAGGTCCCTCAAATTCAGCCGGATTTAGGCGTTAATCTGATTGGGAATTGCACTACTCGGAACCATGCCACCATAAGAAGGCGTGGCAGGTATTTAAACGATGTTATATTACTTACATATTGGAAATCGCGGCCTTTCAAATAAAAATGATTTTCGTTCATACCTCATACATAGCTTTTTTTATCCCATTCCATTTTGTCATTTGTCCGCCCTTGCTGGAAAACTCTTCATGTCGATTAATACGTTATTATCATTCAACATTTTTGATTAGATTTTAACAAACGATATCTGTAAAACTTCACTATAAGCTTGTTTGTCTTGGTAGCTATTCTCACATAGATCATTCGTGAGGCTACCATAGTTTAAAATTCGTACTATGTAGAGAAAGTTTGGTGTGCAAGAATAACGATTGTTAATTCTTCGGGCCATTCATACTCAATTTTTCCTTCGAATATCCTCTTGAAAAAAAAAAAATATAAAAATGGCGCGCTAACTGTGTGATTTTACCCGGAAAATGTCCAGAACAGACGCCATCTCTGCTATACTGAGGACTTTTGCCAATTGATCTTAGTATCCAAGCCTTTTATTGGATTGCGAGCTCTACTATTCTCAACCAAATTGTGCTTAGTAGATTCTGTTTATTTCTAAGGGACCGAGGAATTTTGCTTCTATTAGAATTAGTGGTTGCGAGCTAAGCAGAAATGTGTATTATTTGTTTAAATATGAGAAGTCTACGTAAACTACATATTAATACTTCGCTTATCTAGGTACATATGTCTGCGGTCATAAGCAATAACCGCCTAAGCCGACTTAAGAAAGTATTGAGTTAAATATGCTATCGTATTCCGCAACTACTAATCCATGTGTACGTGAAATCCACAACATGCCAACTAAGCTATTTAAAATGTTATGTTATATTTTGGTTTCCCCATAAGGATGACATTACGATCCAAATGTTTAAAACGTTTTTTCCCGAATTCAGACTTTTCGACTTAGGCGGTTATTGCTTATGACCACTGATGTGTGTTGACTGCATACTTCTATTTAAGGTCTAGTGTATGTGTTAATAAATTAATTTGGTATTTTTTAAGCGAGCAATAGGCGAATCGTTAGAAGACGCTCAGTATAAATTAAAAATCTGACAGACGCGTTTGAGCGCTGGCTGCTCTTCAAAATTGATTAGCTAAAAGAAATAAATATGAGATATTTAAAAAGTATTTTGCTTCTGCTGGCCTTGTCGGTATACACCTCTGCTATAACTCACACCTCCAGAAGTCGAGATGACAGATCAGATGAGCAGGATCAAACCCAGCCCTTGGGGATTGCTTCAGTGAAGTCACGTGCTATCGCCATGGATCGGGGTCTTTGCAGGGAACTATCGCGTTATCACCCACACTATCCTCGTTGCCAGGAATATTGTGAAAAGCTTAATCATTGGATGGGAATGTGCCGGCGTGAGAGCTGTCATTGCTATTCTTAGAAAAAATTAGTGTAATTACTTTGAAATTTCTTCATCGGTCAAGTAAAAGTTCGACATCTACTTAGCTGAAAATGTGGCGCAATAAATGTTTAATAAGTCGAACAAAGCGATTTTAATAATTATCATTTCGCTATGTGAATCAATGTAGCCTCAATTATTCAGCGCGATAGTCGGGAAACAGACTATCACACAAATGCATTGAATGCACGCACGGATGTACATATGTACATACAGTTGCGTTGAGAATAATAAGCAACCATGGCGTATGTTATTTAAATCAGTGTCAGGTAGCCAGTAGCCTCGCCAGGCTATGTGTGTTAAGTTTGCTAAGTGTGGGTGTATATTTTGCCTGGCACTGATTTAAATAGATATGTAGGTATAATGAAATTTCAAAAAGTAACCCTTTATAAAAACTATCACTCGACGAGATTTAAACCAGCGAATACCCTATATAGGGGTGCAAATAAATCCAAAAACCCCGAAGTCAGTTTTTTTTTAGGTTTCATCGAGATTAATAAAAGATATAGATGATTTCAGTTCCATACTTATTGCGTCTACTAGCCGTTGATTGACGCTGAGTTCAGTATCCGCGTCACTATTACTGCGTCTTAAAATCGGCAGCAAAAACTTGGTCTTAAGCGGACTAATGATTACAACTGTCAATATTAGTATTCTGCATTTCTTTAAATGAAATTAATTGCTGCTGATATTTTTTGTGAATTGGAGAAGCAAATATCTACATGTATAAATTAATAAACTACGAAAATATTTCCAACGGGATTTTCGGTATGTTGTTATCACAATCCTGAAATCTCGGAATTAGTCCCGGAATTTAGATATTCATTACTTTTCAACAACTTAAATCGCGAAAATTGCTTCTATATTGTTTGAGAAGCTGTCCTACCGTAAAATAAATAATAAATAAATAGGGTTGAACCCTACTTTTTTATTTGAAGTGGCGTTTTTATTTGTTCTCTCGGACGTCAGGATTTATTTTAAAGGACTTTGTAATTTCAAAGATATGATTAATTCCAAAAATTATTAAAAAAATTCAATGCAATTTAGAATATGCTTACCAAAAGCCAAATGAAATTTCTTTAGAATTTCAAAAAATTAAAATTTTGTGGTTTCAAAAGGACGTATAGGCAATTTTTTAAGCTGATAAAGTTAGAAGGACGAAATGCGAGGTTGTTATCGAGTTTATATAAGTCCTTGTAGGGTTCATAGTTTGATTGCACTTTGTTCATTTTTAACTTTGTAATTATGAAACTTTAGAATTAAGTGATGTTTGCTGTTTGTAAATCAAAAAGAAAATTTTATCACTCCAAATATTAATTATTAAATAAAAAAGAAATATAGCCAATACTGGTCAAGAGAAGCAGTTTCTATTATCGCCATCAGTGCAAATTACAAATCCCGAAAATCTCGGGATTATTTGCCAAGAATCTTGTGATTTTTGGGACTCTAAAAAGGCCGGGATCATGGGATTAACATTCCTAATATACATACATATATTTTTAAATATAATCAAGTTTAAGTGTCATACCAAAGGTTAATTTTGTGTGTTGGTGTTGGCAAGCGTCGCAAAAGCGTCCGAAAATGCTTCGAAAGAGCAGTGTGATGTTGCATGACTCAATAGTTAATTAAAACTTGGATTACCTTGCAGACGTCTTGCTCTCACCGATCACCAAAACCGTGTTCCTTCTTTGCAAATTTATTGTGCTAAGATGCCGCCTATGTGTGACTCAGTGTGGATGCCATTTAAATTCCATCATGTTTAAAAACTTTGTATAAATTAGCAGGGACCGACAACAAAAGTTATGATCGAAACTAAATGTCGTTCTCGTAGTTTTATTCCCAAGAACGCTTCAAAACCAAAACCAAAATGAGAACAAAACAGTCGAGAACGTTCTCAATGGGAATTATATAAGAACAAAATCCTGTGGGACGTTCCCAAAGAGAATAAATTACGAAAGATGCTTTCGGGAACATTTCTAAAGGAACAAAAGTCTCGGGAACGTTTTGGAAAATAATTAAACGGGACAAAAGTCTAAGGAAATTTCTCTCGAAGAATAATTTGGAAACAAAAGTCTCAGTAACTTTCCGGCAGGGAACAAATCTTGTCTGAACTATCCGCGAAGAATGGAAGCGAGAACAAATTTTTTCGCATAGCGTTCATTATTTTGAAATGTTTGAATATAAAAGTTAATCAAAAAAGAACTCAAAGATAACTATGCAAATTAAGTCAAAGAAAGACTTAGGACAGAAACTTTTCTTTTGCCGAAAATTAAAGATTGTTTCATAAATGGACAGTTCACCCTAATAATAAACGATCTGGAAGTTCAAATGATCCAGACTTCCGCATACACCCTTCTAATTTTTAACGTTAAGTTCTCAAAACTTTTATACTCGTTTTGTTCTCTAGCAGAACGTTCCCCAGTAGTGCTGCAAAACAATCGATGGGAGCAAATTGTTGTCGCGAAACTTTTTTTATTAGTTTAAGAAAAATAAACCAATACACTGTTTTATTTTGAACTTTCTTACTTAAACTTTGTTTTATTCTGTATTTTCTAATACTTTCAAGGGCCTATGTGTGCTAGTGGGGTCACTGGCAGCCACTTCAACCTAACCTAACCTAACCTAATACTTACATATAGCCCATTTCCACCAAAAGCTTAACTGCAGGTCAGGTAAGTTGCAAGAATTTTAACATGTGGTGATCGGCAGGGTTTATTTCTTACTTTTTGCTTTTTTACTTTTGTTTGCTTATACTTAGCATGAAGTTGCAATCTCCCTTTTTCAATGCACTAAACTGCGGTTAAGGTGGAAATGAACTATTCGTTTAAAAATAAAAGAAAAGTTGTA
The DNA here is from genome assembly GCF_013731165.1 of Rhagoletis pomonella. Lineage (NCBI taxonomy): Eukaryota > Metazoa > Arthropoda > Insecta > Diptera > Tephritidae > Rhagoletis > Rhagoletis pomonella. Next base: position 78,493,779 of record NW_023458556.1, read on the forward strand.
TTTTTTAGCTTTTAAATCTATTAAATATGATATGTGTAAATAAAATAATATTTGTGCAGCCCTTTTCCAGTTAACGGGCCACCATATTATTCTATCGATATTATCGATGGTTGTCTTTAAAACTATCGAAAACCATCGATGGTTTTACAGCACTTTTGACCAGACTTTTGTTCTTATTTGATTCTCCTTGAAAAGGTTCTTGATACTTTCGTTCTCAATTTGTTTTCTTTGGAAACGTTCCCGAATATTTCGTTCTTTTTATGTTCTTATTGAGTACGTTCCCGAGAGTTTTGTTCGCATTTTGTTCTGTACAGAAACGTTCCAGAACCTTTTGTTCTCATTTGTTCTCTTTTAAACATTTCAAAAATTGAAATAATTTTAATTCACGCTGCTATTTTTCTAAGTAGAACTGTTCGTACGCACATATGTATTATGTGAAATGGAATACATGTTCGCGGTTTTCGCAACAAATTGAACTACCTTGTAGCCTTGTCGAAAGTCCTGCAAATTAGATGCCATTTAAACTATTCAAACAAAAACAATTACATTTAAGTACATTACAACGTTGCTGATGAAGTTGTCGTACGGCATAGGAGAGTTCAATTTAGTATCAAATATTCCTGGTTATTCGCACCATTGAGTCTGCATATATGGTTAGTATCTATGTACACAAATATATACATATGTGCATTAGGGTGGTCCGCAATTTTTTTAGGGACCAGAACTAAATAATATCGATGATTTATTTTCATCATTAAGATTTAAAATTCACATGCGTTATGCGGCTATTATCTGTTCTGAAAAAATAGTAATAAAATTTTAAAGTTAAGATTTCTTAATATATAAATATAACGATTTTATAAATGAAAAACTGTAAAGCTCGGGCTGCACTATTAAATATTAATCGATAAAAAAGCGGGTTTTTCCCTTTTTATATAATTTTCAGCGGTGCCGCAGGAACATTCCAAAATGTTGATTTTCCTGTGTTTTTTGGGGTGACCCTAATGTACAATGTAATGTATCAATATTACCCCAATCAAAGCTCGTTTTTTAATCACCCCGTTTACACAGCCAAATCTCAGATTATTAGCCGTCAAATTAGTTGTGCTTGTTATTCTCACATCTCAAGGAAAAGTTATGTTTCTTCTCTGCGCCACCGTGATCACGTTTTTATGCTATAATAAGCAATATAAATATATTTTAACTTAACATTTTATTAAAAATACCTTTACAAACCTCTTTTCCTTGCTAGCGTACATTTTTGTTTACTTTTACATTTGGCATTTTCTCTTTTTTTGCAAAAACAATCGATAAAACTAGGATGGACACCGAAAAGTTATCGGTTTAATCTGAGATTATTTTATAATTACAGATTAACAAGGGGCGAATTTTATATGCCTATCTCTTGTTATAATTACAGATTAGGGTGTTAAGCTCGAAAATGAGGATAATCTACTTATATGTGAACCTAGTATAAGACAATAACTTTGTGCATAAAATTGTACACTTGCTATTGACCACACGGTTGGCGCTAACTAGTCGTCTACCGTTTGGATGTTTCGCAGTTAAACATGAAAATTGCATTTGCACTTCCGGACCGTTTCGGTTACTTTAAGTAACTGTATTCCAAATTAGCGAACTTATTTTTCAGCGCAGCAATTTGATACAATAACTTGTGCAGTCTAATAATCGAACCATCATGCCATCGCGTCAATATAACAACAACAATAAGAATAAAACGAATAAGACTGCGATGCACTAGTGTTGTTGGGACGGAAGGCAATTGCAGTAGTCAAAGTCAATTGCTCGCAGTGGTGGCGAAAACTTTTCCACTTTCGCGCCACTTACTTACAAGTTGCAAGTCGCCCACAGCTAACACGCAGCCGTTAAAGTTAGCTGCAACTTCAATGGCGAAGTTCGACGCGGAAAACGGAGGTGACGGTAACAGGTTCGTTAAAAAGTTGTTTGGCTCTATTTAAACGAATTGGTTTCCTCATCTGCTAAAATGATTTTTTCTGTTGCTTATTTTCCGCTATTTTCATTACGCTTTTCTAGGAATCAACAGCATCGGAGCATGGATGTATTAGCATCCATTAGCGATGGATGGGCTTTCAAATGCTCTGCTCTTGCAATCAATGTCTCATTCAGTTCAAGGCATTAATTCAGATTTTTTTTTTACTGAAAGTTTAGTATAGTGCGTATACGCGGATGTAGTGGTTTTTTGTTATATTAGCTATCCCTGCAAAAAATGCGACTAATCCGGGATGACTCCGGGAGCAATCGCAAACGAACATGCGATTAATACCACATTTGATCTCTTTATATGGAATAAACTGTTCGCTTTTGTTCGAGCATGTCCTATGAAGAGACTAATTGTTCACCTTTATACCCGAACGGGTATAAAAAGCGACTATTCACTTTTAAAAAATAAAAATAAAAATTCGCACCAGCTGAGATTCGAACCCGGGTGCTCAGTTTTGTTAGGCGAATACTCTCTCTGTGTGCCATCGCCGCACATGAAATTTAATTTACTAAGTGCGTACATATCATTAAATCGTTAATAGTACCCGTTAGAGATTAGTCGGGGAATTGATCTCCAATTATACCCGTAAGGGATGAGTCGAGACTAATTAACCTCCATTAGTACCCGAATGAGACTAGTTGGGACTCATTAATGTCCAATTGTACCCGATTGAGAGTAATCTCGGAATACTCTCTTTAGAGATTAGTCGCACAATTTTTTGCAGGGATGTTTATACATACATACATATACATACGTATTATCGCTTTGAAATTACAATCAGCGTAGTTCATCTGAGTTCAGTCCAAGTTACATATTTCAGTTTTAGTTTGGAGTAAATATTTTGTTGAATTATGTATTATTTAGGTTTGGTATGGTTTAGTGTTTGTTGTTTACTTACAATTCCGCATGACAAGTACATAAGTATGTATGTATGTATATGCATAGCTTTGAAAATATAGAGTATGTCGCTGACATGACTGCCTGCCGCTAGCGGTTCAACCTGTTGGCAGACCGCTGAGAAACCGGTCTCCAGTGCACTTCATCATTGAAACCATTGCGCAACTTGTACAACCAAGCATTAAAAATACATTTCCTTTACAAAGTGGAGCAACAATTTAACGTCAATTGGATCAGCACAAGCGACCACGTTGGGAAAGGCCGTATTTCCTGAAACCGTTGATGTGAAATACGATGGGTGTTCAATGAACCCTAATGAGGGAAATTTTGTGGGAATTAATGAGGAATTACCTTATTAATCCTGCGTAATTTGTTCGCCTTCCTAGTATAAGCTTCAAAGTATGAGAAAATACATATACACATTTGCTTGAACATACCTGCAACTTCGTTGCTAGTCTCATTGTCACACGATGATGTTTTTTTAACAAAGGTTTATTTTAAACTACAGTTGATACCCCAACTGATGAAAAATAAAATTTTCCGCTCAATATTAAAAATCACGTTACCAACCTGTCAAGATATCGAGTACAACTTCAACTAAAGGGTAGAAGGTAAATAAATAAAGGAGATCTTCAAAAAGGTCCAGCAGCGGAAATAAAGCCATATCCGCCATATAAAATCGCGAATTAAACATAGAGGAGACTCTGTCACCAGTTAGCGACAATTTTCGAATCGCAGTCGCAACTTGTCAACATTCAAACCCGTAATACACGTCACAAAACTGCGAAACGACCAGAAAATTGTCATGAACTCGCTATAGAATCTACCCACAAATCGGATTACAGTGCTTCAGCGATTTTCAGATTTTCTGCGCATAGCTGAATGGAGGCGGAAAACTATCGACAGTATTGACTATGGATATTTGCCGATAGTATCGATGAACACTATCGCTAATCGATACTATTAGCCATTTTTAGTTCATAAGAAAAATCTAATTTTTATCAAGAGATGTAGTTTTATTAAATTAAATGTACAATATCGACAGCTGAGTGGAAGATTGACGTATCTCGTCAACCAGTTCGAAAACTTTTCAAGAACGCCCTATCTGAGAACTGGCTGCCGAGATAGGTCGATCTTCCACTCAGGTGTCGATGACCTGTACTTTTTAATTTATTTGTATGCGCACCTGTTCAATGGATACCCTTAGTGTCATAACAGGCATTCCTCCTTTCCATGCTTGCGGGAACCGAAAAACTCATTTAAATTTTTTTTTTAACTCATGCTGTTTTTAGGTAAAAAAGACAAAAGATATAAATTTTTGCTTTTGAAAGTTAAGGTAATTTTTTATTAAATTTGACCTTTAAAATTGCCTCCAAAACTAAAATTTTTAATTTTTTATATTTTTTAGGGCCAAACTCTTAAAAATTGGTTTTTGATGCGCTTTTCGGTTCCTTCGACCACAGAAATGGATTTCTGAACGTAAGAACAGCAAAACTATGTGTTTAGAACTTTTTAAAAAGTTCACTGCATACTGTGTTCAGGTCAAAAAGGAAAAAAATTGAAAATCCCTTAATTTTGAAGGTCATTGAAAGGTCAAGGTAATTTTTTTTTTTCAACAAAACTATTTTTGATCAAAAGCTTTAAAACACTATTGAATTTTTTTCGCTAGCTGCTCTCGTTTTGGAGATGATAGAATTTGTCACGAATAAAGTTAAATTTCCATACTGTGCGCCCTACGGCTTCCCAATACGATCAACATAAAAAGTGGAGATCTTCGGGGTCATTTGGAGGTTCTCAAGCCATTCCTGGATGATCCCGAGTTCTCCTTCTACAAACCCTACAAGGGCACAATTCCTGAAAGTTACTGCTGTGAAACGTTAATAACTCAATCATAGGGTCCCAAGTAAGTTATACATACAGACGGATCGAAGATGGACGACGACAGTACTGGGGCCATTAGCGCACACAAGGGGTGGGTTTTGGGGTTCAAACCCCCCCTAAAGCTAATAACCTCAAATACAAACTGTATCTTAAAGCTAAGAATCCAGCTCTCAAGGAAATTATAAGAAATATTTATTATAATTTCTGCTGCTTGAAAAAGCGCGTTGCTTTTGCTGGAAATTTTCATGAGGAAATGAATATACGAGCATTTTTTTCTTGAGAGCTGCAAACTGATTTAAGAAATTTTGGTAGAAGAAAATTTCTTTTCCATTTCTCGTCCGTCGTTTTATATGAATTTTTCATTTTTCTTGAGAGTTCAGTTAATTTTTTCGGTATTCGAAATATTAAAAAAAAAATAGAAATCGTGAAAAATCACCATCTCTATCGAAAGCCAGAAACCAGAAATCGAAAAAAGGAACATAAAAGTGCAAAAATTGATGGAATCAATAAATTTATATTAACTGAGTCTTTTTGAATATTTTTTATTAGGTACTTTTGAAAGTTGAGCGCATCTTGAGTTTCTAGAACTTTTTATTAAACAAGTAGTTTTTAAGGAAAGAACTCAACCGACTTCAATTCTTATATTCAAATTTAGGGGTACCGTTAATTTCTTCATGATCCAATCATCGGATCTCTAACACAAATTACGGGACGAACCTTGAGGTACCATCTTTCCAATAAAAAAAGGATTATTGAAATCGGTTCACGAGGTCCAAAGTTATGTATTCCGGCGAATTGATAAGCTCCCCTTTTATTGAAGTCGGTTAAAAGTGTTTGAGTTCTGCTAATCTTATGTAAATAAAGCGCAGTTTATGAATTTTAAAACGTTTATTTATTTATTACATACTGTACATAAAACTTGCTTAAATATATTTTAAAGAGCGTATTATCTGAAGAAAATGTTCAGTATTTTCCGGTGATATATCTAAACCCCCCCTAAAATATATTCCTGGGTGCGCCCCTGACTGGGGCAGTCGTACTTGGACCAAGATTCCAGAAAAGTCTGCAAATGTTCACATACCCATGTTTCACGAATGTCTTCGTAGAAGGAAAAATGGGGTCAGAATAAATATTATGTCGGAAGGTCAGGCAGTGTTAAAGCGTAATGCTGTGGTGTGTTCCGTGACATGAAGAGTTTGAAGGCGGATATACTGCAGAACTACTTAGGATCGGGGAAGAATCTCGGATTGCTGCCCACTTGTCTTCTCTGGAGACGGACTCCAGGTTTTGTGGGCTGGTGGAGGAAATCCCAAAGCATATTGTATGTGAATGCCCACGTATCACGAATAGCGATGTTCCGATATAAGTAAATAAGAGTATGTACTCGATACTTTTGTTTCAATACCAACTACTTTTTTTACTTGAATCGTTTTATCGATACCTACTTAGTATCGAAATAAAAGTACTTGTATCGAATCGATTTGAGGAAGTGCCATATCTTTCGATCATATTTTTTCTATGGAAAATAATTGCTTCGCTTTTATGAAAGATAATTGCTCTAAGCAATGGCACCGCAAAAATCTAAAGCGGGGATATATTTTTACAAAGTTCAAGCAATGTTTTGTAGCCGTAACGTTTTGTGGGAACCTTTCAAAGGTTTAATTTTGTGTCTAAGTAATCGTATTACTTCTAATCTTACTAATGATCAAATAAACATATCGATACCTCAACTGAAAACATATTGAAAATATTTGAGATAGGGCACTTTGAATCGGCAGCTGAGATAGGGCGTTTTTGTACCGAATTCTGAAAGAGGGTGGTCTTGAAAAGTTTTCTGATATAAGGCGCTTTTCAATCAAATTCTGGAATAGGGTGCTTTTGAAAAGTTTTCTCAGATTAGGCGTTTTCAAACTGGCTGCCGAGATAGATCGATCTACCACTCAGGTGTCGCAAAAGATATGTCACAGATAACGCCTGAAAATTACTTTCGCTTTGTTGCATATAAAAGGATGAAAAGTTATCGATATAAGTAGGTATCGATACATTCGGTTCACTCATATAAGTAGTATCGAAATAGCGATTTGAGTAAACTCATTTGAGTAGGTATCGATACTTTGATGGTATCGGAACGTCCCTAATCACGAATAGCAGACTGATACACGTTGGAGAACCATTGCCTTCTTCATTTAAAATTTCGAACATGGCACCGCCCAAAGTGCTTAACTGTTTAAATTGCCTAAGGTTTGAGTGATTATAATTAGGGTTTAGCACAATAGATCTTCGTAGGTCGCAACGGGAGTATTTTTGCCGTAATAATAATCCCAGCAAGCAATTAGGTTTGATATACATTTGAGAAGGATTTGAAATCAAAGCATTTCTCAAATGTCAAAAGTTTGAAACTGATTTGATATTGATTTGAAAATTACAGCTTTCTCAATAAAAAGGGGAGTTTGATCTCCATTTGAGAATATGGTTAACTCTCAAATCAATTTCAAAGGTTATTTATCAATTGTACTTCAAATGTGGAAATAAAATTTATTATAGGAAATGTATATTTCATATTTATTTTTTCTTCGCGATGTACATATGTATGTACATAACAAAAGAAACAATTAGGATAAAGTAATTTATAATAAATTCGTCTTGAATGGCTGCAGCTTCTTCAATCGGAAAAAGATTTGATATCAAATTGAGAAATACATTTTTCTCAAACGTTTGGAACTGTGGTTGCTGGGATAATAATACTAATAATATGTATGTCAAAAAAAACATGTGTATGTATGTACAATTTTATAAGCCTGTACAGAATAATGAACTGTTATACGCAGTTAATTTGTTTTTATTGTACTAGCTATGTTTTAGTTTTATTATAAGTTTGTTCCACAAGCTACTTGTAGAAAAACTCGAGCAAAGTTCAAACTGTCAGCGTATATAAAAAAAACTCTAAAACTTACTTGTGGAACGCGTATGTGTAACTCGAGGTGACTTCGAGTAGAATGTGGAACAAACCTATTATGTTATCTAAATTCTTGATAAACTTTACACATTGGAAAACAAATTAAGAACTCAAACAAATTTTTGGTAGGTTTTGGTAGAAAATTTCGGTAGGTAAAAATTTTTGTCCTTGGCAACAATGAAGCCTCGTACAAAAATAAACAAATACAGTTACATTACGAAAACTCCTTTCCAAATGTACTTGATAATTTCGAAAACCTATTTGACGATTTCTGAAATCCAATTTGCTATTCTGGAATCTAATAAACATATTCTGAAATCCAACTACCAGATAGTTGCATAATGGAAAATTGACTTTATAAGCCAAAAATTACACTTACTTCTCTAAAGATCCAGAGGCCATAAAACAGGGGTGGGCAAAAGTAAAACTGTGGCTGTGTTGGTGAGCGCAAGACGATTGCTCCGCATGAGCAGCCCGGTAGGAAATATAAAATATTTTATATATGTAAATAAGTATGTGTATCGCCGATTTACTAAAAAAGTGTCATAACGCCAAAGAAAAAAATCGAATTCAAGAATAAACGTTAACTCTTCTATTCTGAGTAAAAATTTCATAGGTGTACCATTTACCAGTAGCTCACTAGAACAAATATCTATTAATTTTTTACTATGGGAGCATATGTTAGTCCAAAACTTTAAAGCCGTTTTTCTCGAATTTTAAGTTTGTTGAGTTATGACAGTATTGAAGTACTTAAATGAGCGATAGGCTCACAAATACATACACGTATGTCTTTTGAGTTAATCGAAACTTTCCATATCTTATGAAAATATTAAAAACGTCTTTTAATAGCATATTTCCGGGTTTAAATGCCTTACAACACAAATGGCGTTTCATTCCACCAAAAGCATTTTCAAGCATTACAAACATACCTACATATTTTTCGCAAGGTATCTTTACATTCGTGAAACAAAGCAGAATAGCAACCCGCGATGTTGATTCGTTGCTGTCTCGCCAACAGTGTTGCCAGAACTTTTTGGATGAACCGGCTAAAATAAAAACGGCTAAAATGTTTCAACTAAATCACGAGTAAAAAGTCTATTTCTTGGAGAAAAGTTACAAATTCGAGCCGGAAAAAATTTTGCGAGCAAGAATTTGCAATTAGGAAAAATATATGATTGTGGCACATGGTTGGATTTTTTGTCAACGATAATTTGAATAAACAAGTTCGTTAAATTTAAAAATGTACAAACTGGAGCGATTTTAAAATGAAAAATGTAAGTTAATACTTGTTAACTTAATTAATTTAGTTAATTCCAATGATTTGAAAAGTACTCGGCTGAAAAAAATGTATTCGTAATCGCAATACAATCTCAACCAGAGTCGATATAGGAAACCAAACAGTTACTACGACAAAGAAATTGAAACGTATGTTGAAGAAAGTCGGACTAACAAAAAACATACATATAGATCTTGTTTTTTGCCCCTCTGAAAGAATTTTAAAAATTCTCTACAAATTTCATATGTTTAAAAATGCTACCGTGGACACTAGCTGCCCGGAAAACTTGCCAATTCCTGCAAATTTGCGTTCGTGTAGAAATTTGCAAGTTTCTCTACTTGAGAGAGAAGTTGGGAGAATTTTTTCTTACTATCTGATATTTCGAGTGATAATTCTCGCTGGATTTTCGACGAACAAACCTATTGTCTTCCCTACAAGGCCTTTTCAGACTGACCGATTCTCAATACACTCAAATAGAAACCAATACACATAATAAACGCTGTAAAAATTTCCCTTAAATTTTAAGGCAGTAAAACAACGACCTTAAGTTAACATCAACCGAGGCCATATGTTGACAAGGGATGCAAAATCACAGTTACACAAAAGAACTGGTCAGATTTTTCATAAATCCCTTCACTTCTGATGTAAAATATGATGCCAAAAGACTGCAGATCTCCCATTTAGATGACCGGTCATATGACCGGCAGACGTCTCGTAGGATTCCCAGGCAGTTTTGCTTTACATAGAAATTTGTGCTCTTTTATTTTCATTTTGACTCACTTCAGTGTTGGTTCCTTTAATTCAAGTTGGCATTCGGTTTTTTGGAATTTAAATAAGTTCTCAGCAAAAAAGTTTGTTTAAAAAAATACACATGTGTACATAGTGCTTGAAAATATCAATTTTTCCCTTACCTTAAACCTTTGGGAGTGGGCAAAAATGATGCTTTGTAATTTAGGCAGAATTGAATATGCGCTATCTGGGAAGACAATATCTACATGTAATATTTATTCTGTTTGTTGGCACTGTATCCAAACACAAACGCATCTTAAGTGTCTTAACAGTGAAACAATTTCTTATTTTCTAAGTTTGCGAATAAAACTTCACACTTAAAATGAAGACATTTATAAGACATTTTATGAAGAAAATCCCTTCTTCGTTTAAAATAAAAATAAGCGAAATCGGCCCAATTTCATACAATCTTGCCTGACATGAAAATTTTTTCCACGATAAGGCTAGTAGCCATTTCTAACAGATTTTGGGTCTCTTAGTCAAAAATGGAAACATATGTATATACATATTTGAAATTTAAGAAAAGAAGGCAAATAGCAAAATCGGCTAACTTTTTTCTGCAAAACGGCTAACAAATCGGCTGCCGGCTAAATCGAAATTTCTCCGGCTGTTTGCTATCGCAACCGGCTAAATCTAGCCGGAAACGGCTAAAATGGCAACACTGCTCGCCAACGACTAAACGATAGAGCGCAAGAATACGTGTGAAGTGATCATGAACAATTGTTCTATGGCGTGTCGACCATGATTCAATTATTAAAGGTTTTGTAAGTAGTTTTTTTTCTAAAATTTGACACTTCCACCCACAGGGATAGTTTTGGATAGTTTTTGGAAGCAGGAGAAAAGGGAAAGAATTCAATCACACTTCCTAAAATGATAGCTAAATTCCCAAAAAAGGTGTGGATAATAGTGAATGGTGGAATATAACCGCTGATTGCTATTAAAAATAAATATTTCGATGTATGTATATGTATGCCAAACTTTCGTACGTCAGACGGCGCATAACTCGAGAATGAATGCTCCACTATGAGTTTTTTTTTGTTGTATTTTTTTTCCAGATGATGGATATGAAGAAGCTATTTGTTTGTGGAAAACTTATGGAATATTTATAAAAAAAACTACAAATAAAAACATTTGGAGCTTACGTTTCTTTCGCGGTTATGGCTCGATTGCTTCGAATATGGTAATTCGAGTTCTTTGTTGTTGCACTTTTAGTGTGCTGGGGAGATTATACCACCGTCAAAATATTAAACATTGGCTTACACAGTCGCGATTGGCGATTCGTGCCGGATGAACTCAGGAAGAATAAAAAGAACACCCATCTACTGAACGACTGAGACAGGGAACGTGATCTACATCGTAAAATGAGAAGTGCCGTAAGTGTGCAATTACATCGCGGCATTGCCTAAACCGAGCTGTCGAGTGTTATTATTGGGCCCATGGAGAACGCACGCTTTACTTTACAGGGACTTGGCAGAGTCAAGAGGTCTACACGAGTATCGACAAATACATTTTGGCATTTAATAGAATTTCGTCTCTTTAGCCTACATTGAATTTCGGTAGTCTAATGATTCTCATCCATTTTGTCATGTTTTCGCCAGCGAATGAAGAACAAACATTTCTTCAAATTTAAAAAGTAAAAATTTCACTACTAAAAATTGAAAAATTTTCTTAAAACCTGCAAAGAAATTTGGAAAAGAAATATCACTGTTTTTGTTTTTAGGAGTAGGGTGGGAGTGTCATTGATAAAATTAGAGCGAGAGAAAGTTTTTTACAAAACCTTTTATTATTGAATCATGGTGTCGACCATTGCCATAAAACAATTTGTCTCACCATCAGTGATCGGACTTAAAAAAAATTGTGTGGTAGAATCTGGAAAAAAATGTGTAGATCTCAGGTTTTGGATCAAACTTTGTACAAAAATTATAAAAAAAAAGTTTCACCTAAATTGCAAAAATTTTAATTAGAATCTAAAAAAAAATTATTTTAGCATAATAAAGTGCAACATGAAGTTTCTAAAAACTGCGTTGAGTTTTGGCAATTTTTTTCCTTGACAGTGTAAAGCAGTTCCTTCCATATCAATATATTTTTTGAACACATTTTGAAAGATTTCTGCAACCTTGCGGAGTGCTGCCAGCTTTTCTTTTTATCACATCACGATGTAGCGAACAAATGTGGCACGTTCCAGAAACCGCTACTTGGGACTTGCCGATTTTGACAATTCTCAAGAAAAAGTAAACAATACTTTAGAAACTTTAGATACACGGAAATTTGCTAATATTTTCACAAAAATCACCGTTTTTTTAACATTTTTGCTATTAATTCTTTTTGTAAATCATATATTTTGCAATTTAATACAATATAACCACGTAGAAAAATTGAATATTGAGGAAATCTACTATTTTACAGTTTATTTTATCCTCCCATGCTGCCTGTTGTTAGTGTTTAGTGTTGGACAATTTTCGCTCTTAAAATTAAGAAAATTATGTCGAGCAAAAATAAAACTACTCAAAAACGCGAATATGTGGTAGATCTCAGACCTTGTGTGGTAGATGCTCAAAAAAGTGGCAGATCTACCACAATGTGGTAGAAGTCCGATCACAGCTCACCATTTGGACCAGATATTTACATTAAAGTGATGGCACGTCAAATCTCAAAATTAATATCAAGGGAGGGAGCCTTCCTCTCCCTCTGTTACCAGCATCACGACCCGAATTGAACACTTTCAGAGCTGGAGCGTTTTTGTCCAATCGTACGACATGTCTATATCGTTGTAAAGCTCATACAGCGCAAAGGCCCTTGGGATCATTGATACATAATCCCACCTTCCGAAAATTCTCTCCTTTGTATTATACTAGTGTTCACCCGGCGGTTGAAATTCAACCTTTTAAACTAAGGGGAGTTGAGGTGGGCTGAACTGAACCGAGTTGAGTTTAGTTGAGTTGATTGAAGTGAACTGAGCAGAAATGCCTTGAACAACATAACATAATATAACATTATATACCGTAACATATCACAACACAACATAACACAATACAATCAGTGGCGGACCCAGGTAGGGGAAATTCCACAGTTGAAAGTCACAGCAAGTTTGAATATTTTCGCAGGTTCAGAAAACAACGAAAATTCCAAAATTTGAGTTTTATAATATTATTAAATTTCTTGAGATTTCTTATTTTTAGGATAATTTCCAAAATTTCAAAAACTATCGGAATCCGGGAGATTCTAGAAATTTGGGTAAAATGAGAATATTTTGAAATGTACAAAATTATTGAGATTTTAGAAATTTTCTATATTTTCCAAAATTTTAAGAATTTTATTTATCCTAAAATTCATCCTAAAATGTTAAAATTTGAAACCACAAATTGTCGAAAAACTCTTATGTTCATGTACTTGTGTGTAAGAAATAGAAAATTCTAAGAATTCTAAAAGATTTTAACATTTTTGAAAAATTCCAAAATTGTTCCTCTTTCCTAGACTTTTCAAAATTTTGTATTGATATAACAAAGTTTGAGAATTTTAAATTTTTGGAAAATTTTGAAAACATCATCGTCCCAAAATTTTTTTAATCTTCAAGAATTACGAAAATTTTTTAAATTTTCAAAAACTACAAAATATGAAAATGTTTTCAACATTCGAAAACTTTTAATTTCGTTTGATCAATTTTATATATTCGACACTTTTACTTAGAAAAAATTTGTTAGAATTCCTACAATTCTCAACATTTTTGAAAAATACAAAATTTCTAGAAATCTAGTATTTATCATTATATTGAATTATTGGGATTTACTAAAAATTCTCAAACTCACAAAGTTTTGAAAGGTTAGAAAATTTTGGAATTCCACTCAAGCTATTAAAAAGGGGAAATTTCAAGAAATTAAAAACTAACAAAACTCTAATCGCCTTATTCATAAAAAATAAAGTAGGTTTAAAGAACGTTTTCATACATTTTTCAATTTATAAACCTTTTATAAAGCTATGTTTTTTTTTTGAATAAGTCCATACAAATTTTAAACTGCGGTGATTTTTAAATTTATGTACACGATATATGTTGAAAAATTTCCACCCCCCCAAGAATTATTTTATTAGATATTTGTTTCTTATTCTAGTTTCTCTAAAATAAAAATTGTCTCTTAATCTGTCGAAGCCTCCCCCTTCTACCCTTTTTCTGGCCTAGGGTTTAACTCTATGCCAGCCCTGAGCAGAAGAATACGGAGCAGATGCAGCCCAATAAGCGAACAACATTTTATGGATTTCGCCGACCTAAAAGGGGTTAGATCGCCGAAACAACAGCCCTTGGTCATTCCGTACGAGTCATTCCGGTACGTAGAACCGGCTGTCGTGGGAATGGAAGCCGCTGTATTTTAATTCGCTGCACTATGTCCATATCGTTGTAAAGCTCATACAAATCATCGTTCCATCGTCCAGTCCAAAGTAGCACTTGTTTCCAAGGGTGTTTCTCCGTTGGATTTTTATGGTGACATAATTATTGGTGTTAATGCTGGTTCCCAAGTAAATGAAATTCTCTACTTCTTTTCGTTTTATGCCGTTGTTCAGCAATACAAATGGATTTTTTTTTTCGTTTAACTATTTACGAGTTGTTACTTATTTCGTAGTTTTTCAGTCCAAAACTTACTAAATCTTTAGAAAAAGTCGTAATTTCAAAGCTTACAAATTTCCCCTACAGAATGACTGCAAATAATCCGGAATAATTACGCTCCAAGACATATTATTGAATTGGCTCTACTAAAATAAATGAAATTTTGAGTTGTGTCGTTATTGCAGAGGACCATCGATATCTATAAGTTGGATTTCAGCGAGAAAGAAAACTGGTACGATGAGGAGTGTCAGGAAGCTGCAGAGAAAAAAGATGCCGCCTACAGGGCCACGCTGCGATCGGATGCAACGCGCTATGTGGGACCGCTATAGGGATCTGAAGAGGGAAGCGAGCCGTATTTGCCGCAATAAGAAGAGAGAAGCCAAAATACGTGAGTGCAAAAAGTTTGAGATGCTGGCCGACAGGAAAAACGCCCGAAAATTTTATCAGAGAGTTAGGCGACTTACGGAAGGTTTCAAGACCAGGGAGAACTCCTGTAAGAAAAACCATGGCACCCTAGAGACTGATGTCCAGAACGTACTTAAATTATGGAGGGAACACTTTTCCATCCTAATCAATGGCAGCAGCACTGAAAGTAGTGGAGAAGACGAACCCGAACCTCCAGTCGATGCCGATGGCGGTGCTGTCCCACAGAATGACTATGACGAGGTACGAATAGCGATTATGCGGCAGAAAAACAACAAAGCTGCTGGAGCTGACGGCCTGCCAGCGACGAGCTGATAAAGTGCATCAAGGTGTCAGATGAAGCCAGAAGAAAGGCGACCCCGCTATTCGCGCCAACTACCGCGGGATCAGCCTTATAAGCATAGGTTAAAAGGTTTAATCGAGGCTATTGTGTGCAGACAGAAGCCCACCTCAACGAACTGATGGGGCCTTATCAGTGTGGCTTTGGACCTGGCAAATCTAGAAAAGACCCACGACAATAGGATCGATACACACCACCTATTTGTCGATTTCAAAGTCACTTTCGACAGCATAACAAGAAGTTTTCTTAATGCCACGATGTCTGAATTTGGTATCACCGCGAAACTAATACGGCTGTCTAAAATGACGTTGAGCAATAGCATCAGCTCAGATGTTGGAGAAGATAATCAGAGCCGCTGAACTGAACCGTTCAGCCACAGTACTTTACAAGAGCGTACAATGGCTGGCGAATGCCGACGACATCGATATTATCGGTAAAAACAAGGGCTACGTCTATTCTGCCTTCTGCGGATTAGATAGAGAAGCAAAGCTAATGAGTCTGGTGGTGAACGAGGACTAAACGAAGCATCTTCTCCCATCACACAAACAGAAAGTACGTATGCTCTTAGCATACACGTAACTGTTGACAGTTGCAAGTTTGAAAAAGTAGACGACTTTGTTTAGTTTGGAACCAGCATTAAGGCCAATAATGAGTCAGCCTTGAAATCCAACGGAGAATCACTCTTGCCAACAAGTCCTCTCTCGTCGCACAAAGATCACACTCTATAAGTCACTCATCATGCCTGTGCTGGTGTATGGCGCGGAGGCATGGACAATAAAAGAATCTGATGAAGCGGCTCTTGGAATTTTCGAGAGAAAGATTCTGCGAAAGATTTACGGACCTTTACGCGTTGGCGATGGCGAATACCACGATTTAACGATGAGGTGTATGAGCTTTACAATGATATAGACATAGTGCAGCGAATTAAAATTCAGCGGCTCAGCTGGCTAGGCCATGTCGTTCGAATGGACAGAAACGCTCCAGCTCTGAAAGTATTCAACGCGGGCCGCGATGCTGGCAACAGAGGAAAAGGAAGGCCTTCTCTGCGTTGGAAAGACCAGGTGGAGAAGGACTTGGCTTCAGTTGACATTTCCAATTGGCGTCAGTTAGCACAGAAGAGAATCGACTGGCCTGCTTTGTTGAACTCAGGCGGTTACAGCGCTAATAAAGAAGAAGAATAAGCACTTGACACCAACTTGTATATCGCTTTACGGGTTGAAATTAAATCGGATAATTATACGAGTTGTGTTGTTGCTTTACGTACAAATCGGCATTTAAACGAGTGTTAATTTCAATGCCAGAATGGTACAAATGGTTATAACTGTGTTAACAAATTTTATTTTGAGTTAAAATAATAGAGGTGGAAAACTATCGATAGTAGTGACTATCGATATTTGCCGATAGCATTAATGAACACTACCGATATATCGATACTATCGGCCATATATAATTTATAACAAAATCTAAATTTTTAATAAAAGATTTTACCTTTACATTTTTATTTGTTTGTATAAAAATTTTTCTGCAAAAAAGCTTGTCCAGAGTTGGGCGATTAAACTGGTTTACAGCAAAAATGTTCAATGGATGCCAATTCCTATATAGAATTGCTCGCTGATTCCGAAAATCTAGTTAAGTTTTTATTCTATGGATAAGTTTCCGAGATACTTTCAATTTACCGTTATTCAGCTTAAAACAAAAATTGGTTCCACTTAATCACGTATACCTTATGAACCAAATTAACAATCTTAATATAAAATACGGCAAACGAAAGCTAATAAAATTCTCCATATACCATATATACATCACTTTCCGATAGGACTTATAATTTTTGACAAATTAATTAATCATTCCAGTTTTTTTTTTATTTTTTAATGAAAAAAAATCAAACTTTAACAGAAGAAAAATTGAAAAATAACAAGTTCTGTGCCAAATATTTGCATCTGTGCTAAAGCCTGTTCTGTCATAAAAAAAAAATCAAGTTACTACTGAAGAAAACCGATGGATCAATAAAGAAATAATAGTGGTCAAATGAAAATGCGCAAAGATTTTTTTTATGAAAAAAGTACAGGAAAGAAAGTTACTCATACGCCACGTACACCTGAGTAACGCGCTTTTCTGCTCATATGATTTATATGTGGTTTATGGAGAATTTCATTAGCTTTCATCTGCCATATCTCGTATTAGATTGTTAAGTTGGCTCGTAAGATATACGTGATTAGCTGGGACTACTTTTTGTTTTAAGCTGAATAATGGTAAATTGCATAACGTATCCACGGAAAAAAAATTAACTCGATTTTCGGAATCACCGAGCAATTCTACATAGGAATTGGATAGTGCCGTCTGGAGAACAAAAAGCAAACTAAACTTTGTGATCCAGTGTTATTAATAGCACTGTGCAACAGCCGAAACAAGCTCGGCCTTTGCTAACATTTTCTGAAAGTATACCCATCCAGTAGTAAAACGCTCGGTGGATTTGCAAAAGTTAGCTCGTATTTTTTTTTATGGCCTACTAAAGTTTCCATGTCTCGGCCGAAGTGGTTTGAAAAAAAGTGGAAAAAATGGTAGAATTTAATGGGAAATATTTTCGCAGAACATTTTAACCCATTAGCTCCCGCCTAAAAGGGTCGTTTTGGCCCTTAGTTCAAGAAATGATTATTCGGAAGATTTTAATAGGGGTCTTTTGAGGCAAAACTTTCATGCCACTAACGTAAAAGTCTCTATAAAATTAAGACCCTAAAGTTTTCATGTCTCGGCCTAGGTAGTTTTCAAAAAAAGTGGGAAAAATGGTTAAAATAAATGTCTGAGCGAAATTAAAGTTTCACACATATGAATTAAAATTTCATGGGAATTATTTCCGTAGAGTATTTTAACCCATTAGATCCCGCTTGAAAGGGTCGCTTTGACCCTTGCTTTGGAAGGTCGTTAGACGAGTGATATATTCTAGAAAATTATTCTTCGGAAAATTTGACTAGGGGTCTTCCCAGGCAAAAACTGCATCAGCAGCGTCGATATTTTTCAACCTCTACTATTGCCACCTTAAGTGCGCTTCCTTTAGCTTGAGTTATCTCTCAAAATTTCAAAAATTCTTACTTTATTATTAAAATATTTCCTCAAAACCAAACCAGCTATTTGTTAACCTCCAGCACATTCACGCAAGTTTGAAGGAAAGCTACTCCAACTGTATTGCACATACGTACAAATTAATTAATTAATTAAAATATAGGTGTGTACTAGAGGCTTTGCGGCGGCGGCGTGGTCGACTTCAAAAATAATCGGCGGCGGCGGCGACGCCGGCGCGTCTGGAAACGCCGGCGCTACTGCCCATAAGAGCAGTGTTGCCATTTTAGCCGTTTTCCGGCTAGATTTAGCCGATTGCGATAACAAACAGCCGGAGAAATTTCGATTTAGCCGGCAGCCGATTTGTTAGCCGCTTTGCAGAAACAAATTAGCCGTTTTTAGCCGATTTTGCTATTTGCCTTGTTTTCTTAAATTTCAAAAATATATATGTTTCCATTTTTGACTAAGCGACCCAAAATCTGTTAGAAATGGCTACTAGCCTTATCGTGGAGAAAATTTTCATGTCAGGCAGGATTGTATGAAATTGGGCCGATTTCGCTTATTTTTATTTTAAACGAAGAAGGGATTTTCTTCATAAAATGTTTCTTATAAATGTCTTAATTTTAAGTGTGAAGTTTTATTCGCAAACTTAGAAAATAAGAAATTGTTTCACTGTTAAGACTCTTAAGATGCCCACTCCCAAAGGTTTAAGGTAATGGAAAAATTGATATTTTCAAGAACTATGAACACATACGTCTTTTTTTAAACAAACGTTTTTGCTGAGAACTTATTCAAATTCCAAAAACCGAATGCCATCTTGAGTTAAAGGAACCAACACTGAAGTGAGTCAAAATGAAAATAAAAGAGCACAAATTTTTATGTAAAGCAAACCTCGCTGGGAATCCTACGAGACATCTTCCGGCCATATGACCGGTCATCTAAATGGGAGATCTGCAGTCTTTTAGCATCATATTTTACATCAGAATTGAAGGGTTTTCTGAAAAATCTGACCAGTTCTTTTGTGTAACTGTGATTTTGCATCCCTTGTCAACATATGGCCTCGGTTGATGTTAACTTAAGGTCGTTGTTTTACTGCCTTAAAATTGAAGGCAAATTTTTACAGCGTTTTTATGTGTTTTGGGTTCTATTTTAGTGTATTGAGAATCGGTCAGTCTGAAAAGGCCTTGTAGGGAAGATAATAGGTTTGTTCGTCGAAAATCCAGCGAGAATTATCACTCAAAATATCAGATAGTAATAGTAATAAATATTTTTTTTTCCGAGTACCTTTCAAATCATTGGAATTAACTAAATTAATTAAGTAAACAAGTATTAACTTACATTTTTCATTTTAAAATCGCTCCAGTTTGTAAATTTTTAAATTGAACGAACTTGTTTATTCAAATTATCGTCGACAAAAAATCCAACCATGTGCCACAATCATATCTTTTTCCTAATTCCAAATTCTTGCTGGCAAAATTTTTCCCAGCTCGAATTTGTAACTTCTCTCCAAGAAATAGTCTTTTTAGTCGTGATTTATTTAAATAAAAGATGTGAAATTTAGTTGAAACAGTTTAGCCGGTTTAGCCGGTTTTATTTGCCAATTTAGCCGGTTCATCCAAAAAGTTCTGGCAACACTGCATAAGAGCCATGAGGCTACTAATCTTATCATGTCATATCGTCAGCGTTAGGCATTCGCCTTGCCAATTCAGATTTGAATTCTACTTATTTCATTATTAAATTAGTTTTAAATTTAAATATTGTTACTTCCAACTTGAATTAAAGTTTTGAGTGCCTGGCGCTGATGGATGGGCAAACAGAAGAGGGTCTAACGCAAAGAAAGTTACTTGTCAAAATTGGGCCAACAACATCTCAAGTGACAGTTAATGCATGGTCGGGCATACCACAGGTCGGGGGGGTGAAATAACACAAACGGCAATAACCCAAAATTTGCTTTATTTCACTTTTAAATGGGAAATAATACCAAAATCTGAGCTTTGCTTTATTTCCAACAAAGATTGGAAATAAAACAAATTTTGCCTTATTTCCCATTGATTATTTATACGATTTGTAAAAAAAAAAACAGTTTACTGACAGAAGGAAAAAGAACTTTGTTTATTCCAAAAATACAATTAAACCAAGGCACATTGAACAAGTAATATCAGTATAGCAGCTGATTTGATTTTTTTCAAATTATTTGTTCTCGAAAATGTAAAATATTTTATATTTCTTCTCACAAAAATTCTAAATTGTTAAAATCTATTTGCATGTGATACATTTTCCATACAAAACCAGCGATTAAATAGCAGCTTTTGGAAAGCTCGCCCAACTTAGCAGCACAACCGCTGATTACTGGGCCTGGCACAGGATGGATCAATGCTTCGAGAAGCGAACCAATTTACTAAGAAAGAAAGTTGCAACGATTTTCATTTTTTCAATTTAAATTTTTATCCTTTTTCGTATTTCGCATGGCACGCTTTGATGTAGAAGAAAAAAATCAGAACAGTTTTTGGCACCTTCGATACCAGAAGCAACAACAAAATACAGACAAATGTTGTTTTTGCTCAAATGCTCTAAACCTGCTTGATAGGCCTTGAATTAAACAAAAAATGTGATATAATTCATATGAAGAAAGTAATATTCACAAAATATTTTTACTTATGAAAAGTCTAACAAAAAAAAGGAAGAGCATCGTCTTTAAAAACAGCTCCGCATATTGGACATAGCGCTTTTGTATGCATTTTTTCTGCATGCTTTTTAATATGTTAGAAACAATGCTGGAAAACCTTAAAATGTTTGCATGGAATAGGGTGGCCAGATGCGCTGATTTAATCAGTACATGTGCTGATTTTTATAATTTCTATTGTACTGATTTTTTGAGTTTGTACTGATTTTTACATTTAATAAATACTTTTGTAAATTGGTGTATTTGAAATTTACTTGAGGTTTACATGTTCAAAACTTTACTTTGGTTTTTGATGTTCGACCACCTGTAATTTTACTTGCACATACACATTTAACACTATTAATTTTCATTCGTACTCGAAAATTCGTTCAGCGATAATTCGGTAATATACCTTTTAGTCAACATTTTAATGTGAATGTTGTGTTTAATAAGCACACCAACTAAAAATGTTTTAAATTTGTAGCTTAAAATATGCAAACAGATTCTGTTTCGGGCTCGTCTTTTACTGAAACTGAATGGGCTACAGATTTTTTTTTAAATTTTCTCAATTTTTATAAATTTTCTAGAAAGTTTGAGACTTAAACTCACATGTCTTTTGTTATAGAATTAACTATATTTTTATAAAAAAATTAAATTAAGTAAGGAAAGAAAAAAATTTCAAAACCTGTCAATACATTTTACTACTATTTTCGTGAGCACAGCTGTACATACATACGAAATACCTTTGATTTGTTTTAAAGTAATGAATTTTTATATTGATAATACTATATATATTTAAAAGTCTATTAGTTCTTTTTTGTTAAATTAATGCGCCGTTATTTGGTTGTTATATAGTTAATAACAAAAAATACGCTTAAAAATGAGCTGATTTTTATGGATTTGTACTGATTTTTGATTCCAACTGTACTGATTATGTCACTATAATATCTGGCCACCCTAGCATGGAACCATGTCGCAATAAACAGATGAAGTGATAAAACGGCTTTCTCGCTGACATTCGGCTGCCTTATAGTCACATTTTATAGGCAAATTTTCAAATAAAGCAGTGGCACCTGGTAAATTCCACTATGGGTGGGATGCAGCATGCAATAACACCATACACAATGATTCCCATTACTTGGACATTAAAAAGCAGTTTCAGACCTAGTGTTATTTTATCATTTTCCCTTTTTCTAAACGGTTATAATGCCACCAGTACATAATTGCGAAAGGAGGGGAGGGGCGGGGGACGCGAGCGCGACGTCGAACGCGGCGCGCGAACGCGGACCACCGCGACGGCGGGCACTTTCAAAATTGTATACTTACAAATCCGTCCATTTAACTTGTACATGTACTACTTTTTGTCAAATGTAACTGCTTTATTACTCAAATTGTTAAGTATAAAAGTTGGTTTTATTGCTCAACGAGAAATGAAATAAAGCAAATTTGTGTTATTCAATTGGGAAATAACACAAATTTGCGTTATTGCCGTTTGTGTTATTTCACTGAAATAAAAGATTTGGGCATTATTTTTGACTCCAAACTCGCGTTTACAAAACACGTTGACTATATTGTATCTAAATCGTTCTCAATGATAGGCTTTATTAGGCGCAATACTCAAGAGTTCAGAGATCCAGTAACTTTAAAATCCCTTTATACATATATATTTAGTAAGAAGCCGTCTGGAATACTGTTCTATAATATGGAGCCCATATTATGAAGAGCGCTCGATCAAAATAGAAAGCATTCAAAAGATTTTCACCAAATTCGCTATTTGCAAGTTGCCCTGGCAAGGTTATGAAATTGCTGGGTCTCCAGTCTTTGAAGAAGAGATTACTTCTTCATTATATTTATTTATAGAATAATCAATGGGCACATAAATTGCGCTTATTTAACAAATTTGCTCGTATTATACAATCCCCCGCGTAATTTAAGAAACAAAAGGCTATTGGTTGGTGCTCTGCATACCACGAATTATGCCAAAAATGAACCAATTACTAGATGCATTGAATTGTGCAATACATATTCTAGTGTTATCGATTTTAACTTAAGTATTGATAGATTTAAGAGTAATTTGTTTACAATATTCAACTAGAGTCTTCACTATTCTATAAGAAACTAGTTCTGTAGACTGAAATTAATAAATAAATAAAGAAATATACATACATACATGGTTCTCTATGTTCTCCATAGATCCGTATGTACTATTTAAATTTAAAGAAATAAAAATAAAATAAAAAGTTAAGTTATTGGAGAAATTTGTTTCGCTATTAATAAATTTCTGTAATAACCTTATCTACCGTTATGTTAAATTACGGGGTTCTTACGATTTGCGGGGTATAGATTGAAAACTAGGGTGGTCTACTATTTTCCAACAGTTTTACCCATCAACTCCCAGCAGAACAGGCCTTTTTGACCCACTGTTTAAAAAATGACTTATAGATGGTTAAAATTCCAAAAAGTGGGGCCTTAAATTCAATCTAGCGAAATCCAAAACTATGATATTTAGGAGGGGTAACAGAGTTCCTGGAACTTCGGTAATGAGAATATTGAGATTGTGAACGAATACAAATACCTCCGTATCACTCTCAACTATAAACTCACTTATGTCAAACATTTAGAAAAAAAACTACTAGTATCAAAAAATTCCATCAACACTACCTGGATCAAATACATTAATAATCCAAATATCTGTATATCTAAAAAATTTAAAATTTTCGACGCAGCTGCAAGATCGATCCTATTTTATGCAGCACAAATATGGGGTATAGATAAACATGAATCGGTAGAGAAGCTCTTGCGGGTTTTTATTAAGAAGCTCATATTTTTGCTCCCTAACACACCCAATTATATGATTCATCTGGAAACTAGGCTACTCCCAATATATTTTCATACTCTGCGTGCTGTTGTTCATCTCCAGGTGTTTAAGCTTATCGGACAGCAGACTACCGTGCATTCTGGCCAAGGAGGCGGTGAGACATAATGCGTGTTGGGTAGCTAAGTGGCACAGTATGGCAAACAGCGCAAATATTGAACCATTGACAGAATTCACTACTAACACTGTAAATACATACATTCCGTTGTTGCTTGAGAAACCCGAAAAACAAGAAATTCAACTGTTTCATGAAAGAGCACAAAGTACCACAACCCATGACCTATATCCATATGTATTTTCTACAGACATGTACTATTTTAAAGATGAATTTTCGGCTCATCAAATAAGTTTAGTTTTTCACGCAAGAGGTGGGCTACTGAACATAAATGCGAGAACATTCAAGAACGTCGCACCCGCAACTTGGGGAGTCAGAAAATACACTCCACGTTCTCGGGACATGTCCAATCTATAAAAACATGCGCTTACACTGGTTTGGAGAGACGGTTTTGAATCTGGCTAAAGTAATAAACATTTTAAATGGCTGTGATTAAAGAGCTTTGTACACTTACTTATTACACTGCTTAAAGTATAGGGAGTTAATTTTAACGGAATTCTCATAAACCACACACAATTTTTCTTTCTTTTCTTCTTCTTAGTTTTTAAGTTGCCAGTATAAATTTCCGACTATTGACCTATTATGTCATAGCCATATGTTCGTATTTTCATTCGTTTATAAATATTAAATATATTAAAATAAAGAACATTTTACTACTAACTACTACTACTACATATTGAAGTTTTTTTAACAGTTTTAGAATTTTACTAAATTTTCGACACAGTTGGAAGCGTGAATTTATGTTTATGTTATAATACTTATGAGCCATCCTTAAATAAAAAATTTACGAAAAATATTTAGTATGAAAACCATTGTAAATATTCAAAATTCTATATATTCTTATCAGCTGCCGGAGAATCTATGTATTACATTTCAATACAATTTAACGCTGAGTTATCACAAATAAGCCGTCAATATATCACGGGTTTTCTCATTTTTTCACACGACTTAGTTTAGATTTTTAATTATAAGTATCGCAGAAATACCCTTTATACGTAACAAATATAAATTATTTTTAAGAATACGGTTTTAGAAACTGAAGGAATAACTGACACTTTATGTTCCTAAAGCACAGTTTGACTCAAAAAGTGAATTAGTGTAAAACAAATAGCTCATTAATCATAATAATTTAATTACAGTATTTAAAGAAAATACTCTATACTATACTTCTTAGAACCAGCTCAAAACTAACCCGGAAGTGAACCTTTTTGAACTATCTAGGAACTGTTGGTATATGAACTGTCTCAGAACCATCTAAGCCAGAGTCAGTTCAGAACAAGTTCAAAAGTTCTGCAGAGGGCGACAATTGTCACTTCGTAGGACATCGCCATGTTAAAAAAGACAGTTGAAAGCATTGAGTTGGGATAGATGAAGAACCATTACCGTCCCTTTTCAGGCTAGCTCAGCGCAAATTCGGAACCAGTTTGATTTGCTGCAGGGTAGTTGTAAGAGGGTGCGTGCTGCGTCTAAACCGTACCACTACCTACCGCTTACAATGTTTGGATATAAAACTACATTGCTGCCACCAGGCACTTGCGGACGAGTATAAAATCCATTCCAAAGACGACCCCAGTTTCACTTTCATCGAAGTAGTAGACACGCGAACGCGGCAACAAGCGTTACGCTTTGTTTTAAAATCGACTCCATAATCGGCTCGTCCCAGCGCGCACCGTGAATTGCAGTGAAAAGATTAACAGTATTTTAAAAGTATCGCGTGTGCAAACGCGGAAAAGCTGTCAATGTCAGCTACTATTAGGCGGAGGTGTTTTTAGCAACATTTTTAAGCGCATACATATGTACATTTGTATAAAAGTACCAGCCACAGAACACAGACCAGCGGAATCGCAATGCGACGAAGCGTGTTACGAGGCAGTGATCGCGTTTTGTGTAAAGTGCCCATTGTGAGGCGGCAACATTGAACTTGCAACAATTTGTTGCATGTTTTCAACCATAGAATTGAGTACGTGCATGAGAACAATTGCGGTGTTTATTTGTGAATTGAAATTGTACAAGTTTATGTTAGCCACGGGCTGAATTGCTGTTGCCGAAAATTGTGCAATTTTTATTTAGATGGTGTTCAGCATTGCAACCTTGTTATTCTCTTGACGCTTTGTTGCTGTTTTTATTTATTTATTTATTATAATCAAACACAAAAACATAAGTTATTTTACAGTATTTGAGCTTAATTATAAGAGCTTAAAATTAACATTAAAAATTGAGGTATTTTAGGCGAAAAGATCTGACAAAGGGAAACCATAGGCTGTAAAAATGTCGAAGTAGGAGGAGAAGAACAAAGAAGTATTAGAGAAACATACATATATATCTGTGTTAGTATGGAAGAGTAGCTTATGTCAAAAGGCCGGCGTTAGTATAATGCGGCATTCCCTTTATTCTTTAAACGACAAGGAATTTTTCGATGAGACTTAACGAGAATTGACTTGCTAGTATCGGAACTATGCTTCTTTCGTTTTGCAATGAAAGTAAATGAAGACTGCCTACAGAAATGATCCTGTAAAGTAGGGATGCACAGCAGAGGTGCACTCAGTCGACGTCGCGGGCAAACTGCGCGCACGCGAGCGTGCTAGGCGAGGTGAAGTGAGCTGTACGGAGATGGCATCGTATACATATTAACCACTACACACTTATTTTCAAGTAAAAATGCGTGTATGTATGTGTACTTTTGCGACAACTGAGCCAGTGTGGCCTCAGGCCACCAGAAAAAGCCAATTTTTCCAAACCAAAAGCGCCAAGTTTTTATTATCATATTTAATAATTTTTTTGATTCAGTAAAAAGTGTATATACATATCCATTTCCTCACGTTTTTATTGATGTTTCACACTGTTTTCGACCCATTTTTATAAAAAAAATAAATCTTACTCAAAATTCGTTTCGATTGACACAAAAAACACATTTCAATTAAATAACTGAAGATTATAACATACATGTCTTGTTAAACTGAGCTGCCAGATCAGCAAAATCTTTAATATATCCAGAAGGAACAAAGGTGTGCCAATACTTTTGTCACCATGAAAAATGGTATTTTTTAGTTTTATTAAGGAACTTGCCTTATTTAACAGGTTTAATAATAAGTTTTTGTAAAATATGCAATCTCTATGCATACATAAATATGCACTGAATATAAAATAATAAAATTTTGCATTATTTTGACCCGAATTCGGACATTTAAGTTGATATCATCTGCTGTGCCAAAACTTATGTCCGGCACTGTATTTAATTTACCTATTCCTCACATTTTATTCAGTAAATGAATTCCATCTTAATGTAGAATATTAGTGTATAGTGTATACATACATACATATGTGCCTATGCATTCGGTGTGCTTAAATTAAAAAAGCATCACTAAATACCGCACCAAGCATTGAATTCCAATTATTTTGGCTTTTTGGTTTCCCAAAAGCACTAAATTTAGTGCAAAATACACGACCTTGGCAACAGTGAGCTGAGCACATCAATGTTCAAACAGTGATGCCAGACCAAGTATTGAGTAAATGCACTATGCATATTTTTCTTTTAAAGCAAAAGTTCTAATTGGCGAGGGTATTGATTTTTGATTCTTACATAGAACACTGATACGATTCACAAACTTATCTTAGGACTTAATTAAAATAGTCAACATTATTTGTAGACGAATATATTTGTGTTCGTATGAAATAGTAGCTTATGTCGGGAGGCTGGCTTTAGTAAAATGTACCATTTCCTATATTCTTTAAACTACAAGGAATTTTTTTATGAAACTTTATACGAATATTGACTTGCTAGCATCGCCATTAACATTGCCGTCTTTTACGTTTATTTTCCAAGAGTTCTTCAACGACTCCGCGCCAGTGATCGTATGCTGCGAATGGTTCATTATACTAAAGCCAGTGTTCCGACATAAGCTACTATTCTATACGAACACAGATATGTATACTTCCTAATAGGTTTGTAAAATGCCCAATACCCAAATCCCTCGCATGAGTTATTATCGGTAAAAAATTGGGTACGCTCAAATCTGGCATCGCTGCAGCAAGTGCAGCGCCAGTGAAACAGTTTTGATATTTTAAGTACAATTGTACTTTTTTCAGTACAATTAATTTTAAAATGTACAAAAGTACAATTTGCCGATTTTAAGTACGATTTCAACATCAAAAATACTTTTTGTACCAAACGCTCAAATCTCTTCTAGCACTTTGATTCTTAATCCGTTTACATTTAAGTAAATGGATATACCTATATTTCATATTTGCTACAAAACGAAATTATGAATTGTAATTTTGAATGTAAACGTGATTGTGAACAGTAATATTAGTGATGTGCGTTATGGTGATTGCGATTTCTTATCACCGGCGGGTGAAATATCCCTCATCGCTATTTATTTTGAAAAAATCTTTGGAAATGCAATTTACCTAATGGCGATCCTGCAGAAATAGAAGTAATTGAGCAATTCGGGGGTTGAAAGTAAAAAAATGTATGTAAATTCCATGCGTTGAAATTA
>NW_023458556.1:78557165-78562591 GCF_013731165.1 Rhagoletis pomonella
TCGTTTTAACTTTCTCTCAACTACCTTTGCATGATAAGCAGGGGTGTTTTTCCCCGATTTCAAACGTTTTCTATAATATACTGACTTAATGAAATCATTGAATCAAGTTTGGTAGAAATCGATAAAGCGGTTACCGAGATCGACCTTTGTAGTCATAAAATGGGCGGTACCACGCCCAATTCCTAAAAGTCTATAGCAGTCTTGTTTATGGTTAAGAGACTGTTGTAAATAAGTATTAACTTGGAGTAAATTAGTGTTCTCAGTTTTTGAAATATCGAAGTTTTCGTATTTTTGAAATTTATCGTTATACGGAACGGGGTGTAATTTTAGTTCGATTTGAATAATTTTCAACAAATTGCTTTTCCGTACCAAGATTATAAGGTGCCCCAATTTTAGTTGAATTTGATGAATCGGTTACCGAGAGACATATTTGTGGTCATAAGTGGGCGGAGCCACGCCCATTGTCCAAAAATTTATATTAATCAAATTTTCTGCTAAGTGATTATTGCAACCGTCAATTTTCAGTGAATTAGCTTCAATAGTTACTGATTTATCGCAATTTCGTGTTTCTGTAAAATACCGTTATATGGGAGGTGGGCGTGGTTATTGCCCGATTACAAAGATTTTCAACAAATTTATTTGATGGACACTAAGAAAGGCTCGGACCGAGTTTGGTAGGGATTGGTGAAGCGGGTACAGAGATACAGCATATTATCATAGTGGGTGGGGTCACGCCCATTTTCCAAAAATTTTATAATAATATTAGTTTTTACCATAATTCTACTTCACATACTAAATTTCAACAATTTCGATTAAATATTTACTGAAATATCGTAGTTTTTGCACTTTTCGAAAATACCGTTATATGGGAAGTCCGATTTCGCCCATTTTCAATACCAACCTACCTTGGGTAAAGGGCAATCTACACACAAAATTTCGTTGAGATATCTCAATTTTTGCTTGAGTTATCGTGTACACAGACGGACGGACGGACGGATGTACAGACAGACATGGCTTAATCGACTTCTATTTTCATTCTGGTCATTTATGTATACATTTGTTTATATCTATCTCGATTCGTTTTGGCTGTTACAAAAAACCGTTATGTGAACAAAATTAAAAAATGGCATTTTTTTTTGTAGTCAAAAGATTGGTACAATCCAGCGATGTTCTATTGAAAAATTTCAATAAATTAATTTTCGTGATTGGGATAAAGAAAATATTTGGGTATTCAAACAATTGGGATACTATTTGCACCAAATTTTGGCAAATACCCAATCGTGTGACATTTCCTTTAAACTTGTATTTATATGGATGTTGTAAAAGAATCGACTATAAAAAAATAACCAAAAGAAAATAACAACAAAAATAATATTTTAAAACTTGTGAAAATTTGGTGTGGCTATAATTTTTCGTCTACTGTACAATAGACTGCATCACCAAAAAAAGTTACGGTTTTTCCGGCGGGATTACCAAACCTAGTATATTTTAAGGCTTCTACCAAAATATTTCGGAAAAATATTAAGGTTTACGTGAGCTGAACCGGTTTGAAAATACCTCTAAAAATGGGGTTTTTTATGAATAACAATAGTTTCACGATGGATTTTTTGGAAAAAATCCCCCCAAAACAAAACAGTTTAAACTTAAAAAATCTACATAAATATTAAAAAATATGCCGAAGGCTTCATACCTTTCATGAACATCTGAAAATTTTACTTTAACAGAATACTGCATTTGAAACAATTTATATATTGACAGCATACAAAGATAGCGGAGATACATATATAATTATATAAATGATATCTAAACAATCAGAGGTATGGAAGATATAACAATCTAAGTGATTGTCACTGCTGTGTTATCGGTATGTAAACCGGTAACACAATTTAATGGGTTTAGCTTCCTACATAAAGGAGATATGTCGCAAAAACTGGTATCTGAACAATCAGTGGTATAAGAGATAAAGCATATACAGCATAGATTTTGACGATTTTGTCAGTAGACTTTGTATTATTATTTATAAAATAGCTTACGAAATTTATCGATTTTAGCTGTCCAAATAAAGGAGTTTTACAGTTAAACCCCATATTTGAACAATCAGTTTTATTGAGGCAATAAATAGGTTATAGTGACCCGATCTTTTTTAATTTAACTGTAAACTTTCTGTTGATAATAAGCGAAAAAAGTGCGGAATTTAATGTTTCTAGCTGAACAATCAGTTGTATGGAGGCTATAGGTTATAGCGACCAAATCTTCACCATTTTCACTGTAAGTACTTTTTTGATAATGGGTGGAAATAGTGCGAAATTTTATGTTCCCAGCTGCATAAATGGAGGAGTTATAACGAAAATTCTCATATCTGAACAATCAGTTGTATGGGGCTACAGGTTATATTGACCCGATCTTTGTCATTTTCACTGTAAGTATTCCGTCGATAATGAGTGAAAACAGTGCGAAATTTCATGTTTATAGCTGCATATATCGAGAAGTTATAACAAAGAATATCATATCTGAACAATCAGTGGCATGGAGGCTAAAGGTTATAGGGACCCCACGATTGAGAGAATACAAAGGTTGCGCCGATCTCGGACCGCTATTCCTCTCTTAACGAGTTTGACAGAATCGTTGTTTGCATGACGTCACACTTGTGCAACTTGTTTACGTTTTCCTTGCAACATTTTTTCTTCTTCTTCCATTCTTGCTCACGTTTTGGCATTTCTCTCTCGCAATTGCACCAGTGTGACGTCACCCAAAAGTTATTCTCAAACATCCTCTCTGATCGGCGCAATCTTGTATTATATCATTCTTGTAGGGACCCGATCTTCGCCATTTTCACTGTAAGTATTATTTGATAATGGGTGGAAATACAGCGAAATTGCATGTTCCCAGCTGCATATATGGAGGAGTTATAACAAAAAAATCGCATATCTGAACAACCAGTTGTATGGAAGCTATAGGTTATAGCGACCCGATCTTCACCATTTTCGCCTTAAGTATTCTCTTGATAATGGGCGGATATAGTGCGAAATTTCATATTCCCAACTGCATAAATGGAGGAGTTATAACGAAAATTATCATAACTGAACAATCAGTTGTATGGGAGATATATGTTATAGTGACCCAATCTTTGTTATTTTCACTGTAAGTATTCTATTAATAATGAGTGAAAATGGTGCGAATTTTTATGTTCCTAGCTGCATAAATGGAGAAGTTATGGCGAAAAATCTCATATCTGAACAATCAGTTGTATGGAGGCTATAGGTTATAGCAACCCGGTCTTTGCCATTTGCACTGAAAGTATTCTTTTGGTAATGAGTGACAACAGTGCTAAATTTCATGTTCGTAGCTACTTAAATGGAGGAGTTATAACGAAAAATCTTATATCTGAACAATCAGGGAGCTATAGGTTATAGTGGTCCGATTCTTCCGGTTCCGGCAAATGATTAATAAGTTATAAAAATACACTTACCTTCCAAATTTCATCCGGATATCTCGAAAACTGAGAGACTAGATTGCATACAAACAGACGGACAGACAGACAGACGGACATGGCTAAATCGATTCAGTCCGAAGTTCTGAGCATTCAAGTATACATTTTAATGGGTCTTTTTATTTTTATCAGTATTTTTAGTAAGCAAAGTCCTTTAAAACTTCCAAGTTAAGACGTCAAGTGTAGACTGCTCTACCAATAAGCAAGTACTGTTTGTTTGTTGCTAGGCACGATTGAGAGAATACAAAGGTTGCGCCGATCTCGGACCGCTATTCCTCTCTTAACGAATTTGACAGAATCGTTGTTTGCATGACGTCACACTTGTGCAACTTGTTTACGTTTTTCTTGCAACATTTTTTCTTCTTCTTCCATTCTTGCTCACGTTTTGGTATTTCTCTTTCGCAATTGCACCAGTGTGACGTCACACAAAAGTTATTCTCAAAAATCCTCTCTGATCGGCGCAATCTTGTATTCTATCATTCTTGGTTGCTAGGAGGAAGTTTGACTTTTTCTCGTTCAACGCTAAACCAATCTACTCTGCCTCCAAAGAAATGTCAGGGGCTGGCTGATATATATAAGACATGGCCCTATACCGAAAAGCAAGGCAAAAGTGCCCCAGTAAGCTGGGACTAAGACAGGAGTGACGTACGGGAATGATTCGCATTGTCTAAAACTTCGTTTGGCGTCAAAGGCTTCTGCCGGTTTCAACAGAGCATAACGCACCCAAATATGATGACTTGTGAAGTCTTTAAAAACATATTTATATTAATTTCCAAAATATATTTGTCTGCTTTTAAGTACAACTATCTTCACAAATAATGTACAATTTAAAAATTTAATACTCCATCCGTGGGTTCTACCAAAACTTTTTTTTCGGTTCAGCATGGGCTTTCGTCATCCTGCAGCAATAAAATTTTAATTATCTATGCCTTTGTTATTTCGGTCAACAGTCGGAAAAAAATTCTCACATACCCTAATATCCAAACATATGAACATAAATTGATATTCGGGTTGTTCGAATTTCCAAGAAAGCCGATCTTAGACTTTTCGATTGACTCTGTACAGTCGACTTTAAGAGTCGACCGATCGACGAAGAAAAGTCGACTTTTTTCGACATTTTATTAAAAAAATGTTTTAATTATACTCTGCGTTTAACTCATATGTGTGAAAATTTCTCAACTGGACCTCGGATTTCAGTCAAGTTCGAATTTTTGCGTGAAAATTTGTTGGTAAAGAGGTTTGTAGATGTGAAAGGGATTCTGAGAATTTTTTTGAAAAATTTTAATTGTAAAGTTTTTGTAAGCAAATATATTTTTAAGAAATCTTTTTTTCAAAACTCATTTTCTCTTAAAATATTTGACGAAAGTTGATGAATTTTTTTTTTTGTAAGCGTAGTGCTTAGAGCTTTAAAAAAAATATTTTTGTAATTTAGAAAATTTTTTTTTTTTAAATTTACACATTGTAAATTATCAAGTTGCATTAAAAATATGTTCTCAATGAGCGTTTTCTATTTCGTTTATATTTTCAAAAACTGCATTTATTCAAGAAAATATTTGTAAAAAAAAAATGTGTTAGATCTTTTTTGTTTTTGACTTACAGCAATATTTGTCACAGCGCGCACGCATCGTGAACCATGCACGCTCACCGCCTATGTGCGCAACGTGTTCACTAGAAAGCGCGTACAGGAGCAACTAACAATTTCTTACTTATTTCCGACTTTTAACGTAACCTCATATAATAGTGATGGCATTTATGGTATTTTTAAGGCATTTTTGGATTAAGCTTGGTATGTGAATAGCTCAGTGAGAGGAAAGACCAATATGTTTGCATGTATGTATATAAAAAAAATATTTATTGGACCAAAAAGTAGTGGGTAGGCACTGTGGCCAATGGTAATCAACTATTACCACCTCCGCATGGTTGTAAGCCATGCAGA
>NW_023458556.1:78562601-78571955 GCF_013731165.1 Rhagoletis pomonella
ACATAGCATGCATTTAGGCGCCTGGTGTTAGCAGTCGCGTCTAAACAGTATGTGTTAAAATAATCTGATCAAGTCCATTTTTTTGGAATCATCAACCTTCGTCAAATACTTTAAGAAAAAATAAGTTGTGAAAAAAAGATTGGTTAAAAATATATTTGCTTATAAAAACTTTAAAAATTTAAATTAAAAAAAAAATTCTCAAAATCTCTTTCACATCTATAAACCTCTCTACCCTCAAATTTTCACGCAAAAATTCGAACTTGACTGAAATCCGAGGTCCAGTTAAGAAATTTTCACCCATATATAAGATATAAATGTAAGGGTCAAAATACGCCAAAAATATCATCTTTTACTAGCGGTCTTTAGAATAAGTGAAGCGAAATTCAATGCTAGGTGAAAAACAAACAGACACTAAAGGATTTTTAAAAATTTTGAAAATTGTGCCAGTTATACAGCATGAAAATGTTGGTTGTGAGGGTTTTTAAAAATTTATATTTTTGGAAAATAATTTAAAAATTTTTAAATTTTCACCAAAAAAAATCTAAAAATTTTCTTGAATCGATATTCAGTAATTACGTACTTTTGGAAAATATTGTCTTTGCGATGGAAAAGAGGTGCCGAGTATTGGTAGAAATTTAAGTGCCACTTTTTAGACACCGGATATTCTCCCTTGGGGTGTAGTCGTTGTGCTGGGTATGCAGTTACAGTTGCACGGCTATACTCAATCCCGACTCTTGCGTCCTCGATCGCGCACTCTAGGCAACGTGAGTGATCCATGTGCGAGATGCGGCAACCAATCCGATTCGAGCCTTGGGTCACGGCAGAAAGAGAGGGAGCTTCAGTAAGGCCACTCCGACTTATTCGGTTTAAAGGCTCACTGAAGTCTGCAGCGTCTGTTCACCGGTAGGTGCGGCTGCAAGCGGCTCGCTATATAAACTGTATTCGGTTGCGAAACCACCCCCGGACCAGCAATGGGTTGTGCGCTGGGTTTGGGACTCGCCACGTAAAATCAGGCTCCCATGAAAAATCCAAACAAAGCCTTGGATGAGAACCCCCCTTTTGATGACGACCACGGCAAACATTTAAAGGACTACGATTTGAGGGCATGCACCTGGAATGTCCGGACCCTTAATGGGGAAGGTGCCTCTGCCCAGCTGGTTGATTTCCTCGTAAGAACAAAAGCTAACATCACTGCCATTCAAGAAATGCGTTGGACGGGGCAAGGAATGCAATGCCTGGGGCTTTGCGACGGATTCTACAGCTGCCATGTAAAGGAGCGCAAATTCGGTGTTGGATTTGTGGTGGGAGAGAGACTCCGTCACCGAGTACTGTCGTTCCCTCCGGGGACGAGCGTCTAGCCACAATCCGCATCAAGGCGAGAATCTTCAACATTTCGCTAATCAGCGACCATGCCCCGACGGAAGAGAAGGACGAGGCGTCCAAGGATCTTTTCAATGAGCGCTTGGAGCTCACATACGAGCGTGGCCCCCGCCATGATATCAAAATCGTGCTTAGCGACTTTAATGCCAGGGTAGGCAAGAAAGGGATCCTTGGAACCACCGTCGGAAAATTCAGCCTCCACCACGAAACGTCCGACAATGGACTGAGGCTGATCGACTTCGCCGGGGCCCGAAACATGGTAGTATCCAGTACTAGGTTCAAGCATAAAAAGATCCACCAAGCTACGTGGCTGCCTCCAGATCGAAAAACGAGAAATCATATCGATCATGTTGTGACAAACGGAAGGCATGCCTCCAGCGTTTTGGACGTACGTACACTCCGAGGGCCAAACATTGACTCGGACCACTATCTTGTTGCAACCAAGATACGCAATCGCCTCTGTGCAGAAAAAATTGTGCGCCCAAAAATACAAGGAAAGCTTAACGTCGAAAAGCTGCAATCACAACAGACGGCCAATATATTCGCTACTCGACTCTCACACCTGCTCTCAGAGAGCACTCTACGAAAATCCGACATATGCGAGCAGTGGAACCTGTTCATTAAGTACCGCCGCCGAAGAAGTAGTCTGATTCCAGCGAGCCCGAAAGAATAACTGGTACGATGAGGAGTGTCGAGAAGCTGCAAAGAAAAAAAATCCGCCTATAGGGCCACGCTGCGATCGGGCGTAGCGCGAGCCATGTCGGACCATTATAGGGAACAGAAGAAGGAAGCGAGACGTATTTGCCGCAGTAAGAAGGGAGAGGACGAAGTACATGAGTGGGCAGAGCTTGAAGTGCTGGTCGACAGGAAAAACGCCCGAAAATTTTATTAGAGAGTAAGGCGACTTACAGAAGGTTTTAAGGCCAGGGCGAACTCTTATAAGAACAACAATGGCGACCTAGTAACTGATGTCCAGAACATACTTAAATTATGGACGGAACACTTTTCCATCCTACTGAATGACAACAACTCTGAAAGTAGTGGAGAAGATGAACCCGACCCCCCGGTCGATGATGACGGAGTCGATGTTCCACCACCTGACTACGACGCGGTAATAATAACAATAGCGCGCTTGAAAAACAACAAAGCTGCTGGAGCTGACAGCCTGCCACCTGTGCTATTCAAGTACGGCGGCGAGGAGTTCGTAAGGTGCATGCATCAACTCTTATGCAGAATATGGTCAGATGAACGCATGCCCAACGACTGGTATTTAAGTGTGCTCTTCCCAATCCACAAGAAAGGCGACCCCGCCATTCGCGCCAGCTACGGGGGATCAGCCTTCTAAGCATCGGTTACAAGATCTTATCGAGCGTGTTGTGTGAAAGGGTGAAGACCACCGTCAACGAACTGATTGGGCCTTATCAGTGTGGCTTCCGGCCTGGCAAATCCACCATAGACCAGGTATTCATAATACGCCAAATCTTGGAAAAGACTCGCGAGAAAAGGATCGAGACTCACTATCGACTATTTGTCGACTTCAAATCCGGTTTTGAAAGCACTAAAAAGAGTGGCCTATACGCCGCGATGTCTGAATTCGGCATCCCCTCGAAATTGATACGGCTGTGTAAAATGACGTTGCGCAGTACCAGATTTGGGAAAGACCTCTCCGATCCGTTTCCTACCAAACGAGGTTTCAGACAAGGTGAGTCCCTTTCGTGTGATTTCTTTAATCTGATGTTGGAGAAGATAATAAGAGCTGCAGAGCTGAACCGCTCAGGAACAATTTTCTACAAGAGCATGTAATTGCTGTCGTACGCCGATGACATCGCCATCATCGGTAGCAAGGACCGCGAAGTCTGTTCTGCCTTTACCAAGCTGGATAAGGAAGCAAAGCAAATGGGTCTGGTGGTAAACGGGGACAAGACAAAGTATCTCCTGTCATCAAACAAACAGTCAGCACATTCGCGCCCTGGCACGTTACTATTTATTGACTGCAACAATTTCGAGAACGTAGAGAATTTCGTATACTCGGGAAGTATGGACAATGACAACATCCGATGAGGCGGCTCTTGGAGTATTCGGGAGAAAGATGTTGGAGGCCCCCACTGCGTTGGAAAGACCAAGTGGAGAAGGACTTGGCTCACTTTGCATTTCCAATTTGCGTCAGTTGGCACAGAAGAGAAACGACTGGCGTGCTTTGTTGAACTCAGCTAGTGGATTGGGATTTTCCACACGACTAATGTCGCATATCAACTGGAATTGTTTAGGCGCGTGTGCTAACACCAGGCGCCTAAATGCATGCTATGTACTGCTGCATGTGCAAAAATTTCCTTTATGCAATTTATGAAATATTTGCACATGCACTTCTCAACTGCCATGTAATTTAACTTTCTTAAGTTCTAATTAGACGGCACTTCAAAGTATGCTCAGCCTAGTCTGATGCATCCTCCGGACACTGCTTCCGGAGTTTTTTGAGGACTCTGCATGGCTTAAAACCTTGCAGAGGTGGTAATAGTTGATTACCATTGGCCACAGTGCCTACCCACTACACTACACTAAATGCAAACATACTGGTCTCCCCTCTCACTGAGTTATTCAGGAATTTTACCAGCAACATTTTCATCGGTGTTTAAAATTTTGTACCTTACGGACTGGCTAAATTCGAACCAAAGACTGTCTGTAGAAACTTACAAAAGCTCATGGAGGAAAACTTTCTTGGATGAAATTATTAAAATAAACACTTATGTATTTCTTACCTCGTTATTAACTGAAGATTTTGGAGACAAACGATTAACAAATTCGAGGAATTTGTTTTCGTATAATAATTTAATGCGCTGCTCTTAAATGATTTGACAATGTTGTTGTGTTGTCATTAAAATTCATTTCTCTACCACACTTTTCACATTTCACCTAAATTTTATTGGGATTTTTTTTTTTTTAAATACGACCAAACAGCACTCCGCGCCATTGTTAGAAGATCAGTTTAAATTTAAGAGACGTCACAGTACATATGTATGTGACTAATCAAATGCATTCTCATCCAATTTTTCTTCAACAGTTTGCTTTACTCTCGATTTCATGCTTCTCTATTGCTTTCGCTGAAAATGTGGCGAATATTAGTGATAGCTTGGCTGTGGAAACAACCGTCGATACAATAAAGGTCACTACAAGCCTGGCACCTGAGACGAAAAGTAAAACGGGAAAGCGTGATTCTTCTGATCAAATTGGTGAGTAAAACATATTTATAAGCTTTTTTTAACATACATATGAATGTACATACATAAGTATTCTACTCAGGGCCAACAACTTTTACACTCAAGGAGGATGAGCCCTTTAAACCAATAACTGGTGCAACTAATCATCAACAATTGCAAATTCCGCCACAGCAATTTCAGTCTCAGTCATTAACGAGCACCTTTCAGCCTACTACAGTACGTCATGTGGCCGAAGAGGCGGCTCCGCAGGTAAAAGTCTATTTATTACATTCTTGTGTACACAAGTAAATACATAAATACGCATACATATGTTATACATACGAACCATAGTTGCCAACTTGGTGCTTTAAGCACTAGATTTAGTGCTTTTTGAAAATTAAAACGCCAAAGAAAAATGCTTTAGTGCAAGTGCCTTTTTTAGTGCTTTTTTCTGAACTCAATATTTTCACAGATAGTTAAAACATAAAATTATTTGAAATATTTAAAGCTGTGGCGGCACTGAATTTACAAGAATCTACAAATTTAAAGCCGAAGTGCAAACCCACGTTCTTGTTAAATTGTATTCGCCTTGAAAATGCTAGTACACAGGTAATGGTGTTTTCGTTTCTACCAAAAAATTTCGCATTTTCGGGTTCGATTCTAAATTAAAGGCAAAGGGTGAGAAAAATTTGTGTTCGTTTCTTAAAATGTCACACTCTTGTAAGGCAAGAAGCTTTGCCAGGGGTGAGCTAGACAAGGACAAGAAGCAAAAACATGTCATCTTAAAGGGTTGAGTGTAACATCAAACTCATTTTGCACCGGGAAAGGGCAAAATTTTTTGGAAGAAACGAAATCACCATAAGTTAAGTATTTCTTTTCTAGTTATTTGTACATATTTTGATTGATTACACAGTTCGACAAAGTTTGACTTTTTCAAAACGCATGGTATCTTGTACATATTTTGGTGTTGAATCCAAATATGGTCGCAGAATTGTTCTAGCAAGTGAGATATCCTAACCTCAAAGTGCCAAAAACATGGTTTTTTTCGATATTTGAGATTATATTAGTTGTGTTTAATGAGACCGAAAAAAGTGCAGAGCAGCTCAAGTTAGAGCAGAATCGAGCAGCTGTCAGAAACAATAGAGCAAGTTGGATCAACTCAGGTCAGAAATCTCATGAAACACTTTTCAGGCAGAAGTTCTCAAAACAGTTGCTTGCTCTAAGTTATTCCATCAAAAAAGCTGGTACAGAAAATCGTGCGCTAAGTTGCTCTAGTTCCACTTAGCGCAGACTCATGAAACAAAAATTAGAGTAAGTTAGAGCAAGAAAAATCCTCATGAAACACAATTTTATGAGATTTCTTAACCTGGCGTCACCTAGAGCAGCTCATTAAACACAACTATTATGAAAACAACAATTTTTTTTCTACTTAGGGCATCATTTAGTATGAATCTTCCCCTTTAAAATTAATTTTAGTTGGTTGCGATTCGATTTTTCTTTCTCGAGGTATGTATACCAGTTTTAATGTGCAGTACTTCGGTATTATAAGTAATCATGGCATGG
Organism: Rhagoletis pomonella; assembly: GCF_013731165.1. Classification (NCBI taxonomy): domain Eukaryota; kingdom Metazoa; phylum Arthropoda; class Insecta; order Diptera; family Tephritidae; genus Rhagoletis; species Rhagoletis pomonella. The sequence goes on from NW_023458556.1 coordinate 78,568,739, forward strand.
GTGGAGGCTGTTCAATCGTTATGAAATCGAAGAAGTTTTGTGTATTGATTTATACTTGTAAATATTGTTTATTTTTTTACTTTTGTTAAGTACAAACTGTTAGGAAAAAGTATCCTTTCATTCAAAAAAATGTAATGCTTTTAGTGCGGTAAAACGCTTTTTTTTCCAAGTTTTGGTGCTTTTTGAAACTCAAAAGTTGGCAACACTGATACGAGCAATTTGAAAAGTCAGTGACTTTTTGAATTTCTCGCGCAGTAACTCTAAAAAGTAGTTTACTGAGTTCCGTTGTGGTGGTACCAGCACAAGTTCAGATCGTCCAAAGAGATCGTCATGCTAGAAATTGTCTAAAAAATCCATGGAATGTCATTTGACGATCGGAGAATGAAAGTGTGTGAAGTTGCTGAGGCTGTAAGCATCTCAACTGAGTGGGTACATAACATCTTACATGAACATTTGGATATAGGGTTGCCAAAATTTTCTAAGAAATTTATAGTACTTTTTCAAAAATATCTGAAAAAATATAGTACACTTCAATTATATAGAGTATTTTTTTTTAAGAAAAAGTAAAAATGCTTTTTAAGTGTATATCTTTTTCTTTCTTATGTATTTCCGCTATAAAAAATATATTTCTTTGAAAGTATCATATGCTTTATCGCAATCAATATATAAATTAATATAAATCAAAAGTTAATTTTTTATTAATGAGATATTCGCTTTATTTCTCTCATCTCACCATTTCACAATCTTAATAGAAAAAACTCTTTCTGTGAATGCCGAAGTTGTAGGAAAATAGAGCATAAGCGAAATTATTTTAAGTAAATTTGGTAAATCTTTTGTCATTTTTGATCTGTGGACCCTTTGTTTGAAGGGTTGTGTTTTTTTAATATTGCTATTTCAGTATAAATTCATACACTTTAAAACATTTCTTTCTTGAAAATTTCTGAAATATGTATATTTATATTTACAACTGAAGAAATATCGTTTTTTTTGGCATACTATATTTTTTTCCAACAGCGCTTGCTAACACTCGACCATAAACGCAACCGAGTGACCATTTTAACAGGCCAACCTAATATTCACACACGACGGCAATTTCCTGTAAAAAATTTCTTATGCACATACAAGTTACAACATACAACCGAAAATTGAACGGCGTACGTAAAAAGCTAACTCAAATTCCAAGATTTATGTTGCGTGACATTTCGGTTGCCGTTTGTGCTCATGTGACATTTTGGCGCTACTAAGAATTAAATTTTGTTCAAGAAACTTCTGTAAATTAGACAGAAATGCAACTCTGACAAATCACGCACGCAAATTTATTGTAAAGCAGTGGCTGCAGGCGTACCGTCCGGATAGATAATGAGGCTCTTAGTCCATCATTCACGGACAAATTTAAATTTCAATTTATTTGATATCGTTTATACATTAGTACATCTACTTGTGAAAGTATGTATGTATGTATGTGCCAGGTTGCAGTCTAAACGGACAGACAGAATCCAACAAAATTTTGACAGAGTATTGCCATGACACCTGGGCCTATATTAGGATGAAAAAAATTGGGATCCGACAAGGGGGCGTGCCACCTCCCATAGACGTGAAATTTTTAATCAGCCATACTTCCAGACCATAAGTCACATGAACTTGAAACTTGATATGCAGACATGCCAATGGTAGATGCTTATAGGCGGGTATATATAATCGAGTTTGTAGAAGGGGCGTGGCACATCCCATCAGCTATAACTTCGGAACCATAAGTCACACGAACTTGAAATTTGGTAGGCAGACATATCAATGGTAGGTGCTTATAGGAGGGTATATATAAACGAGTTTGCAAAAGGGGGCGTGGCACATCCCGTGGGCGTGGAATTTTTTATCAGCTATAACTTCAGAACCATAAGTCACACGAACTGGCAATTTGGTTTGCAGACATATCAATGGTAGGTGCTTATACGAGGATATATATAAACGTGTTTGTAAACGGGGGCGTGGCACATCCCATAGGCGTGGAATTTTTTATCACATATAACTTCGGAACCATAAGTCACACGAACTTGAAATCTGGTATGCAGACATATCCATGGTAGGTGCTTAGACGAGGATATATATAAATGAGTTTGTAGAAGGGGGCGTGGCGCATTCCATAGGCGTGGGATTTTTTATCAGCTATATCTACGGAACCATAAGTCCCACGAACTTGAAATTTGGTATGCAAACATATCAATGTTCGGTGCTTATACGAGGGTATATATAAACGAGTTTGTAAAAGGGGGCGTGGCACATCCCATAGGCCTGGATTTTTTTATCAGCTATAACTTCGGAACCATAAGTCACACGAACTTGAAATTTGGTATGCAGACATATCAATGGTAGGTGCTTATAGGAGGGTATGTATAAACGAGTTTGTAAAAAGGGGCGTGCCACATCCCATAGGCGTGGAATTTTTTATCAGCTATAACTTCGGAGCCATAAGTCACGCATCGAACTTGAAATTTGGCATGCGGACATACCAATGGTAGGTGCTTATAGGAGGGTATATATAAACGAGTTTGTCAAAGGGGGCACATCCGATAGGCGTGGAATTTTTTATCAGCTATAACTTCGGAACCAAAATCACACGAACTTGAAATTTGGTATGCAGACATATCAATGGTAGGTGCTTATACGAGGGATATATAAACGTGTTTGTAAAAGGGGGCGTGCCAGATCCCATAGGCGGGGAATTTTTCATCAGCTATAAATTCGGAACCATAAGTCACACGAACTTGAAATTTGGTATGCAGACATTCCAATGGTAGGTACTTATAGGAGGGTATGTATAAACCAGTTTGTAAAAGAGGGGCGTGGCACATCCAATAGGCGTGGAATTTTTCATCAGCTATAACTTCGGAACCATAAGTCACACGAAGTTGAAATCTGGTATGCAGACATATCAATGGTAGGGGCTTATAGGAGGGTATAATTGTAAAAGGGGGCGTGGCACATCCCATAGGCGCTGAATTTCTTATCAGCTATAACTTCGGAACCATAAGTCTCACGATCTTGAAATTTCGTATGCAGACATTTCAATGGTAGGTGCTTATAGGAGGGTATATATAAACGAGTTTGTAAAAGGGGGCGTGGCACATCCCATAGGCGTAGAATTGTTCATCAGTTACAACTTCGGAACCATAAGTCACATGATCTTGAAATTTGGTATGCAGACTAAGGACGTTCCGAT
>NW_023458556.1:78571965-78572889 GCF_013731165.1 Rhagoletis pomonella
TAGTATACTAAAACAGCTAATCGAATAGGCAGCCAAACGGAATGTACCGTAGTAGACTAATTTTAATTTAGAAATTTAATCGTAACCTTAATCCACCTAATATTAATAATGGGACAAGATTTGTATCACAAGTGATGATCAATATATATTAGTTAAAGCATGAAAGTATGGCTTATAAGGATGCCTTAATGTAAACAAAGAAAATAGTTTGTCTCCTTTAAATTATGCTGAACTGAATATTTGTATTACTGTTTTATATTTTTATTTGTTTACCCCGAACGACGTCGGGTGCTCTGCTAGTCTTATATACAAATAGGCAATCATGTTTTCTTTACACCCCTCTTACGGCTAAACTATACCTCTAAGGTATAAACAATTATATATCATTAGAAAGGTATTTTGATGCTGATGTGCAGACAAGTTTTAAAATTTCAAATTATTTTAACATAGAGCGAAAAAATCAATTCAAAAGTGACACCAATACTAATGTCGTACACGTACATGGTTGGGGCGGAAATGCCTCCTAACTGAATTAAAGAAATATGATAAGCAGCAGTTTAGGAATCAGATTTATGTAGTTTAAGATTTATGCAAAGAAGAAGGTAAAGTTGAGTATGAAGAAGAAAGGGATAAAAGCAAAGATTAAAAGTAAAAGTAAAGAAACCTAAATATAAAGACAAAGAGGAAGGAAAATTTAAATACCTAACCTAATAACAATGGTGGGGGTGAATATTTAAATGAAGAAAAGAATGAAGATATAGATCAGGATAAAGGAAAAGATAAAGATGAAGACGAAGACGACGACAAAGACGAAGATGAAGGTGAACATGAAGATGAAGATGAAGATGAAAACGAAGATGAAGATGTAGATGAAGACGAAGATGAAGATGAAGATGAAGATGAAGATGAAGATGAAGATGAAGA
>NW_023458556.1:78572899-78576893 GCF_013731165.1 Rhagoletis pomonella
AGATGAAGATGAAGATGAAGATGAAGATGAAGATGAAGATGAAGATGCAGATGCAGATGAAGATAAACATAAACATAAACATAAACAAGTGAGAGAGTCTAAGTTCGGGCGGAGCCGAACATGAAATACCCGGCGCAAGTATTAAATATTTGATTTTCACCTTTCCGAAAGCTACCGCTACATGGTAAGCCGGGGTGTATCAATTTTGAGTAAATTAGCGTCCTTAAATTTCGAAATATTGAAGTTTCAAGCATTTCTGAAATTTACCGTTACTTGAAAAGCGGCCTCAGTTTTAGTCCGATTTCAATAATTTTCAACGTTTTTCTTTTATGTGGCAAGCACACCGAGTACCGAGTTTGGTACGGTTACCGAGATACATATATGTGATCATAAGTGGGCGGTGCCACGCCCATTTTCCAAAATTTTATCATAAACGTATTTCTCGGTAAAGAATATTTGCAAGCATCAATTTTGAATAAATTAGCTTTATTATTTACTGATTTATCGAAGACTGCATTTCTCTAAATTACCGTTATATGGGCTGTGGGTGTGACTATTGTCCCATTTTAAAAATTTTCGGCCATTTGGTATGTTGTCCAAGGCCAATAACTGTGCCAAGTTTAGAAGAAATAGGTGGAGCGGTTACCAAGGTATACACATGTTACCATAAGTGGGCGTGGCTACGCCCACTTTCCAAAAATTTATAATATTCATATTTTTCGTCTGAAAATTATTTTAAATATAAATTATGAGTGAATTACCTTCAGTAGTTACTAAAATATCGCAGTTTTCGTATTTCTGGAAGTTACAGTTATATGGGAAGTGGGCGTGGTTACTGTCCGATTACAGCCCATTTTCAATACCAACCTTCCTTGGATAAATGGAGACCTACATATCAAATTTCGTTGAGATATCTCAATTTTTGCTCGAGTTATCGTATACACGGACGGACAGACGGACAGACGGACGGACAGACAGACATGGCTTAATCGACTTCCCTATTCATTCTGAGCATTTATGTACACATTTGTCTATATCTATCTCGATTCGTTTTGGCTGTTACAAACAACCGTTATGTGAACAAAGTTAATATACCCTTGTGCACAACTGCACTCGGGTATAAAAACGATAGAGACAAAGATAGAGAGGAAGAAAGTGATAGGGATAAAAAGGAGATACAACTGAAGAATGTGCGATGTTATGTTATGGTGTGTTATGCTACATATGTTATGTTATTTAAACTTATGTTGCGGTATGTTATGTTCTGCTATGAAATATTATGTTACGCTAAGTACTAAGTTAAGCTCCCTTCACCTGAACCCAACTCACATAAACTATCCTTAATTTTAGCGGTTTAGTTTCAACCGCTGGGCGAACACTAGTTAAGATTGAATCTTTTATTGCACAATAAGAAATAAAAACAAGTAAGAAAGTCTAAGTTCGGGCGGAGCCGAGCATTAAATATCCGGCGCAAGTATTAAATATATTTTTTTTCACCTTTCCGAAACCTTCCGCTAGATGGTAAGCCGCGGTGTATCAATTTTGAGTAAATTAGCGTCCTTAAATTTCGAAATATTGCAGTTTCAAGCATTTCTGAAATTTACCGTTATATGAAAAGCCGCCGTAATTTTAGTCCGATTTCAATAATTTTCAACGTTTTTCTTTTATGTGGCAAGCACAATAACCATACAGAGTTTGGTACAAATTGGTAGAACAGTTACCGATATACATATATGTGATCATAAGTGGGCGGTGCCACGCCCATTTTCCAAAATTTTACCATAAACGCATTTCTTGGTAAAGAATTGTTGCAAGCATCAATTTTGAATAAATAAGCTTTAATATTTACTGATTTATCGAAGATTTTGCATTTCTCTAAATTACCGTTATATGGGATGTGGGCGTGGTTATTGTCCGATATTTTAAATTTTCGGCCATTTAGTAGGCTGTACCAAGGCCAACACTGTGCCAAGTTTGGAATAAATTGGTGCAGCGGTTACCAAGATATACACATGTAACCATAAGTAGGCGTGGCTACGCCCATTTTCCAAAAATTTATAATATTCTTATTTTTGATCTAAAACTTTTTGTAAATATCAATTTTGAGTGAATAATCTTCAGTAGTTACTAAAATATCGCAGTTTTCGTATTTCCGCAAATTACCGTTATATGGGATGTGGGCGTGGTTATTGTTCGATTTCGCCCATTTTCAATACCAACCTACCTTGGGTTAACGAAAACCTACATACCAAATTTCGTTGAGATATCTCAATTTTTGCTCGAGTTATCGTGTACACGGACGGACGGACAGACAGACATGGCTTAATCGATTTCTCTATTCATTCTGAGCAGTTATGTATACATTTGTCTATATCTACATATCTCGATTCGTTTTGGCTGTTACAAACAACCGTTATGTGAACAAAATTAATATACCCTTGTGCACAAGTGCGCTCGGGTATAAAGATAAGAACATTAAATAAACGAAAATAAGAAAACATAACAAAGAATTAACAAATTTTATAGTACTTCTATACATAGTAACTATAAAGGAAAGTCGAGATTCTTTGTACGCGGTAATCTCGAAAACTTCTGAACGGATTTTGACGAGATTTTCTTTAGTACGCTCTGTATCGATAGGTGAGTGACATTTTTTTACTAAGAATTTTAATAGGGTTGCCACCTGTCTAAAAAACTATAAGATCCGCACCGTAAGTTGGATTACAAAAAGTGTGGTGTCAAATGAAAGCGATTGGCCGCTAGAAAAGCACCAATGTCTTATTTTTTGAATAGGGTTGCCACCTGTTAAGAAAATTACTATATTCAATCCTAATTAGCGTAGGCATCAGTTCTGCACCGTCACTGTCAAATGAAAAGACTTAGCCTCTAGATGTGTAATAATGTATTATTTTTCTGTATAGGGTTGCCACCTGTTTGAAAACTATAAGATCTTCACCGTTCGCTGGATTACAAAAAAATTAGGTGTCAAATAAAAGGGATTGGCCTCTAGATAAGCAAACATGTTTAATTTTTTGATTAGGGCTGCCACCTGTTAAGAAAATTTCTTTATTCAATTATAATAAGCGAAGCGAAAATACTTAGCCTTTTGATGTGCAAAAATGTATTATTTTTTGAATAGGGTTGCCACCTGTGTAAAAATTATAGATCTTAACTGTTCGTTGGATAATAAAATGAGATACCAAGTGAAATGGCATGCAAAAACTTTAATTTTTTTTGAGTAAGGTTGCCACCTATTTAAAATTGCTATGTTATCTTTACGTAGTATAAAACAAAGTCAAGATTTTTTGACCACGCTAATCTCGAAAACTACTGATTAGATTTTGTTTTATATATTCTGTATCGATATAGGGTATTATCTTTAGTGCTTACAATTTCTATAGGGTTCCCACCTGTCTAAAAACTTATAAGATCCTTGCGTTGAATAACAAAAAGTAAGATATCAAATCAAGGCCCATCCATACAAGGTGATGTTGATTGCATATAAGTAAAAGTCCCGTGTATTTTGTTATTGCTTTTTGGTACAGGGGGATGTCAAAACGAAAGGGAATAGGAGATAATTTTCATCATTTTCTTTTGTTGACATCCTAAAGTTGCTCCACTTCGTCTTGGATGGCATTCTACTTTACTAGTGTAGAGACAAAAATATCCAATCAGCTGATCAATCAACACCACCTTGTATTGATGCGCCTTGATATCAAATGAAAACTCTTAGCCTCTAGATCAGTGATGAGCACACTAATACTATCACATTTTGAGCATGTGTTAGTGTCTTTCTCTAAAGAGAGTATTCCGAGATTACTCTCAATCGGGTACAATAGGGCATTAATTAGTCGCAACTAGTCTCATACGGGTACTAATGGAGATCAATTAGTCTGGACTCATCTCTTATGGGTATAATTGGAGATCAATTAGTCCCCAACTCAACTCTAACGGGTACTATTAACGATTTAATGATATGTACGCACTTAGTCAA
>NW_023458556.1:78576993-78580084 GCF_013731165.1 Rhagoletis pomonella
TTTTGCAGAATTATTTACTAGGCGTTCCCTTTCAATCGAACATTCGATGTTTCATTAGCTATGCAAATTATCTGCTCGTTTTGTCCTTAAAATGGTCTAAAAATGTTTTCGGTAATTTTTTTTAAATATTATTATTTTTTCATTGCCAGTAACACGCTTTCAGCATTACAGATGTCATGGTCACGCGAAATGGTTTTTATTCAGTCGATTAGCTGTTATGTAACAGCTCTTATTCCTCTTGTGGTTTGTCGTGTGTACATGTGTCCGATTAACAAGTTATGTCGAGCGTTGGATAATTTAATTTTGCGCAGTTAATTGAATTTGACGGTGCTACAATAAAGACAAAAACAACATAATTAAAAAACACTAACAAATATAAATCAGCAAACAAAACAAACATTATTAAGTGTTGCAAGAATGCAAAATAGCCTTGCTATAGTGATAAATCCATGAGGAGGACAAAAATAACAACAAGCACGAAAATGACACAACGACCGATTATTGGAAAAATGTTTAATTTACGGGTAAATAGTGATTTAATGTTTTTCTTATTAGAACAAAACATAATTGGAACCTTGTAATATCTATTGATTAATTTATATGTATTAAATAAATTATATTAAATATCTCTGCATAGCGTAATGTTGAAGGACACAGCTTTTCGTCTTTCACAACCAACATTTGTACAAAAGTCAACAGATTATTCACTAAATAGTATTTTACAACATTGAAGAATAGTTTTTATTAAATTTTTAGATTATTGTGTAAAGGAACAAAAAATGTTAGGCAGGTTTTTTTTTATATCAAGGTAACGATATACATACACTGCCGGAACGAAGTATTGGCACAGCAAATTTTTCACAATATATGCAACAATTTTTATTTTAATATTTTTCCGCCAATTTTGTATAAAAATATGGTTCATTCAACAACAAAAAACATAAAAATAAAATTCCTAATCTTTGTGTAACACTCGCGAAAATTCAGCAAATTTTCATCAAAATTTTCAACTTTTTAATCAGGTTTTTTAGAATTTTTATGAGTATGCATTTTTGCAGCCCATTAAATTCTAGTAAAAAAATACAAGTTCGGAGTTAGTCGAAAAATCGCGTCGAATTTTGAGAATTTTTTTGTTGAAGGTGTTTTGCATTTTTTACATATAAAGTACATATTTTCGAAAAAACATTTTTTCTATGGAAGAGACTGCATGAAAAAATTGCCAAAAATCAACGGTAATTCGTAGCTACTTAAAACTTGCACTTTATTATAATAAAATTGATTAAAAACAATTCTAAAAAATCTGATTAAAACGTTGAAAATTTTCATGAAAATTTGCTGAATTTTCGCGAGTTTTGCACAAAGTTTAGGAATTATATTTTTATGCTTATTGTTGTAGAATGAACTATACTTTTATGCGAAATTAGCGGAAAAAATATTAGAATTAAAATTGTTGCATATACTGTGAAAAATTTGCTGTGCCAATACTTTGTTCCGGCAGTGTATGTATCCATGTACCCAAAAATCGTTGGGCCATATGGTTCATTTATGCCATATTGGAGTGCTTACAAAATGCTCTTCTGTAATGCAGTGGCGGACCAACTCGTGTCTCTACACCACTGCACATGTTTTAATGATCGTAATCACTTCTTGATGTTTATTGGGGTGTGTTACCCAGAGGTAGGTAGATACTCCATGGTCCGGGAGTACTCCTTACATGCGAGCATGGAATAGTTGCGATTTTTGCAGGGCATATATCGCCGAAACTCTGCAAAACCGCAGATCTCAAAACACTCTCAAACAAAAAAACAAAAAAATCCCTATATTATTAACAGAAAATCGTGTTTAATAACTTTTTACTGAATATTAAAGATTAAGTACTTTTTAGGTAATTTTTACAATCGTAGTACTTTAAGGAGTATTTTGAATTAATTTTAGGCAACAACGAAGAGTAGTGATTTCGGAGATACGAGCTTTTGCCAAAGTACGGTCGATATGAGGCCATGAGTTAACTTCTTAAAATAGTTTCAAATGTGCTAAATTTTAAAATAAAGGTCACTTATTCCTTAACTTGATAGGACGCTATGTGTAGCTTTGCACCTTAAGATTTAGGTAAGTACAAAAAAATGGGTTAGGACATTTCTGCTCTCCCGGCCTCACCCGTCCGCCCCCGATAAAATGGTGGGAAATGTTTTTTATTGAATAACGCAAAAATATAACCCACCAAATCTGAGATGCTCTATCTTTTAATAGTATAAACGGCTTCCGGTTTCGACCGGAAGTATGTTAAACTGACCGGAAGTCCATTCTTGTTAATAGGACATACATTTACCACAGATTCGTATTATGCGGACAAAAATAGATAACTTTTATCGGAAACTTTTCTCTGTAATGGACTTCCGGTTAAAATAATGCACTTTCGGTCTATTTATCCCTTTTTTCGGTTGGAACCGGAAGTTCGAAGGTCATTTAGCGGTTGAAAAAGGCCCTTACGAGAAAAAAAGTTTCAAAAAAGGTTACATATGTTTACCCTCAGTATCCGAAACTGTAGTAAAAACATGTTTGTCTTATTTAAAAAGTGGACTTCCACCCAGTTTAACGCACTTTTTCAGCGCTGTTAGCTGAGTGGGTTTAATTGAAGCAAATGAGGAAGTTGTCGGTGTCGTGAGGGGTGCTCTCGCAAGCCGGCCATACTAGTATACAAGGCCGCATTGTTTGGCGGGTTGTAGGTGTTCTGAAATAAAGTGGTCAAAAAATTATAGCCGAACCACTTTTTGCCAAGTTTTAACGTATTATTTTCGTTGTTATTTAATTTTTTTTTTATAAAAATATAGTTTATTCTTTAATGAAATCCGTGTAAATCCAAGTTTCCAAATTTGTGCAATATTAAAAAAAAAATTCAACAACTCTTCGTACAAAGTTCGAACTTATTAAAAATTCTAAAAAATCAATCGTAGTTTTTAGCCATTTGAAACTTGTACTTTATTCTAATAGAATTAAATGGGCAACAAAACTGCATAGTCAGTGTAGGCAATAAACTAAATTTTTTGAACCCGGCTTGAGTAAAACAACTAAAAGTCGATTTCAAATCTTT
>NW_023458556.1:78580184-78586009 GCF_013731165.1 Rhagoletis pomonella
TGCCTACCAGTTCGGCAATTTCGAAGAACTTAGGCGATCAGCGACATCTGCCTTTGAATTGCCAAAGCCAAAAATAAAACGCAATTAATTGCTTTTCTTACAAATGTCGGCTGTGGCGTCACGTGAAGACTACTGGTTCTGGTTCTGAAATCGCAGGTTCGAGGCCGCTTGGAGGTGGTTAAGATTTTTAAAGTTAAATAAATGTAAGTAAAAATAATTTATTCAATTTGTAAATAAATAACAAATTTGAAAATCTAATTGCGTTGCAAAAAAACATTTAGGAAGAAATATAAAAACAAAGAAATTAAACAAAAATATTTTTTTTATTAAATTAAAAAATTAAAATAAACAGCATAAACAAAAAAATAAATTTATAAAAAATAAAAATAAAATAAAAAATAGAAAATAAAAAAATTTTACCTGCGCCGGGATTTGAACCTGGGACCTCAGGCTTACCACGCGAGTGCTCTTCTCTGTCGGCCATTGTGACTGCTGGAGCGTCGCGAGCAAAAAGGCACACTTATGCTTTTCACGGGGCATGAATTGGCAGACTATCTCATCAACTGGTATGATGCTACTAGTATTTATACTAGTAGATGCTGATGCATAGCCTGATAATTGACATCTCGTAGGACATCGCAATTTTAAAAATACCAGTCGCTAACATTGAAAAAGGATAGAACGTGAACTAGTTCGGCTGAAACGCAAACCAGTAGAATTCTAGTTCACAACTAGTAGCTTTCCCTGCAGGGAACAAAGCGAACGCAAATTCATTCAAACGTAATTGGCACACTCACATTCACGCTTTCAGCTCGTGTTTACTTGTGGTAGTGATCACATCTGCTCATATACACTCCTCGTCATTTGAATTGCACACCCTTTCAATTCTTAGTATTTACAGTTTTCCGTTTGTTTATTTAATATAAATTTTTTGTAAAAATATCGTCACTACATACGAATAAAGGCGCGCTGGTGTTTTGACGGTGAAAAAAAGCGTTTAAAAAAATTTTGCGAAAAAAGATGCTTATAAAAAAATTTGGCGAAGTATGTTAAGAGTATTTGACGCTGAAATTTTTTTATGCGTCTTTTTTCGCCGTCAACTTTTGAGCTCGCGCCTTTATTCGTGTCTAGTGACGATATAGCATTTTCTACGGGTAAATGAAATTTTAAAATTTTTTACAAACTAAAACTTAAAAGAAAGTTTATTTTCCATTTCTTGGGCAGCATTTTATATGATTTTTTCGTTTTTCTCGAGAGCTGGAAACAGTTCTTAAAAAAGGTAAACATAGGAGTGTGCCATCCTAATGACCTGCAGTGAATAAGTTAATAATATTTTTAGAAAAATTTCTGATATGCAGTTTTGTAGCCCATTCAATTATAGTGTAATTAAGTGCCAGTTTGAAGTGACTCTAAAACAGCCCCGATTTTTCAAATTCATTTATTTTTTATTGACAGTGCTGCGCATTTTATTCCATATAAAAGTTTTGTCGAGCATACTTTGTATGAGAGAAAATGCGCAGCACTATCACCAAAAAAATTTTCAAAAATCATCGCTATTTTACAGACACTTGAAACTTGCACTTTATTGTACCCCTTTGTTGACATTTTTTTAACTCTGTATAAAGTTTTAAAATCGGATGTAATGAATATTAAATAAACAAAATTAAAAGTGTAAATACTAAAGATTAAAAAGTTGAGCTATTCAAATGACGAGGAGTTTATGTGGCGTACGTTTGGGAGAGTAAGCCTTTTTACTCCAGAATGCGTGTGCAGTGGCTCTCAATGCTATACGTGTATTAGTAAGATTTGTTGCCCGCTTCCCGTTTGCCCACGATTTTCCCCTGATCTAGCCAGCGAAATGGGCTCGCTTGCCCATACGGGCAAAAAAGCCCATACGGGCAAAAGTGCCCATGTCTGGTTTTAAGCAACCATCTGATTTTCAGGGCAACCTATGACCTGACAAAGCTTCAAAGTGCAGAAAAGGCGCCTTTTTTGCCTTACAAAAGTGTGGCATTTTAAGAAACGAACAAAAAAATGCTCTCACCCTTTGCGTTTAATTAAGAATTGAACACGAAAAGAGAAAGCGGCAATCAAAAGGCGACATTTTTTGGTAGAAACGAAATCACAATTAGAGTACTCATCTTTCAAACTGAAGAGGTAAACAAAAACCGTGCATGAGTTCGGTTGTGTTTTCTATCGCTCTGCGTTTAGTTTCGTTTATCTCGCAATAATGTCTTTATGTAGTAATTGTTTGACCCATTGTGGGCTCAAAGATAAAATCTTTTATATTGGTTCTAAAACATTTTTCGATCACATGCCTCTAGTCATAGAACTGAATGTAGCGTCCCATAAAAACTAAGATGGAACCCCAACAAAATGAGTGCATATGCCAGAAATCTCGATGATGCATGTAGCAGCGGTCTTTCCTGCTGGGAGTACAATTTCTGTCATTGTTGAAGCCCTGAGTGATACAATCAAGCGTGCGGCGAATACACAAACAGGAAAAAAATTATTTAACCCCAAAAATGAATGGTTCGTCTGTCAATGTCATAATGCACGTAGTAAAATGATACACTATCTAAGTCGCTTTAGGAAAGATAATATTGAGGGTTATAGAATAAAATACGTCGCTTGTCCGCGAGCTATTTCCAGCTGTGCAATCAGAAAACATTAGACTGTCAGTGCATCCAAATTGATCGCTTAAACTTTGTTAAAAACAGCAGTGACTGGTGGCGACTAGCCAACTCTACTAAACAGTCCTCGTCTGGGGTCCTTACTAGTTTTTCATTATCGAACTTTTATGAACATTTCAAGACCCTGCTATTTCGGTCAAATGTGGAGATGCCCATTAAGTGGGCTATGCCATATATCATCGACCCGTTCATGGATGCTCCTTTCGAAATGCGTGAGTTACTCTTCGCGCTCAAGAATACCAAAGCAATAAGGCTCCTGGGTTAGACCGCATAAGCTACTAATTTTATAAAGTCGCTCCGAAAAGCTTTTTAGATCAGGTTCTCGTCATTATCATTTTATTCACAAAAGGGGATCCGAGTGTTGTTTCCAATTATAGCGGTCTCTTCTTGCTTGATACTCTTTATAAGATCTTTACGGGAATCACTGTCCCGTCTGAACGTCTAGATAGACTGCAACAATATTATCAATGGATATATTGTACAATTAAATTTTAAAGCTAAAAAGAAAGCGTTTGCCTTCTTTATCGACTTCACGTGCGCTTTCGACCCTATCCCTCGAAATTTGCTTTTCTATAAGTTATCTCACCTCAGGGGTGTCTCTTCAGCCCAGTTTTATTCTCACTGTACCTTAACGATCTATCCGATTATCTGCCTGGTGCATTAAAAATAGCAGATGCGATCATAAAAGTACTAATGTACGCAGAAGACTTGGTCTTATTTGCAGACTCTCCAAACGATCTACAAAATTTGATAGACACTATACGCGAATATATTGAACAATGGGGTCTAAAAATAAAGCTGGCCAATTCTGAAATTATGGCATTCACAGAATGTAGTAGGATCCCTTCTGGTTATAGCTGGACACTCGACCCAATAGAGATAGTTAATGAATTAAAATACTTAGGCGTTTTTTTTAACTACAAATTGTCTTATAACAAACACCTGGAATTAAAGATTGTAGAATCAAAATTTGCTGTTGATGCTACCTGGTTAAATTATGTAAATAACCCAAGGATTTGTATCTCTAAGAAAGTTAAATTATGTAAATAACCCAAGGATTTGTATCTCTAAGAAGCTAAAAATGTTTGATACCTGCTCCAGATCGATAATGTTCTACGGAGCTGTGGGGCGTAGAAAAATAAATCTATGGAATCTATGGTTTTTTTTTCATTCCAACACACCGAACTACATGCTACACCTAGAAACAAAGTTACTACTTCAATATGTCCATACGTTACGGTTGCATATGTGTTTCATTTTGCGTTGTCTAAAGCTACCACCTAACAGGCTTCCTCGTATTCTTGCGGAAGAATCGATTCGGTTGAATACATACTGGGTAACATATCGCTGATACCGTAAATATGAATCATCCTAGTGACTGTTCCCCTGATTCCGTTGCGGCGTGTATATCGGTGCTTCAAAGCAATTTAGTAGAGAGGGAATTTTGCAACTATCGTGAGTTTGCTCAAAAGACCACGTCACATGACCTTTACCCGAGTTTGTTCCTCGCAGATACTATATATTTTAATGACCAGTATAGCGCTCATGCTTTAAGTCTAATTTTCAGCGCAAGAGGTGGCCTTCTCCATTTAAACGCAAGAGAGTACAACAATGTCTTTTCAGATACCTGTACGATCTGCAATCTATGCAATCTATGCCCAATGCATAGAATTTTTCGTCGCAAATATTTCGCTGAAAGTGTTCTAGATCTGGCTAAAGTCGCTAAGTTGTGAAAAAATAGGGCGTTTAAAGGCAAAATTAAGTTGGTACTTAAAGTTAGTTGTAGCGTTTTTGACAGATAACTTATTAAAAATTACGTCAAAAAGCCACAAGTACTCTTAAATATGAACTTAATTTTGACTATGAATACGCCCGAATAAGTTTTTGCAAATAAAATAAATCAAAAAGACCTTTTGTGGAGCTATTTCTTCCATGAAAGTAATATATATGCATTCCAAATATGAACCATATCGGACCATAAATACGGGGTTTTCAAACATCTCTAAACCTGTGCCACCTAGTGGATTAATTCGTATTTCATATTACATTGTCATTGGGTTTTGCGCTTAGTTTAAAGTCTCAAGTCTATAGCTCATCGGGAAGTTGGTTAGAATTTATAGTAAAATTCAAAAGGTTATATGTAAGTGAAGTTAAATAAAAGCGTGTAAAAACGTAACATTTTTATTCACTGGGATTAACATAAAACTATTAAAAAGCGAACGGCATCCGCTGTGGTGTAGTGGTTAGCAGTGCGCGCTTCCACACTGCAGTGCCTGGGTTCAAGCCCTGCTCATAGCAACATCGCAAAAAAATATAGAAAAAAGGATTATTTCTGCCGTGGAAAATAGCTTCTCATAAATATAGGAAATACTTTAATCAAGGCACTTTACATAGACATTTTTGGATTTGGACGTTTAGGATTTGAGTGTTTTTTATTATTATTCTCTGTTTAAAAAGCAAATACTCTATTCAAGGCTCTTCACGTCAGTTATACCAGATTGTGGGTAATATCCCTATTTGAGAGATATTTTGCAACAAAAATTATTAAAAGAGGAAAAAGGGGCATTTCATATAAAAAAGGGATTTTCACGTAACATCGTGTATAATTGATCAAAATTCAACTAAGGTTATTCGACGCTCTTACATAATTAATCTTCCTGAAGATGTGATGTGGAGTAAAATTATAAATTTAAAAAATGTTATGAATATTCATATCGTTACCTTAATATAGGAAGGCCCCATCTAAAATTTTTGTGTCCTTAAAGATTAGTTACAACACCTTATAAAAGCAAAAGTTCTTAAGTTGGGAATTCTCCAAAATCCTGGGATTTAATAAACACTGAAACTAATTAATTGATGTAGTAGATGTTTTTAAATGCTATTATATCTTACCGACCTTTGTATAAAGTTGAATTTGAAGAAAATAATTTACATATACATATGTATATATATTACCGAAATAAATGTTTTGAATTCTTAGAGAATTTCTTGGGATAAGCTTATTGAAAATGTGGGTAATTGGGGGATTTTTTCCGGATTTTCGTAGGTAATTTAACACAGAACATCGGGCATCACTTGAAGTTCACGTATGCTTTTTTAAGAGTTGAATATTTACGCTTTGAGCGTTTTGTA
>NW_023458556.1:78586019-78587675 GCF_013731165.1 Rhagoletis pomonella
TTTTGTGTATTTTTAGGTAATGAAAGAAAGTTTGAAAGGTGAAAAAATTAAAATTTTCGTTAATGTTATTGTGGCTTATTAACATTTTATTTTTAATATTTTTATTGAGCTTTGTACCACGATTGTTTATTAGGAAAATTGAAAAAGCAACAAAGTCTAGCGGTAGAAGTTATAGCAGTTATTTCGGAGATCACCACATCTCCTCATCAGACTTCTTTTTTTCTAGACTTCAGCAGGGATCGAACCTGCGAATTCGATGTTCAAAGTCAGAAGCGTTAACCACTGAGCTATGTACATCCCGTAAACTCTTGTTGCTAATTCATTTTCCTTATTCAACCAACTACTATCAAGTGCAGCTGATTTGCCGCTATTTAAACTCGACAGCATGGTTGTTGTTGTCAATTCTATACATCCATTTGCTTATTTGCTTTTTTGTATAGTTTCAGGCAGGCTCTTCCTAAACTATGTATTTGTCAATGTTATTGTGGCTTGTTAACATTTTATTTTTAATATTTTTATTGAGCTTTGTACCACGATTGTTTATTAGGAAAAATTGAAAAAGCAACAAAGTCTAAGCGGTAGAAGTTATAGCACTATTTCGGAGATCACCACATCTCCTCATCAGATTTCTTTTTTCATCTTGTTAACTTATTCTGAACTTTGATGACATAAAATGATTCATTGTTCTGTTAGTTATATTAAAAGCAATATTTTTACGAATTTTCTTTGGTTTTTATTGTATAAATGAGTTTTTTCAAATACGATTTTCGAAATTGTTTAATAAAAATTAAGAATTTCGCAAGCGCGTAAATTTTAGCAAGGGTAGCGGAAGTGTTGCGGTTTTCTTTTACATAAAAGAAGTGTGTTTATTCGTTATATGAACGCAAATGCGACAAAGAAAATTCTAAATCAACGGTAATTGGTATAATTTGCAGGATTGCATAATCTGTACTCTTAGTTGCAGTTGCATTTTTATGCGACTTTTTTACCTCATTATAAAATCAGTAAAGCAAAAAAAAATAAATTTAATAACACCTAATTCCTCATAAAAAGCAGTTCATCTCCCGATTCTGCACGTAAACTGAAAAACCCAACAAAAAACGGGCCATTCCCCGATTCCCCACACAGACTTAAATTCCCCGCAAATCGGGGAATTCCCCACAAGTTGGCTTTCCTCTTGTACAGTGTTAAACACCAATTTGATATGTGATTTTAGTTAAGTATGCAAATGAATTCACTCTGCATTTTATTGAACATTGATACTTTGATACTGTAATAACGGGTGATTTTTTTGAGGTTAGGATTTTCATGCATTAGTATTTGACAGATCACGTGGGATTTCAGACATGGTGTCAAAGAGAAAGATGCTCAGTATGCTTTGACATTTCATCATGAATAGACTTACTAACGAGCAACGCTTGCAAATCATTGAATTTTATTACCAAAATCAGTGTTCGGTTCGAAATGTGTTTCGCGCGTCCGATTTATGGTCTACATAATCGACCAAGTGAGCAAACAATTAATGCGATTGTGACCAAGTTTCGCACTCAGTTTACTTTATTGGACATTAAACCAACCACACGAATGCGTACAGTGCGTACAGAAGAGAGCTGAGCACAGAGAAAAGAATATGTAAAACATGTGCATACACAAACG
>NW_023458556.1:78587775-78589711 GCF_013731165.1 Rhagoletis pomonella
GGGGTTGAAAGTAAAAAAATGTATGTAAATTCCATGCGTTGAAATTAAAATTTCCCTTGAGGATTTCCATTTTATAGATAGTGATCTCATTTCATGTTCATTAATATGAACTGAGATATATACAGTGAGTGCCACTCAAAATGGCCCACCTGTGAAAAGTTTACAAAACGTCTTATAACTCCAAAAATTTAGTTTTTGTTTTTTAACTTTTTTATTTTTCTTAAATTTTAGACATGGCCCACTTATTTAAATTTAAGAAAATACATAAAATAACCACACATTTCTTTAAAATTAGTACTTTGTGGGATATCCTCTTTAATTTATAACTGATTTTAACCTATTAGGAACAGATTCCAAAAATTTTTTCGTATAGTCAGGAGATATTTTTTCCCACTCCTCCATAAGGGCAGTCTTGAGGTCGTTCAAATTTGATATTGCGCGCTTCCGAATTTGAACTTCCAATTTTTGCCATAAGTTCTCAATTATGTTTAAATCGGGAGATCGTGGAGGTGTTTTCAAGACCTTAGGACAATTATACCATAACCATTCCTTAACGATGTGGGCGAAATGCTTTGGATCGTTATCTTGGTACAAGTGAAAAGTATGCTCTATTCCCAGCTTCTGTGCACTTGGTTTCATATTTTCTCGCAAAATGTTTAAATATTGAAATTTGTCCATATTACCTTCCACGAAGCACAGATTTCAAACTCCTGCTGCTGAACAAGCACCCCACACCATCACATGGCCACCACCATGCTTCACTGTAGGTCGAAGATGTTTCGGATCCAGCTCTTCATTTGGTTTTCGCCATACGTTTACCCTCCTGTCTGATCCAAATAAGTTGAATTTGGTTTCGTCAACAAAAATTACGTTTTTCCAGAACTCAAAATCATTCATGTAGTAGGTTTGAGCGTATTCCAACCGAATTTTCTTATTTTTTTCACTAACGAATGGTTTTTTCCGGGCAATTCTTCCATGTAAACCAGCCTTATGAAGAATCCTTCTGATGGTTGTTGCACTGCATTTTGTATTAAATTGTTCCGTTAACATATCTCGAAGAACTGGAGCACTTAGTCGTGGATTTGATTTGACTTTTTGGAGAAGCCAACGCTCCTCCCGTTCATTCAGCAATTTCTGACGAGGATGTTTTGGTTTGTTTGCGATTCGGTTTTCTTCATTATAACGTTTTATTATGTTTTTTATAGTACCGCGTGGCTTTTTAACCATCTCTGCTATTAATCTTTGACTTTACCGCTTTTGTAATGTTGTATTATTAAATTTCTTATTTCGATTGTGGTTTGAGGAGCCATCTTACGAAAATGCGCAACATCTTACACTTCTAAAATTCGCACACGCAACTAATACCTCGAACACATGTACAACATGTCTAAATGAAGCAAACAGACAAAAATTTACTAACAGTTTTCGTGAAACACCGTTATCTGTGTTGCTTTCAATGAGTGGGCCATTTTGAGTGGCGCGTAATTTTTGGTGTATTTTGTTGCTATCTCGTAAATATTGAAAACATCTCCATCTCTTTCAATTAATTTCGCTTTTCTTTATTGGTTACCGATTGAGCTTTGAGAAAAATAATACCAATTAAAAATAAATAATAAAGCTCTGGTGTTATAACATGTTTTGTAAATTTTCCGCAGGTGGGCCATTTTGAGTGGCACCCACTGTAGTGTATTAATGTTTTATCATCATTGTCTTCATCTTTGACAAAATTACACGGTCACCCGGTATTTATTTTATTTTTTAAATAATTTTAATTATTTTTTTTTATAAAATTGTAGCTCATTACACTGTGAGACAAATGGTAGGGGTCAGTGATCGGAAAGGGTTCAAACTACCGGGGAAAGTTATATCGGTAAAAAAGAAGTTATACGTGTCCCGGCGTTTCGCTGGGTCACGTCTAGGAATCGAGATATATATA
>NW_023458556.1:78589811-78597851 GCF_013731165.1 Rhagoletis pomonella
AAGATGAAGATGAAGATGAAGATGAAGATGAAGATGAAGATGAAGATGAAGATGAAGATGCAGATGCAGATGCAGATGCAGATGCAGATGAAGATAAACATAAACATAAACATAAACAAGTAAGAGAGTCTAAGTTCGGGCGGAGCCGAACATGAAATACCCGGCGCAAGTATTAAATATTTGATTTTCACCTTTCCGAAAGCTACCGCTACATGGTAAGCCGGGGTGTTTCAATTTTGAGTAAATTAGCGTCCTTAAATTTCGAAATATTGAAGTTTCAAGCATTTCTGAAATTTACCGTTACTTGAAAAGCGGCCTCAGTTTTAGTCCGATTTCAATAATTTTCAACGTTTTTCTTTTATGTGGCAAGCACAATAACCATACCGAGTTTGGTACGGTCACCGAGATACATATATGTGATCATAAGTGGGCGGTGCCACGCCCATTTTCCAAAATTTTATCATAAACGTATTTCTTGGTAAAGAATATTTGCAAGCATCAATTTTGAATAAATTAGCTTTATTATTTACTGATTTATCGAAGACTTTGTATTTCTCTAAATTACCGTTATATGGGCTGTGGGTGTGACTATTGTCCCATTTTAAAAATTTTCGGCCATTTGGTATGTTGTCCAAGGCCAATAACTGTGCCAAGTTTAGAAGAAATAGGTGGAGCGGTTACCAACAACATGTTACCATAAGTGGGCGTGGCTACGCCCACTTTCCAAAAATTTATAATATTCATATTTTTCGTCTGAAAATTATTTTAAATATAAATTATGAGTGAATTATCTTCAGTAGTTACTAAAATATCGCAGTTTTCGTATTTCTGGAAGTTACAGTTATATGGGAAGTGGGCGTGGTTACTGTCCGATTACAGCCCATTTTCAATACCAACCTTCCTTGGATAAATGGAAACCTACATATCAAATTTCGTTGAGATATCTCAATTTTTGCTCGAGTTATCGTATACACGGACGGACAGACGGACAGACGGACGGACAGACAGACATGGCTTAATCGACTTCTCTATTCATTCTGAGCATTTATGTACACATTTGTCTATATCTATCTCGATTCGTTTTGGCTGTTACAAACAACCGTTATGTGAACAAAGTTAATATACCCTTGTGGACAAGTGCACTCGGGTATAAAAACGATAGAGACAAAGATAGAGAGGAAGAAAGTGATAGGGATAAAAAGGAGATACAACTGAAGAATGTGCGATGTTATGTTATGGTGTGTTATGCTACAGATGTTATGTTATTTAAACTTATGTTGCGGTATGTTATGTTCTGCTATGAAATATTATGTTATGCTAAGTACTAAGTTAAGCTCCCTTCACCTCAACCCAACTCACATAAACTATCCTTAATTTTAGCGGTTTAGTTTCAACCGCTGGGCGAACACTAGTTAAGATTGAATCTTTTATTGCACAATAAGAAATAAAAACAAGTAAGAAAGTCTAAGTTCGGGCGGAGCCGAGCATTAAATATCCGGCGCAAGTATTAAATATATTTTTTTTCACCTTTCCGAAACCTTCCGCTAGATGGTAAGCCGCGGTGTATCAATTTTGAGTAAATTAGCGTCCTTAAATTTCGAAATATTGCAGTTTCAAGCATTTCTGAAATTTACCGTTATATGAAAAGCCGCCGTAATTTTAGTCCGATTTCAATAATTTTCAACGTTTTTCTTTTATGTGGCAAGCACAATAACCATACAGAGTTTGGTACAAATTGGTAGAACAGTTACCGATATACATATATGTGATCATAAGTGGGCGGTGCCACGCCCATTTTCCAAAATTTTACCATAAACGTATTTCTTGGTAAAGAATTGTTGCAAGCATCAATTTTGAATAAATAAGCTTTAATATTTACTGATTTATCGAAGATTTTGTATTTCTCTAAATTACCGTTATATGGGATGTGGGCGTGGTTATTGTCCGATATTTTAAATTTTCGGCCATTTAGTAGGCTGTACCAAGGCCAACAACTGTGCCAAGTTTGGAATAAATTGGTGCAGCGGTTACCAAGATATACACATGTAACCATAAGTAGGCGTGGCTACGCCCAATTTCCCAAAATTTATAATATTCTTATTTTTGATCTAAAACTTTTAGTAAATATCAATTTTGAGTGAATAATCTTCAGTAGTTACTAAAATATCGCAGTTTTCGTATTTCCGCAAATTACCGTTATATGGGATGTGGGCGTGGTTATTGTTCGATTTCGCCCATTTTCAATACCAACCTACCTTGGGTTAACGAAAACCTACATACCAAATTTCGTTGAGATATCTCAATTTTTGCTCGAGTTATCGTGTACACGGACGGACGGACAGACAGACATGGCTTAATCGATTTCTCTATTCATTCTGAGCAGTTATGTATACATTTGTCTATATCTACATATCTCGATTCGTTTTGGCTGTTACAAACAACCGTTATGTGAACAAAATTAATATACCCTTGTGCACAAGTGCGCTCGGGTATAAAGATAAGAACATTAAATAAACGAAAATAAGAAAACATAACAAAGAATTAACAAATTTTATAGTACTTCTATACATAGTAACTATAAAGGAAAGTCGAGATTCTTTGTACGCGGTAATCTCGAAAACTTCTGAACGGATTTTGACGAGATTTTCTTTAGTACGCTCTGTATCGATAGGTGAGTGACATTTTTTACTAAGAATTTTAATAGGGTTGCCACCTGTCTAAAAAACTATAAGATCCGCACCGTAAGTTGGATTACAAAAAGTGTGGTGTCAAATGAAAGCGATTGGCCGCTAGAAAAGCACCAATGTCTTATTTTTTGAATAGGGTTGCCACCTGTTAAGAAAATTACTATATTCAATCCTAATTAGCGTAGGCATCAGTTCTGCACCGTCACTGTCAAATGAAAAGACTTAGCCTCTAGATGTGTAATAATGTATTATTTTTCTGTATAGGGTTGCCACCTGTTTGAAAACTATAAGATCTTCACCGTTCGCTGGATTACAAAAAAATTAGGTGTCAAATAACAGGGATTGGCCTCTAGATAAGCATACATGTTTAATTTTTTGATTAGGGCTGCCACCTGTTAAGAAAATTACTTTATTCAATTATAATAAGCGAAGGTATCAGTTCTGTAACGTCTACGTCAAACGAAAATACTTAGCCTTTTGATGTGCAAAAATGTATTATTTTTTGAATAGGGTTGCCACCTGTGTAAAAATTATAGATCTTAACTGTTCGTTGGATAATAAAATGAGATACCAAGTGAAATGGCATGCAAAAACTTTAATTTTTTTGAGTAAGGTTGCCACCTATTTAAAATTGCTATGTTATCTTTACGTAGTATAAAACAAAGTCAAGATTTTTTGACCACGCTAATCTCGAAAACTACTGATTAGATTTTGTTTTATATATTCTGTATCGATATAGGGTATTATCTTTAGTGCTTACAATTTCTATAGGGTTCCCACCTGTCTAAAAACTTATAAGATCCTTGCGTTGAATAACAAAAAGTAAGATATCAAATCAAGGCCCATCCATACAAGGTGATGTTGATTGCATATAAGTAAAAGTCCCGTGTATTTTGTTATTGCTTTTTGGTACAGGGGGATGTCAAAACGAAAGGGAATAGGAGATAATTTTCATCATTTTCTTTTGTTGACATCCTAAAGTTGCTCCACTTCGTCTTGGATGGCATTCTACTTTACTAGTGTAGAGACAAAAATATCCAATCAGCTGATCAATCAACACCACCTTGTATTGATGCGCCTTGATATCAAATGAAAACTCTTAGCCTCTAGATCAGTGATGAGCACACTAATACTATCACATTTTGAGCATGTGTTAGTGTCTTTCTCTAAAGAGAGTATTCCGAGATTACTCTCAATCGGGTACAATAGGGCATTAATTAGTCGCAACTAGTCTCATACGGGTACTAATGGAGATCAATTAGTCTCGACTCATCTCTTATGGGTATAATTGGAGATCAATTAGTCCCCAACTCAACTCTAACGGGTACTATTAACGATTTAATGATATGTACGCACTTAGTCAATGCAATTTCATGTGCGGCGTTGGCACGCAGGGAGAGTATTCGCCTAACAAAACTGAGCACCCCGGTTCGAATCTCAGCTGGCGCAAATTTTTATTTTTATTTTTTAAAAGTGACTAGTCGCTTTTTATACCCGATCGGGTATAAAGGTGAACAATTAGTCTCTTCATAGGACATGCTCGAACAAAAGCGAACACTTCATTCCATATAAAGAGATCAAAAGTGGTATTAGTCGCATGCTCCTTTGCGATTGCTCCCGGATTAGTCCCATTTTTTGCAGGGTTACTTCAGTTGAAACGAGGCGGATGTGCGTGCACGATTCTGGAATTCAAGAAAAGCGCAAGCATAACACCTAATACCATGTTCTGACCGACAACGAAAACACCTTGAAAACGAGTTTTGGGATTGTGGGCTGAAAGCTGTTCGCACCGACTGTTGGTGTTTTCGTTGACATTTCTTTCATCCTTTGTTTACAATTTTGCTACACAAAAACAAAACCAAAATACTTTTCCTTCAATCTCTTTTCATTCACAACCTTTTCTTCCATGCTTACCTTATTTTGGCCGGCCAATTAACAATAAATCCGAAATGACGTAGTAAAGATGATAAAATATGACTTCCACTTCAATAGATAATCGAAAAAAAACTAGTGCAGACACCGATTGGAATGAGTGGAACGTGAGTTTTCAAGTGGTTTTCAGCGAAAACTAGTTTTCGTTTGACAGGTTTTACATGGACGAAAACACAAGTTTTTGGTCGAAAACCAGTTTTAGCAACGAAAACATGTTTTCGATGTCGGTCAGAACATGGTATAATTTTCGACAAAAACTGCGCGCTAAGAAGCGTGCAAACAACGCTACATGCCGCGGCAACAGCTTATGCCAGACTGATTCTTTGGTTGAATTCAAGAATGATAGAATACAAGATTGCGCATTCCTGCGGGTGATGACCAGAGTTGCCACTTTGGTAAATTATTACCAAAATTGGTAGAAAAAATTTGCGTTGGGAAAAAGGTAAATTTTTTCTCATTCTGGTACACTTTTGTTAAAGTATTTTATTTGAAAACCGACTAAAATTTTGTTCCCGCTTTATTTTACGTAGTTATCTTTGTATTATGATTTTATTTCCAAAAGTGTAGTCTTCTTTATTGCATTAATTTTCGAATGCTTAATGCACACTTTTTATATACGTACATACATACATATTTACATATGTGAGTATGTATATCGATAAAACGCGAACAAATCGTGCTCCATTAAAAACTCATTTCACTGAAATCTTGAGGAGCCTTTGAACATTTGAGCATTTTAAATGTTTCTTTAAAAAAAAGAAAAAATGGACAGGCTTGTACTTACACGCTATGATTGTACAAAAAAAATTATAAAATCACCGCAAGTTTTTATAAATATCAAATGAAAATTAAAACACAAAGTTCCGGCGGCAAATATATTTTTTGAATCAAATGGAGTTTTTAGCTGCACATTGTTGGTTACACACAATTCCATGCACACCGAAAATAGTTCTAAAAAGTCAGAGTAAAAAGTTCGAAATTTAGACGAAATATTTTTGATTTTTTCGGAATGTTGTAAACGTCCTTGATTTGTATGCGTTTAGTTAAAGCGAAAACAATTTTCTTATAAGAAAAGAACAAAAAAATGTTTGCTTAAAATATTTAAAAAAATACCAAGCGCTTTTTTAAGGATAAAGTTTCGTTGTTGCCTTTAGTTTCATCACTTTCGCTTTTGGTTTAAGAAAAACCGCGAAGATGCCATTAATATGATCTCAAATACAATGTCACCATGTAAAAAAAGGTTATTGGTAGATATTTTCCAGATTTGGTAGATTTTTTCCAAGTGGATGGTAAATATTTTTTTTCGTCAGTGGCAACCCTGGTGATGACGTCAAGATAGCAACGAATAGCGTCTCCCGACATCGTGGGTTGAATTTCGTTTTTTTTTTTTGTTCGGCAATATAATGTGTGAGCATATGGGAAAATCTAAAAAACGGGTAACCTTGGTGTTATTTAGCTTTATTTTCACTGTTGGAAACTATATCAAGCTGGTTCCTTTTGGATATAATTCATTGACTTATACTTGAAGCCTCAAAAAAACTTGGATCAATTTGCTGCATAACTTTTGAATTATAGGTGTTTAAATTAAAAAAAAAAAATAAATGAAAACAAGTGAATTTTTTATGTAATTTTTAAGAGGGCCAAAATTAATTATGTCATAACTTTTGAAGTACACCATATTCTGATTTGAAATTTAGTGGGCATTTAGCACTTATGTATACGTATACTTCATATGTAGTAGGTAAGAAAAGTGTGCATTAAAAAAAACGAAATGGCAAGTAACTCAAAGTCTGTAACTTCACATTTCACAATTTTCAAAGTTTTCGGTTTATCGCGTACAGTTTTTGAAGCATTTCATTTTATGAACTTTTTAAGTATGTATTGTATTCTACAAACAATTACGAATAATTTGACACCTTAGCCAGAGGTGTGCTTTCAGAATAAACCAACTTTTAAAGATAAAATATTCTGCGATCTTGAGCGTAATTTTTATTTCAAAAATATCTTAATTGAAGGCACATTCGGAAAATACGTCGAAACGATCTAATTATTTTTATAGCTACTAGTCCTTATAACGTTGCGCATACCCGTAAAATGCTTCAAAAAATGTTCTCTAGAAGTGTGTAAAAACCCCGATTTAGTACTTTTAATTATGCTCCTTCTTATAGTCAGAATATTTCGAGCGTGATAACAAATCAAATTTTTTTCGACAAAGGTTCTGATAGTTGCTCTTACTTAATTGGAGCCTTCTAAATTCAATGGCGTCCCCAGTTTTGCCCGATTGTCTCCACTTTTGGAGATGGCAGTACTTGAAACTTTGCTTAAATTTGAACTATTTTATAAAAAAACTCCCTCAGTTTTGAAGATATTTTACTAAAATTTTGCGCACGTTTGTATTTTAACACTAGGCAATGCCCGCTTACTTCGCGGCGCCTAATAAGAGCTTTTGCGTTGGCCAATGCAAAAGAGCGTTTAAAAACAAAATTAGTCTGTAAAGTCAAAATTTTTGATTTAAGTTGAAACCACTAAGGCGCAGTATCCTCCTCACACATAGGCCAATATTAGTAACGCTGTGATACCACATGGAATACTAATCCCTTTCGGTGTCATGAGCTTTACCGATGGTCTTATTTCCACCTGTGAGATCTCTGCCAATCATGCGTAATCTTTTTGTATGATCTTGCAACTACAACATTAGTTGCGTGCGTTTCTGTTATAGGAGGGCCAAGAATCCTCGCTGTCATACAGGATGAAAAGTTTTCCGGTACATTTCTAAATTAGTCGTATGATCTCTTAAGTATCTTTCTAATGAAGCAATTGATATACCTACGGTGATCTTTCCTTGTTAATTCACCACTTTTACAATTCGTGGTAAAATTTATGAACTGATTTCTGGGTAGATGCAAGACCGCATGATCGTGCATGAGGGCGTCAGAAAACTTAACCCCATCCTTCATTTAGACATCTGAAAACTAAATTCGGATTTAGAAATCTAGGAGAAAAGGGTTCCCAATCGAATGATACTTGCGCGTTTACGTAAATGTATATCAATCCAGCCTTTCCAATAATTACCACTTTTCGCCATAACTACGGTATTGATAACGTATGTAGCTGTGTAGAATTTCAGGACGTTAGCGTAAGCAGTTCCAGAGATAAGCTATATGAGAAGTTCAGTTTGTATGGAAGGAAGGAGCCATGCCCCCTTTCCCAATGCATTTGCAATATATGCATCAGTGCTAAGTTTCAGTTCCCCAGCGTAATTGGTTTTAGAGATATATTGTTTTTTTACGTTTTAGTCTGTATAAGAATTTTAGGAATATCCTGAACTACATACCGAGTAAATTTTTGGTCAGAATATTTATTTTCAAGGTGTTGCCAAATATGAAGCAAGTCGGTGCAGCCGTTTAGTAGTTTAGTGAAA
>NW_023458556.1:78597861-78600316 GCF_013731165.1 Rhagoletis pomonella
GCCAAATATGAAGCAAGTCGGTGCAGCCGTTTAGTAGTTTAGTGAAATACATTGTAAAGAGAGCTGTATGAAATTGTAAAACGTGACGTCTCAGATTTCTTAATTTTTTGGCAGCAACAACGAAATTTTAATATTTTTTAGCGAAAAACCTTCCACACAGAAATAAAAAAAAATAAAGTTTGTGGTTATATCAAGGCGAAATTTTGAGAACGGTCCGTTGCTAACTCTAAATATAAACAACGACGCACTGGAAAAAGTTAATACCTTCAAATACCTAGGAATAATGATCGACGATAAACTAAAACAAAAAAAAAAAAATGGATTCTATATTTTCAATTAGAGCTCTAGCAATATGTACATCGGTTAAAACTGCATTTAATTCCATACATTAGCTTTTGCGTTATACGCTTACGAACATACAGACAAACATACCAAAATTTTGTATTTGGCTTCTGTTGATCTATTCCATACATTAGCTTTTGCGTTATACGCTTACGAACATACAGACAAACATACCAAAATTTTGTATTTAGCTTCTGTTGATCTAATAAACCCCCTATTAATTTTTCTTTAACATCTATTATGTACAGATATCGGCCTGTTGCAATTTTATTATTCTCAAATACTCGCGTTTGATACCCATATGGCAACACTTAGTTTATATTATACATTTAACTGAATTAAAGTTTTCAAATAAGTGGCAACCCGCTTCAAAAATATTTTCAAAAGTAAGCTTCCTTATCCTCTTTAGTTTAATATTCGTATTGCAATATTTCATTTATTTTACAAATGTTAATGAATACAATTTTTCAATCAGTTGGCAAATCCCCTAAAAATAGTTTCAGCATTAAATTTTCCTAGCCTCTTTAATTTGATGCCAATATTGCAATATTTAATTTATGCTATCAATTAAATTAAATTAAAGTTTTCAAATAGGTGGCAACCTTCCACAAAATTATTTTCAGCTGTAAGCCTTTGTAAATTTCTTTCTTTTGACAGCCATATTGCAGTATTCACTTTACCGTATCATTTGACCTAAACTGAAATTTTAAACACAGGTGGCAACTCTCTAATTTTTTCTTCTATATTGGAAGCTAGATCTCTAGCGATACATCGGTGAAAACTGCATTCAGTTCCATGTTTTCGACTGATGCGCGTACAAACATACAGGCAGACAGAGATTCAAAAATTCTAAAAATTGTTTATTTGGCTTCTGTAGCTTTAATAAAAAACCCGCCATATTAATTTTCCTTTAATATCTATAAGGTACAGACATCGACATGTTACATTTTATTATATGTATAGATGTAGATATAGATTTCATTTATTTTATCAATTTAATACAATAAAATTTTTCAAACAGGGGGCAGCCCTCCCTGAAAATATTTTCGGCAATAAAATTTCCTAAACCCCTTCAGTTTGATACCCATATTGCAATATTCAATTTATCTTATAAATTAAATTAAATGTAAATTTTCAAACCGGTGGCAACTCTAAAAAATAGTTTTGGCTGTAAGCCTTCTTCAGCCTCTTTCTTTTGACGCCCATATTGCAATATTCGTTTTTTCTTATCAATTTACTTAAACTCCAATTTTCAAACAGCAACTCTGTAATTTTTTTCTTCCTATATTTTAAGTTAGACCTCTAGAAATACATCGGTGAAAACTGCATTCAAATCCATGCATTCGTTTTCTAGTGATGCGCGAACAAACATACAGACAGACAGACAGACAGACAAAAATTCTAAAAATGGTTGATTTGGCTTCTGGTGCTCTATTAAAGACCCCCCACATTAATTTTTCTTTAATATCTATAATGTACAGACATCGATCTGTTACAATTTTATTATATGTATAGATTTCCTTCACTATCTCATAAAATCATCGAAATCGGTTCACTTTAAAATCTAGCTCCCATACAACTGATTGTCCAGAGACGTTGTTTTGCGTTATAACTCCTCCAATTGAGCAGGTAAAAATTTAGTATAGGTTCACTTTAACATATAGCACGCATACAATTTATTATTCAGATATGAAATTAGAGTTATAGCGCAAAAACACATATCTGAGTAATCAGTTGTATTGTATTATACGTTAAAGTGCACCCATTTCGATAATTTTAAGGAATAATTAAGGTAATATTAGAAAACCGTTATGTGCAAAATTTTAGTAAAAAACATCAAAACTGAGGGAGTTATTTATAAAATAGTTAAAATTTAATCAAATTTTCAAATACCGTTATCTCGAAAAACCGGAGCCAATCTGGTAAAACGGGGGATGCCATTGAATTTAGAACATCCCAATTAAAAATTCAAAATCTTTGCTTAAAACTTACAACTTAAACAACGTAATTTGAACCCAGCTTATTCTTTTGTTTTCGATTTCATGTTTATTCCTCGTCTAACTTTTGAAGCACTTGATGAAAATGAATTACACTTATATTAATCGATTCATTA
>NW_023458556.1:78600416-78602571 GCF_013731165.1 Rhagoletis pomonella
TACATATACGTGCAATTATTTACAAAGAAATATTCAAAGTAGTAATGACGTGCCAACAAGATATTATGACTTATCACTGTTCTTGGAGACATCAATTGATACTTAAATCGTACAAAAATTTAAAAAGATCGAAAGAAAGAAGACATACTCTTGAATGTCTCTGGCAGGTACACGTGGTAAGTGGTAAGGTCGCCTCACATGCATAGCTAGATGAAAATATGGTCAAGATAGCAAACGCCAGCTTCTGCACATAGCTGATGCATCTGAATTGGATTCGAAGTTTTCAAAATTTTAGTATTAGCATTTTTGCTAAAATTGTCAGATTTTCTGTCTAATTCGATGAAAATTCTTTGATGACAGAATTTATCACCAAGAAAAACTCTTTCTCCGTCTGGTTTTTTATGGAAAGCCCCAAATCTTCATTTATTTAATGCCTGTGGAGATATGAGGTTCTCTTTTTTTGTGACTACGGGCATTTTATTACCAAGGGAGGCGAAACAATGCTTTGCACGCAAAGCTTGTTCATGATGAAATGGAACTCAAGGATCGAAAGTCTTATGTGGATTTTGTTGGTTACTGTCTGTATTTTCCAATTTAAAAGAAACAAGAAATTGTTTCGATCAGGTAGTAACTACTACTACTAGTAATTGAGGAATGGCACGCTTGCCTTTGTTTCGCCAGCCCTGGCCTAGTATGTTTGCCAACATCTGCGCACACATGTTCGTCGTTTGTGGCCACCTTAATAGGATTTTTTAGTTTTCGGATCGAAAATTCCAATTCTTTTTCAAAATGTATTCAGCTATTGAGCCCATATTATTTCTTTTAATAGGTGTTCGACTTAAGAATCCTCTTGGAGCCTTACTGCCAAGCATCGTTCCAGGGCATCCGTGTTCAAATGAAACATGCAATGTGAAATACAAAGAAATTCAACTCAAACGTGAAATTAACTGTATTCATACTAGAGATGGGCACGGGCCGGGCTTTTAGCGGGTGCGGGCCGGAATATTTGTTGTCAGCACGAACTCGTGCGTGCATGGGCGTTCAGTAAAATTTCATAAAAGCACGAATAAGCACGAAAAAACCCGTTGCTAATACTACAAATTTAGATAACTCTTCTGATTAGAGAAAATCAAAAAACTAAATATTTGGAAACCTATAGAAAAAAACAAGATATTAGTAGTTTTGTTACATATCTGTACATAAAATACCTTCCACTTTTTCTACTTCCCAGAAAATATATTAACGGTACTCATATATACGCGCGAGTTTCATATTTGGGCAACTTTGCGCCATGTGTTTCATGAGGACAATTTTTTATTTTATGCAGTTTCTGACATTTAATTATTTGACTATACTTAATTTATAAAGTTGAACAATTGAAACTCAAATTTGAGTAAATATTTAAGTCGTACCGCAGTTATTTCGAAAAAGCGTTGAGCGCAAACCAAAATGAATGTAACCAAATAGCTGATTGAGGGTTGCACAGCACACTGCGCAAAGTTGCGCTTCAAAATTGCCGCGCAAAGTTTCCCTTTTTGTGCAAATGGCTTTCCATACAAATTTGGACATTTCATTTGCGAGGGTTTAAAATTGCACAGTTTGCCCAGTTTGCGAGAGTTTTGCGCTTTTAAATGAGTACCCTTATTATAGGGCTGCCAGATATCTCTGTTGCTAAACCGGGA
This sequence comes from Rhagoletis pomonella, assembly GCF_013731165.1. Taxonomy (NCBI): domain Eukaryota; kingdom Metazoa; phylum Arthropoda; class Insecta; order Diptera; family Tephritidae; genus Rhagoletis; species Rhagoletis pomonella. The sequence continues at coordinate 78,602,099 of NW_023458556.1, forward strand.
CACTTAAGGGTGGGAAAGGCCTCTCGCTCCCTTCCCTTTCGTTCGTAGTAAAATTTTATTTTGACAAACAAAAAAATATAAAAACATGAGATCATGAGATCATTACAACGTACACCAGCAAAACAAAACAATTTATCACAACTAAAGCACAGAGAATTTTTCACAATGCATGTACCTTTTTTGTTCCTTATAAAAATACAGTTTATACTAAATACATCAGAAAACATAAAAATAAAATTTCTAAACTTTGTTCAAAACTCGGGAAAATGCAATAAATTTGCACACAAATTCGCAACTTTCTATTCAGACTTTTTTATAAAAATTTTGAAAATGAAGTTTTGCAGCCCATAAAAATTTTGTTGATTTTTGGTGTTCTTTTTACTGAGAGTTTCTTCCATACAAACTACTTATGTTCGACATTTTTTTGTATGTGGAAGACACTGTCAGCAAAAAATAAATAATTGCAAAAAATC
>NW_023458556.1:78602671-78604462 GCF_013731165.1 Rhagoletis pomonella
TAAATAAATAAACTAACTTACTAAATTAATCAGCAGAGGGTTGGATACCCACAACACAAAAAATTTAAACGTTTGTAAAAATACAAAGTAATTAAACGTGTGTAACGCGTACGGGCTAATCCCTACTAAATAAATAAGTAAACTGATCAACAATCAACAATACAGGCCGCTCCAGCGTGATAATCCAGTGAGGATACCCAGACGAAGACATCCCGATCCTGCTTGAAATCAAATATGAATATCTGTATGTAAGTAGAGTGTTTAGCATACCGTTTGAATAAATAAATAAATAAAGTGTTAGGAGTTTTTGAAAAGTGTTGCCTTAAGAGAAGAAGTGTGTTTTGAAAAACGGTTGTTAAGTGTTAGTCTTAAAATGGACCAAGCTCAAATGCAGGCCCTTTTGAATGTTGCGGTTCGCGCGGCGACCGAGCAGACAAAGCGTGAGTTTCAAGCAAAGATGGATGAACTGACCAGTAGGTTGTCGAGAATGGAAACCACTACTCGAGTGGTGGAATACGAGGCTGTCACAATTCGCCCTGGCGTTACCTGTGACGAATCGCTAGACCTTGTTAAGACAATGCCGGAGTTTAAGGGTGATCAAGATAGGTACGTGTCCTGGAGGCAGGCCGCGCATACGGCCTATAAAGTTTTTGAAAAATATCGCCGGAACGCCTGATTTCGATGACTTCCAAAAAATTGAATGGAAAACTGAAAACTTAATAGAATCGCAGGAACAGCAAATTTTGATCAACTCAAAAACTCAGGAAAAAATAAATGAATTAACAAATACCGTTAATGAACTGCTTAAAAACGCCAAGCGAACCCAGATAGACACTGGCAACCTTTTTTCTTTGGCAACCGCTAGGAACAGGGCGATGATGATGGAATTAGAGACCGTCATAACGTCCGTCACCCTGGGTAAGGTAAATATAATCAACCCTATTTTGTTGAACGGTATTGAAGTAAAGAACCTGCTGGATGCTGAACGCTCTGCCAACGTAACTATAAGTGATTTACTACAAGTTTCTAAGATCAAAATATTTCAAAGTAATGAATGTATTTATTTCCTTATAAAATATCCAAAGATAGCTAGTGTTTGTAATTTTTTAAAGATGTTGCCCGTGATACACGACGAAAAGATACTATCATTGGAAACAGAAGATATAGCGGAATGCAAGGGAAATTATATACCACTGCACAATTGCAAGGAAACCCTAATGGCGAGCTTTTGCCAACCTTTGGGGGATAGCCCGTGCGCAATGCAACTTCTGAACGTTCACTCAGCAACCTGCAAAACGATATCGGCTGGCCACGTAGCTGCCATAAGGGAAATTGATAATGGCATTGTACTAATAAACAACCAACCAGCAACGCTGTACGATGGAAACCTAACAAAGCTAACAAGGGGAACCTTTATAGTAACCTTTGACGGGGAAATTACCATTAACGCAACCACCTATTATAATTGGAATGAAATAGCTCACTCTCGTCCCGAAGCTACTCCTGCGCAAATTATAAATTTTACTGACCACATGACTCTATTGTCACTCCCATACTTGGAAAAAATCAACATAAAGAATCTCAGGCACATATCGCACCTAGAGAGTCTTGTTCATATCCGCTCAATACAGTCAATGGGCGCTTTGTCACTTGTCGTGGTAGCAGCTATCATAATTTTTGCGGTTGGTCGGATACGAAAACAAAGAACCCGAGCGAATCTAAACATTGCCATAATAGAAGCCGTGCAGTTAGCACCCAACAATAATTCCAGAGCAGTTAGCACCCAGCAAT
>NW_023458556.1:78604562-78605059 GCF_013731165.1 Rhagoletis pomonella
GAATTCGGACTAGAGTCTATAACAAGGGCTATATCTATCAATATTTTGTGTGAAGGATGGGTTCACGTGAAATAAGATATACATGAGTTGTTTGAAGAAAAATTTATTCATTTATTGATAAAATATGCTCAAATTGGCGACCTTCTACTCTAATACAAGCTCGGCACCTTTTAAGAAAAGACGCTTTTAGAGATCTTAAACTCAATTGGGCTATCTCAGCAGCAGCTCCATTTATTTGTTCCCGCAAATGCTCTTCGTTTTGAATTGTTTTTGAATAAATTTTGTCCTTAAGACAGCCCCAGTAGAAAAAATCTAATGGATTCAGGTCTGGCGATTGAGCGGGCCACGTGATTGGCCCGTATCGTCCAATCCATCGGCGAGGATAAGTTTCGTCTAAATGAGCTCTTACTTCACGCCCGTAGTGAGCAGGGCACCCGTCATTTTGCAGCCATAGTCTTCGCCGCAGGTTTAAGGGTACATCTTCCAAAAGAGTTGGA
>NW_023458556.1:78605159-78605943 GCF_013731165.1 Rhagoletis pomonella
AGCGGGCCACGTGATTGGCCCGTATCGTCCAATCCATCGGCGAGGATAAGTTTCGTCTAAATGAGCTCTTACTTCACGCCCGTAGTGAGCAGGGCATCCGTCATTTTGCTGTCATAGTCTTCGCCGCATAAGGTTTAAGGGTACATCTTCTAAAAGAGTTGGAAGCCGTTCCTGAAGGAACTTTAAATAACTGTGAGAGTTGAGCGTTGGCGGCAGTTCCACAGGTCCCAACATTTGACAATTAAAAATACCGCACCATAAATTTATTTTGTGCTGGTACTGCGAACGATCTTCTCTCATTTCGTGAGGATTGTCTATCTGCCAACTGTGAATGTAAATTAAAATAACCATCACGTTTGCATGACGATTCATCGCTCCAAATTATTTTATTAAAAAAGTTGGGGTCTGATTCATGCATTCGCAACATTTCACGGCAAAATCTAACTCTCGACAGGTAATCTCTTTCTTGTAGAGCCTGAACACGTTGAATGTGGTATGGATGAAATCGATGGTCTTGTAAAGCTTTGTGAACTGTAGTTTTTGGTATTCCCGTCCGTCTTTCCATCATTCTCACTGAAGTCGATGGACCTAGTTCCACTTCCTCTAACACAGCTTCAACATCTACCGTTGCAGGACGTCCTGTTTCGCCGCCACGCCTTCCAGGTGTGCGACCTTAAAAAAGTTAAAAATGATAGTTAACAAGCAAGCAAACAAGAAAGGTGTAAAAATCACTTAACTTCATATATTTCTCTATGGGTCCGGGCGAATACTTCACGACCCGGAT
>NW_023458556.1:78606043-78608373 GCF_013731165.1 Rhagoletis pomonella
TTACAGCGCCAAAAAAGAAGAAGAAGAAGAACAGGCGCAACGGGCATCTGGAGTTTAGGTTTAACGTGGGAACCTACCGCATTAAATGCAGTCCGAGCTCCACGTAGCTCAAAAGCTTAATGGATTAATTCATGCCTTAATCATTGCCCTGAAATGCAGGCATTTTCAGTCCCAAATGCAGTGTGCGTCGGACACACTTACCACCTTGGTAAAGCCGAAAACTACCTAAAATTTCTGCCGTTCTTTGGGTCCCGGCACCCGGTTGAAATGCAGCTCCACATCGAACCCTTGCCAGTTCTACCCGCATTTAGGTATTAAACCACATCCCCGCGATACTCTCCGAAGGGCCTTACCTTACTGAACAGACCGGAGTAGTGCTCCCCAGCCAGACTTGCTTGACCAGCTCGAGTCACGCGACCTACTAAACCTACCAGAATACACATGATTAACCCCAAAACTAGTAAGATTTGCTTTTCCGCCATAATTCCTCCAGCACTGTCTCCCTAACCAGAGAACAGCTTCCACATGTTGCCACCATTAACCAACGTTGAGTCTGCTCGTCTCGCTAATCTCGCAGGTCTAACTAGCCTTACTGGGGAGTAAACTGCAGCCCGGGCGAGAAGGCATGCAGTATTACTCCTTTTCCGGTTTTCTACACCCGCTCGAGTTGCTTGACAAGCCACATCCGTCAGACCTCCAACACTGTCTCCCTAGCCGGAGAACAGCTTCCTCGTGTTGCTACCCATAACAACGTCCACTATCATCCAGCTCGTTTCGCTCCTCTCACAAGACTTACTGATGTCATTCCACTCCAGGTTGTCCCATCCGGAGCGAAAATCGACTTTCAACCCTTGTTCGATTCGCTTAACTCACCTCATTCATTCTGCTCGCCTCACTAGTCTCGCAGGTCTTACTAGCGTTACTGGGGGAGCAATTTCCAGCCCGGGTGAACAATGGGCATGTATTGTTGCTCCTTTTACGGTTTTCTACACCCGCTCGAGTTGCTTGACAAGCCACACTCTTCCTTGCAAATCTCACCAGCTGTACGATCTTACATGTGCATCTGGCTTGTCTTATGGCCTTGTTCGTCTCACCGGCTTTGCTTATCTAGCCAACAAACATACTCCAGGAGCATCTGTTCGCCCGCGGTACCAGGTTTTAAGTCTCTGGTAAGACTTCGAAAGCCGTAACTCTTCTTCTAATTGAGGCTCCGACCGACTCTGGATTGGTAGCCTCTGACTGGGGTACCCGGGATTGTGACACCCGTAGCCCCGCAAAAGCGGAACCCCCCTGGGTGTGTTGGTATGGTAGTCTCCACATATGAAACTGTGTAAGTTCATGTCTTACACAGGTTCCCATGCGAAGCAAGGAGACCAACATTGATTGCCAGGCGCAACGGGCAGTTAACTAATCGAGTACTGAACTTCTATACATTGCATCTAGGCGTAACGGCAGTATTATGTACAAATTGCATACGATTCCATACCGCCAAAAACAAATTTAAATTGTGCATAAAAACAGCTGTGCTTTAAAGCGGCGCAAATGTTGATCACGTCGTAATTGGTCAAAAAATTTGATTTTTTTCATAAATCAATAACATATTTTTAATATAATTTTTTTTTAATCCGACATTTGCAAAATATTGCCTATTGGCACCAGGAATCAGCTTTTTTGCTCTCCTGAAAAGTTATTAAAAAACACATAACTGTTTTTGTTGGCGCAGCGACGACATCGTCACCGTCATGCCTGAAGCATGAATGTGCAAATTGATCAGTTTTGAGTTATTGGGTTGACTTGGTTAACCTTTGGATATTCTATGTTATACCTTAACCCAGAATACCATGCGTACACGGAAAGCATATATTTAACCAACTTCCAAAAAAGGAGGAGGTTATCAGTTCGTCGGAATATTTTTATATTTAAAATTTTTTTTTTATATTATGTATGTTACCGCATAACTTTGGACCACGTCAACCGATTTCGATAACTCGGAAAGGTAGTGTTTCAGAGGTGGTCCCATACTAATCTGGTTTAGATCCGATCATTGGATCATGAAATATAAATATATATGGGGCGTTCTTTGTCAGAAAAGCCACCCCCCTGCACACTTTAATTTTTGAGATAAATTAATGATTTTGGGCTTAAATTTTTTCTTAACTAATCTAGTTTTTTATGCCGTATGGCGATACTTTTGTGATTTATAAGCGTTATGGTCACTTTTTTGGCCAAAGATGAGTACGAAAAAACTAAAAATGCGAAGAAAACTATTCGGGGTTTTTTTTCTTTTTTTTACAAGGGCATCTTATTCCTTGTCAAAAAAATACAAATAT
>NW_023458556.1:78608473-78611550 GCF_013731165.1 Rhagoletis pomonella
ATATATCTCAAACCCAGCATGTGGAGTTCAAGAACTTAAGAAGTTGCAGTGGGTTAATATCACAAATGTCTGTTAAACCGCAGAAGCAGGGTATGCCTAGACGCCTGATTCTAGTCCTACATAGTGCTGGGCAATCGCAGAGCAGATGCTCCACCGTTTCTTCTCCATCTGGTGAATTACAACTACGACAGGAAGTGTTGTGTTCCAGTCCTAATCTTGCAGCATGTATTCCCACGGAAAAAACTAACAACGGAGCTCTTTTCAGGCGCCAGTAGAAAATAAAATATTTATACTTACGAGAGCTCAACTCACTATAACAAATCTTTGTAGGCCACTGCAAAAAAAAAGTTAAAAAAAAGAAGTGTTATAAGTATTTGTGGGTTAGCAACTCTTGAATTATGTTAAAAAGGCTGATAATGGTGATGTTGTAGTTGTGAGATCTTTTGAAGATTTGTCTGGTATTCAAGACTAATGGTGCCCACACTCACCGACGTGTACATATGCCGTGTCTGTTTGACGTAGCAACATATAAAATTTACTGTTGATGGAGAGAGAGAGAAGCACGCGTAACCGTCGCACGTACACAGTGGTGAGTTTTCATTTACATCGCGCTCTCATAAGTTTGATGGTGTCAGGCCACACTCACTGACGTAAACGTACGTTAACGTGTCAGCTGGCACGATCAAACTTATGAGAGCGCCATGTAAATGAAAACTCACCACCGTGTACGTGCGACGGTTACGCGTGCTTTTCTCTCTCTCTATCAACAGTAAATTTTATATGTTTATAGGTCAAGCACGGCAAGACACGGCATACGTACACGTCGGTGAGTGTGGGCACCATAATTTATTTATATAAACGCAATTTTATGAACATGTTCTGTAATGATCTCAACAGCAGCAAACCTTTCATTAACAGCCCTATTAACAGTTTCAATCTGCTACTTCCTACCAAAAATTATTTTTATGCAGTGCATCAAAATATTCGTAGTCTGCGGCAAAACCTTGACTCTTTACTTTGTAATATAGAAATATTTCCAGTTCCTCCAGAACTCATGTTCGTGTCGGAAATTTGGATTTACTCTTATGAGATGCAATTTTATACAGTACTACACCATGGTGAAATGAACTGAAGGTGGCGCATTCCCGAAACCGCTACTTTGGTTTTGTTGACTTTGACATTTATGGCAATACGTAAACAAACTTTTTGTTTACAAACAAGTGCAAACGTATTGCATACTTTCAAGTGAAAAATCGAAGTAATTCGTGCGTTCTGAAGTAAAAAACGTTTTATTTGTAATAAAAACTTTATAAAAATGTCATGTCGTGTGTTGAATTGCAGCAGCCGTAGGGGTAAAGCCTCCAAATGCGGTTTTTTTGTTTCCCCGCGACGACGCCTTGGCCAGAAAGTGGGTAGAGTTCTGCCGGCAGGATAAGCCATACAATTTAGACACCAGCGTAATATGCATGAAGCACTTTACGGACCACTTTTAAACACGACATGTTAAGTTGAAAACGTTGAAATACCACAAATTACAAATTAAAATCGGAGGTAAGCAAGCATCGACCACTTTCTGCAGGAAAACATGCGCTGCGACAAGATATTATCACTTTTTCGGCACCTGCAATACAAACACAAAAATTCTAAATAGTTAATTAATAAGACCTATTCTTTTGAACACATTTCAAGAGTGGTTGTATATTTTTTGTTAACGTTGTGCTTAATTTGCTATATTCAAAGATGGCTTGAGAAATTGGTGAATCGAGAAAAAACACGTTTTCTCACAGCAAATTCACAACTGTCAACTCATTGTTCTTCGCCATATTCTTTGTTTACCCGTTGCCACAAATGTCATTCTGCGGGAATGCGCAATCTTGTATTCTATCGTTCTTGGTACTACACTACACTTTTTTTGCCAATAGTAATGATGCTTTTTTCAGGTGCTGTAGGAGTTTTTGTGCGTAACATATTTGATTGCGAAATATTTAGGTATAATTTGTTGAGTGCGGATGTGTTAAAAGTTTTACTAAAAATTAATACCAAGGAAATAAGTTTAATATGTGTCTACAGACGTCACTCAGAATCTGATAAGTTCTTTCTAGAGGAATTCTCAAGCTTTTTATACAAAGAGAAAGCGAGTAATGTGGTTATTTTAAGTGACTTAAACTTGGATATTTTACAATCGAACGCAGTGTGGGAAAATTGCCTGACTTTGATGGCCAGTCAAGGGGTTTCTTCATGCCTAAATGAATGAACTAGGAATTCTTCTGAAACTGGCCTGAACCATGTTTTTTGCCGATTCAATGGTATCTCTTCTTATACTAGCTTCAATCTGGATCTTCAAATCCCTGATCACACTATGACTGGCATTACACTTGATAATTTCTGTTACGTCATGAAGATCGAGAAAACTAAATCTCAAATAACTAAAATAAACTATGCTTTAATAAATGAAAAGCTACTTTTTGAGGATTGGGAAAAAGTTCTCTCTGAGAAGGATATTTCAAAAGCATACTCCCTATTCATTTACACACTGCTCTCTCACATACGGTGTGCTAGCTACACCTTTGTCCTGCGCAAATTCAAAAATATACTCAAACCGTGGATTAGGTCTGACTTCATTAAAAAAATCAAACTGAAAAACAAATTTGTTAGTAAGTTCCGCAAGCACCCATCTAACCAGAAACTCCGTTCTCGTTATAAGAACCTATGCAAAAAATTAAATAAAGATATCCTGTGCCAGAAAGATTTTTATTTTTTAAATAAGTTTCAAGATTCTCGAGACAATTCGAATAAGGAATGGCATATCATCAACACTATTGTTAACAAGAACTGTAAAACTGACGATTAGACAATATCTTTGAACGATTGTGGTAATCCAATCCTTCTGCTGTTGCTGGTATGTTCAATGATTTTTTTGTATCAGTCAGGCTATGCAATTTTTCACCTGTAAGTGTGTCATGCCGGATAACAATATATTTCATTCTAAAAACAGCTTTTTATTTGAATCTTTCTCAGTCTCGGAGATTTTGTCTATAATCAAAAACCTCAACAACTCTAGTTCTTGTGGGCATAGT
>NW_023458556.1:78611650-78642187 GCF_013731165.1 Rhagoletis pomonella
TAAATATTTCAAAAACGGTGACACTTTTACCTGAAAATTTTTTGTTTATCAGGGAGCTCACCTCCCACCTACCTTCCCCTAAAGTTTGGCACGTTACTTCTGGGACTCCCTGTATATAAAAATGTTGTGTTCGTATGTCACGGTCATCAAAACCCGAGAACGGCTGAACCGATTTGAATAAATTTATTTATTATTCGGTATAATACCAGAACCCATGATATCGCAAAAATTTGGACGGTTGCCACCGATTTTAAAATTTTTAAACCCAATTATATTGATAAAATTAATGAATTATTACAATATGGGTATCAAGTTAAAGAGGTTTAAGAAAGATAACTGCTGGAAGTATTTTTGACGAGGGTTGCCACCTATTTGAAAATTTAAACTCAGTCAAATTGATAAAATAAATGAAATATTGCCATGTGGGTGTCAAACTAAAGAGTTTTAAGAAGGCTTACTGCCGAAAATCTGTTTGAGGAGGGTTGCCATCTGTTTGAAAATTTAACTAAATTACATTGATAAAATATTACAATATGGGCTGTCACCTTTTTTGGAAATTGTAACTCAGTTAAATTGATAAAGTAAATGAAATGTTGGCATGTGGGTGTCAAACTAAAGAGTTTTAAAAAGGCTTACAGTCTACCATGAACACTTCCAGAAATATGCAATATGAAAAGTTCGGTTTATATGGGAGGTGCCACGCCCCATTCTCCAACCATGCAAATTTTTCTCCATGAGTATGGAATTGGTCTTATATATGTATATATCACCATACCCAGTTCTAGTCCTCTACCACAAATATATGCAGTTTGAAAAATTCGGTTTGTATGGGAGGTGCCACGCCCCCTTTCTATATCGAAACTTTTTTTTAGCCTATAACCATCCTTGGAAAGTCTGCAGTAGATTCCGAAATTTCAAAAAAATCAGTACGGCCTTTTTCGAGCTTTGCGAACAGAAAAAAACGCCTTTCAAAATATATATTAGTATAGACTAGCCAATATCTGCTTGTTTTGCGGCTTAAAACACTGCTACCGATGAAAATCGATGGATAAATAAACAAGTTTGCAAGGGTTAAGTGAAAGTGCAATAATTTTTGTATGAAATACTAGCAGGAAATAATGTTACCCATACGCCATAACGTACATGACCGTATGACCATGTTAAAGTTTGAATTTTTTTCATTCGCAATGAAAACTTAAAATGAAAATAACTTGACTAAATGACCTTATCTAAAAAAACGGTATACAGATCCGTAACATACTACTTAAAATTAATTTTACGTCTCTCGGCGTTTTTTGTGTAATTTTAGCGTCGTTACAGTGTTATCATCAAATTTTAGCCATAGCAATGAAATTTGTTTATAAAACTCTTAGGAGGTAGGATCTCCAGTCCCACAGGGCTCGTAATTCAAGCGGACTCTATCCTCATTTGTAACGCAGGATACCAGTAAGAGTACTTCAAAGGCCCCAGAAGGCACGCCATTTTGGGTAGAATTAAGGGTACCATAATATACACAATTAACTCAGTGCATTTTTATAGATACGCAGGGATTAGTCCAAGAGAACAGCAGTGCCCAAGGCAGCAACATTTATGGGTGTCATCTGCCGCGAAGCGCGTTCGCGGTAGGATCTGGAAAATTTAACCGTTACCCTATAAACTGAACCGCTACAGTTTAAGCTATTCAGTTTTCTTAAAGTCCAATTAGTAATACTACTTAGGTATAAGTTATTTATTCAAGGCAGTTAGCAACCAAGAAATTTAACAAAGCTATTTCAATTCAACGGTAAACAATTTTTTTTATAAATGTTTCGATTACTTTTTAAATTACTTTGAGGAATGGAATTCGAAAAAATCAATAACATTTTCAATTCCTTTCAAAGGAATTGGAAAAAAAATCAATTACATTTTCAATTAGTTTCAAAGGAATTGGAAAAAAATTCAATTACATTTGCAATTCGTTTCAAAGGAATTGAAAAAAAAAATTTCATTACAAGCACGTAATTTATTCCAATTACAATATGAAATTCCTTGTAATGGAATTAAAGACAAAAACAATTCCATTTTAAATTAGTTCAAGGAATTGAAAAAGTAATCGATTCCTTTGCTGTGAACTGAAGGAATTGAATCCTCATTACAATTACTGAGGAATGTAATTGTAATTGTAATGTAATTGCTTTTACCCAGCTCTGCATACAATAAAAGTTTCCGGGCTGGGACGTGTCCCGTCGTGCCGGGCCGGGCCCCACTAAAATTCCTAACGAGCGGGCTCGTGCGTGTTTTTAAAAGTTGATTTTGCACTCGTGCCGGGCCGGGCCTGAAAATTTAGGCCCGTGCCCATCTCTAATTCATACTAACAAATACATACATATCTATGTACATGAGTATGTATAAACATTCTTCCAACTACAAATCGAATTTAATCCATTTCCAGGCTTATTATGACAGACCTCCAAATTCAGATGCCAATGCAGTCAGAGCGGCCGGAAAAATTTCGAACTTTGTTGAGGGAGGCATTCATTACGCACCACCCCAGCATGGCTATCGAGGGCCATTCAAAGGACCATATCAGTTGCAGCTGGAGCAGACACATCCACATCCATCAGCATCGTATCAGTTTAAACAACGGTATCCCCAGCAGCAATATTCTCAGCCTTCTAAGACACAAACCAGTCCCAATTATGCCGGGCCGTCGCAAGCGGCGGGCTTTGCTCCATTGCAGGGGCCGTTGCAGCAGCTGTCGCCTCCCCACCAAGGGCAGTACCAGAGCCGGGCACAAGAGGAGCAGCAGATTGAGCAGCACAGGCAGTATAAGCAAAATCAACAGCAACAACATCCTGAGCATCTTCATAAATATATACAACAACAACCATCATTTTTCACTCTGCAAAGACAACAACAGCCCCAACAGCAACAACAACTGCAGTATCAACAACCTTCAAGACAGCAAATTCATTACATAATTGCTATACCGTTATCATATGTGCGACAGTTGCAACATCAATTAACATCCCAACACGGATCGCCGCCTACGCCTCAGAAGCAACACCAGGCTCCCGTGCCGATGGCCTTGCAATCACTGCGTGCACCTCTAGCGCCGCTCATTGTATTGCAACCCGTTGGCGGTGGAAGTTCATTGAGCCGCGAACCCTACCGCCAGCAGCCGCCTGCTCATTACGCGCCGCAAGCGCCTGCGCCATCCAACACCGAAACGAGTTCACATATTCAGTCACCGCTAGCGTTGGCGCCACAACAGTTGCCTGTTCCGTTGAACTTGGTCTTGGCAGTGCGGCCACGGCAGGCAGTTTACCCTGCATCACAGTTACTCTATGTGCAACCGCAACTTTATCGCCAAACACCACAACAGCAGCTGCAACTGCCAGGCAAGCAGCACCAGCAGCTGTCACATTACGGTAATTAAAATGTATTGCAATTTAAGTGCACGCCTTGCTTGTTAGGAAGGAAACAACTGAAATTTGCATGTGATAGCGTAGTAGTAGAACAAATTAAGTTATCCCAACTCTGCACCCTGGGCTAAAATTTAGGAGCTTGACCAGTTTTGAGGAGAATTCACGTGCGAATTATACACGCATCGAGGCCACTAATCAAAAAAGTGGTTTTCAAAAAAATAATATGGCGAAAGGTATTTAAATAAAGGATTTTTTTAAAGAAAAAAATATCTTTATGAATGAGTTAGCATTTTGAGGGTTTTAGAAAAACCTGAAACACTGATTTTTAGGGTATAATATTTTTATACCCGAGCGCACTTGTGCACAAGGGTATTATAACTTTGTTCACATAGCGGTTGTTTGTAACAGGCAAAACGAATCGAGATAGATATAGACAAATGTATACATAAATGATCAGAATGAAAAGAGAAATCGATTAAGCGGTGACTGTCTGTCCGTCCGTCCGTCCGTCCGTCTGTGCACACGATATTTTTCATATTTATTTCATATTTATTTAAGAAATGAGGCTGTATCTATAAGACTTTAGAGTCTTTTATAATACATCAACAGTTTGTAAAATTCAATGTTTGTACAAAGTAAACTTAAAACTAACAATATATCAAATAGCAACAAAAGATATTAATATTTGTATTTTTAATTAAGATTAAAATTAAGACTTAATTTTTAAGGTCAGATATAATAAAAAGTCAGGCATATAAATATAAATACGAACATACAAAATTTGGTTTAGTAGTAGAAGTGACAGAGACAGAGAAATGATAACAATTTAATCGCAACCACATTCATTGTGCAGATTTAAAGTAATTATGCAATACCTTTCTGAAGCTACTCCGATTCATCGCTGCTTTTACGGATTCAGGAACTGAGTTCCAGAGCCTTACAGCATTAATGAAGAACAGCCTAGCTGAAGACAAGTAGGAATATTTGGGGACAATCAGACTTTGATTTCTATTAGACCTTGTTGATTTTAATTTTTCAAAAAGGTATTTTGGAGTTTTGAATTCTATAAGCTTATACATAAATATACAATTTCTAGCCGCTAAGTATTCAAAAAAGCTGCATCCTAGAATTTTGTTTTTCCACATAGAAACGTGGTCATATCTTTTGAGGCCGTAAACGTAACGTGTAACGTTATTAAACGCAACATCAATTTTGTGAAACGAAATAGAGTCAAACTTGCTATACACCAGCCCACAGTACGTGATCTGCGGCACTATAAGCTGAATAGCTAACTTTCTTCTTGTATCTAAGGGTGTAAACGACGCTGACATTCTTAATCTACGTAAAACAGCATACACGTTACTTACAACATTATTCACATGGTCAGAACAGCTCAACATAGAATTAACAACAAATCCTAAATTTCTTATCTTGTCAGTCATAATCAGGACGCTATTACCAATAAACAGTTTTGGAATATCTTCCACATGTACTACACGTTTACTAATGGGCAACACATACGACTTTGCAGCATTTAAGCAAAGAAAATTATCGTGGGCCCACTGTGAAATTGCAGACAGGTCACTATTAATTTTAAAACACAAATCTTCAACAAGACCAATTTGACTGGACAAGTACAATTGAATGTCGTCAGCGTAAGCATGGACGTTGACATAGTGGCACACAGAGAATACATCATTCACAAAAAGACTGAACAAAAGAGGGCCAAGGACAGAACCTTGCGGCACACCCGAGCCAACAAGTTTAGATGAAGAGGAGCCAGTCTTACACATTACCTTTTGAGTTCTTCCTGCAAGGTAGCTGATCATAAGTTTAACAGAGCTATCAGAAAAACCAAAGTGGTATTTAAGTTTTTTGCAAAGCAGGTCATGATTCACCAAGTCAAATGCCTTAGAAAAATCCAGAAGGCAAAGAAGAGATAGGTCACCATTGTCAAACTGTATCCGTATATCGTCAACTATTTTCAACATAGCCGTAGAGCAGCTATGGCTTGGTCTAAACCCTGACTGCAATGGCGATAATAAATTATTTTCCTGTACAAATGAGGAAATCTGCCCTGCCATCAACGACTCGCATACTTTTGATAAGGCTGGTAAAATACTTATAGGTCTGTAGTCTCTAGGATAAGTAGCAGTGCTCTTTTTGGCTACAGGAATAATGACAGCCTTTTTCCATTCTGTTGGAAAACATGAAGTTGTGAAACAGTGGTTAATGACATGAGTTAAAGTTCTCAGAAAAAAAGGCAGCACAAGTTTCACAAACTTCAAAGATATCCATCCCATCCTCTCCAATGGCATTAGACTTGATACTCATCACAGATTTCAAGACTTCTGATTCACTTACTCCGTCAAATTGAAACTCTTCTTTTAGAGCAACATTGCTAGTGAAAATTTCAGCTGGAGGACTTTTGCTGTTTCTGCTGACACTGACAAAATAGTCGTTGAGTGTGTTTGGGCCAATTTTACAATCAGACTTAGATTTTCCATGCACATTTAGGTTTTTCAAATTGCGCCATAAATCTTTTGACGATAGTGACGGGTTCAATTTATAACTAAAGTACAACCGCTTTGCATTTCTTGCAGCCTTATATTGTGACCAAGCAACGTCAGAGTTGGTTCTTTTCCATTTTGCATATAATTTATTTCTAGTTTTTATAGCTGAGCTGACTTTATTAGTGTACCAAGGACAGGAGGTATTCATAGCCCTAACAATGCGAACAGGGACATGATCGTCAAATAATTCAGCAAGGGTTTTATTTAAAAAGCCAAGTTTTTCATCTACAGTCTTGTAGAACCAACAGCTATCCCAGTTAACATTTGACAAATCAACGAACAGATCAGTAAGGTTAACAGACTTCAGATCACGATACATAAAAATAACACTATCAGTAGGACAATTCAACGACACATCTAATGCACAAAATATTAGGTCATGGTCAGAGACAAACCCCATTTGGTCAAATTTAAGAATATGGTCAAGATTAGACGTAATAACCAGGTCTAGCAAGCTAGGTTTCGAATTGTTGGCGTATCTTGTTGGTAAGGACTTGTTGACTACAGCAAGACCAGCAGCGGATACGTGGTCAAGTAGTTTAATAGTATACAAGTCGTTTAACAGCAGGTTAACATTAAAATCACCACATATAACATAATATTCATATTCAATTACTCGAGTAAAAATTAAGATATCTTAACGAAACTTGGTACGTGTACTTCTTTCGGGCGTAGGACGGATGGTATTGAAAATGGGCAAAATCGGACAATAACCACGCCTACCTCCCATATAACGGTAATTTTCAGAAATACAAAAACTGCGATATTTTAGTAACTACTGAAGATAATTCACTCAAAATTGATATTTATAATAAATTTTAGACGAAAAATAAGAATATTAACATTTTTTTGAAAATGGGCGTAGCCACGCCCACTTATGGTTACATGTAACCGCTGCATCAATTTATTCCAAACTTGGCACAGTTGTTGGCCCTGGTACAGCATACCAAATGGCAGAAAATGCTTAAAATCGGACAATAATCACGCCCACATCCCATATAACGGTAATTTCGAGAAATACGAAATCCTCGATAAATCAGTAAATATTAAAGCTAATTTATTCAAAATGATGGTTGCAGCAATTCTTTGCCAGGAAATACGTTTATGATAAAATTTTGGAAAATGGGCGTGGGACCGCCCACTTATGATCACATATATGTATCTCGCTAACCGTTCTAGCAATTTGAACCAAACTCGGTATGGTTATTGTGCTTGCCACATAAAAGCAAAGCCTTGAAAATTATTGAAATCGGACTAAAATTACGGCCGCTTTTCATATAACGGTAAATTTCAGAAATGCTTGAAATTTCAATATTTTGAAATTTAAGGACGCTAGTTTACTTAAAATTTATACACGCCGGCTTATCATGTAGCGGTAGCTTTCGGAAAGGTGGAAAAACATATATTTAATACTTGCGCCGGGTATTTAATGTTCGGCTCCGCCCGCACTTAGACTTTCTTACTTGTTTAAGTGTAAAATTTTAGGAAAAAGATTTTTAATACGGGGCATTCCATGCCAACCGAAAATAGACCCAATGCTCGTTTGGAGCGTTAAAATGTATATTTTTAAAGACTGGCGGTTGAATTGGTTCAACTGTTTGAGTAAAATTTACAAAGATTGAAGTAACTGAAAAATTAAACGAACCGATAATTTTGGATGGATTATTTTGAAAATTATAACGGTTTATAACTAAAAATCTGCTTTAAATGAAAAAATCATTTAAAGTCCCAAAAGCGTATATTATTTTGTATATCCATATGTACATATCGATAGTTCTTTGCAATGACGACACAATGCAATTCAAAAAATAAAATCCCTTACTACTGTTAAGTCGTTCAAGTCTCTAATTCTCGTCGAATTTATGTATAATTCTTACTAGTTACTGTAGTAATCCTTACTTCTTACTTTAGTAATGATTAGACAAGGATTAGATACCTGTGGCGCTATTCTCAAACGAGTTAGCGACACACATCGTATCGCTATAGTAACCTCATAGCACACGTCAGCTACTTGCGATACCGGTTTGAATATTGAGTATATAGTAGTAAGGGATTTTATTTTTTGAATTTTTTAGTGTTTCGTTTATGTAGAGGACCATAAATACATATCGTCGCTTAAAGTACAAAACCGCGTGTCGTCGTTCTGCAAAACCGCGTAACTGATATTTGCTGCCAAAAATTGGATTGGCTCACACAAGCTCTTGGCTCAATTATTATCCAATCGTCCTGAAATATACTAGGCGGAAATGCGATTGCTTTATAAAAAAGAAATTTTTGAAATATGAGTGTTTTTACTATCTAGAAAATAATTTATGCAACCACATACGCGGTTTTGCATTATCTTGATATGCGGTTTTGCATTTTGTTGATACGCGGTTTTGTACCTTAAACGACAATATGTACATATTTTCTAGTTAGATGTCATTAATAAAAGAATTTTCCAATGGATGAAGTTAAAAAAGAATATGGTTCCGGCTGAATAATAGCATGTGGCAAAAACGTCCGGTTCAAGCAGCTCACGACTTCTGGTGTTAACACCAAGTATCCTCTGGGAAGCATCCGCTCGGAAGCCAGCAAATTGGAGTAGGCGAGGCACTCCGTCTCCGAGTGTGGTGGACTAGAGTCTAGCTACAATCTGCATCAAAGCAAGATTTTTCAATATTTCTCATTTCTGCCCATGCCCCGACGAGGCATCTAAGTAAATCTTCTATGAGCGCTTGGAGCGCACATACGAACTTTGCTCCCATCACGATATCAAAACTGTGCTTGGCGGATCAATGCCAGGGTGGACAAGAAAGGGATCTTTGGCCCCATCGACAGAAAATTTAACCCCCGCGACAAACGTCTCATAACGGATTAAGGCTGATCGACTTCCACGGGACCCGAAACAAAGTAGTATGTAGTAATAGATTCCCACATAAAAAGATCCACCAAAATCCAAACCGAGAAACCGAAACGATCTTGTTGTGATAGATGGAATGCACGCTTCTAGTGTTTTAGACGTACGACCACCCACAACGAAGATACGCACACGCCCCTATGCTTTAAAAAAAGAGGAATCGAAAATCTGCACAACACACGGTCACTATTACATCTGCTCTCAGAGGGCACTATTCAACGAACCGACGAGAAGGTTAAGTACATTCCTAGCTCATTACGTACCATCTTCGGATTTCAGCGAACCAGAAAGAACGATACGGAATGTCAATAAGTTGCGGAACAAAAGATGCCGCCTACAGGGCCACACTCCGCCAACTACCTCGGGTATTTACAAGGTCTCATCGATGCTGAGCAATACCACCAGCTCAATCAGGATTGGGAAGGAACACTTTGAGCCGTTCGATACCAAAGGAGGTTTCAGACAAGGTGACTCCCTTTCGTGTAAATGCTTTAATCTGATGTTGAAGAAGATCATATGAGCCGCAGAGCTGAACCGCTCCGGATATTTTTTTTTAAACCGTGCAATTGCTGGCGTATGCATCTTCGGTAACAGAAACCGCGAAATCTCTTCTGCCTTTTCCAAGTTGGATAAGGAAGCAAAGTAAATGGTTCTTGTGGTAAACGAGGACAAGACGAAATACCTCCTGTCATCAAAAAATGTTAGCGCATTCGAGCTCACTGTTGACAGTTATTATTTCGAGAAAGTGGAGAATTTCGTTTATTTGGGAACCAGCATTGACACCTATAACAATGTCAGCATCGAAATTCAACGTAGAACTACTTTTGTCAATTAGTGCTACTTTGGAGTAAAGTTCTCTCTCGACGTACGAAAACCACACTATAAGTCACTTATCACGCCCGTGTTGGTGTATGGCGCAGAAGCATGGACAATGACAACATCCGATGAGGCGGCTCTTTGAGTATTCGAGAGAAAGTTTTTGCGGAAGATTTACGGGCCTTTACGCCCCGGCGACGGCGAGTTCCGCAGACGACGGAACGGTGTGCTGTATGGAATTTAGTGCAGCCAATACATACTAGTTTTCAAAAATTTTAATCTAGTATCTGCGAAAATATCGTAGTTTTGGCACTTTTCGATAATACAGTTAAATGGGAGGTGGGAGTGTTTCCCGGCCGATATCACCCTTTTTCAAAACTGACCTACCTTAGATGAATTGCAACCTGGAGATATCTCAATTCTTGCTAGAGTTGTCATGACCACGGACAAATGGACATACACACATCGCTTAATCGACTTCTCTCTTCATTCTGGGAATTTTGGTGTACATATGTACTAGGCTGGGTCGATTTTATATGGGGGAAAATAAAAGGCATTTGACGATATTGTAATAGTAATATTATGTTGACTTAGATCTAAGCCACTGGTTATTGGCCACGAAAGATAAATTTAAAAGTTATCTTTAACCCGCGCAATTGATTCAAAGTGTAGGAATTTCGAAAATTAAACTTTGGCTCGTAATATCTATTGAATGCATTAATTGGGCGATATATCAAATTAAAGGTTATTAAATTTAGTATCTCACGTTCATATATCATTTTTTAATAAGACTCCAAGTTTTTAAGATATTAAGATAAAACTTACTAAAACGATAATTTTCGCTTATGAATGTTCAATTCTTCAATACTTCAGGAAACAGGCGAAAAATATAAAACAGTGGGACGAGATTTATTTCAAATGTTTTTATGTTTTTATGTAATATTAAAAGGACCATGGATTTGGTCACGCCGATTTGGTCAGTTTTCAAAATCGTTGTGAATGAAGTCAAACATGTATTATCCAAGAGTAGGAATCGTTTTATAAGTTAATAGTAGTTTAAAGCACTTTAGTATTTACATACATTAACAAAATACAATTAGGGTAAGAAACGCCCATTTTATGCCCATTTATGCAGTCTTTGAAAATCGGAGCGGAATGGTTTCATTACATTGAGAAAAGAGTTTAGTTACATCAACTAAATATTTTTCTCTCAACACATGATTTGGTTATGGTTACATTATTTGGTTAAAGTTACCGAAGCATGTGTTGAGAGAAATATATTTAGCTGGCTTTTTCTGAGTTTCTAAATTTGCCGTTATATGAAAGTAGGGGATGTGCAATAACTGTTTAAACATAAATATTTTAGTTAATTCCATTATGTGAAAAAGTAACTGTAGGTTAATGCAATAGTCTCTAACAAATACTGGGAAATCCTTTTGAGGACTCTCCAATTGGACGATATTGCTTTGCATTCAGCTTGAACAAAAAAGTCACTCCCTGGCACTCTTTTCTGTAATCCGATTCTTTTTAAGAGAAATTTTTGTAGAAAAAAACTGGATATCCACCTAAGTTTTTCGATATAACTTTGTTAAATGTTCCTCGATCGGTACGTAATAAAAACCAAATTGAAGGCGAGACTTACTGTTACTGATTTATGATAATATTATTATGAAAATTGTTCGCATTATAAAAAAATTATTTAAAAATAAAAAAATGAAGAACCAAAATTTTTGTCAACTTCCTATATTTGCAATTTTCGTATGGTATGCATAAACATATATAAACTGATTAGTGTTTCTAGAAGTTTTGCCGGCTCAGTGTTTGCATACTCATTTGCATAAACGAAATTTTTCCACGGTGATGGAAAATAATGGCTTTTCTATTAGAGCTACTTAAATTGTTCCTAAATTTGCAAAAATTTGCAAACTATAGCTAATATTAAAATAGATTAGAATATTTGGAACCAGCGACCTTAATACAGCCCAGAAATATGAATGCATCTTTACATCTTTTGACTAAACACCAGTGCAATTATCAACAAAACAATTACAATATGGTTGAAAAACAGATAAGGTTGAGATTAACGATAAGCTAAAGGGCTGCGAGAAATGATATTTGACTTTATCTTTTGCGTTAACGGATTCATTATCCTATAATATGCACCAAATCTTTTTGCTGAACCCAGAACTTTTAACAAGAATTGGTCTTATTCGATTAGTATGCTGTATGTAACTTGGCGGTCGATGCGCGGGTTCCTACAATTAAAATAAAAGACTAATATTTTGCAGGCTTGTTGTTGACTTCATGATACAATATATTTTCACTATTACCAAGGGATCTGATAAAAATCAGATTTTCGACCCGCCATAATATGTACATTAGGGTGAAATTTCAAGACCCTACCCCCTAATTTTATTCGTTTTTATAAGAAATATTACTTCACGACAGGTCACAGGTCACCTGTCGATTTAGGTCAGAAAATACGATTTTGTAGATTTATGCGTGTCTGAATGCCTATTTCGCCATAAGTACGTTATTTATGGAATAAGTAGCTGTGTCAAATTTCAGGACGTTAGTATAAGCAGTTCCAGAGATAAGCTATATGAGATTTCAGTTTGTATAGGACGCCTTTTCCAAAATCTATAAATTTTTGCCGTAAATGCGGTATTGATAACTATATTGTTGTGTCAAATTTCCGGATGATAGCATAGGCAGTTCAAGATGTATGCGATATGAGAATTTCAGTTTGTATGTGAGGTGCCAAGCCCCATTTGCCAATATCTGCTACTTTCGCCATACGTACAGTAATGATAAAATATGTAGCTATATAAAATTTCAGATGAAAGCAATATGAAAATTTCATTTTGCATGTCCGGTGCCATGCCCTCCTTCCCATTATCTACCACGTTTCGCCATAAGTACGTTATTGGCAGCATCATTTTTGTATTTTCATTCTTCTAATTTCAGAGGAAAAACTCGTACAGCAGATTCGAAGTTTGGTTTAAAATTGTTATAACTTGGCTCTCAGAAGGACTAAAGATTTCCACCATGGCTCAAATTAAAGATCTTGAATAGCACTACTTGTTATTCGAGTGACACAGCTGCATGCAAATAAAAAATATGCAATCAAAAATGCATTTATTAAATTGAGGTGTTAACATTTTTTTTTTTGGATTTTTAAATAGTGGAGTCGCATTTCTATATATCTTCGCACTTCACTATATTTGACCAATTTTTATTAGGTCAAGGAGTGATGGTGGGTTAATGGCAGTATTTTTTCGTGAAAGGAAATAAAATTAGCTTTCAAAACCATTTTGTTTCATATCAAAATGTTGCTTCAGTCGTAAGCGCTACGATTAATTCGCATGGAGTGTTAAAAAGCACACTGTGCGCCCGCTTCCGTGCTAAGTTTCAGTTCCCCAGCGTAATTGGTTTTAGAGATATATCGGTTTTCACATTTTAGTCTGTATGTCAGATGCCACGCTATCTACGTAACGGGATTAACATTTCTGGATTAGAGGAAGTTATATCCTTTAAATCGATGTATGCTTCATTGATATCGAGCGAAACGGTGCCCTCAAAAAAGGAAGTTAAAAATTTTCTTGTGGCGTATTTATATACAGATCTTTATCTATCTCAATTCCTTTAGGCTGTTACGAACAACCGTTATACTAAAAACATTATAACGTTGAGCACAAGTGCGCTTGGATATAAAAAATGCAGAGTACAATACCAAACACCATGAAGCTAATTCAAGCAGGAATCACCCTACATAATTGTACATTTGCACAGATTTGACAGTTACAGAGTGGTGCTGTTTGGAAAATTGTCATTGAATTGAACTCATTATTTCTATTTAAAAACAAACAGAAATTCGTTCCAAAATACATCATACACCCACCCTGTCGGAAACAACAACAACCAAAAAGGTAATCGTTTGATCCCTGCTAAAGGCTCAAATAGCTACAGACTTAGAGCGATTAGCTGGTCCAGTATTTAGAGAAGTTACTAGAACGCATTAGAAAAATTACTAAAAACAAGTTACAGCGTTTACAAGTATTGTATCTATCTCAGACACCTAAGTTGGGGGGCTACCTCTTGGTGTTCACAAAAGTCTATGGGACCTACATATGTCAAGAAGAATTAGGACACTTTCATAGATGGTTTGATGATTTACTTTCAAATTAACATTGAACACATTTTTACGTATTGACTAGGTTACCTAAAGTTTTTACTTTTGCTCTACAACGTTCATTTTAAAAGTTTAACGGGTATTTGAACCTCAAAATACCGCCCATCCACACTCCTTGGGTACGAATATTATATATACTGTATAGTACAGTAGAACCCGCTTAAGTACCTCCCGAAAATTTTCAGATTTTTGAGGTAATTAGGCGGGTTGCATACTTAAAAGAACCCGCTTAAGTACCTCGATGCTGGTACTTAAGGGAACATAATTATTGATGTAGTTACCCGGGACGTAAAATAATCATTATTTTTTAAATCTTAACCAAAAAAATCAACAAGTTGTAATCGCCGTAAAGCTTTTTTTGCAATATATATTAAGCTTAAATTAAAGCTAGAAGTCTCGACTACTATCCCTGAAAATACCATCCCTGCACCTTGACTTGATGGTCACTTATAGTCATTTATTGAACAGCTAGGGAGGAATCGATACAAGTAAATCCAAGTTATACCCGATACTTTTCTCAATTTACCAAATACTTTTGTACTCTATACTACTCGAAAGTACTTGTATCGGAAGCGCAAAACTTATTATGCTTCAGCATCGTCTTTGAAAAGCAACCCATTAGAGGAATGGGAAGATATGCGCACTAAATTTCCGCAGCAATATAAGCAAGCATAAAGGTTGTTGGGTCATCTGTTCCTTGTGAGAGGCTTTTCTCAAAAACAGGTACAACTGTATCAAAATCTCGAAACCGCATTTCAGGAAAACACTTGGAAAAGTTGATGTTTTTGGGAAATATAACAAAAAAAGAGTTCTTTTCCAAAACTTAGTATATATGAAAAAACTTTTTTTTTTAACTTGTAAAAATGTATTATATTGTTTTTTAAATCAAATACTATACAAAAATAATTGTTGTTTTAAAATTTTGTATGAAAAAAGTATTAAAAGATAAATAATCTTGAAAAAATGCATTTATTTTTTTTTTTGAAAACGAAAGAAAATACAACAACTTTGAAAAATATGCAAAATCGTAGTTCTATGTATAAGTACTCGATGCCTTGCCGATACTGAGTAGGTATCGATATCTTTTTTTGGTACAAGTACAAGTACTGATTTGAGTAATACCTTGATGGTATCGATTTATCCCTATGAACAGCAAAACCTGCTTTTGTGCGAAGTTTGAGAACCCACAGCAATTAAACAAAAGGTGGTATAGCCTTCCACTTAGGCTCAAATTAAGGCCTGGGTTCGAATCGTCACATACGATGTCATACTACTCGTCACGTAAAAACACATTTTTCGGATTATGACATACGTGAACGTACTCTTTGGCCCATTCAGCTTATACTGCCTGACGTATCACGTAATTTTCTTTCGTATCGTTTTCGATCCGTGAACGGATGTTACGATTCGAGCCCTGAACTTTCGACTACAATCTCTTAAAATACCATGCCTTAACCTTAACCCTAAGGTAGGGCTGCCAGATGTCCTGGTTTTCCAGGATTTGTCCTGATTTAAACAAATTGTCCTGGTGGCCTGGTCCACACATAAATTGGCCTGTTTTTTTTTATCATATTTTGAGCAGAATTTTGCTTTAAAAAAAGCGTTAAGCTTTCTGTCATTAGTAGTCGAAAATCGATAATGAAACATTTTTTCTAACATGTTGAGCAATATCTGGTGAGTTTATTTTCTTTCTGTTTAGTTTATTTTGTTAAAAGCTAGTTTTGTATCTTCAGGCAAATGCCAAACAAGTGTAAGTTCATACTACGCAGTAGATAATTTCAGGAATTAAAGTCTCTTTCAAAAGGCCTTTCTGAAGTCATTCCTTTCTCTTCTTTTCGCGCTGTTGAAAGCAGCTTTGATATACATATGTACATATATATATAAATATTCATAATAAAATAACACAGTATTCCAATTACGAAGGGGAAATGCCCCGAAATACATATGTGTAGCTATTCTGTCATGTTCACACACATATGTACCTATATACAAAATAATGGCAATGAGATATTTGACCAGTTTCGCCTATTCTTTCCATTGATTAATATTTTATTGATTTTATATAAAAGTATAACTCATAATTTAGCAAACACCGTATACATACATACATATGTATGTATACAAATCGGCATTTGAAACTTTGTACAAAAATTATAAAAATTCAGAATTTCTAGAGATTCCAAGTTTACGATTTTACTAATTTTTTCCATATAAAGTGTGCTGGAAATTTTTTAAATGAATGGAAATGTGTGACAGCGTGAGCAAAAAAAATTTTCAAACATCAACTGGATTTTGCAGAAACTTTCACTTTTATTTAATGGACTACAAAACTGCAAACTTAAAACTTTTCTAAAAATTTTGAATTAAAAGCTTGTTGTAGCGAAAACTTAATTTTTGAACTGCGTATTCACAATAGAATTCAGCGTTTTGTCAAGAGCTGCCAGATAATATTCTTCACGGCCCTTATTTTAATCTTTTAGTGATTTTAATTTTCACTTTTTGTAATTTTTTTATCTATAATATAGTATGTGATTTTTTGTTATCTATTGGCATATTATGCTAAATTTCTATAGCATATGATTGTACCAAAACAGGACGAATTGTGCCAAAAGTGCCTTCTATTCCATCACTGCCTGGCAGTCTGGCAAAAGATGAGATCAGCTCAAGCAACGACTGTTGTCAACATTGGTTTTTCTCAAAATTTGCAGCTGATGTAGACTTTAACCTTTTTTATACGTAATCAGCACAAAAATTTTTATCAAAAACAGCTTACACATTTGCCACAACAAAATCAATGAAATCATAAAATAATGATTAAATGCTGATTTAAATTATTTTTCTCATAATGATTACCGTCCCTGGTAGTTACATGTTCTTGTTAACTTACATAAATAAGTCCTTGAATAAAACATCAACAGTGTTGGACATATAATTTTGGACCAAATTCAAAATGATATTGTTTGGTAATTATCTTTATGTTTCAATAAAAATACAGTTCCTTCCATAAAAATACCGGTGACGGAAATAAGGTCAATTGACTTTTTTCCCACCCTGGTGCGAAATAAAGTCAATTGACTATAACCATTTCAAAAGCGCAACAAAATCCATTGACACTATGGCTCTTTCAAACATTAAATTTGCTTAGCTTCGCGGCGGCCCGCCTCCCACGTACCTCGCGCGACCGGCGCGCAACACCACGTCTCGCTACGCCGCGCCACCCCCTTACCCCTCTCCTGACGTGCTGTAACGCAGGTAGATTAATTTTTTGTATACGTTGTATTTTTATATATTTTACATATCGAGAGCTTATGTTCAATAATACCCTCTACCTGCACACTTTTCACAAAGATGAGATTCTGATATAAAAATCCACCTAAGATTTAACTGTCATCGGTGATATTAATGCTACCTTATATAACGCTTGACGCGTGACCTTATAAATTGGAAATCAGAAGTAATATATCAGTGATGACAGGTAATAAGTCCCAGCTGGTTTCTAAAATCAGAAATTAGTTTTTGTGCAAATTGCAGATAGAGGGTATTAATGAATTTAAGCCCTCAATATTTCACATTTTTATATTTGCAAGTTATTGGAAGATTTCTGCTGTGTTTTAGCAACAACTGGTCTGCAGTAAAAAAGCATATAATTTGTGTTTCAAAAGTGTGTGAAAACCAATCAATTAACTTACATGATCTCGGTTCCGATATTAAATAATCAATAATTGTTTATACCCGTATTTTGGCACATTGGCTTGAGTGCCATCTAATAAATAGTGTCGTCGTTCTCCTTAGCTGCTTTTAAATGATGTCGTCACAAATTGCTGGCGGAGACATGAATACAGTGTAAGAAAATTACTTTTCTATAACTGTTTCCTTATAGAAAGGTTGGTTTCTTTTCCACCCTATACATTCCGAATTCGTTCAAAATATGCTAATTTAAAACAGAGAATTATTTCAGTGTTCCCCCGGGGTTTCGGACACGGACTGTTTCTTCAATTTCATAGTTTTGTGGAAACGAAACATGTTTTGCAAGTTCTGGATCATTTCTACACTCTTTCTTCATATATATCTCGTATTCCAGCTGCGTTTTGCGTTTGGTTTTTCGCATCGTGTTTTTACTATATTCGTAATTTTAGATTTTTTAATAAAATCAATTGGTGGTAGTTTATGATTGTGTGTGGATTAATAGCACCACACTGAGGATTTGGCAATAAACTTGTTTATCTATTAAAAAACAACACTTACGGGGCAATGCTTATTGTAAGAACAGCATTTTTTTCTGTGAATCGACATACTTTAATTATTGTTGACGCTATTTCCATTGGAATGAGGAAATAGCGTCAATGAATTTATTTCAAAATTTTTGTTCACTTTATTATTGAAAAGGTAATAATGTAATGAGCTTATTTTCGTGGATCTTGTTACCTATCACCAAAATACCATATAAACCTAAGCTTTAGATTTTGTAGAATACTAAAAAGAGACGCATCAAATTTTCATAAAAATCTCAAACTTTTTTCTCATAAGTTTTTATTTGAGTATACAGCCTTATAAACCATTGAATGTTAGTGTAATAATGTGCAAGTTTCAAGTGGCTAAAAATTACCGTTGATTTTTTAGAATTTTTTTTGCCGAAGGTGTTGCGGTTTTCTTCCATATAAAAATAAATTGTGTTTATTCGTTATATGGAAGCAAATGCGACTGAATATTCTAAGAAATTTTAAAAGAGCCCCTAAAAGGGGAAAATTATAACTAAACTATAAGTAAAGTAGGCGGGTTGGGTAAATAAGCTGGGAGTTACTTAAGAGAGGGAGATTACATTAAAAAATTCACGGTGCCCAAAAATGTTGGTAACTTAAGCGGGTTAGGTACTTAAGCGGGTTTCACTGTAGTTTGTAATTAAGTTCAAACATAGTACATACACTATACGTATCGTTTATATCGCAGACGCAGAGAAATTGAACTTTCCTCTTATTAATTTTCAATTGCAGCTCAAGCACCGGATCAGCAGCAGTCACACGCTGTTGAGCAGCGTAACGCACAGCAACCACAACAACAGCCTCAGCCACAACAACATGAGGATCGACCGAAGCCAACGGTGAAGCAGGTACCAACACCGCCACCTTCCGCAGCAACTGACCCAGCATCATCGTCGTTACCTCTCTCGATACCTTCACAAGCCGCCTCACCACACGCACCCACTGCATTGCCATTTCATTCATCATTGGCAGCTGCGCCGCCAGTATTCTTTTATAATCCCAACTACGTGCAAGCGCCACCCGCCGAACAACTTCCACTGCCACCATCCCACTATGGCAACTACATTCAAGCCCCTATTGGACCAACACAGCATCCAGCTACACTAGTCAAACTGTCTACACCGAGTGCATTACTTGCGCCACAGACGGCACCGCCGTCCCACTTTTACCCCGTTCAACATCCATTCAGCGGTGGTCCATCATCGTTAGCGGCCGTGCTAAGCCCACAAAGCCTCTTAGTTGCGAAGACACCTCTTCAACTTCAGCAGCCATCCCACCAGCAAACGCCAGCGTTCCCGGCATTCATTAGTCGACCAGCTGTCTATATGGCGCCACAGGATGTTGTCGACAGCATCGGTGCGCCCGTGACAGGAGGTGGACTGCCCTACTTTATTCATCCAGCCGGTGTGCACTACGGTACACACCTGCGTAACCCCGACACACCTTTGGCAGCAACGTCAAACCTGCTGGAAAGTGTGGCAAATGCAGATAGCGATAGTCAACAGCACCTCCATCAGCATCAACAATTGCGGCCGGAGCATCACCGGAAGCAGCAGCAACAACAACCGCAACAGCAACAACAATTGGGGTCAAGGGCGACAAGTGGAGGTAAAGACGACAATAACGCCATTGTTAAGTATCCTTAAGGAGTGGGCAAATGGAAGACACAAGAGGTTTACAATAAGGCTGCCAGGATGGCAGAACATGCAAATGCTAGGCAACTAGCACCGTTACGGGATGCCTACTACTTACATACACACATAGTATGTATGTACGTTGATTTCCATTTAAGTTTCGCCGCAGTGGAATAACATTTATGTATGTATTTATGCCGACTATTATTTATTCTCAATACTTACTCTTAAGTTTTCAGTATAAGACAAAATATTTGAATTTAAATTTCATTGTTTTATGCATCAGCGCTGTAAAAATCAGGGACATAACAGTTATAAGTTTTATCGCAAAAACGTTGCTCCATAACAGTTATTAGATGAGAAATATTTTTTATTTCGTTGATAAGAGTTATAGCCCAACGTTTATTTTTTACGTTACATGATAACTGTTATGCCGGAGAAATATTTTTTCCGTTGCCGATAAGAGTTATTTCCCAACGTTTATTTTTTTACGTTGCTTGATAAGAGTTATTTTACAACGTTAATTTTTTACGTTGTCTGTTAAACGTTGTAAGATTAGGATATTGATGAAGATGGAGATGGAGAACAAGATAAAGATGATGAAATAAAAGTGAGAGAGTGAAATAACTCTTATCCGACAACGTAAAAATAAACATCGGACAGTAACTGTTATCAAGCAACGTTAAAAATAAACGTCGGGCAATAACAGTTATCAAGCAACTTAAAAAGTAAACGTTACGAAATAACTCTTATCGGCAACGGAAAAAATATTTCTTCTTTAATAACTGTTTTGAAACAACGTTTTCGTTAAATTTCAGAATTTGGGCAACGTTTTCAATTCCAAATTCGAGATAACAGTTATTTTTTGTCCCTGGTAAAAATCCCTAGATAAAGTGTAACTTTAAAATAATTTATAAATGCACACACATACATATATACTCGTATGTAAAGAAATAATGTCGTAACATTCCAAATTAACAAAAATAAGATCGACTTTTTACTATTAATAAAAACTTAATGCCTGAAGCCGATTTTTACTTACTTATGTTTTTATGTTACACAATTTGTGATGTTATTTTTCTTGCAGGCCTGGTCGATTATAACGAAAATTGAAATATGAAATTTGTCAAGCATCCCTCCGTTTGGAGAACCTTTGCGCCCATAAAAGCCTGTAAATTAGTTGACCCGATAATCAACGGATTTGCAGTTTGTTATCGGTTTTAAAAAGAAGAATCTTTGACATTTTGAATTGGGTAATGTAGAAAACTTAAAAGATCTGTGTGTCTTTGCCTGGAAAATATAATTGTTTTGTACTTTTTAAAACTTTGACGATGTTTTTGCGCACTATTTTATAAAGAAATCATGCTTGTCCTGAATTGCCTCAAATGGCTGAATAACGAATAAAACGAATGCTTATCTTCAAAAATCGATAAAAAATTGACTGAGTTATTAAACCTTTCATGAAAAATTATTTCAGAAAGTTATGGTGCATTTACATGGTATGAATCTGTTCATAAGCCGTATGAATTTTCCTATAAAAGAAGCACCAACTCTATGAAGAAATGAATGAAAGCGATATATATTTAATAATTTTGACTTGTATACTAGACAATATTTTTTTTGTAAACAACAAATAAAAAAATTTTATTTTGTGCTAGCTTCGAAACTAGAAGCTTATTTTTTTGTTAAATGTGCTTTAAAAAGGACCTACTGCCAATAAAGCCTTGTGGATTGCATAAGTTGAAATCATAGGGATGCCGTTTTCTTCCGTTTCTCAGTGGATTTTATACTTGAAAAGGCACCAAAATATGTATGCAATACTTCTACATATCTTCGTTTAAAGCACAAAACCGCGCATCAAGGAAATGCAAAACCTCGTATGGGAGGTTGCCTAAATTTTAAAAACGGTTCTCTCTTTTAAACTTAATAATCTTCTCTCCTTATGTCTAAGTCGATATTTTATAATATCGATATTTTATTATAAATGGCTAAGGGTTTAATGTCAGGAGCTTCCGATGACCAAATATCTTTTTTGGCACAAATTTCAGTTCCGAGGTTTTGCAGAACCACGATACGCGCTTTTGTACTTTAAACGACGAATATGTATATCGCTTGAACAATATGTTAGCGTTTGGCCTAGCTTCTCCTCCGATATGCGGCGTGCGTGATTTTGTCACACAAAGTAAAGGACAGTTTTACGCCGACTCCGAACGGCAATTGTATTTTAATGAGAAGTTGTTTCCATGACAGAATAAACTCGGAGGTTTACTATTACCAACAGAGGGGCAACCACTATTAGAAAAACTGGGCTTGAACTCAGGCTCTGCGTAATGCTCTACAGCAGCCGCCACTACTTTTACATATATTGCTGGTATATTCAAAATACTATCCCGAACTTCGGAGTGTATATAAGTAATATAAAAAAGAATGAGAGGTACTATAAGAAAATGTACCCAAAATTCTGGAGAAAATGAAAAAATGCTCATTGAAAATAGTTCACATGTATAAATTAAAAGATATGACTTAATAGGTTACAGCGCTAAACAAAAGGAAAAGTTAGAAAAAATAGCAATGCGGTTTGAAGGAAACATGAAGCCATAAAATGCTTGTTTGTTTCGTTAATACTCTGAACTTTGTAAGATATGGCACTCTATTATTTGCAGTAGTTTGCAAATATTCACTAATGGTTCTAAAATCGCAAACATTTTCGTGGGATGTTTTTGTTTGATTTCGAATTGAAAATACATTACGATCATATTGTACCGAAATAAGTGCGGTATCTCCAAGTTTAAAACTTTTTAAAAGACCGCAAAAAAGTGCAACAAATTTTCACCCAAATTTCAAACTTTTTTCTCAGAAGCGGTAGAATTTTTTTGAATACACAGTTTTATAGCCCATTCAATTTTAGTCTAATAATGTGCAAGTTTCAAGTGACTAAAAATTACCGTTGATTTTTTAGAATTTTTTTCGCCGAGGATGTTGCGGGTTTCTGCCATATAAAAAAAAATTGTGTTTAGTCGTTATATGGAAGCAAATGAGAAAAGAAATTCTAAAAAATCAACGGTTATCTTTAGCGACTTGAAACTTCCACATTATTGGACAACATTGAATGCGCTATAAAACTGTGTACTCAAAAAAATTCTGGAGCTTCTGAGAAAAAAGTTTGAAATTTAAGGGAAAGTTTGTTGCACTTTTTTGCGGTCTTTTAAAAAGCTTAAAACATTGGTTTATATGGGTTTTGTTAGAGAATGAACTGTATTTTAATTGAAAATTCTTAAAAACAAATAATTAAACATATGTGGCAAACAATATCGCTTTGAAAGGGGGGTGCTATAGATATGTCCAATTCTGTATATGTAATACTTCTATATTGGTAGTAAGCTAACATCTCAATGTGTAAGCATTCCGAAATCAAAGCGAGACAGTCTAGTACTGTTTTTGTCAATGTATTGTGTACTTGAGTGCCGTTTTTGTAAATGTGTCGTGTACATGTTTATTTATAAACGTATGTGTTCCTTTTCTTTCGTACGTGTTTATTGATATATCTGTACTGTAGTGTTTTCGGACGGTACTAGCTCTTACTGCCAATATAGGAGTATTACATATATGTCTCCCCATAACTTTTCTTATGAAAAAATGTATTATATGCATCCCACTCGATATCATTGAATTCCTCATTGGAACATGTAGTCCCTCTATTTTAGCGTATCAACAGTTCATATGGCTTCATACCATGTAAATGCTGCACCATTACTGTTTACTACAACGAAAATCAGAGAAAAACTCTAAATTAAAAAAAAATTAATATTCACGGACTAAAAGAACAAAATAAGTTTTCCTAAACTTATAGAATTTGTCTTGATACGGTTTCATTTTAAAATTAATTAAAGTCATTAACTACAGTAGAATCGCGGAAAAGCTAACTCCCGCAAAAGTTAATCGTTCGGCTAAGTTAACCGAATTTCAGCGTTAACTTTTGGGTTAACTTTTCTGGGCTCATACATTTTTCAAACAAACCATTTGTTTGGCAACAAAAACAAGCCCAAGTGCAATTTGTTTACGGGTATTCGCCGAATTTCTTTTTGGCGTGAGCATTTGAATTTGTGAGTTTTATATTGTTTGTGTGTTTAAAAAATGTCAACAAAGCAAAAAAAGTCATCGGAAATCAGATTAAATCTACATAAAAAAGCAGAGAGTAAAAAGAAAAATTGGTCGAAAATAATTTAACGAGGTTACCACCTGTTTACAACGTTAAATTTGATGTACACGATAATAATAATAACACTGTACGGCAAAATCAAGTTTTTTCTGGGTATTGGACCAAACAAAATTTTTTTTAAGAGATTGAGTCATAGGTACAAATGTGATTTCTCCGTTTTTCCAAGTTAGCCTCCGAAATCGAGATATGGGCCTTCGAAGTTCGAATATAGACGTAGTCCTCCTTTTGCTCTTATTTAAATGGTATATCACTTCTTTTGTGCAAACTTATATTACAGGTGCTATAAGGGGTCAAAGTTCAGGTCTTCGAAAGTTGATTAACCTCCCTTTCTTCTGATATGCATACTTGTATACCGCGAATATAAAATTTTAGAAAAACACAATATAACTAAAAAAATACCATTTTTTATAAAAAAAATATTTTAAACAAAAAAGTTACTCACAGATTTTAAAAAAATTGGCATCGTTGTAAAGATGATTAGATCCCTTCGTATATACAAATTTGAGAAAAAACACATTAAAAGGAAAAAATACCTCTTTAAAAAAAAATATTTTAAACAAAAAAATTACTAACCGATTTTTAAAACGTTAGTATCTTTGTAAAGGCGATTAAACCCCTTTTATTCTGATATCCATATTTCTATACTTCGTGTATAAAAAATAAAAATAAATCACATTTAAAGAAAAAATACCTTTTTTATAAAAGAAATATTTTAAACTAAAAAATTCTAACCGATTTTTAAAAAATTGGTATCGTTGTAAAGGCAATTAAACTCTTTTCGTCTGATATGCATATTTGTATACTTCGTATATAAAAATTTAAGTAAAACCATATTTAAAGGAAAAAATAACTGAGCAAGAGGCGGACCACGTCTGTGTTTTTACTTTTTTTGCTTTTTACATGCAATAATTAAAAATAATTTTTTACCAAAGGTCCAAATTCGAACTTCGAAGGCCCAAATCTCGATTTCGGAGGCTAACTTCGAAAAACAGAGAAAATACTTTTTTACTAATGACTCAATCTCTTTAAAAAGTTGGTTTGGTCCAATACCCAGCCGAGTGCTGTACAGTGTAATAATAGATTGGCGCTTACACTATATTGAAATTAACATAGTATCAAAGTACTAGTAAAGTTATGAATACAGTGGGGCGGCTGTTAAAAAAGATAAAAATTATATAAAAATAAAATGGTAAAAATAAAAATAAAAATATTTATAAACTGCGAAAAGCCTTCAATAAAATCGAAAAATTATTGACATAAATACGAGCAGAAAGATGAACATCAAACGAAAGTTTAAAAGCAACAAAAATTAGGTGATGGTCCGTAGCAAAGATTCGACTTCATTGTAAGAAAGGTTCAGAAGGAAGGATTTCATATTTTTCAGAAAATTTTGAAGAATTCTTATATCGAGTGGCGCATTAAATAATTTACGAGATACTATGGTACAAAATCTGTAGGAATGAGTAGTTCGCGAAGACGGGACAGCAACAAGAGGGTATGAGTTTTTCCTCAGATAAGAGTTGACACTATGTAGGTATGTACCCACATCTAATGTAAAAAATGTTTAAAACTTTGAAGTAATATAGGTCTCTCACTGGAAGAATTTTCACATTTCTAAAGAGTTCTCTGGAGGGATGTAGCCGATTCACGTTTCATATTTTCCCAACAACGTATTTCTGCAAGGTCAGTAGAGCTTGAATTTTGTTTAAGGGGGCGCACACTGGTCCCAAATCAAGAAATTATGGAATTAGGTTCAAAATTCAACGAACCGATCTGATTTTTTCTGTAAACAGCCTACGCAATTATAAATAACTTTTATTATTAGGAATTTTGTAAAATATGGCCTACTTTTCAAGAAAAAAATTATTATTTTTTTTATATGGAGAAAACCCCATTTTTAGAAATTTAAAGCGCACTTACCACGGATCCGAATAACGACATATGGCACATTGTAGAGGATATTGTTGTCCACAATTTCTCTATAGACACCTATTACATAAGTCTGCGAGCCTAAAAAATACAGACACTAAAAAAAAATTGTAACTGCAATATTAAAATCAAAGGCATTATAGGGTTTATTATCGAGTTAATTATAGTTAATAACACCATAAACTATAAATTTATAAATCTTTGGATCTGAATCCGGTGGAGATTCATGTTACTTGGTATACGAATATTTCTCGTGGAGATATTTTGACATTTTTTTTAACCCTTTAAGTTTCTTCCGTCTGACACATATGCATTTTAAAATACAGGTAGTTTATATCTAAGTCGGTATATCATAAAATAAACTAAGTATAATATATTCTATGACCTTCAAATAGTTACACAGAATAAAAAAAATATTTACCAATCAAGCCTTGGTTTCACAATTTCCTTGAAAAGGCGAGCAAATGCTTTTGTGTGCAAATACCATTTTTGCCTGAAGTTCTAGGAGTATGTTGAGATATTGTAAAAGCTTTCTACCTACCCTTTGTTTATTTACCACTAATAATTGCTTAGTACATGCTAAAGGCATATTAAGGAAAACAGACAATACGGTGGTTTTGAAGGCGTTACAGGTAGGATAAGTCTGCTAACTACTAGCGTTCTAACGAAAAGGAAAAAATAAACCATTCCAGATGCTGCGAAACCTTCAAAGCTATATGCAAACATTGAACGACATTCTTACGGAATATAAAGTATCGCCACACTATTCCAAAATCAAGAAATTATTAATTTAGGTCCGAAATTCAAAGAATCGATCTGATTTTTTTCTGTGGACTTTTATTATAAGCAGTTTTTTAAAATATGGCATACTTTTTAAGAAACAAAACCTAAGTCTGCGACTTTAATAGATACAGGCACTTAATAAAAACTTTAGCTGCAATAGCAAAATTAAGGGCATGAGGGAGTTTATAACTGAGTTAATTACAACTAAGAATACAATAAACTATAAATTTATACTAGCTATTCAACTGGATCCACTAGAGATTCATTTTCGATTCCACATAGGTCGTATGGAAATTGGTATTCTTTGAGCATTTCAACTGCTTCTGGAAACATCTCTTGACTTTTCACATTACTAAATTTTGGTCTTATGTGCGTAATATAGGGATCTGAACTTATCAAAAAGTTGTGCAGGATATCTTCGTTGGTTTGTATTCGGCCAATCTTTCGCGATTAAGATCCACAGATAGCCTAAATTTATAGCTTATTGTGTTATTAACTGTATATAACTCGGTTATAAACCCTATAATGCCTTTAATTTTAATATTACAGTTAAAATAAGTGTCTGTATTTTTTAGGGTCGCAGACTTATCTAATAGTTGTCTATAGAGAAATTGTGGACAGCAATATCCTCTACAATGTGCCATATGTCGATATTCGGATCCGTGGTAAGTGCACTTTAAAATTCTAAAAATGGGTTTTTCTCCATATAAAAAAAATAATAATTTTTTTCTTAAAAAGTTGGCTATATTTTACAAAATTTATAATTATAAAAGTTATTAATAATTGCCGTAGGATGTGCACAGAAAAAAATCGGATCGATTCGTTGAATTTTGACCCAGATTCCATAATTTCTTGATTTGTGTTACCATATGATAATTTAGAATAGAATAACGCGTGGTAAACCGCTTTCAGAGTATTATTAGAGCAATATTTTCGGAGATGATAAAAGCAACGTTATGCGGATTGAAGATATTGTTTTAAACGGAATATGTGGTTACAACAATTTAAGTTTTGGTCAATGGATACAACGAGATATTGAAAGTTATCAACTATCTCAATTACAAAAGAATTGTTACTGCAGGACGCAAGGGAATTGAAAGTACCTGACTTTAGCTCAGCGCACAAATGCCTGTGTAATATAAGCAGTGATCCAAATGGATCAAAATGATACGTTTTTCATCGAATTTTTAAAAGATACTTTTATTTTTAGCTTAGTATAAATTGTGATACATTTTAAATCACAAGTTTACGATAACTCTTCCCATCTTAAGACTTTTGTGATTTTGTGGCCACACATTAAGTTTGTCTCCTTTCATTGAACATACCAACTTTAATCTGCATATGGCATCATTGTTAGCTACATACAACTAGCCTGTCCCATAATCCAGAATTTAGTCCGAAATAGTCCGAAGTCGTTTCCTTTCACACATTTATCATATATTTTTTGCGAACAATTTCTCACTATATCATGGAGTGCGGGAACAGGCTAATATTGTCGTTCCTTTTCCTTTTTGATTTTGAAGCTGTCGGATGTGGTACTGGGCTAAAGGCAGTGTCACATGATTGGTACCTTTGTACAGATTTGTACATTTTGTTAATCACAGAGTGGTGTTCTTTAGAAATTTGAGTTCAGCTCAATAAAAGAATTCCCAAACAACAATACTCTATAACTGCCAAAATGTACAAATCTGTACAAATTTACCAATCGTGTAACACTGCCTTAAGAATTTCTTCTAAGGTAATCCAGTAAGTAAATTACTTTTATGTGTTTACAGTGTTAAATACCAATTTCATATGTGATTTTAGTTAAGTATGCAAATGAATTCAACTGTTACCGAGTATTAAAGCTTTATTTTCACTCTGTATTTTATATAAAAACCAAAAAATATTAATAAAAATTGTCAACGATCTCAATTGAAAATTCAAACTACCACTTTAATTTAAGAAGTAGAAGTTTTATTGAAGATTGATACTTTGATACTTAAAATTTTTTTCCATGATACTTTTGATCCATTTTAGGGTATTTTTGGTGATACATTTCTTCTGAACGCCGCGGCAACACTGAATATAAGTCGATCACAGTCCGAAGAATGAAAGGTATTTTCACACCTGGTGATTTCCTTTCATTCAGGCTAAAATACATTAATTTCGTTTTACTGCTAACAACGAGCTTATGTTTAGCAAACCAAGCTCTTAGAAGATAAACGTCATGATTTATACTAGCTACCAGTTCAAATGAATTTGTTAACCCATATGCGAGTGCAAGATCATCAGCAAATGCAGTGACCTTTCCTATGAAAGGCAGATCAAAAATTAAGTTTATATAAACTAGGAATAGGATCGAACCTAGCACGGAACCGAGGAAGATCCGATGTTTTTTTGGATTATAATTGCTAAAATTGTCACGAATTGTAACCCTTTGCACTCTCCCGGTTAAATAAGATTCAAACCACTTATATATAAATCTACAAAATACGACAGAATATAATTTATTCAGTAAAATGGCATGATCCACCGTGTCAAAAGCTTTCGTAACATCAACGAAAATACCAGCACAACTCTTTTTATTGTCCAATCGCTGATAAATAAATAAGCAAAAATCTAGGAGGGCATCCTCGGTTGAACAGTTAGTCCTAAACCCAAACTCCCTTGAGCTAAAGAAGTTCTTACTATCAAGAAATAATAAAATCTTTCTTTTGAGTGCAACAACAACTTTTGAAATCCATGAAATTTTGAAGTAATGAAATTGGCCTAAAGTTAATTTTATCTTTCTTATTACCCTTTTTAAATAAAGGAATAATAGTTTCACATTTCAAATTATCTGGGAAATTTAAAGAAAAAATACCTTTTTTATAAAAGAAATATTTTAAACTAAAAAATTCTAACCGATTTTTAAAAAATTGGTATCGTTGTAAAGGCAATTAAACTCTTTTCGTCTGATATGCATATTTGTATACTTCGTATATAAAAATTTAAGTAAAACCATATTTAAAGGAAAAAATAACTGAGCAAGAGGCGGACCACGTCTGTGTTTTTCCTTTTTTTGCTTTTTACATGCAATAATTAAAAATAATTTTTTACCAAAGGTCCAAATTCGAACTTCGAAGGTCCAAATCTCGATTTCGGAGGCTAACTTCGAAAAACAGAGAAAATACTTTTTTACTAATGACTCAATCTCTTTAAAAAGTTGGTTTGGTCCAATACCCAGCCGAGTGCTGTACAGTGTTATAATAGATTGGCGCTTACACTATATTGAAATTAACATAGTATCAAAGTACTAGTAAAGTTATGAATACAGTGGGGCGGCTGTTAAAAAAGATAAAAATTATATAAAAATAAAATGGTAAAAATAAAAATAAAAATATTTATAAACTGCGAAAAGCCTTCAATAAAATCGAAAAATTATTGACATAAATACGAGCAGAAAGATGAACATCAAACGAAAGTTTAAAAGCAACAAAAAGTAGGTGATGGGCCGTAGCAAAGATTCGACTTCATTGTAAGAAAGGTTCAGAAGGAAGGATTTCATATTTTTCAGAAAATTTTGAAGAATTCTTATATCGAGTGGCGCATTAAATAATTTACGAGATACTATGGTACAAAATCTGTAGGAATGAGTAGTTCGCGAAGACGGGACAGCAACAAGAGGGTATGAGTTTTTCCTCAGATAAGAGTTGACACTATGTAGGTATGTACCAGTGATGGGCAAAATTGTATTTACTAAGTATTAAGTACTAAGTACAAAAGTATTTAGGTATTTTGTGTTGTTGTAAATACCAAAGTACTATTTACTTAGGTATTTAGGAGCTGCTAAATACCCAAGTAC
>NW_023458556.1:78657187-78665610 GCF_013731165.1 Rhagoletis pomonella
CTCCTTTTACGGTTTTCTACACCCGCTCGAGTTGCTTGACAAGCCACACTCTTCCTTGCAAATCTCACCAGCTGTACGATCTTACATGTGCATCTGGCTTGTCTTATGGCCTTGTTCGTCTCACCGGCTTTGCTTATCTAGCCAACAAACATACTCCAGGAGCATCTGTTCGCCCGCGGTACCAGGTTTTAAGTCTCTGGTAAGACTTCGAAAGCCGTAACTCTTCTTCTAATTGAGGCTCCGACCGACTCTGGATTGGTACCCTTTGACTGGGGTACCCGGGATTGTGACACCCGTAGCCCCGCAAAAGCGGAACCCCCCTGGGTGTGTTGGTATGGTAGTCTCCACATAGGAAACTGTGTAAGCTCATGTCTTACACAGGTTCCCATGCGAAGCCTCCCTTTTAGTTCATGCTGAAATGGAAGCCCCTAAGGGCCCCATGTCACCACTTAACGACAATCCCCACGGCAAGAAGACCAACATTGATTGCCAGGCGCAACGGGCAGTTAACTAATCGAGTACTGAACTTCTATACATTGCATCTAGGCCTAACGGCAGTATTATGTACAAATTGCATACGATTCCATACCACCAAAAACAAATTTAAATTGTGCATAAAAACAGCTGTGCTTTAAAGCGGCGCAAATGTTGATCACGTCGTAATTGGTCAAAAAATTTGATTTTTTTCATAAATCAATAACATATTTTTAATATAATTTTTTTTTTAATCCGACATTTGCAAAATATTGCCTATTGGCACCAGGAATCAGCTTTTTTGCTCTCCTGAAAAGTTATTAAAAAACACATAACTGTTTTTTGTTGGCGCAGCGACGACATCGTCACCGTCATGCCTGAAGCATGAATGTGCAAATTGATCAGTTTTGAGTTATTGGGTTGACTTGGTTAACCTTTGGATATTCTATGTTATACCTTAACCCAGAATACCATGCGTACACGGAAAGCATATATTTAACCAACTTCCAAAAAAGGAGGAGGTTATCAGTTCGTCGGAATATTTTTATATTTAAAATTTTTTTTTTATATTATGTATGTTACCGCATAACTTTGGACCACGTCAACCGATTTCGATAACTCTTTTTGCATCGGAAAGGTAGTGTCTCAGAGGTGGTCCCATACTAATCTGGTTTAGATCCGATCATTGGATCATGAAATATAAATATATATGGGGCGTTCTTTGTCAGAAAAGCCACCCCCCTGCACACTTTAATTTTTGAGATAAATTAATGATTTTGGGCTTAAATTTTTTCTTAACTAATCTAGTTTTTTATGCCGTATGGCGATACTTTTGTGATTTATAAGCGTTATGGTCACTTTTTTGGCCAAAGATGAGTACGAAAAAACTAAAAATGCGAAGAAAACTATTCGGGGTTTTTTTTCTTTTTTTTACAAGGGCATCTTATTCCTTGTCAAAAAAATACAAATATTTTAAACTTTTAGAAATATTAAAAAGTTAACCCTTTTCGGCAAAAGTGGGTAAAAAAAATATTTAATTTAATACTTTAACAATTATTCTATCCATAATAAGGCACCCTAGGAAAAAATTTGGTAGAACTAAACTTACTTAGAAGTTGCCAAAAAATACGAATAACTTAAAAAAATTTAAATTTTTGGTTTTGCATTTGGCAATTTTTTTTGCAAAATTCAAGTGTTCAAAAAAATCTGAAAATTCGCATCCATGTTTTGTAGCATAATTTAAGCATTTTTTGTTAAATGATATTTTTGCTAAAGTTAACCCTTTAACGCGAAAATGGGCCAAAACCTAATCATCCGAAATAATTGGTCAAAAAAATCTTTCCCCTCTGCACATTTTACTCTTTGAGGTATGGTATCCCATAAGGGCTTAAAACTATCTGCGGAATCTCTATTTTATAAAAACTTATAAAAAATGTTTTTTATTAACAGCGGTCTTAACAATCAAGGCGCACGCCACAAATCGGAGGAGAAGCTCGGCCAAACACTAACATATGTGTAAGCGCCAATCTATTATTATATTATGGTGAGATTTGATATTTATAAATGAAATCCAGAAAATGGCGTCAATAGCAAGAAAAGTTTTGTGTAAAAAAATAACATAATTCGCTCCATATTAGTTTTTTTTTGGGATCTTCCAGAGTTGCTCGTTGCAAAACTTCGTTACACATGAAAACTTTGTTAACCGGTGGTGTTTTATTTTGCATTTTTTGTCATTTTCCAGAATCACTGTTAACAAAAGTACATCAAAAATAAAAAATTTACACAATAGCAAACTGCTTTTAATTTGAGTTTTTCATTTAATAAGTTAATGAGTATGTTTAATTGATTAATTTTGGCCGTCGGCATTAGCGTTACCCAATGTGCACCACGAGAAGGTCGCGCGATCGGTCTTTGCACATCGTATTGCCTTAAAAAAAGCTTTTTTTGAAACTCTTTTGATAATAAATATGGCTTATCTTTACTTTGC
Source organism: Rhagoletis pomonella (assembly GCF_013731165.1). Lineage (NCBI taxonomy): Eukaryota > Metazoa > Arthropoda > Insecta > Diptera > Tephritidae > Rhagoletis > Rhagoletis pomonella. The sequence continues at coordinate 78,659,649 of NW_023458556.1, forward strand.
TGCTAGCTGATTTTTAATTATTTTTATGGGTACCCCTGTGGGTACCAAAGAGTACCAGTTTTATCAATCGAATATCTTTTGATTAGCAGCTTTTCACTATTTTCAACAATTATCCCATGATTTTTCCATATTTCTGGAACTGCTTTAGCATTTTCAAACCTTTTATTTAATCTTCTTCTTATATTATTATGTTACACTTTGCCAAAGTACCAAATTTTGATATTTTTAACGTGATTTTTTGCCTAATCAAAAAGAGCAGTTGGAGTTAACATCGCATTCTCTGGTTTCACAATAAGACTCTGTTTATAAGCTGCCCTTTTAAATGTTGCGCCAATACCATCACAAGCACTTTTTCCATGAGCAGTTGCGCTGAAATGCCATTCGGCTACGATATTAAAATAGTTTTTATGTTCAATAAGGTTAGCAATTTGATATTTATTCTTAAAACTAGCTTATACCCGCGGGTTTCACCCCGCGCTTTTATACAAATATGAAAAATAATTTAATGATGTTAGATTTTATTTCTGTGCCCATTTCGTTATAGCTCGTTATTTTTTAAGCGAGTTAAGGTATTTAGGCCGTTTAAAACTATGAAATTATAAAATCTCGTCTGCGCGCTAGGCATACGAAAGATATCAATCCCTCTAAGTTTACCTTAAAATGGTTCCAGGTATACGATGCGTAAACATGTAACCTTCTTGGAGGTGCCACGGCGGGTTCTAATATTTCCAAATCAAATTTAGTAACCTGGCCTTGATAAAATACAACTTCTCATTACTGTAGCAAATGCCTCAAGAGAGCTTTAGATTATAAGGCCGAACCCGGCTCTCCCTTTTCCATTAAATGAATTTTTTTCTATCAGTACGGCACTTATAAAATAAATCTCCAGAGATATGCAGCATACAAAAATCAATTTGCATGGGAGTTGCCACATCAGCTTTTCCAATAACTCTAATTTTTCTCCATGAGTATGGTATTAGTTTCACATACATACATCCATATGTATTTGCATACCAACCTTGAGTACTTTACCCCAAACATTTGAAGGGATATGCAATATGAAACTTTCAGTCAGTATGGGAGGTGCTACGCCTCTTTCCAAAAACGTCAATTTTTCTCCGTCAATATGAACATGATTTCACACAGTGCTGGAAAACTGTTAATCTGATTAACGATTAAAAATTACCATTTAAAATATTAATCGCATTTGACGATTAAAATTAATTAGTCGTTATCAACTGTACGATTAATGATAAAATTTTTTTAATCGATAATCGCTGGCTACGATTACGTTTAATTAATTTAAAACATTTATCGTTAATCCTACTAAAAATAAAATCTGATTAATTTGTCTAGTTTGTCCGAGTTTGAAACCAAACACCAGTTATAGTAATTATTTTGTGTTTTACGCTTATAAAAAGCACATAATATAAAAAAAATTAAAATTATTGTTATTAGTAATACATAAACTGGGAACTTTTACAAACCTAGTTTGTAAAACTTTTGTTGGTATATATCTTAATGAAAATGCACACCAAATTGCTTAGATGGATGAGGAAACGCGACATAGCCATACCGGATTAACTTGCTTTGTGTTCACAGGGAAATTCCAGCATAACTTAATTAATCACCAAACCTACTTGATCAAATTAAGAGTTAATGATTAAAAATTATTTTTTTAATCGCGGTCACGATTAACTATTTAGTCAGATTAAAATTAATCATGATTAACTGTAATCAGATTGAATTTAATCGAATTAACTAACTGATTAAAACATCAATCGATTAATGCCATCATTGATTTCAAATAGATATCACTATACCAAGTTTCAGTTCTCTCCCACAAATACTTCCAGAGATATGTATGTAATATGAAAATTCCAATTTGTATGGGAAGGGCCTTGAGTTATCGTACTTACTTTCAGTCTAAGACCATCCTTCTGAAATCCGTAGTAAGTGTACTAAATTTCGTTCTGATCGGAAAACCGGTTAAGGAAGTAGCCTGTTTTTCAATCCAGGTCATAAACCATCTTTGAGCAAAATTTCATTTTTAAACAGGTGGCAATTCTTAAAAAAGTAGCCTATTTTCCAGTCTAGGTCATAAGCTGTCTGTGTGCAATTTTTCACGCAAATCAGTTCTGTCATTTACGCGTATTAATTTAATTAAACATTCCTAATACGTGATAACTCTTAAAATAGTAGCATATTTTCCAACATAGGTCATAAGCTATCTCTGTGCGAAATGTCATGCAAATCTGTTCAGTCGTTTCCGCGTATTAATTTAATTAAAACTTTTTTAACAGGTGGCAACTCTTCCAAAAAATTAGCCTATTTTCCACTGTAGGTCATAAGCTATCTGCTTGCAAATTTTCATGCAAATCCGTTCAGACTTTTCCCCGTATTAATTTAATTAAACTCTTAAAAAATGTAGCCTATTTTTTAACCTAGCTCATAAGCTATCTGTGTGAAAACTTCCATGCAAATCAGTTCACTCATTTCCGCGTATTAATTAAATTGAACATTTCTAACAGGTGGCAACTCTTAAAAAAAGTAGCCTACTTTCTAACCTAGGTCATAAACTATCTGTGTGCAAAATTTCATGCAAATCCGTTTAGTCGTTTCTGATTAATGAAATGAAACTTTTTTAACAGGTGGCAACTCTTAAGAAAAGTATCCTATTTTCCACTGTAGGTCATGAGCTATCTGTATGCAAATTTTCATGATTTTCCATTCAGTCGTTCCCGCATATTAAATAAATTAAACTTTTTTAACAGGTGGAAACTCTTAAAAAAATAGCCTATTAACCAACCTGGCGCATAGGCTATCTACGTACAAAATTTCATTCAAATCTGTTCAGTCGTTTCCGCGTGATGGTTTCCCAAACATCCAAACATACAAACTTTCACATTTATTATATTAGTAAGATGCTGCTTTGCCCCGTCTGTCATGTATATTATTTTGGCAATATTTTTAACGTGTTTTTTAATATCAGGAATTAATAAATTTTGCAGAGCAAAAACAGCTGCAGTGTCGTGTTTTAAACTATCTGTTAAAAAAACGTTTGTTTTATGTTTTAACTCGTTATTTTCTTTATAATAGTAAAGATTGACATTGACATTGTTGAAATGAAACGCTTGCGAGGCATCTTGGCAAACATAAGAATAGTTTTCCGAAAAATCGAACATCACGACAACTTCTCATTTTTATACCCGAGCGCACTTGTGCACAAGGGTATATTAATTTTGTTCACATAACGGTTGTTTGTAACAGCCAAAACGAATCGAGATAGATATAGACAAATGTATACATAAATGATCAGAATGAAAAAAGAAATCGATTAAGCCATGTCTGTCTGTCCGTCCGTCTGTCCGTCTGTCCGTCTGTCCGTGTACACGATAACTCGAGCAAAAATTGAGATATCTCAACGAAATTTGGTATGTAGGTTTCTGTTAATCCAAGGTAGGTTGGTATTGAAAATGGGCGAAAGCGGACAATAACCACGCCCACTTCCCATATAACGGTAATTTCCAGAAATACGAAAACTGCGATATTTTAGTAACTACTGAAGATAATTCACTCAAAATTGATATTTACAATAATTTTTAGACGAAAAATAAGAATATTATAAATTTTTGGAAAATGGGCGTAGCCACGCCCACTTATGGTTACATGTGTATATCTTGGTAACCGCTGCACCAATTTCTTCCAAGCTTGGCACAGTTGTTGGTCTTCGCACAACATACCAAATGGCCGAAAATTTTTAAAATCGCTCAATAACCACGCCCACCTCCCATATAACGGTAATTTAGAGAAATACATAATCTTCGATAAATCAGTAAATATTGAAGCTAATTTATTCAAAATTGATGCTTGCAACAATTCTTTACCAAGAAATACGTTTATGGTAAAATTTTGGAAAATGGGCGTGGCACCGCCCACTTATGATCACATATAAGTATATCGGTAACCGTTCTACCAATTTGTACCAAACTCGGTGTGGTTATTGTGCTTGCCACATATAAGCAAAACGTTTAAAATTATTGAAACCGGACTAAAATAACGGCCGCTTCTCATATAACGGTAAATTTCAGAAATGCTTGAAACTTCAATATTTCGAAATTGAAGGACGCTAATTTACTCAAAATTGATACATCCCGGCTTACCATCTAGCGGAAGGTTTCGGAAAGGGGAAAAACATATATTTAATACTTGCGCCGGGTATTTAATGTTCGGTTCCGCCCGAACTTAGACTTTCTTACTTGTTTTAAATTCTTTTTTTTTTCATTAATAAAATCTGTCTGATGCTTCGCGATGAATGAGTGAGGTTTTAAAATTACAATTTTTTGACACAACTCATGAACAAAATCTTCAATATTCATTCTTTGATTTACCAAAGTCGATCTATCAGAAGCAGACCAGATACAAAATTGAACGTGAAAAATAGATGAATCTTCTAAAAGTTTAAACAAATGTTCAGTAAATTTTTCTATACCAGGACATTTTCCACTTTTATCTAGATAACAATCAGCAGTAGGATTTTTACATATGATATGAGTTACGCAATCTTTATAATTGGTAATATGCATGTCAGTATTTTGAGTAAGTCCATTAATATTAATTGCATCCAGCATAAGCTTAACATTTTGATGGATTGTACACACACAAAATGAGTGAGTACCAGAAGCCCCGGGAAGTATGCAATATTTTGGTCTAAGCTGAGCAAATTTGCTATAGCTAATCTCACAATCTGGCTCAGATTCTATAGCTCTCTAAAACTATGTTCACATATCAATATTATCTCAATCAAAGCTCGTTTTTTAATCACCCCGTTTACACAGGCAAATCTCAGATTATTAGCCGTCAAATTTGTTGTGCTTGTTATTCTCACATCTCAAGGAAAAGTTATTTTTCTTCTCTGTGCCACCGTGATCACGTTTTTATGCTATAATAAGCAATATAAATATATTTTAACTTAACATTTTATTAAAAATACCTTTACAAACCTCTTTTCCTTGCTAGCGCACATTTTTGTTTACTTTTACATTTGGCATTTCTCCTCTTTTTTGCAAAAATAATCGATAAAACTAGGATGGACACCGAAAAGTTATCGGTTTAATCTGACATTATTTTATATTTACAGATTAACAAGGGACGAATTTTATATGGCTAATCTCTTGTTATAATTACAGATTAGGGTGTTAAGCTCGAAAATGAGGATAATCTACTTATATGTGAACCTAGTATAAGGCTTAATAATATCATTCGGTTTTGCATTAAAGTTCGCTTGCCATTAAATTTTAATGAAGTAGTGTCTTTTATGACTGGCATTATTCTACTGTTTATGTCACTATTATAAAAGGCTGTGACTTTATCAACACTAGTTTGAGGCAAATTTTTTCCGCGTATTGCAGTTGTCTCCCCTAATAATCCAGAATTAGCTTTCAGTTTCTTGGATTTTTGTGCCAAAAATATTCTATATTATAATTTCTTATAGAATCGTTATTTGTATTATTTACTGTACTATTTTCGTTTAGCAATTTAACATCCATTTCTGATAATACATCGTGATATTCGTTAGTATTATTGGTAATATTATTATTATTTGTATTATCTATAGCGTTGGTTTCATCCATCGCGTCAACAGTATCCCCAAATTCAAAATTAAATTGTTTTAAACAGGTAGCACAAATTTTAGAGTTTTTTGGAACATTCTGGTAATGAGCCGAAATTCGACTTGAAATTTTCCGAAGAACTTTTCCAACATGACCTATGTCACCTGCTTTCCTAAATGGAAAGTGGAAGTGGATCTAATTTAATTTTTAGTCCTTATGGGATACCATACCTCAAAGAGTAAAATGTGCAGAGGGGAAAGATTTTTTTGACCAATTATTTCGGATGATTAGGTTTTGGCCCATTTTCGCGTTAAAGGGTTAACTTTAGCAAAAATATCATTTAACAAAAA
>NW_023458556.1:78665620-78674951 GCF_013731165.1 Rhagoletis pomonella
TAAATAAATCTGTATTTCCGCATTAATGTCTCCAAAAACTGTTTCTGCAGATTCCTCTGTTGTACCTTTGAATTCGTCAAAAGTGAATATAGTAAATTAAATGCGAGGCAGACGGGCATTATTAAGTTTAAATTAGTGGTGACATATCATAGCGCCATAGCCATAACCATAACCACATTAACTATCATCGATTATAGGTACCATAACCATAAACAGCTGATTTTTCGTAGTCAACAACGTCGGTGTTGCCAGACGCAGAACAAGATGCGGAAAATGTGTAATATCATAGGATACTTGCGCAGAACTTCTTTCACTATCACTAAATTAACACTAAATTCTTAAACTTCAACAGCAGATTACAATAAAAGAGGTACATCACACATTTATGAAAAAATACGTAATTTCTTTCAGTTTTTTAGTATTTTTGGATTAAAATAAAATAAAGCATACAAATTATGGACATCAACAGAAAGATAAATTAATTGTATTTATTTTGGCATCGTTAGTTTTTGGATCGGTTATGTAGTTCATAAGATATTAATATTTCAAAAAATTTTAATTTAACCTTTTATATCTTTTTTATATTTTTGCGCCAAATAATTTTGGCACAGTTGAAATCAGCGTGAGATGTTCTATCGAGCCACACTTTTGGTTTTTCCATAGTTAAATGGTTCATATTCTATACTTATGCCAAAACTTTGGCTGTGAACAATATTTTTTTTTGAACGTCTGGCAACACGCACTCCAGATATCAGCTGATATGGTTATGGCGGAAAACCAAAATTCAATTGGTCCCTATGGCTATGGTTATGGCTATGGCGTTATGTGTGGCACAACTAATCAAATACAGTGTTGGCCATAAGGTTGGTTGGAACAGCTGTTTCATACGGGTATGGTTATGTCACCACTAATTTAAGCTTTATGCAGATAAACTAGTATATAAATGCGCATAATAATTTTGCCCTTACAGATGGTAGTAATGCGGATAAACGAGCCACAAGGTCGTGGGTTCGAGTCCTAGCCAGTTGAATTTACATTTATTACGTTTTCATTCTTTTTTTTAGAAGTTCTAGTTCTAGAGGAGAAGCTCGGCCAAACACTACCATATGTGTAAGCGCCAATTTATTATATTATTATTATACTTTTTAACGTTGCTTTTAGTTAGTTGTTGTTAACTTTTTAATAAAATTCAACTCTAAAAATTTAAATTTACTAATAGTTAAATAAAAAATATTATATAAAATAAAGCAAATGAAAATAAGATAAAATTAAATATATAAATCAAATTAAATAAAAACAAATAATAAATACAAAAAATTGTTTCTCAATCGCTCCAACCGAGGATCGAACCTGGCAGCTACAGGCTTGTAGTATGCAACTCTCACCACTCGGCTACCGCGGACGCCAAACTCGCCTACTTTGTTTGCTTATAGCGCTCTTACACGATATGTATTTGCATATGTAAATGCTACTTTGCTGATGCATTCTCATATATGATACATATCCAGCCAGCAAAAAATCCGAAAACCGATCCGAAAAAGGACAAAAAAGTGGATGAAGTGCGGATTTTTGCCCGTTTACTGATTCCATTTTCGGATAGTTTGACGATCCCTTTTCCCACTAAAGTTTGCGGCAGAAACGTACTTATGTACAGACAACAGTATGTGAAACGGATACGTTTTCGGCTGTTTATTCTGAAATTTGTCTGATTGAATTTTTCGTTCAATACGCTCTCCTTCTGCACTTCACAGATACTTTTTCATAAAATTTAATAAAATAAAATTAAGAATTACATGACGGAATTCTGCAACTTCTGGAAGTTAACAAATAGAGGCACACTCCTCTGCACGCTCAGCCACTGCCAACTACGCATGCATGCTTTCAAATGTTTAGCTTGAGCAAATAAAATACAATTATTGCTTTCAAATTACATAATCTTTTTCGAACGTTTTCCGGATACGAAAATCACTGTTGCCAACTTAGTGCTTTTCGCACTAAATTTAGTGCTTTTCTTAATTCAAAACACGAAAATTTTTGAGTTTGGTGCTTGGTGCGTTTTTTGGTGCTTTTTTTTAGTTTGAAGACACCAAAACTGTTAATATGAAACAAAAATGGAAGGTGAATTTAGAGTAATTGGAAGTTTCGTAAGGAACTTTACAAAAATGGAAATAACATCATGGCACAATGACAATCATAAGCGAAAGAGCATCTGTTTGTAAAAAAAAATATGTGGCAGCAATTTCATGCCAGAATTACATACGGTAATTTGCCATTGCTTGCAAATCAAATTTTGTTATGTTTCAGGTGTGAAGCGGCCGGAAAGAAAAGTTCTTTACGTCCCTTTAGTTCGCGAGATCATAAGAGACTACATGTAGATTTAAACTTCCACACTTCCACGTATTTCCTGAAACTTCCTTTTGTGTTGTTTCTTTCGTTTGGTAGGAATTGAAGAAAAAATTAAGCAAAAAGAAGAAAAATTAATATTTAAACACCAAAAATATAAGCGGAACGGCAACGCTGGACACAGCTGCAAATTAGAATATAAGAACAAAAATGATTACGTCGCGTTGTTTGGACGAATATATTTGAATTTATAGAAAACAGAATAAATTCGACCACCGAGCAAGAAACATGAATTTTTTATTAATTTGAATCGGCATAAAATTTTATATGCACATAAAATTAAATCTTCAATAAAAATTTGGGTGCTTTTTTCGAGAAAAAACGCGATTCTTCTTGGGTTTTAGTGCTTTTTCAAATTCAAAACTTAGCAACACCAACGAAAATTGAAGATACGGAAAATTGAACTAAACTGCATTGTCGGCAAAATTTACGTTTCTTTGCTGGCTGGGTACGAGTAAATGCAAAAAAGTAGCGTTTACATATGCAAATACATATCGTCTGAGAGCGCTGTTACTTGTACAAAAAGACAACAGGCCGTTTTTACCAGTGTTGACATCGAAAATTCCCCGGCTCCGAGTTAATTCCCAGAAATTTCGTGCATTTGTTCGGCTGCTTATGCGCATTATAAAGAGTAAAATGCATGAGTTATAGTAAATAAAGGCTGTTCATGCAAATAAGCGAGCCCCTCTGTCAACCTTATAAGTTAAACAGTAGTAGTTTACGATCTTATTTTGGTTGAAAATACACATACCTATGTACATTAGACTGCATCACTCCCGATACAAAAAAACGGTACTGTATTTCCATTGGAATTATGAAATCTATTAATTTTAAAACTCGAACCAAAATATTTCGGAAGAATTTTAATTAAAATAGCTTCTTAAAGAATTAAAAAAAAATCCCTCAGATGACATGCTTAAAAAATCTGCATCAAAATATTAACAAAAAATTTTACCGGGATCGTAGTAATGAGTTTTTGATGCTGTTTTTTTTTATCTTTTTTCAAAGACTGGTATAAGAAAATCTTTAATAACTGGACCAAAACTATCCGATTTAGACTTATGAGGTATTTTTGGAAACGTATTCATTCAAAGTATGAAAGAGAAAGGTAGGATGAACGAGTGTCACTCCAAGTTGAATGTAGACCCCTTTCAGACACGTCAAGTCTTGCTTTCAAGTCTGCTCGGTTCGAAGGCGAAGGAGGTGAGAAGAGAGGGGAAAAGTATATTCGTCTCACCTCCTTCGCCATCGAACGAGCAGACTTGAAATCAAGACTTGACGTGTCTGAAAGAGGTCTAAGATGTGTTCTTCTTCTTCTTTATCGGCGCTGTAATCGCCTAAGCGATTTTGGCCGAGTCCAAAACAGCACCCCAGTCATTTATCTTCTGAGCTAACTGACGCCAGTTGGAAATGCCAAGTGAAGCCAAGTCCTTCTCCACCTGGCCTTTCCAACGCAGAGGAGGCCTTCCTCTTCCTCTGTTACCCGCATCGCGGCCCGCGTTGAATATTTTCAGAGCAGGAGCTTTTCTGTCCATTCGAACGACATGGCCAAGCCAGCGGAGCCGCTGAATTTTAATTCGCTGCACTATGTCTATATCGGTGTAAAGCTCATACAGCTCATCTTTAACTCGTCTGAGATATTCGCCATCACCAAGGCGTAAAGGTCCGTAAATCTTTCGCAGAATCTTTCTCTCGAAAATTTCAAGAGCCGCCTCATCAGATGCTTTCATTTCTCTCGCCATACACCAACACAGGCATGAGTGACTTATCTCTTTGTACGACGAGAGAGGACTTTACTTCTCAATTTCCTACTCAGGCCAAAGTAGCACTTGTTGGCAAGAGTGATTCTCCGTTGGATTTCAAGGCTGACATTATTATTGGTAGTAATGCTGGTTCCCAAATAAACGAAGTCGCCTACTTTTTCAAACTTGTAACTGTCAACAGTGACGTGGGTGCCAAGATGCGTATGCTCTGACTGTTTGTGTGATGACAGGAGATACTTCGTTTTGTCCTCGTTCACCACCAGACCCATTCGCTTTGCTTCTCTATCCAATCCCGAGAAGGTAGAACAGACGTAGCCCTTGTTTCTACCGATTATATCGATGTCGTCGGCATACGCAAGCAATTGCACGCTCTTGTCAAGTATTGTACCTGAGCGGTTCAGTTCTGTGGCTCTTATTATCTTCTCCAACATCAGATTAAAGAAATCACACGAAACGGAGTCCCTTTGTCTGAAACCTCGTTTGGTATCAAACGTCTCGGAGAGGTCCTTACAAATTCTGACGGAGCTGGTGGTATTGCTCAACGTAATTTTACACAGCCGTGTTAGTTTCGCGGGGATACCAAATTCAGACATTGCGGCATAGAGGAAACTTCTCATCGTGCTGTCGAAAGCGGCTTTAAAATCGACAAATATATTGTGTGCGTCGATCCTATTCTCGCGGGTCTTTTCCAAGGTTTGGCGTATTGTGAATACCTGATCTATGGTGGATTTTCCGGGCCTAAAGCCACACTGATAAGGTCTAATCAGTTCGTTGACGGTGGACTTCAGTCTTTCGCACAATACACTCGATAAGACCTTATAACCTATGCTTATAAGGCTGATTCCGCGGTAGTTGGCGCGTATGGCGGGGTCGCCTTTCTTGTGGATTGGGCAGAGCACACTTAAATTCCAGTCGTTGGGCATGCGTTCATCTGACCATATTCTGCATACGAGCTGATGCATGCACCTCATCCGCTCCTCGCCGACGTTTTTGAATATCTCGACTGGCAGGCCGTCAGCTCCATCAGCTGATTCAGCCGCGTAATCGCTATTCGTACCTCGTCATAGTCAAGCGGTGGGACAGCTACTTCATCATCATCGACTGGGGACTCGGGTTCGTCTTCTTCACTACTTTCAGCGCTGCTACCATTCAGTAGGTTGTGCAAGTGTTGTCTCCACAATTTAAGTATGTTCTGGACATCGGTCACTAGGTCGCCATTGTTGTTCTTACAGGAGTTCTCCCCGGTCTTGAAACCTTCCGTAAGTCGCCTAACCCTCTGGTAGAATTTTTGGGCGTTCCTCCTGTCGGCCAGTATCTCAAGCTCTTCGCAGTCACGTATTTCGGCCTCTCCCTTCTTATTGCGGAAAATACGTCTCGCTTCCTTCTTCAGTTCCCTATAACGGTCCCACATAGCTCGTGTTGAGCCTGATCGCAGCGTGATCTAAGATGTGTTGGTATTTGAAAAAAACACGAAGTTTAATTCAATACTATTTAGTATCGCCCAGTTGTCGAAATTCGACATTTTTTCATACACGTTTGAATTTTACCTGTCACCAATACTAACTCCTTTATGCGAATTACTATTTGCAAGTCCACCACCAAAATTTATTGGAAATTTATAGGAAAACTTAAAACCAAATTTCTTAGTAGCTTTCGAATTATACCTCAATTTTCATTTACAAAAATGTGCGTATGTATGTATTTGTATGTGTAGATGAGATGCCTAGCGGTTCCTCACTGACTATTATGTTCAACAAATACCAATCCATACTGTAAATACTTTTTTCGATTATATTGGTCTGAGAACCCCTTGGAATGTAAAAACTAAATTGCCAACATCTGCATAAACTCCTCATTCTTTTCATCAAAATCTGTGGAGGTTAAGTACCTCAAAGGTGTAAAACAAAATAATTGGAGGATTCAGATCTTTCATAATTTTTTTTTTGTATTTAAAATTACTTTGAAAGACATGTGAATTTATGTAGAGATAGATTTCGTGGCCCCCGCCCCTCGGTACAATTCTGAAAAACTTCGGGATGAGCGGGTTCGGAAGTTAAAAATTTAATTTCGGGATGGACGGGATCGGGACTTAATCATGCCCATCTCTGTTCTCAATCCCTGCGCCACCTAACGGAAGACAAACACACTGCTCCTTTCAAAAATCATTACACAAAATAAATAATATAAAAAAAACTTTTTATTATACAACGCTTTTATAAATTGACTAAAAAGTAGAAAATAATATTTCTCAGTCCCATAGAATTTGTTTTGATAACTTTTGATTTTGAAATTTTAGCAAAAGTCGTGGAGCGCATGCAATACAAAGCATTCGATTTAATTGACAATAGTCAAACTACATAACGTAGACCTAAAATTTCTACAGCGAAAGTAGAACTTTGAAATCGATTTTAAGCGGTCGTTATTCGTATACCCACATACATACATACATATATTACTTTTCATATCAATTCAAGTGTATTACATGCGCCCCACGCTTTTCATTTTCAATTTCATAGATTGTTTATAATGACTTTTGCTAAAATTTCAAAATCAAAAGTTATCAAAACAAATTCTATGGGACTGAGAAATATTATTTTCTACTTTTTAGTCCATTTATAAAAGCGTTGTATATTAAAAAGTTTTTTTTTATATTATTTATTTTCTACTTTTTAGTCCTGTCTGAATAAAATTTTGCAATAGATATTAAAATAATTCAACGATATTAATAGAAAGGTGCACACACATGCATTTACATATGTATGTACATACAAACGAGCACCAATTAATTTTATTTAAAGAAATGGCGTGTCGTCTATTTCCGCTGTAGCAAACGTAGTACATAGGGCGACATCTAGATGTCATCTACCTCGCCCTATTCACTACAGATGTCGCCCTATGCACTATGCTTTTTTATAGGAACTTTTCAAAGCAAAGGTTTTATGGTGTCGGACACACAACATTGAAAGTTTCTGGATCCACAACATTGAAAGTTTCTGGACACACAACATTGCAAGTTGATAAAAGCGTTGTAATAACAGTCATTCAATGCGATATGGAAATTGCATTTTGTATGCGAGGTGCCTCAATCCCCTTTCGAATATACACCATTTTTCGCCATAAGTTCGGTATTGATAACATATGCAGCTGTGTCAAATTTCAGAACGTTAGCATAAGCTGTTACACAGATAAACAAACGACGAAGTTCAGCTTGTATGGGTGGTGCCTCGCCCCCTTTTTCACTATCTACCGCTTTTCGCCTTAAGCACGTTATTGATAGCGTAAATAGCTGGTTCAAATTTCAAGGCGTTAGCATAAGCGATTCCAGAGGAAAAAAAATGTGAGAATGTCAGTTTGTATGAAAGGTGCCACGCCCCCTTTTCCAAAATCGACCTTTTTTTGCCGCTAGTACGGTATTGATGGCATATATGGCTGTGTCAAATTTCAGGACGTTAGCATAAGCGGTTCCAGAGAAAAGCGATATGAGAATTTCAGTTTGTATGGGAGGTGCCACGCCCCTTTCCCAAAATCTGCCACTTTTCGCCATGAGTACGGCATTGGTAGCATATGTGGCTGTGCCGAATTTCAGGACGTTAGCATTAGCAGTTTCAGAGATAAGCGATATGCGATTTCAGTTGGTATGGGGCGGTGACACGCCCCTTTTCCAAAATCTACCACTTTTCGCCGTAAGTACGGTATTGACAACATATGTTTCTGTATCCAATTTCAGGATGTTAGCATAAGCGGTTCCAGAGATAAGCGATATGAGAATTTCAGTTTGTATGGGAAGGGCCACGCCCACTTTCCCGGTACCTACCATTTTTCACCGTAGGTAGGGTATTTAGAATTTATGCATCTCTGCTAAGTTTCAGTTCCCCAGCATAATTGGTTTTAGAGATATAGTGGTTTTGACATTTTAGTCTATAGGTCAGATGCCACGCCCCCTATGTAACGGGATTAACATTTCTGGATTAGAGGAAGCTATATCCCTGAAGTCAGTGTATGTTTCATTAAAATCGAGCGAACGGTGCCTTCAAAAAAGGGATTGCAAAATTTTCTTGTGGCATATTTATATATAGAAGATACTAGCAGAGCACCCGACGTCGTTCGGAGTAAACAAGTAAAAATATAAAACAGTAATACAAATATTCAGTTCAGCATATTTTAAAGGAGACAAACTATTTTCTTTGTTTACATTAAGGCATCTTTATCAGCCATACTTTTAGCTTTATCGTGCTTTAACTAATATATATTGATCATCACTTGTGCTACAAATCTTGTTCCATTATTAATGTTAGGTGGATTAAGGTAACGATCAAATTTCTAAATTAAAATTAGTCTACTAAGGTACATTCCGTTTAGCTGTCTATCGATTAGCTGTTTTAGTATAGCTGCATTTTTCTGGTAGAATGCTTAATTCGGAAGGAGTTTTATTCATTATGAATGAAACTTTTTCTTTTAACAGCACCGCGGGATTAAAAAACGATTTAATCTTTCCATTTCAAAATAATCTAAAGACGGTAAGGTTTAAAAAAAAAACACACACAGTTTTAAATATCCAAGTTATCTAATAGATGAATACATATATATATGGCTGATTAAAAATTCCACGCCTACGTGATGTGCCACGCCCCCTTTTATAAACTCATTCATAAACACCTTACTGTAAGCACCTACCATAGATACATATGTCTGCATACCAAATTTAAATTTCATGTGACTTATGGTTTTGAAGTTATAGCTGATAAAATTTTCCACGCCTATGAGATGTGCCACGCCCCCTTTTACAAACTCGTTTATATATACCCTCGCATAAGCACCTACCATTGATATGTCTGCACCAAATTTCAAGTTCGTGGGACTTATGGTCCCGAAGTTTTGGCTGATAAAAAATTCCACGCCTATGGGATGTGCGACGCCCCCTTTGACAAACTCGTTTATATATACCCTCCTATAAGCACCTACCATTGATATGTCTGCATACCAAATTTCAAGTTAGGTGGGTTTATGGTTCCGAACTTATAGCTGATAAAAAATTCCACGCCTACGGGATGTGCCACGCCCCTTTTTACAAACTCGTTTTTATATACCCTCCTATAAACACCTACCATTTATATGTCCGCATACCAAATTTCAAGTTCGTGGGACTTATGGTTCCGAAGTTGTAG
>NW_023458556.1:78689951-78718736 GCF_013731165.1 Rhagoletis pomonella
TTTGCATTTTCGTTTATTGATAAAATTAACGTTAATGTGCAGCCCTGGTTTTAACACAAATAACAAAAAATTACAAAAAGGCGCTATTTTTTAAACTCTTCCTTATTAAATTGTTGTTGTTTGAACTTTTTTATAAAAATGTAAATATCTTGGGAAAATGACCCGATATGAAAAAACGGTATACAGCCACCTAATCTATGACCTAAAATTAAGTTTACGTGTTTCGGCGCTTTTGTATCATCTCAAAACTTGTGTTATTTGTATCAACATACCGCATACCTAGGGATAGCAGCGATTAATCATTTGATTAAATGAATCGATTATTTTTGTCCAGTTTGCGATTTAATTGTATCGTAGTTTTGTGTTTCATTAATCGATTAATTGTAAAATAATCGTAAAAACATTTTCAAAAAAAAAAAATGAATTGTGCAGTTGTCTGAAATTGCAAACAGCCGCAAGAATTGCTCAATTTCAGAGCATATAATGGTGTAAATAGCTCATTTTAAAAGCTACAAACCTAATGCTGAATTTCCACTAGGCAACGAAATGATAAAAAATTGGTTCCTTTGAAAATTGGCATTTGAATACTAGAACCAACCGAAATATGGCGCCCATAAAATGACCGACAATGTTTCAAATATTGTAAAAGCTATTCATGAAACGTTTGGCAGGAAAAGGCAAATCCCTTGTTTTGCATACACACTTAAATTGGTTTGTAAAAAATCGCTGACCCTTCCTAAAGTAGATGAAATTATTAAAAGAATGTAAAGTATCGTTAAGAGCATAAAAAAGTGTTGAAGCAAATGACATTCTTCGCAGAATGCAAGCTTCAGCACTTAAAGTTTAGGTTCCTAGAATGCGGTAAAACCAAAGCTTAGGTGAAGGAAAAATGCCCAACCAAATATTAAACGTAAAAACAAGGTGGAATTCGCATCATCTAAATATGGCTAGACAACCCTAAATCTCCGGTAATGATAACTTCAATGGAAAAAGATATTAACTTTAATAGAAATATTAAGTATATTGAAACCTTTAGAGGCAATGACAGTAATTGTGCTGTGGCGAAAAATGCACAACTTTAAGCCAAGTAATTCCACTGGCGCATTGCGGTCGCGGGCAAATAATTAAAACTGGTGTTCGCCCAGCGGTTGAAATTCAACCTTTTAAATTAAGGTGGGCTGAGCTGAGCCGAGTTGAGTTTAGTTGAGTTGATTGAAGTGAATTGAGGTGAAATGCTTTGAACAACATATAAAATAACAGAACATAACTTAACATAGCATAACATAACATAGCATAGCATAACATAACATAGCACAACTAATAGTTGTAACATTTTTTCTGCAGCAGAAATGTTATTTTATATGCCTTAGGACATGACAATATTCTGCATACAGAGTGTAGTAAAATAAACTCGTAATAAACATCTCTAAGTATGACAATTTTCTTTTAGTACTAAAATGCCTGTGAAAAATAAAAATTGGTGGAACTCAAGCTTTCCAGTTACGAGTTTCCTGAAATCCTCGCGGCCTTCGAGCAAATTCCTTAGGTATGAAAGTATTCAATGTTTCCAGTTGATTTGAAATTGCGGTTTTACAGTGCTTAGCAGGGATAAAAGAATAGATACAATTGTACCTTCTTCCGACGTTTCCTGACCTAAAGGTACATTATGTACAATCACTAGATTTTAGGAACAATCATCGTTTGATCATATGAACTTTTTTTCGCTTCGCTTTCATTTTGTAGAATAAAAAATTCTAAAGAAAAGTGGTCAAAAGGAAGAAATTAACAAAATCGTATTATGTATTCTCTTAAACATTTTACGTTGTACTTAGAACAGCCACCACGAAAAATTGACACTTTACTTGGCTATCCTCAAATTCGTAATTCTTGTTATATTTTTTGTATTTGAAATTCGAACTAATTTCTTCCATAAAACGTCATTGCGCCCTAGACCGGCGTATTTACTCCCCTCTGGAATACGATGTGAAATCTACAAACGCTTTACCTTTGCAATAGTTGGAATACATTTTTTAATCTATTGAAACCATAAAAGCTAAAGTTCCCCGCATATGATAACATTTTTAACTTTTCTATAAATTGTATTCGCCCTAAATGTAGTTCTTTTTCTAGGATTTTTCCAAATTTCATATTTTCTAAAGTTGAGGCAATAGCTTTTTGCCCCACATTCGCTATTTGATTTCTTGAAATATATTTGTTCTCTCTAGACTTGCTGCACCTATGTTTTATAAAAAGCTGGATAAAAAAGTAAATTTCACAAAGTGTGTTTTCTGAAAATATTTTTCAGTAGTTAAAATTAGACAAAAAACAAAGCTTCCCCGAATCCCATTAGATTATAGTCTACATGTAGATAGATATAAGCTCAGCTTAAAAAAACCTAATCAAGTTTAAAGTATATCCTTCTTTTATATTAAAAAAAAAAAAAAAAAAAAATTATAAAAAAAATACATTATAAAAGAGGCGTGTGTAGCACCGTACACATGATAGAAATGAAACTTCTTAAAACAGGTGTGAGTACCAGGTGAGTACCTACTCACGAAATTTGATGTGTTAACATATGTTTACGGCTCGGCAAACCATTAGGCGATTGAGTTACATACATAGGTTTGGTTAGAAATTAAACAATCATTTTATTCATTTTCTGATATATAATTTATTTATTCATTCTCCGGTAACAGCACCTTATATGAATTCGCCCTTCGCATCCTTATTGTAATGAAAATAACTGAACGGAGTGAACTGTAACATAATTATCTATTGTATGTTTAACAAATAAATACAAATGTTTTTAATGCAATCAATATATCCTTACGAATTCGCGGCGATTTGTTACGATTCTCCCCGTGCAATATAACCAAGGCACTAAGTAACGTACGCACTTTTGTTTGCAAAATGCATTTATTTTATCTAAGTTGAAAGAATACAAATTCCTTTTTTTGGCATTTCTTCTTACTCGCTTTCTATCTTCCAAGGCGAATTCATATGATCTTATCACGAATTCATATATTCATGTGGTAGCAAGAGTATAATAACATAAAATTACCTTATAAATTATACGCACAAATATCACGTTTACGCGTAGTCCAATTCACGAAATCATTTCATGGATCTGAGTAAAAACTCAGTGCATAAACTCCATTACGCGTATAATTTAAATCATGAAATAGTGTTCATGCACACAGTTTCTACTTAAACGCATGAAATGATTTCATGAATTGGCCTACGCATAATGGTAGTAAATGACAGAATGAATAACGACAAACACATCCTTTTGACATAATGCAAGCCGAAAACGTTGGTTCAAATCCATCCGCAATCAAGTTGGACGTTTTGCCCACAAACATTGCAATTTTGCGAGCAGTCTCATTGTAAAATCTCATTTTTACAATTTCATAGTTTCGACTTACATTTATAAAATTCAACGAAAGTATTGGGAGAAACTGGTGGAGCGGTAACCAATATATACACATGTAATCATAAGTGGTCGTGGCTACGCCCATTTTCCAAAAATTGATAATATTCTTATTTTTCGTCTAAAAGTCATTATAAATATCAATTTGAATATGCTTGACTAGTTACTAAAATATCGCAGTTTTCGTATTTCTGAAAACTACCGTTATATGGGAGGTAGGCGTGGTTATTGTCCAATTTTGCCCATTTTCAATACCATCCGTCCCAAATACGCCCGAAAGAAGTACACGTACCAAGTTTCGTTAAGATATCTAAATTTTTTCTGTAGCTATCGTGTGCACAGATGAACGCAGGGACAGACAGTCACCGCTTAATTGATTTCTCTTTTCATTCTATCATTTATGTATACATTTGTCTATATCTATCTCGATTCGTTTTGCCTGTTACAAATAGGGTTGCCAGATTTTTTATGCGCGAAATCAGTACGTTAGTCTTTTTCATGCTAAAAAAATCAGCAATTTTCAGTACATTTTCATTCAAAGCAAAATTATGAATGTAAGCAACAGATAATACTTTAAAACCCCAGAGTACGTGTTTTTAAATAAAATATAGTTCATAAAAATAAAAGTGTTATTAATTTTAATTTGAGTGCACACATAATACAATAAATTATTATATATTTATGACTATTTTGAATAGCAATAATAAGATCAGTTCCATCTTCAGTGTTTAAATTGTCAAAGAATTCTATACATTTAATTTTAAAAGTACTTTTAATTTTAAGCTCACTTTCAAAAATTTTGAATATAAGTCGGTTTTTCTCTTTGCGCCAGGAAGCAAACTTTATACTGAAGATCATATCAGTTGCTTCGTTTGAGTGTGGTATTGCAAAAAAAAAACAAAATTACATATTTTTTCACACTGTGGAAAAGTACCACTATTTAAGGACTTCATCTATATTTCCTCATGGCTTTAATTAATTTTTTCAACTACGCAAAAAATTTGAGAGACTAAGAATTCGCAAAAAAGAGTATCTTACTCTATGTCTTGTATGCAAAACTCTTTTACAATGTCAGTAAAATGTGAAATAAGAATTGTAGGTTATGGGCAAAAGCCATTCGAATATTCAAATTTATTGTTATTAAACTGAAATTTATTTTCGAGGTAACTAAAAACACACGACAAAAAAACGTCAGCCTTCTTTCTAAATAATTTAAGCTCCATTAAATGATCGCAACTTGTACTTAACGACTCGGCGATATGCCCATAAAACGTATGATCTTTTTTTGTATTAATTTCTTGGGCATATCAAACATTATCTGAAACATGTCAACTATAATTAAATTAGTTTCTTTTTACGTTATCCAGTACAGTTTAAGGAAGTTCCAACGTTATGTAAAAACCTTAAGAAAAGCCTACAGTATTTTGTTTGAATTGAAAATTCAGTACAAATTTTGAAAAAGCAGGACATTAGCGTACTGATTGAAGAAATTAATAAAAGCAGTACAAGAGTTGAAAAATCAGTATTGTACTGATAAAATCAGTACGTCTGGCAAACGTAGTTACAAACAACCGTTATGTGAACAAGGTTATGATACCCTTGTGCACAAGTGCGCTCGGGTATAAAAACTACAATCGAATAACGCTGATGACGTTACAGGTTCCCCGAATTCTGAAACAGCCAAAAGAATAAGAATGAAGAATTCTTTTTAAAAAGCTTTAGAAAAACCTTACACATCTGGTTTGGCTTGTAAGCTTCAAGTGAAGATCAAATTCAGGAAGATACATATGACATTTTCAGCCCCGATGCAACTCTCATTACTTTTTATTAAATATAATGTTCCAAGATTTGAATCCAAGTACTAAATATAATAATCATTATTAAAAATTACTAAATTTTTTCATTTTTTTTACCTAAATAACTTGATTTACTTACTCAATTGTTTCTTAAAAATACTTGACATCCGCATTCCCATGCGCATCCGCGGATGTCTAAAATTCCACATTCCTAGTACAAACATATGTATGCTTACATACCTTTACTTTTAACCGGAGGTCGGTACCTGGACGGTAGGAGTTTTAGTGGGTTAAAGTCTTATAGTGAAGGGGTATACATAGGCTTCTCCCGCGCAAAAAAAATGTACTTTTGTAACGCATAATAAAGTGAATATTTGCATAATTGTACGAATGTATGTATGTACTTATGTAAATATGTACATTTAAGGACACTCAAATGAAAAAACGAACCATCAAATAACACTGAATGAATGAAGTGAAAGCACAGGACGATTTTATAAACAAAACACATGTATTTATTTAACACATACATATGCCATGTATGTATGTATGTATATGTGTACATATAGTTACATAAATAAGTGACTACGTGTTGATTTTTTTTAATATTCACAATTTTTCAATTCATGCTTATATGGAAAAAGTCCAAAAATCCCTAAGAAAAAAAAATGATTAAAGATAAACGCGATTTTTTAACTTGCACTTGCAAAATATGCTAAAGATTTACATTAAAAAGTTTGAAATTTTGATGAAAATTTGTTGAATTTTCCTAAGGATTGAAACTTTGTTTTAGTGATTTAAAACTTGGATAATATTTTTTTATGGAAAGTAACAAACAAAATTTAACTTGAAAAACATTTTGAATATGTAGAAAAAATCAACGCGTGGTCACTTGTTTGAGTCACTGTATGTGCATACACATGTACTGTGTATGTACCCTGCAGTAAAATTTAGAGACAGTCTGTTAAAGCGCTAGTTCCGCCCTATACATTTCAGAACTATCTCTGAACTAGTGCAAAACGGCTGCAGAGAGGCACAGTTGAAACTTTTGGTGTGCTAGTTGCGCTCTGTTGAGAAGTAAATGCACAAATTCTCAATTCTCGTACAATACTAAAATAGCACAGCGGCAAGACCTCCGACTCTAACATCGTTGGTCGCGAGTTCAAATCGCGGTGGAGGCAGTTGTGATTTTCAGATTTAATAAAATTTAAATTGTTGAGTGAGTTATGAGTCCTTGTTAGGAATTAAAAGTACACAAGAGATTATTTCAGTCTCGTTTTATTTCCAGAACTGTTTTCCATTTTTACACTTACATCTATTTATACTATTTCTAACTATTGTTTGTTTGGTGATAAAAAGATGTTTACATGTTTGGCATTATGTTATCATAATGCTTTGTTACTTATCACCGAATATAATTGTTTATGTTATTAAAAAGATGTTTACAGGTTTATACTTGTCTATCGTATTCTCTTTGTTATTATGTTATCATACAAGGTTAAAGGGCATATAGTTGTTTGTATGTATTTTGGTTCGTGAATAATGATTATATGTATATGTGTATGTATCTAGTGTTTAGGTTAGCGTCGTTAACTAGTGCCGTTTAAAAATCTAAGAGAAAATGATCAAATTTAATATAAAGAAAATAAAAGAATAATAAAAAATAAGTAAAATGTAATCTGTAAAAGAACAGAAAAAATGAAAAAAAAAATAAAAAATCGAATAATCAAAATTTTTTTCATAAAAAAGTTATCTGTCCAAAATGGAAACAGTTTAGAAAAGGAAAAATATCCAATAATCTAGTTTTAATTTATTTTTTTTTTCATATAAAACTTATTGTACCAGTACTGTCGAAAATGGAACCAGTTCAGCACTAGTTCGAAAGTTCTGCAGAGGTGACAATTTCCACTTCGTAGGACATCGCCATGTAAAAAGAGACAGTTGAAAGCATTGCGTTGGGATAGATCGAGAACCAGTACCGCCTCTTAAGTAGCTAGCTCTGCGCTAGTTCTGAACTAGCACGATTTACTGCAGGGTATGGATGTAAATTTACTTATACAGGTACATACATAGTATGTATGCAAGTGACATTTTCCAACCTGTGTCAAGTGTCAGAACCTGCCTCGCAAGATCTGTCGACCCATGCATTCACTATGCATACTTACTACTTGAATGGCTTGTCTTGTCCGTCGGTCGGTCTATTCATTTGTATGCTCGCACGTACGATATGTGTCAAATCAAATTAAATAGTACAATTATTGTCATTGGACAACATCAGTGTTGCCAGAACTTTTGGGGCGACCGGCTAGATTGGACAAAAAAAACGGCTAAAATGTTACAACTAGAATTCACGTGTTTTATTTAAATACAAAAATTACAATCAGAAGGACTAGTAAATCCATTAAATTTTATTTGGTTAAAAAAGATTATACGTAGAGTGAAAATCTCTCAAGTGGGCCACCCAAAATTGGACGGTCAAAATTTTTTCGTACAAATCACTTTATTCGGTTAACAACCATAAAAAAAATATAATTTAAGCAATTTTGCAAAAATTGAAGTTTTACAAGGGTTATTGTTATTCACTTTTTTTGATGAATTCAGCAATTATTTATTATCCACTAATTCATAGCATGTATCTTGCTGATTTTTTCCACGATAATAGCTAATTAGACACGCTTTAGCCTGATTGTTTAAATTTTTCAAATAATCATTATTTTGTATAAAATTTTCAATTAATTAAAAAAAAATTTATAAACAAATAGCAAAATGTATTACTTCTCGATCAGATTTTTTAATCGTTTACATTGAATATCAATCCTTACTCTATAATACTTTATTTAAAAGAATAAAAACACAGAAACTTGCACGGAGTCGCAAGTTATTAATTTTTTTCGCTCCTGCCACGGGTGCTTTTGCCTTCATGCCGCGTGCCGCGCGGACTCGCAGCGAAGGTGGCGCAACCAGAGAACGCAAAAAAATAAAAAATCGGGGGTCACCTGCATTGGATCATGAAGAGATTAACGATAATCTTAAATTTTTATATGAGATTTGGAGTCGGTTTTGTTTTTTGCTTAACAATTACTTGTCTTTTATTAATTACAAATTAAAGATATTTTAAAAAACGTAAATACGTCAGTTACAGTTGAAAAAATGTTATATTTACAGCTTCATGTCATTGGTATTTGCATTTCATTTTTAAGTTTAAGTGATTTATAAACATTACTTTCAAAGAAATGTGTTTTCAATTCGAAATCAAATTTGTTTGAATTAATGTAAAACACGCACATACCTTTTGCTGTAGCTAATTGTGCAGAGGTGCTTCCTGTTATTGTTTACATTCCAGAAGAGCACAAAAAGTGAAAATGTTAACACAAATTTTTGTTTTGTATTACCAAACTATTTATGAAAAAGCATCTGTGAAGCGCAGAAGGAAAGCCTATACGAATGAAAAACCGCCAAACAAATGTCTATTTAAAGTAAATTAGCGCCCGCTTCATCCCTTTTCTCGATACTTCCGAACTAGTTCTAAACTCGACAGATGAGATCTAGTTCTAGCATTCCTTTTTTTATAGTTCGGACCCCATTCTAAACTCGTCTTTTAAGATATACAAAAAAAATTTTTTTTACAAAAAGTGGACTTAGAAGCAAATTTTCACTCTTGGCTATCGATATGTAGTTTTAATACGCAAAATAAAATAGTTATTTAAAAGTACCATATTTTGCTGCTCTTTAACTGGTGACTGATTTTTGGCGATAAAGATCTAGGGTAAGCATTGCAAGAGATTAGCACCATTTTGGATGAAGCGCAAAGCATGAATGCATACACATATGCACGCACAACTTATACGAGTTCCGGCATAGATATGTATGTATGTAAGTAGGTGAATAGCGGCTGAGATGCATTAAAATCTTAAATATACGACTGTTTAAAATTCGATTTTTTAATTTAATATTTTGACGAATTTGTGCTAGTCGATTTTAGTTTTTTTGGTTATTGAATTGCGTTTATGGGCAAGCAATTTGCGGGTGTTAATTTGCTGTAGAAGAAGTTGTTATTGCGTCTATAAATACTGTAGAGGTACTAAGCGCTGCTAAAGCAAACGCACACTGAGCGTTGTAATGAGAGTAGTAAATATTAAATTTTAATTATTCGACGCAGCCATTGTAGTTGTAGGCATCGACAAGTAGTGCTGTTATACGAACGCGTAGAATGTTTTTTTTTAGTGAGTAATTCTAGATGTAAAATAACGTTGGTTTCTTTTAGAGTGCGGCAAGTTCGTGCCTTAAGTCTTGTATATATGTACAATATCTATCTATGTATTTACATACGTTTATTGCTCCGATAGGTTCACAAGTACCATTGTGCACCGTTGCTTCGTAAAAAGGACTGAGATCCAAAAATAAAACTACATAAGCATACTACATGCATATGTACATATGTATGTATTCCACGCACCCACTCACAATCTCCACTCATCCCAACCCCATCATGGTGTTAGGTGCCTATTATTCTATACATGTTGTCCAGTGTTGCCATTTTAGCCGTTTTCCGGCTAGATTTAGCCGGTTGCGATAGCACACAGCCGGAGAAAATTCGGTTTAGCCGGCAGCCGATTTGTTAGCCGTTTTGCAAAAAAAAAATTAGCCGATTTTGCTATTGGCTACGCGCCTTATTTTATTAAAATTCAAATATATAAGTTTCTATTTTTACAAATTAGTGATCTAAAATCTATCAGAAATGGCTAGTCTTATCTTGGAGAAAATTGTCAAGTCGGACTGTGTTATATAATTTTAGCTGATTAAAACGTTACAAATTTTGCTGAAATTTTGCAGATTTTTTATAATTTTTACACAAAGTCTGAATTCTGCATGTAGTATATCGTTACCTTACCGTTGCTGAAATGCAATAAAATCCGTCACTAACTAAAAATCCAAAATACAGTTTTTGATTTATTATGATGCATTTCATGGAGTTATAAGTCCCCAGATCGTTTTATGCAATAAAAATTTGTAGTTAGTTACGGCTTTTTTGCATTTTAGCAATGATGTGAGATAAGTCCGTTCTATATTAAGGTAACAATAGGGTGTTTGTTAAGTAATCAGCTACATATTCATAAAAAAATAATAAACATTAAATAAACTAAAGAAAAATAGGCAAAACTTACTTAAGTGACGCATTCCAGTCTATATTTAAGAGGGCGTAGCGGGGATTTTCTTTATAAAATTGTTGTTATGAATGTCTTAAATTTAAGTGTGAAGTTTTATTCGCAACACTTAGAAAATAAAAGAGCACGAATTTCGATGTGGAGAAAAACTCTCTGGGAAGACAATACCTGTGAATAATTGCATCATGGTTCAAACATACTTTATTTTTGTTGTTATTATTATTTCCGCATTGGTGGCCTTCGGCAGCGCTAGAAGAAATAACCTCATCAGTCCAACTCCGGTTACGCCATCCACAGTATTTTTGCGCAAAATCCATCTCCAAATTTACAAAAAAGGGAATTTTTCAAACAGAAATCTTTGTTTTATCTTAAAGCTTAATCCCTTTGCTAGACTTATAAGTAAAATCTTTTTGATTCGGGTCACGCGTTTGGACACGACAACCCAAAATCATTGTACAAATAATCGAACCGAAACTGTCTTATTGATGCATTTTTCTATAAACAAAAGTTTTATAAAATCAAACTGCAGTAGTTTTCATATTATGTGCATAATTCTTGTCACAAATACATAGTTTCGTGCTTATATTTATGTATGTATATTTTTTAGCAGCACCACACCTTTATCAGAAAATTCCGAGAATCCAAAAATTGGCACTGTTACAAGTTGCAGGGCATCATTTTAACTCAACCTCCTCCTCTTCCACGGATAACGGTACATCGTTTAGAGCAGTGATTCCCAAAGTGGTCCAGGTGCACCCCCAGGGGCCCACGGAAGACTCGACGGGGGTCCACGGTGACATGAACAAAATATGGGGGTCCATGAGTTGTAAATGGGGGTCCACGAAAATGTAGCTGGTTTCGATGTAAAGAACCAAAATGGTTGCTTGATAGCCTCTTTATTTAACTTTAATTTTGTTGAGTGGTGTATAGTGCTCTTGACGCACTGCTGCACTTACCGTAACTTTTGTTTTCATACATGTGGAAGCCTTAAAGCCCACCTGCAGACTAAAAAGAACCGGATGCTGGTATGATAATGAGTGGGGCGCGGCGAAAATTGCTGACAGCAGAGATTTAAGCACTTGTGTCTTTTCAATGCTACAGGATAGTACGCCACCATTACCTTTGTTGAAGAGATTCTATAATGTTGAGTTCCCTGAGACTGAATACCGGTTTGATTCCATCGCTGAGAACGGACTCACACATTGTCGAATCTTCACTGATGGCTCCAAAACTGACTCTGGGTCATGATCTGGGGTCTTTTTCGAGGCTAATGGAGATAAGCTTCACTTTTCTGTAGGGGAATATGCTTCGGTCTTCCAGGCTGAGGTAATTGCAATACTCAAAGCCATGGACTACGTTGTGGAACATAGGTGGAGGGGAAGGAGTTTACGTGATTGCAGTGACAACCAAGCTGAACTTAAGGCATTGGACAGCCCTCTATATAAGTATTTCCAAACTAGTTCGGCAATGAAAGTCTCGACTAAAATATGATGGTGAACATAACGAGGTTGTTTTACTCTGGGTGTCAGGTCACTCAAGAGTACCTGATTATGAGACATCTGATCATTTGGTCAGAGTTGGCTCAGACCAGGCACTCCTCGGTCCGCAACCAGTTTTAGCACTCCCACCTTCGGCAATCGAAGCCACCATCAGAAACTGGGTGAATACTTCGATCAGAAATGACTGAGAGGCATCGAGGGGATGCAGGTGGACACAACTCATGTTGCCTTCAATCTCACAAGGTATATCTAATTTTTTTCTCTCACTGAGCAGACGACACTGCAGACATCTTGCTGGACTGCTGACTTGTCACTTCAGGTGACACAAACACCTGACTGTGATAGGCGTAAATGACAAGTCCACTTGCCCATCTTGCCTTGAAGAAGATGAGACGGTGGAACACTTTTTGTGCTTCTTGCTTGCTTGGTTATTTATCATCGATTTTTTTAAACTCGTTCTTTTCTCTATTGTCAGTTTCTGAACTAAAAGTTTGGCGTGAAAAGCTTAGCCGTTTTGATGTTTTAAGTTTTGTGTTTTAAAAAGGTGATAAATATTTGTGTGATATATGTGATAAATAATGTAAATAACGCTAGCGCTCGCAGTGCTCTTAAAAAATATTGCTTTTCCGAGCGAGAGAGTATTTTGATGTATTTACAAGCTCTATTTTTTAAAACCTACAAGTGCGTAATCACATTATTTTTTATAAACAGAACAGAAGAAAGTATTTTACTTTTATTTTGGCCACTATGAGTTTAGTTTTTGGATTCACTCGCGATGCAAATTTACTTTGTTAGATCTAATTTTCACATTTAATTTTTTTTACGAGCTTTGGGAATATTTAGAAATGTATCAGCAGGGGGTCCACCGACACCAGTAAATTTTTGAAAGGGGTCTACGAGAAAAAAACGTTTGGGAACCTCTGGTTTAGAGGTTTAAAAATATTTTGCGTCAGCAATTTGTCTCAAACTGCATTAGATCGTATTGCGTACTCTATCCTGGGAAATGCAAAAAACTTCATATTCGAACCTTTGCTCGGGTGCACCGAATTCTACTAACTTCAAAATTTTCTTTTACTTTTTCAAGAAACAAAAAATTTGCTGCTAGTGAATCTAGTAGCATGATTTTAGTTAAATGACACAAACTTGTTAAAAGTGAAACAAAAACAGCGAATGCCAATAAATTAAAGTACCTTCTGTTTTTGTATCATTGCGTTTTCCTTCTCTAAATTTGTCCTGTTTTCCTCAGCCCTTTCACAGCTTTAAGTGTTCATTTCTCAAAATATTGCCCTTCAACTAAACAAATATAATATAGCCATTTTGTAGGACAAAAAGCAACCTACTGCAAATGTTAAAATATTTATAAGAAGGCCAAATTGTTCAATAGAAAAGAAAACGCCATAAGATTGTAATTTATCTCTTTTTTATATATAAGTATTACAAATACAAAGATGACTTCTGATGTAAAGCTTAGCTACGTATAACGACAGTTTCCTTTGTTAAACAAAAATAAAGCAGTATACAGCTTAGCTACGGAGTGAAAATCTCTCAAGTGGGCCACCCAAAATTGGACGGTCAAAGTTTTTCGCACAAATCAATTTATTCGGTTTACAACCATAAAAAAAATTTAATTTGAGCAATATATATATTTTGTGATTAATTTCGTATGGGAGGTGCCATGCCCCCTTTTCCAATAACATGAATTTTTTTTCCATGAGTATGCGATTGATTTTATTTATCTCCATACCAAGTTCCAGTCGTACTCTACCATGAACACTTCCAGAGATATACGGCATGAAAAATTCGGTTTGTAAGGGAGGTGCCACGCCCCCTTTTCCAATAATCTAAATTTTTTTCCATGAGTATGCGATTGATTTCACTTAGCGGTATAAAATATACCTACCAAATATACACACAAAATTTCATACAAATCGGTCAAGCCGTTTCGGAGGAGTTGGCCACAAACACCGTGACATGAGATTTTTTTCGAATGGTGGCGACCCTATGTAAATTTTTTTCTGTTTTATATTTTTTCATACGTTCGCAGTGCAATAGCTTATTTATATTAATTTTTTTTGATAAAACAATACATTTTTATGTATAAAGATTTTTTTCGAATGGTGGCAACCCTATACAAATTTTTTTCTATACTAAATTTTGTTATGCATTCTCAGTGAAATAGAATTATTGCCGCTTTTTTAAATTTCAAACATCTGACAACACCGGTTTTCCAATTTTTCTTTACAAACCTTCTACAGATAGAAAGAAACAAAATGAATGCGATAACAAAAAAAAAAAAAATATGCAATAACAAACGACAGCAATTCATTTTTAAATCTAAAGATTTTTTTCGAATGCTGGCAACCCTATTTAAATTTTTTTCCGTATTAAATTTGTTTATCCATTCTCAGTGAAGTAGCATTATTGCGGCTTATGTAAATTAAATTTTTTTGTTATTTCAGATATTTGGCAACACACAGACTACAGACAGAAATAAACAAAATGAAATAAAAACTAAGCAAATCCGTTAAGCCGTTCTTGAGTTATGCGATAACACACGACAGCAATTAATTACTATATGTATAGATTTTTTTTTCGAAATTTGTTTATACATTCTCAGGGCCGTTTTCTCAAGTAACCTGTAACTTTAAAGCTCACCTTATATTTAAAGGTTGCATTAAAATTTATGATTGTGTCTAAGGTAAAGCATTTTGTTATCGGTTTCAAATTGGTTTACAACCAAGAAACATACATACGACAAAAACCGATAATAGAAATGCTTAAATTTAGACATAGCTTTATTTTTAATCCAACCTTTAAGAAAAAAGTGAGCGTTAATGTTAAAGGTTACTTCAGAAAATGGCTCTCAGTTAAATAGCACTATTGCGGTTATTTAAATTAAATTTATTTTGATATTTCAGATATCTGGCAACACCATTTTCCCGATTTTTCTTTACACACCTTCTACAGGCAGAAAGAAACAAAATGAAATGAAAGCGAAGCAAATCCGTTGAGCCCTTCTTGACTTATGCGATAACTAGGGTTGCCAACATTTTCTAAAAAATTTATAGTACTTTTTCAAAAAAATCTGAAAAAATATAGTTCATTTCAAATATTATAGTATTTTTTTTTAAAGAAAAAGTAAAAATGCTTTTTAAGTGTACATCTTTTTTCTCTCTTATGCATTTCCTCTATAAAAAAAATATTTCTTTGAAGGTATCATATGCTTTATCGCAATCAATATTTAAATTAATATAAATCAAAAGTTCATTTTTTATTAGTGAGATAGTCGCTTTATTTCTCTCATCTCACCATTTCACAATCTTAATAGAAAAAACTCTTTCTGTGAATGCCGAAGTTGCAGGAATAAGCGAAATAATTTTAAGTAAACTTGGTAAATCTTTCTAAGTATTTTTAAAAATGTTGCCATTTTTGATCTGTGAACCCTTTGTTTTAAAGTATATTTCTTTTAGTATTGTTAGTTCAGTATAAATGTCATCAATTTTATAACATTTCTTTCTTGTAAATTACTGAAATATATTTATATTTATAACTGAAGAAATATAGTATTTTTGCATACTATATTTTTTTCCAACAGTATACGGCACGCAGACCTAAAAAATAGTACAATACTATATATTATAGTACGGTTGGCAACCCTAGCGATAACACACAAACAGCAATTCATTTTTACCTCGTTTTTATTAGCTTGGGATGTAACTATGTAATATTGATGCGCCTAAAAGATGCAGCGATATCCATTCTCATACCTGATGACAGTACGAGTGGGAATTGCTTTAAATTTCCATTCTTAAAGTAACCTGATGTCAGTACGAATAGAAATTATAAAAGCAAGTTTTTAGTTTTTTAAACTACATATATTTATTATATATAACGATTTTTGAAAATATAAATTTTTTGACTGTCGGCGTTTCAAATGAAAGCCTTTGGCTCTTCTGATTGGCTGAAGCACAAAGCTTTCTAATACCACTCTGCGCTGAATTGGTTTTCAAACTAGTTAAATGATTTAATCGGTTAAATTTTCCAACAATAAGCAATTTAACTTTTTTATGCACATGTTTTGTTAATTTAACTGGTCGAAGCAAATTTAACATATTTAACTATTCAATTTGAACGTAATATAACATACAAAAACGTTGATACTGAAATATTTAAATCTGTCCTTTTTCGACCTGGAACGCATTAATTTATTTTACATTGCTTTACATACATACATATGTACATATGTACACATAGTATGAGAATAATGGTGTTGCTTAACAAACAAGATTCTGGAATGAATCGTGCTCTTTAGCCGAGGGTCTACTGCATATTCATATGAACTTCATGACGTTTTTAAGAATATTATTTGGGTGAAGGGCTTTCTGTAGAAAGATCAACATTATGATGGTTTAAGCCAGTGTTGGCCAGCGAGAGATTTTATTTTGGGCCAGCCGTGCATTAACAGTGGGCTTTCAAAAGCATTGGCACGCTTGCCTATAATGTTGGCCAAGTATTGTTTAAACCCCCGTTCAAAAAAAAAAATTTTGTATGCTTTATTATACTAATATTATAGATTTTGAGACGAGAAAAACGATTCCACTGTTTAAAAATCGAAAAAAATTTCAACACCTCAACTTAGGAAATGCATTTTTTTATTTGCATGCAGCTATGGATCCTTCTAACAATTTTATATCACTCGAATAACAAGTACGCTGTAGTGCTATTCAAGATCTTTAATTTGAGCCAAGGTAGATGTCTCTAGGCCCTCTGAATGCCAAATTATAAC
Source organism: Rhagoletis pomonella (assembly GCF_013731165.1). Taxonomy (NCBI): domain Eukaryota; kingdom Metazoa; phylum Arthropoda; class Insecta; order Diptera; family Tephritidae; genus Rhagoletis; species Rhagoletis pomonella. Next base: position 78,706,628 of record NW_023458556.1, read on the forward strand.
GATTCTGAAGTTAAACTTTGAAATTTCATTTGACATTTTTGCGTTTTTTTCTTCTAATTTCAGAGTAAAAACTCGTAATTTAGTGAAAGGAATTAAAATTAGCTTTCAAACCTATTTTGTTTCATATCAAAATATTGCTTCTGTCGAAAGCGCTACGATTAATTCGCATGGAGTGTTCAAAAAGCACACTGTGCCCCGCACACTGCAATCAAAGCTTTAAATATTTCTTCCGTAGTCAAGGACACCCGTAGCTTTGCCATTTTTCATGGCGATTTATGTGAATTAACCACTCCCGTTTCATTCAAGTTCCGCATCAATTCCAGTTAAGTATTCTAAGCTGATTAGTGCCTAAGCTGGGCACACAACGAATGAGTTCTGCTTTTTTTGTCTTATGGCGTTTTATCTTCCACCAAAAAATGTTACCTCCTCATTGCAACATTTTTTGTAGAAAAGAAAACGCCTTTAATTTAGCGCAGCCGGCAGAGTCTTATGTACATATCGTCATGTCATGGGCGTAGGCAGGTAGGGGCCGAAAGTTTGCATGAGAGAACCAATCTGAGATTAATGATAAAACTATAGACCGGTGAACAGCCAAGTAAGTACAGCTTAAAACGATGGTATACATTTTTAGTTTATCTTACAAAATTGCAGAGGTATATTACATAGTATACCGGAGGTTCCCAAACTTAATTTTCTCGTAGACCCCTTTCAAAACTTTACGGGTTTCGCTGGACCCCCTGATGCTCATTTCTAACATATTTCCAAAGCTCACAAAAAAATGTGAAGATTAAATATAACGATGTAATTTTGCATCGCGGATAAGTTCCAAAACTAAATTCGGAGTGGCAAATATAAAAATAAATAATTTTCCTGTGTTCTATTTAATCAAATAATGTGATTACACACTTGCAAGTTTCAAAAACAGAGCTCGTAAAGCCATGAAAGAACTATCTCGCTCTGAGGAGTTATATTTTTTTAAAAGCAATGTGAGGAGTATGTTCGGCTCACTCGTGAATTTGCATGTGATGTATTTGTCATATAGTTTATTTGTGTTGATGGCATCATTTTTATTTTTATCGCTCCAATTTTTAAAGCGATGCGAAACATATTCGTCACTCGCATTTTTAAAACACAAAACTTGAAACAACAAAACCGCAAAACTTTGTATGCCGAACTTCAAATTTAGAAACTGACAAAAAACAAAAGACCGAATCTAGATAAATCGATGATAAATAAACAAGTAAGCAAGAAGCTCAAGAAGTGTTCCACCGTCTCATCCTCTTCAGGATGGCAAATGGAGTTGTCATTTACGCCTATCACAGTCAGATGTTTGTGCCACGTGAAATGACTAGTCAGCAGTCCCGTCTTCTCAGTGAGAAGAAACAACTAAATAAAACTTCTGAGATTGAAGGCAGCAAGAGTTTTGCCCACCTGCATCCACTCGATGGCTCCCAGTTATTGCTGAGCGAAGTATCCACCCAGTTTCTGATGGTGGCTCCGATGGCCGAAGTGGGGAGTGCTATAACTGGTTGCGGATCGAGGAATGCCTGGCCTAAGCTAACTGTGGCCAAATGGTCAGATGTCTCATTGCCAGGCACTCCCGAGTGACCTGGCACCCAGAGTAAAGCGAGCTGGTTATGCTTGCGAACATAATTTAGTCGAGACTTGCATTGCCGAACTAGTTTGGAAGTACTTAGATAGAAGGCTGGCCAATGCCGTAAGTGCAGCTTGGCTGTACCTGTAGACACGTAAACTCCTTCCCCTCCACCTATTTCACACCACGTAGTATATGGCTTTGGGGATTGCAAATATCTCAGCCTGGAAGACCGAAGCATATTCCCCAAAAGAAAAATTGAAGCTTATCCCCATTAACTCCGCAAAATACTCCAGATCCTGACCCTGAGTCATATTTGGAGCCATCAGTGAAGATTCGGCAGTGCTGGAATTAAACCAGCATTCCCCCTCAGGGTACTCTCTCTCTCTAGAATCTCTTCAACAAAGGTAATGGTGGCGTACTGGTGGTGTAGCATTGAAAATACACAAGTCCTCAAATGTCTACCGCCGGCAATTTCCGCATAGCCTAACTCAGTGTTATACGAACATCCGTTTCTTTTTAGTCTGCAGGTGTCCTTTAAGGCTTCCCCAAGTATGATGACACAAAGTGACGGTAAGTTCACCAGTGCGTCAAGAGCACTATACATTAAAGTTAAAGGTTAAAGTTGGTTCTTTGCTATCGAGACCTGATGATTTTTCGTGGAACCGCACTTACAACTCGTGGAGCCCCATATTTGTTCACGCCAACGTTGACCCCTGTCGAGTCTCCCGTGGACCCCTGGGGGTCTACCTGGACCACTTTGGGAATCACTGTAGTATATGGAAATTTTTTTTACGTTTTTTGAAAAACGTCTTGTCCGGCTATTTGGTATACAGGTATATAAAGCTATTAATTTAAAAGATACATCAGATTTTAGTTGAGATATTCGCCTTTGACTACTATTGTCTGTAAATTTCCCAGTACTGCAAAGTTTTTGCCATTCACCTGGGAGTGGCCAGAAGTGATTCGTTTGCTTACGGTTCAAATCGCAGCTCAATTTCTCCGGATATTTATATCCACGCATCCCCTGGGTAGCGACAAACACCCGTTTGGGAGCGAGATAATATGACAAGACATATAACCCTGCGTGCGCTGGGCTTGGGTCCCTGCACGTTAAAACCCTACCCAATGAACAAAAAACCATGCCTCGGATGATACCCCCTTCTTTGATGACGATCACGGCAAACGTAGAAAGGACTATGATTTGAGGGTATGCACCTGGAATATCCGGACTCTTAATAGGGATGGTGCCTCTGCGGCTGGTTGATATCCTCGGGAAAATAAATACTGACCGCCATCCATGAAATGCGATGGATGCGGTAAGGCAAGGTAAGCGTGGCCGATTTGTCTCATTGTCCGATTTGGCTCATATTCGAGATATAAATATATTGGTAACGGTAGGGGCAATATCTACTATTGCATAAAAAGAGCTGCAAGGTGGGGCTGGAGTCGAGTTATTAGTAAAAATCGTCAAGTGAACTTAATTGGAGACGCCAAGGATCAAAGTTAAATTACCACCGTTAAATCAATCACCAGAACGATTGCGGTCCTTGCTTTACGGTGACTAAACAGAATGAATACTATTCTTGTTAAATGCCTACAAATACAATTGTAAGGCTTCTAAGGTATTTCGTCTGATATTATATAAGTCTATGTATATTGAATTTCTATGGACTAATGATACTCCCCCATTTTGACATTGCCACAAACTGTACTATACAGATTCAAGGACGATTCACAATCAGACCAGATAATTGTTGCCACAAGAACTTCTTTGCGGGCATATGGCTTTCATTAGGTTATTTAAGACGGCAATGGAGGATATGCCTTCTGACGACCACAAAACCAAACGAGAACGTGAATTGTTGGTAAAAGCGTTGCACAGTGGCCAATTTTTGGAAAACCCTGGCCAAAAGCCCAAAAAAAAATTGGTGCATTCGTATGCATAACCATCTTATATTGTTAGGAGGGCTCTACTGCGTATCGTTATGAGACAACAAGTCGATTCTCTTAAAGCACTTAGTGTTACAGGAGATCGAAGTGACTGTTGCTAGCAATTCGTTCTAAACTTTTCGTAAATTAGAGTTTTCGTCGTTGTTAAAATCGTGGTATTATCTTTAAAAAAATAACAGTTTTCAAGCATCCGCTCATGGACATTGTAATCTAGAGTATGTAAAACATGTTTTTTCATTGTCACGCCATCTAAAAACTGACGTAAGACGTAGATATTCACGGATTGATTTTTTTTGTTTACTCATTATGATGGATTAGGAAAATACGAGAGTGGTCGAGATGGCCGGTCTAATTTTCTTTTTTCATATATATTGAAGTTTTTCCCATCCATCTTGGTTAAAACCACCTGCCACAAGCTGCCACTGTGGTTTGGACATACGTTTTTATACGCGATTCTTAATTTTTTTATGTTTAAAAGATTTAAATTATGTAAAAAAATATTTCTGTGAAGATTTTGGTGTTTTAAAGATTGGATGTTTTACTAGTAGTACTATATATTAGAGTGCTCATCCATGGGCCTCTCATTATTGAATGGGCACTCCTGCCAATTGGGTAACTTTCCGAAGAAACCCAAGAGTCAAGCAATAAGGATATTAAAAAATATCGGCTGCTTGTATCCTCGGCCCTTGTCATTTCAAGTTTACGTTTAAATCCACCAAAACAAAATCATAAACTGTCGTCAGATGCCATTAAATTATTATCAACTGTTGTAAATGCGGATGCGGAATTGCCATCAGTAAATATAGATACGAGCTTGAATACTTCAGATGACTGCGAGTCTGACGGTGTATAAAATTGTTATCTTAAAAATATATTCCTGTACCTACAAATATGTATGTCTTGTTTATTGATTCATTCAAAATCCCGCACTTCCCGTGTAAATTTGAACATCAAGATTTTTAGAAACAAACATTAAGACCTCGTTAGTGTTTGTCCGAACTTCTCTTCCGATTTGTGGATTGCGCCTTGATGTTGGCGCACGAAGGGGACTAACAGTTTTACGCCGAATCCGAACGGGGATTTTACTTTTATGAGAAGCTGTTCTTCGTGGCTGAATACACTCGGGGGTTTGCCATTGCCTGCCTGTCGCCCGACTTTATTACAAAAAACTTGTTTGTTTCTTATTTTTTAATGTTGGTCGGAAACTGGGCTTGAACCCAGGCCCTGCGGAATGATAACGTATATTGCTAACCACTACATCACATTATATAACAAAAAAGCCTAAAACATGACCTTTTTTACTTAACTACCTTAGTTTTGCTAAAAATCTGATTATTTTAAGCGTACACAGCAGCCATTATGGACCCGCCATTTTGAATTTCGAAGTTATGTGGTGAAATTTAAAACCAGCAACCAAAATAAAGACGAATACACAAGGTTTGATTACAATTGTACCACGCTTCGACTTTAGACCAGCTTTTTCGAAAAATTGGCCACTGTGCGTTGGACCAAATGTTTCAATAAAAAAATAATTTTGGGCGGGATGAAGTCCGCACAGTCTGCTAGTAATAACATAAAAACCGATTTGTTTTTTTTTTGAATTCTTAGCTTCAATTCCAGTTCTGCTTAGATAAAAAAATTTAAAACCAAAGATTTGTCTCTACGGCTTTGGTGTTATTTAAGAGATTAAAAATAATTAACTCAAATGGAGGATAACAAATATTTGAAAACAATTAAATTCAGTCTCGAAAAGAAATTAAGGATTCATATCTTAGTGTAATATAATCTGCATTACTTTTAACAATAGTGAAAAAGTGACCAATAAATCGACGCATTAGCACGCCTGGAAATATGAAAATTTCGAATTCCGTCCAATCCTTGAAACAAACTGACTAAAAACCAAACACTTAACTGTATTTAGATTTTTTGTTGTTTTTCGAGCTTATTTGGAAGCATATTTACTGATGTTTTAAAGTTTATCTAATCGCTTAAAATTGCTTTTTTCCTGCTTATTTTCTTCGGTCCTGCTCATCACACATCACTTTAACTGAAACGCCACTTTGTAGTTTTTCCAGAATACTAGTTAATCAAAGAAATGCAAAAAGTTAAAATTTTGTGTGCGTGGCATGCATAAACAAAGAAAGTTGTAGGTATTGAGGTAAAATTGTTTTGAAGTTGCACATATAAAGGTTACAATGTTTTGTTTTAGAGACTTACATTAATCAAGGAATTGCACGTATTGAGGGTTAGGGTTACCGTGTACGCACTGTATATATTTTTCATCGGATATACAGAAATTAAGTTACGAAGGCTTAAACTACGAAAACGCGTTTTTATATCTTATTGTGAGAGGGTATTCAGAATTCTAAGTATGCATATTTTTTGTTCATCATTAGATCTATAACTTTCTCAGTCACACAGTATTATTATCCCAACGAAATCCTTGGCGGTGTTACCGGGTGGGGAAAGGTATATGACGGCGGGAGGTTTAGTTTGGGTTAAAGTCTCTCACTGACGGAGTTAGGCTTTCTATGCTTCCTCCTCGTAAAAACACATGTGCAGTAAAAGTTAATTATTTAAATCGACGAATTGTTTTGTATCAATTTTTGGGAACTTCTATCTATGTAAACAACATACCTCTATTGGTTACAATAATTTTAAGCTATAATAACAATTTTTTAGTGATAATTATTGGTTTTGAAAACATAATTTTGTATAGGGACACTTGCTGCCAAGTCCACTTTTTCAAAAAATTTCTATATTGATGCGAGAAGCAAGAACAATTAGGAATGCATCGTTTTCTAAAAGATCGATCTACCTATTCGATTTCTAACCGTTTCTATTCAGTACTACGCAAATTTGTTAAACCAAAACAGTCACAGAAAATGTTAAAGGTCCCCCAAATAATAAACTTTTCATTAGAAATCTATATCTAAGGTGACTAATTTAGAACTGGTTCGGAGGCAATCGTCACTTCGTAAGACATCGAAAAGTTAAATTCGCCAGTACTGGTCATGGTTCAAAACTCTCTAGTACCGTACAGTTCGACACTAGTGGGCTTCCCCACAGGGTATACGCGTATGTGTGCTAGTATGATTACAACGATTAAAGGCAATTCTAAATGTAGATAAAGAACGACTTGATTGAATAATACCAGAATTCTTGCTTGTGTACTATGTATGTATGTATGTACATTTCACTGAATGCTTTTCCATTATTGAAACAACCAAATTTGCACGTACATATACATATACATAATATGTACATTAGAGTGGTCCAAAAACAGTAAAGTCGGAATTTTGATGCCGCCTCTCCCTACGATTGTTCTATACCGAAAAAATATACCCCTATTTTTATACCCGAGCGCACTTGTGCACAAGGGTATTATAACTTTGTTCACATAACGGTTGTTTGTAACAGGCAAAACGAATCGAGATAGATATAGACAAATGTATACATAAATGATCAGAATGAAAAAAGAAATCGATTAAGCGGTGACTGTCTGTCCGTCCGTCCGTCCGTCCGTCCGTCTGTGCACACGATAACTCGAGTAAAAATTGAGATATCTTAACGAAACTTGGTACGTGCACTACTTTCGGGCGTAGGACGGATGGTATTGAAAATGGGCAAAATAGGACAATAACCACGCCTACCTCCCATATAACGGTAATTTTCAAAAATACGAAAACTGCGATATTTTAGTAACTACTGAAGATAATTCACTCAAAATTTATATTTACAATGAGTTTTAGACGAAAAATAAGAATATTAAAAAATTTTGGCAAATGGGCGTAGCCACGCCTACTTATGGTTACATGTGTATATCTTGGTAACCGCTGCACCAATTTCTTCCAAACTTGGCACAGTTGTTGGCCCTGGTACAGCATACCAAATGGCCGAAAATTTTTAAAATCGGACAATAACCACGCCCACATCCCATATAACGGTAATTTCGAGAAATACGAAATCCTCGATAAATCAGTAAATATTAAAGCTAATTTATTCAAAATCGATGCTTCCAGCAATTCTTTACCAAGAAATACGTTTATGATAAAATTTTGGAGAATGGGCGTGGCACCGCCCACTTATGATCACAAATATTTATCTCGGTAACCGTTCTACCAATTTGTAACTCGGTACGGTTATTATGCTTGCCACAAAACATTGAAAATTATTGAAATCGGACTAAAATTACGCCTACTTTTCATATAACGGTAAATTACAGAAATGCTTGAAATTTCGATAACTCAAAATTTAAGGGCGCTAATTTACTCAATTAATCGCCCTCAAATAATACTCACAATAATCTCTTAAAATAAGATTATTATGGAATTTTAGAAAATGGGCGTGGTAGCGCCCACTTATAGCTGTATAACTTTATCCTATCAAGTATAACTGTACATACTTAGGGAGTTCACAAGTCGTGCTATTTGTCATATTTGCTCTTTTGTACTATTTTTTTAGAACAGTTGTAAAATGAAACTTGTGAGCATCCCATACTTTTTCGTGTGCTATTGTACAATATTTTAACAATTATATTTGACAAAATCAAAATTATTAAAACAGCTTTAGAAAGTTTCTAATGCCCAGAAGAAGCGAGAAAAGCAAATTAATGGCTGCGATTTGCGAGAAGTACGCGCAGGACGCAACGATGGAAGGAAGTGAGTCGTCAAATAAGTCATTTATGAGTTTTTTAAATTTATTTGGTGCATTTTTGTTAGGCGATGAAGATGAGGAGGAAGAGATCGATGAAACTTTTAGGTTGAATATGCTTGTGTTGTTGGCAAATCGCCGAAGTGTCCATCTAGGAGTTCCGAAATCAAACAATTGGGATCTGAATGTGTTACAACCTCAAATAGGCGGTTTTCTAAAAGAAAATCAATTAGGGACTTCTCTTCCGACACTGTCCACACATGGTTTGGTTTTCCCCGGACACGCTTAGTTTTGCACTGAATTAAAAAAGATCTTTAATAAGTTAAATATGTTATAAATTAAAGATAACTTACTCCATTGCCATGAGATGACTCCATTTTTATACCCGAGCGCACTTGTGCACAAGGGTATTATAACTTTGTTCACATAACGGTTGTTTGTAACAGGCAAAACGAATCGAGATAGATATAGACAAATGTATACATAAATGATCAGAATGAAAAGAGAAATCGATTAAGCGGTGACTGTCTGTCCGTCCGTCCGTTCGTCCGTCCGTCTGTGCACACGATAACTCGAGTAAAAATTCAGATACCTTAACGAAACTTGGTACGTGCACTTCTTTCTGGCGTAGGACGGATGGTATTGAAAATGGGCGAAATCGGACTGTAACCACGCCCACCTCCCATATAACGGTAATTTCCAGAAATACGAAAACTGCGATATTTTAGTAACTACTGAAGATAATTCATTCAAAATTGATATTTACAATAATTTTCAGACGAAAAATAAGAATATTATAAATTTTTAGAAAATGGGCGCAGCCACGCCCACTTATGGTTACATGTGTATATCTTGGTAACCGGTGCACCAATTTCTTCCAAACTTGGCACAGATGGTGGCCTTGGTACAGCATACTAAATGGCCGAAAATTTTTCAAATCGAACGATAACCACGCCCACATCCCATATAACGGTAATTTAGAGAAATACAAAATCTTCGATAAATCAGTAAATATTAAAGCTAATTTATTCAAAATTGACGCTTGCAACAATTCTTTACCAAGAAATACGCTTATGGTAAAATTTTGGAAAACGGGCGTGGCACCGCCCACTTATGATCACATATATGTATACCGGTAACCGTTCTACCAAAACCCGGTGTGGTTATTGTACTTGCCACACAGAAGCAAAACGTTGAAAATTATTGAAATCGGACTAAAATTACGGCCGCTTTTCATATAACGGTAAATTTCAGAAATGCTTGAAACTTCAATATTTCGAAATTTAAGGACGCTAATTTACTCAAAATTGATACACCCCACCTTATCATGTAGCGGTAGCTTTCGGAAAGGTGGAAAACATATATTTAATACTTGCGCCGGGTATTTAATGTTCGGCTCCGCACGAACTTAGACTTTCTTACTTGTTTATTTTGAAGTCAAAAAATATTTAGGGAGTGCTCAAAGCGCTTAAAATTTTCCATGTATTTTACATGGGGTAAAAACTACTTTTCGTCGAAATGTAGGGCTGTGCGATTAATTGATTATTCAAAATTTTAATTAATCACAAAGTAAATAACTCAATTATTCGATTAATTGGATATTATGATTACTCAAAAGTTCAGTTACTCGAGTAATCAAGAATTTGATTAACCAAAAACAAAAATACTTGAGTAATTTGCTTTATGATTAATCAACATTATAAGTAAAATGAGTAATCAACATTTCAAGGTACTCTCTATATATCAAGTAGTTGAAGTTCCTTGATACTATGAAAACAACGTTTCTGTTTTCAAAAATTAAAATGAAATAGTTTTTCATATACAGATTGTAAAAAAGAAAATAAGTATTTTCAAAAGCAAACTCGTTTAACGAGCAAAATTCATTCTTTTGAGTAACCATATTGTAAGTAACTCGATGAATCATCGTTTTGAATAATCAAAATCTTGATTACTCGAGTAATTGATTAATCGAATAACTGATTAACCAACTTGCTCGAGTAATCGAATAATCGCACAGCTCTATAGAAGTGGTATAAAATTCTTGCAAATCAACATTTTTCGCTCGGAAAACTCTTCAGGACACTTTCAATAATTAATAATAACAAGTAAGAAAGTCTAATTTCGGGCGGAGCCGAACATTAAATACCCGGCGCAAATATTAAATATATGTTTTTTCACCTTTCCGAAACCTACCGCTAGATGGTAAGCCGGGGTGTATCAATTTTGAGTAAATAAGCGTCCTTAAATTTCGAAATATTGCAGTTTTAAGCATTTCTGAAATTTACCGTTATATGAAAAGCGGCCGTAATTTTAGTCCGAATTCATTAATTTTCAACATTTTGCTTTTATGTGGGAAGCACAATCTTCATACCGAGCTTGGTACAAATTGGTATAACGGTTACTGAGATACATATATGTGATCATAAATGGGCGGTGCCACGCCCATTTTCCAAAATTTTATCATAAACGTATTTATTGGTAAAGAATTGTTGCAAGCATCAATTTTGAATAAATTAGCTGTAATATTTACTGATTTATCGAAGATTTTGTATATCTCTAAATTACCGTTATATGGGATGTGGGCGTGTTTATTGTCCGATTTTAAAAATTTTCGGCCATTTGGTATGCTGTACCAAGGCCAACAACTGTGCCAAGTTTGGAACAAATTGGTGCAGCGGTTACAAAGATATACACATGTAACCATAAGTGGGCGTGGCTACGCCCGATTTCTATAAATTTATAATATTCTTATTTTTCGTCTGAAAGTTATTGTAAATATAAATTTTGAGTGAATTATCTTCAGTAGTTACTAAAATATCGCAGTTTTCGTATTTCTGGAAATTACCGTTACATGGGAAGTGGGCGTGGTTACAGTTCAACACCAACCTACCTTGGATAAATGGAAGCCTACATCCCAAATTTCGTTGAGATATCTCAATTTTTGCTCGAGTTATCGTGTACACGGACGGACGGACACACGGACGGACAGACAGACATGGCTTAATCGACTTCTCTATTCATTCTGAGCATTTATGTATAGATTTGTCTATATCTATCTCGATTCTTTTTGGCTGTTACAAACAACCGTTATGTGAACAAAATTAATATACCCTTGTGCACAAGTGCGCTCGGGTATAATAATAATAGATTGGCGCTTACACATATGTTAGTGTTTGGCCGAGCTTCTCCTCCGATTTGTGGCGTGCGCCTTGATGTTGCCACACAAAGCGGAGGGACCTACAGTTTTACGCTGACTCCGAACGGCGATTGTATTTTTATGAGAAGCTGTTTTTCATGGCAGAAATACACTCGGTGGTTTGCCATTGCCGGCCGAGGGACGACCGCTGTTAAGAAAAAACCTTTTTTCTATATTTTTTTTTTGCGATGTTGCTTTGACCAGGGCTTGAACCCAGGTGCTGATGAGTGAAAGCGCGTACTGCTTACCACTACACCACAGCGGCCAACCCAGTTGTTTATTTAACCATTTTTTAATACTAAAGACTTTTTATTGGTCCCTCTTTGCATTTTCTGGGGGTTTTGGCGAACCTATAAAATATAGTTATTATGAAAAATTGGTTAAGGAAACAATTGGGTATTATTATTGGGAAACTCCTTAATACAAACAGAGTTTTTCCATCGAAAAATATTGATTTTCAAAAATTCTACACTATTTCTAGGAAAAGTTGTTTTTCCCCCTTACAAAATACTTGGAAAACTTTGAGCGCTTTGAGCACTCCCTAAATTGTTTTTTTTTATTTTAAAATAAAAAAATTGGGCAATAGGCAACAATCGTCAATGGCAACATATTGGCGACTGGCCGATTTATTGCCGTGGCGAGAAATCGGCAACATAATTTCTTTCATTTTAGGAATAAGTTATCATTATTACTCCAAAACTGATGAATTTTGC
>NW_023458556.1:78718746-78723010 GCF_013731165.1 Rhagoletis pomonella
TGAATTTTGCGTCAGCAGGATTCTCCAAAAGCATTTAATTTACGCCAAAGGTAGAAGTGAAAGAAAGGAAGCACCATAACAAAAGAAATAATTAATTTCGTTTTTAAGCCCCAATTTTGTATAAAAAAATAAATTAAGTTTTAAAAAGAATTCAATTATTACAAATATCGTCTGTAGCAATAATAAAGCGATATGAAAACGACTCATTCAGGTAATAAGAAAACGACTCGCCCAGGCGAGTTGGCTTCGGGGGACGTTTTAGAGCGACTGGTAATAACAAATCGATACGATGGCGATATTATAGGCAATAGGGCGAGACGTTTTCTTATTGCCAGCAACAAAAATTGTTTGGTGGGGGGTACATTTTTTTCGGTATAGAACAATCCTAGGGGGTGGCGGCATTAAAATTCTGACTTTAGTTTTTCACTGCATTTTCGGATCACTCTAATGTACATGCATACATAGGAACGAAAAGGAGGTGCTAAGCTAGAAGTATGAAATAGTTGTGTGTTCATATGGAATAGTAGCTTATGTAGAAAGGCTGGCTTTAGTATAATGCGGCATTGGCAGCATACGATTGCGAACGATTCACTGGCGCCGAACAGTTGAAGAACTTTTGGCAAATAAACGCGCAAGAAATTGTTCCGATACTAGCAATCAATATTCTTATTAAGTCTCATCAAAAAGTTTCTTGTTGTTTAAAGGATAAAGGGAATGCCGCATTATACTAAAGCCAGCTTCTCGACATAAGCTACTAGACCATATGAACACAGAATCGATTGTGTAATTAATGCCAAAAGGTGGATTTATAACAAATTTGCCATAAACACATGTAGAAGCATGTTGGCCATTTCGATTGGACCGAATGTCGAAGTCGATGTACATAAATGCCTAGCAGCTAGTGATAGAACGATACGAGTGTCAAGTACAGAATATCGATACTTTTCATGAGTACTGAGTAGTATCGAGCACTCGATACTTTTTGACAAGTACTGAGTAAATATCGCGAATGCCAAAAAGTATCGACCGGTTTAGAACTTTTTTAAGTTATTTGTTTGTTGAATATAACTTTTTTAAGTTTTTTTTTTTTTTAAATTACCCAATAAATATTGTGGCAACGTTCGAATATTATCTTCGATATGCAATATGAATGTTGTGTAAATGAACATAACGGTCATTTACTTCAATACTGTCGCTCGTATCTTTTTTCGGACAAAAAACAGTACTAGAGTTTACTCTTTAAGGCAAAACTGTGTGCGTTGGAACGAAAGTGCGAAAATATTCGAAAGTTTTTTACAACAAACATATGACAACGTATCGCACTTTTAGTTTCGCACAAACGCACTGCTGAAACCCTGACTGAAATGCAAAGAGTGATAGCCCAAACACAATGAAACCGACGAGCTACGGACCATAGCTGCCAAATTATTTTTCCACATATTCTTACGTAGATAATTATTTTGAAGACGACAGGGCTACGCGACGACTGTGGTTGTGGCCAGATTAGATCTATTTCTATTTTTCCAGCGAAAGATAAGGTTCTTCCTCTTCTTTTATGTCAAACTCGTACAATTCATGATGTGGCTGCCGCGTTCAAAAAAATCATGTCGCCATCGACAAATCGTTTAGATAACGAAGATAACATATTGGAAGCTGTGGCCCGTATCTCGTCGTTTTCAATGTGTTCAGAACTTCAGAAAACTGTGCTGTGCTGTTCGTACATCGCTTCGGCAGTTAAAACGACAGCACAAACGAAGTGCAACGAATATTTGAGACCGCGCTGTGGCTGAACTCTTTGAAATTTCGCAGCCAAAGTAACAACACTGTTCACGCTTTTGGGCAAAACAACGCCCTCAATTTTGCCTTTCGCATCAAAGAGTTAACTCTAGTAGTATGTTACTGCGCGAAAATCCCGTTTCGCAGTATCTCCATTTAAAAATAAAAGCATTTTTTACAGTAAATTACAGAAACAGTTTTCCAATAAAATAAAGGAATTCCTAGTATGGTACACATAATACCAGGTATTATTTATTGTATACCCCGAGACAAAATATGTGTATTAAAAGCCATGTAAATTCAAATTTCTCCCTTGCTACAAAAATTAGAATTCAAAAAAGTGGCATATTCTGGTATAGACAAAATATCGTTACTATTTTCGATAGTTTGTTTTGCATGGAAGAAAATAATAACACCGTCTACAAAAAAATAACCAAAAACCAACGCGACTTTTGATTTCTTTTTGCCGCTGCGCGCAGTGGGGAAAAAAATGTTTTCTCTGGACAAATAACTTTTGAGAGCCCAAATATGAACCGATTTCAAGTTTCTTTTTTCTATAAATATGAGATAATGAAATTTTGCGTCGATCTATCCGTGTCGGCTTTTTAAAAAAGCTCTAGTTATTTATTTATTTATGTTGAAAAATGAAAGAAAAAAAATTTACGTTTGACTGCTTCCAATTTTTTGGAAAATACCTAAAATTAATTTCAAGTGCCTGCAATTATTTAAAAATATATATTCATAAACATTTTTCTATAGGATACATTCAGTTAAAAATTGTTTTTAATTTGTTATCTATACTAATATACATCGTCATTTGAAGTACAAAACCGCGTACCGTCATTCTGCCAAACTCCTTAACTGATATTTGATTACGATTTTTTTATACCCGTGCGCACTTATGCACAAGGGTATTACATATAATTTTGTTTGTAACAGGCAAAACGAATCGAGATAGATATAGACAAATGTATACATAAATGATAAGAATGAAAAGAGAAATCGATTAAGCAGTGACTGTCTGTCCGTCCGTTCGTCCGTCTGTGCACACGATAACTCGAGTAAAAATTGAAATATCTAGACGAAACTTGGTACGTGTACTTCTTTCGAGCGTAGGACGGATGGTGTTGAAAATGGGCTAAGCAAAGCAATTTCGTCGAATTTCAATTTGGCCACGTGACTGTAAGATGTCAGACTCCGAATCACTTCCCTCACCAAGCAAAAAAAAAACCAGGGTCCACCTCTAAAGTCTGCGGGAAGTAGTAAACAGGATAAGACCGTTGCTGCCCTAAAAACTTGTCGCACTATGCACGAGCAGCAATTGGAGAGGGCGCGGGACTTTGTTGAACGAGTGAAGGAGGAGCACAAATTGACACCAACGTCTGAACTAAGCATTCGTCTTGAAGCACTGCATAAGGCGTTTGATGGTTTCAATAATGTTCAGCTAAAAGTCGAGGAGAGAGATCCAGATGAAATAACTCAGCAGAATCGACCAACCTACGAATTAAATTGAACTACGCACGTTTTCAGGTGAAGTGACTACATGGATGAGTTGGTACGACCAATTCATGTCCCTTGTGCACAACAATCAAAATATCACAAGTTCCATCACCTTGCCAGCCTAAGGTCTAAAAATCGTGTCAGAAAACTAAGAAGTGGCTTTGAACCGGCTGCGTGATAGATTTGACGGGTTATTGGCAGAAAGCATATTGAGTTGATGTTTCAACACCCCAAAATCTGCAGGCCAAGCTCTGTTGATCTGCGAAGACTAATTGACGCCATGAATAATCACTTGGTTGGATTGAAGAATTTGGATCGACCGACAGAACATTGGGATGACCTCATAGTCCTTTAATTACATCAAAATTGGATTGAGATACAGCACTAATGTAGAATGAAGAATCCGCTATGGACCGCATGCCCACACTAAGCGAGCTAATGATGGTTCTTAAGAAACGCTATCAAATACTTGAAGGTAACATGCTTATTCAGTTATTAACTAACAACAACTCATCTAATAGTAGTTCTAACAAAACACAAAGAAACTCTCGTGCTCTCACGATAACGAACAATGCATGTAATTTTTGTAACAAGCAGGGCCATTTCATACATAAATGTATTAACTTTTTAACAGGGATGGTAGTCATTATAAGTTAAAAAATATTAATCAACATTTAATTATTATCATCCGATTTTTATTTTTTTAATCATTAATAGTAATTATTTATTGATTTTTACTCTTTTGGTCGAATGTAATTATTGTCGTCCGCTGTGGTGTAGTGGTAAGCAGTGCGCGCTTCCACCCCGCAGCACCTGGGTACAATACCTGGTCAAAGCAAAATCGCAAAAAAAAATTGGAAAAAAATAAGTTTTTTCTTAACAGCGGTCGTCCCTCGGCAGGCAGTGGCAAACCTCCGAGTGTATTTATGCCATGAAAAACAGCTTCTCATAAAAATGCAATCGCCGCACAGTGTTCGATCTTCAAATT
>NW_023458556.1:78723110-78726438 GCF_013731165.1 Rhagoletis pomonella
AGACATTTATATTTCTTTGCTTAAAACACACAAATTTACTTGCATTTATAGTATTCGCACTAAAGCAAGACTATAAAACTAGTTAGTTGTTAGCAAATTTTAATTAATGGTAATAATATCCCGGAATATCTCGGGATCCCGGAATTACCAATTTAAGATCCCGAAATGCCGGGATGGTCCGGGATCGGATGCCATAATACCCACACATTTCGCTACACAACTCTAATTACAAGATGCAAATGCAATAGGCATACAATTTTCTTTTTAAATAATGAAACAAAATAACTACTGATATTTCCTTTTTGATAATCAACGAAACGAAATTTTTTTTGTTAACATTTTTTGATAACTAACGAAACTATTTTTCTTTTCATATTTTGTTTATAGATAATAAGCAAATGAAATTTTTTGATAAGTTGTTTTGTAGTAAATAACGAAACGAAATTTTTTTGTTTATATAGTTATGCAGCCCTGGTTAAAACTTGTTGCCAAATAATTAAGCTATTAAATAAAATTTTTTGTATGAAATAGAAGCAGGAAATAATGTTACTCATACGTCATGTCGTACATGGCCGTACTTGTACATAATCGTACACGTACATGTTACTTAAACAATTTCCATATTAAATTTGATTTTTTATTTATTTGCAATGCAAACTAAAAATGAAAATATCTTGGGATTATGACCTGATCTAGAAAAACGGTATACAGATTCGTAATCTACGACTCCAAATTAAGTTAACGTGTCTCGGCGTTTTTTTGTGACATTTAAGCGTTTCAGTGTAATTTGTTAAATGTGTTACGTACAGATTGCAACAGAAACTGGATTAAAAAGTGGGCTGAGTAGCTTGAATGTTAGGACAAAGCCAACATTTGTTACGTCCAGAAGACAGGAAGTGATTGATCTTACCCTATCGTACTCTCGGTAAGGGTGGTCAGTCATAATTGGAGAGTCCTGAGTGAAGATTGGCTCTCGAACCACAGATACATCGAGTTTCAACTTGGCGAGGATACTATTTGGCCTGTGCCAATGCGAATTGCGAAAAGAAACGGACTGGCCGTGTTTTAAGAAAGAGTTTGGGAACCTGATCACGACACCATCTAAGATACGAACCACTCAAGACATTGATGAGGCGGTGTTTAATTTAACCGCTGCCCTACGTGCTAGGGGTGTCCGCTAGAATAATACATCGATTTTTTTATTCGATGTAAAACATCGGAACCTTGCATCCATATTTAACGATGTATCGCTTAAATACATTGATGCTTTTAACATGGTATACATTCATAAAAATGAATACAACGCACAGAATCGTTGCTGAATAACAGCATTATTTTTAATTTTGCAATGCTGAAAAATTACTTGATCATGTAAGCGTTCAGTTCATAAATTGTTTACGTGGTTTTCTGATTTTCTGTAGTGATAACATAAGGGCGGAAATATTCTGAAGAGAAATTAGAAGTAAAGATCGTATTGAAAGGAATCTGAAATTATTTTTTAATGTAATTTTTTTTTAAGTTTTTCTAGTTTGTTGCTTTTGCATTCATATTCGTTTCTTTCATTTTTTCGTCCATGCTTAGTCAACAACCTTCAATCAACACGAATTCGCTATGTATTCGATAGTGTGAAGACTGGTTTTCACTAAATCATATTTTGGCGACATATTTTGACACAGCTTTACCTCCTTTATCCATACCTTTACCGATGATATTATGGGCCAAAAACAGACATACAGCCGATTTCGCAGCGCATGTACATGACTAAAGACCAATCCTGATGCAAATCAATCCGTAAACCGCTTTCTGATCCCATTTAACAGTGTGTTTTCAGTTATTTGACGACAAATGCAACTGAATTTGACATAGTGAAAACCAGCGTTAAGGCTCATATCATTCCTTATAGTCACTCACATTAAAATACTGAAATAATTTAACCTTGAACAAATTAAAAAATGTCTAAATATATTTACGGCCAGAATTACTTTTTCATTGTTTCGTAAATTTTTTTGACAAAAACGTCGATGTATCGAATGGAACTCTTCGTCAAAATAAGGTATTATTCAGATATGGAACAAGGAGCTTCACAAGTTGAGGGGTGAGTCGAGAAAACTTCTTAACGGAGCCCTCGAAACTAATTTTGAGTTGGACTGGGAACGCTTTCTCTGCACGCAAAGAGATTATAACAGGCTAGTTCGCTCTGCGAAAAGGGCCTCTTTTAAAGAATACTGTTGTGGGACTTTGGTCTAACAGCTAGGCTGGTAAAAATTCTGAAGAAAGAACAAGCCACAAATGTCACTGAGTCTTTTGACACGGTCAAAGAAGAAAAAGTTCTACGAAAGGTGACGAAGTGTCCTTGTATTTATCCAGCCTAGTAACCTGCCTGAAGGGGAACCCATTAGAAGAACGGGTTGGAGCTGAGAACTGCATTCGTTTTGTTGTATAAACAAGCACGAACTTATATACACGGTCAAAAATTTGGGTTTAATTTTTAAACCGAGCTGGAACTGCTGCCTTTTTTAATATTTTATAGTCTACTTTTTAAACCAGTCAATAGCTTTAAGCAATTTTTAATATATTCTGGTTTAAATTTTAGTTCAAGCAGCCGAGAAAATGATGTTTTGCTAAAAAAAAAAAAACTAAAATGTTCGTGGTTTCAAATATATGCCCTATTTGTTTAAAAATCAAACCAAAATGTTTTAATTCTAGTTTCTTGGTTTCATACATATATAGAAAATATTGTTTAAAATCTAAACCGAAATAGAAAATGTTTGCCTCAATATGCCTTATTTTATTATTATTATTATTATTATTATTATTTATTAGAGTAATATAAAATATTAAACTAACTTAAAAAAACACACTAGCTACCAGGGCCTACGGTGCGATGTTACTGTTTACAACTCTTTCTTTTGTACGTATCTTTGTCTAAATTTTACATATGTTTTTTTCTTTGCAAGTGCATTTACATATACAAATTATGTTCTGATAATTCCGAACTTGACATATACATCTTATAATATATATTTTATTTGATTAATGTTGGTTAAATTTTGCTGCTTAAATTAATGTCATTGATGTATTTAGCTACTTTTTTAACGTTTCTGAGTGTAATTACATTTATTAAGGTTGACGGTACAGTGGTACTGAAATTCATTGCTCGCAGTGTCGATAGGTTTGGGCAATCGTCGAGGATGTGTTGGACAGATAGGCGATTTGAACAATACGGGCAGGCAGGTGGAGTTTCACCTTGTAGAAGGTGGCTATGTGTAATCACTGTGTGGCCCAGCCTCAGTCGTGTAAAGTAGGTAATTTCTTTCCTTGATAATTC
>NW_023458556.1:78726538-78731631 GCF_013731165.1 Rhagoletis pomonella
CTGTTAAAGTGTTCAAAGAATAATTGTTTAAAGCATTCCTTACTGGTAGGTGCTTTGGGGTAGGAGTGTAAACACACGGTTAAAGAAGATTGTGGCAGAGACCAAGCCCCCTCCCAGCCAGCAAAGAAACGTAAATTTTGCCGACAGTGCAGTTTAGTTAAATTTTCCGTATCTGAAAACGAATAGAAAAGCTCCTACAGTTATCATCAATTTTCGTACCCAGAAAACGTTCGAAACGTTCAAAAAAGATGATGTCATTTGAAAGCAATAATTGTATTTTTTTGCTCAAGCTAAACATTTGAAAGCATGCATACGTAGTTGGCAGTGGCTGAGCGTGCAGAATTAAGAATTCCGTCAGGCGCTTCCTAATTTTATTTTATTTCTTTTGAACCATGAAAAAGTATCTGTGAAGTGCAGAAGGAAAGCGTATTGAACGAAAAATTCAATCAGACAAATTTCAGAAAAACAGCCGAAAACATCCGTTTCACATACTGTTGTCTGTACATACATTTTTGCCGTACACTTTAGTGGGAAAACGGATCGTCAAAGTATCCGGAAATGGAATCAGTTAACGTACAAAAATCCGCACTTCATCCACTTTTTGTCCTTTTTCGGATCGGTTTTCGAATTTTTTGCTGGCTGGGCTATAAGAGAGAGAGAGCAAATCTTATGAACTGACGGCATCAACACAGCGAAATGTGGTGTTGATTCAAACTCAACATTTGAAAGCACATTTACATGCATGGCTGTAGCTGAGTGTGCAAGGATGCTTGATACAATTGGTTGCTACCAAGGCTGTCCGGGTTCAATCGCCAGCAGACGGAACATGAAATTTAAGATTTTTTTTTTTAATTCTTAATTATGAAAAAGCTTTCGTAAAGTGTAACGTGAAGCAAAAGAAATAGAGAATCTTTGGGTTTAAAATTTAAACCGAACTGTTTAAATTCTAAACCCAACATATGTGCTCTTTTTTTTTAAACTTGGAAGGTTTGTAAATTTAGTTTGGTCATATACATATGTAGTCCAAAAAGTTTAAAATTAAAACCGAAATGTGTATATGTGTGTATGTGTATATACCCTGCAAACCAAAGTTCCCGAAATCTTAACGAAATGTTTAGGAGTATCTTATTTCTGTGACGATTTTTTACGAATCTTCAAATAAAAGAAATTCTTCACATAGCAGCATTATTTTCATTGCCTTACCGATTTTCTTCCGAAATTTCGTAAAGTAATCGAAGTGTGCACAGTTTATTTTATTTTAAAAAATTCGGCAAAAAATCGGATGAGATCTTTACGAATTCTTTAAAATTTCTCTACAGTTCAGAATATTCTGAAATATGGCTTGCAGGGTAGTTTCAACATATCTATAGGTCCATTCTTTTGCAACCGAGCTACAAAAGAACACTCGCTTAAATGACCAAATACACGCAAAGCAACAACACAAACTCGGCTATTTATCCGAGTTCAGCCAGGTCGGTTAAAAAATACGCGACCTGAAGAGTAGTGTTGTTAAGTGAAAAAACTGCTCTATTGTGAATTGTTAATGAGAAAGTGGAGAGGGAAATTTTTGTTTTCGTATATACTGATTTATAATTTAAATAAGCATATATATTACGCAAATACCTCGCATAATTACTAATTTCAATTGTTTTTTTGTGTTTAAATTCCGTTTAACTAATCACATGTTTCTTGCCAGCTACCAGCAGGGTTGCTTAAGTAGCTAAAAGGAATTTTTATCCGAGTTGAGCGTTCTTTTGTCGCTCGATTACAAAAAAATGCAGCTTATGTATGTTCCATGCGAAAGATTGTTTTTGAAAACAGAGTCAACAATAAAGCAAATCAATAAACCTATTCTTGGAAAGTACAAAAAATAGACTTTTTTCGCTGAAACATTTTATGAATAAATTTTTTCTTAAACGAGATAACTAGTTATTGAGCTTTGTACCACGATTTGTTCGTTAGGGAAAATGGAAAGAGCAGCAAAGTATAAGCGGTAGAAGTTAGAGCTGCTATTTCGGAAATCAGATTAACACATCCCCTCAGCAGGTCTCTTTCTCTAGACTTCAGCAGGAATCGAACCCGCATCATCGATGTTCAAATTCAGCAACGCCAACCACTGAGCCAAGCACACCATTAAACTCTTGTCGCAAAGTGTTGTCGTTCATTATTGTCACGATTTTGTCATTGTAATTGCATCGAGCCATTTCTAACAAAAAATTACAAACAAGAAGTTTTTGTCAGCTCACCATGCATGGTGAAATGTTCATTATTGTAAACAGTTGGTCAGTTGGACAGTTGGTTAATATCTGCAAAAAAGATGAGGGGTGAAACACCAGAAAAGTGAGAGAATTCTTCTATTTGTAATATTTATAACTATTTTGCAAAATATGAGCGAACGACGTAGGAGCAGCTCCAATTCTATGTTCAGTTGTGCGAGGCAATAATAACCCATGCTCCCCAACACAAGAAAAATTTTGTATACCTGCGCACATAGATATGTAAGGGCCGTCTGCGGTTCTCCAGAAAAATCAGAAGAAATATTTTTCATTATTTCTGTTGCTTGAAAAAGTACTTTGCTGTTCCTGTAAATCTTCTTGAAGAAATAAATATATTTACCAGCATTTTTTTCGTGAGAGCTGCATACTGATTTAAAAAATTTTGATAGAAGAAAATTTCTTTTCCATTTCTTGTGCGTCATTTTACTATACATATGTATATGCATGATTCAATAATGAAATGTTTTGTAAGTAAGAGTCGGTCTCACTTAAAGCCTACCGACAAAGGGCAATGAAACCCTCGGCTATTATTTCCACTTAAAATTTGTTTATATTAAGAACCATATAATTTAATACAAACAAGCATACATATGTATGTAAAAATGTATGCGTTAGGCTCAAAAAGTCACAATAATTTGTCCAAGGGTACGGGTTCGTCATCAGTGTTGCCAGAACTTTTTGGACGAACCGGCTAAATTGCCAAAAAAAAAACCGGCTAAAAACGGCTAAAATTTTTCAACTAAATTTCACATGTTTTATTTAAATAAATCACGAGTAAAAAGACAATTTCTTGGAGAGAAGTTACAAATTCGAGCCGGAAAAAATTTTGCCAGCAAGAACTTGCAATTAGGAAAAACATATGATTGTGGCACATGGTTGGATTTTTTGTCGACGATAATTTGAATGAACAAGTTCGTGAAATTTAAAAATTTACAAACTGGAGCGATTTTAAAATGAAAAATGTAAGTTAATACTTGTTTACTTAATGAATTTAGTTAATTCCAATGATTTGAAAGGTACTCGGCAAAAAAAACTGTATTCTTAATCGGAATGCAATCTCAACCAGAGTCGATATAGTAAACCCGACAAAGAAATTGAATCGTATGTTGAAGAAAGTCGGACTGACAATATATATACACGCAGATCCTGTTTTTTGCCCCTTTGAAAGAATTTTAAAAATTCTATACAAATTTCTTTTGTTTGAAATGCAACTGTGGACACTAGCTGGGAGAAAAACTTGCAAATTTGCGTTCGTACAGAAAATTGCAAGTTTCTCTACATGAGAGAGAATTTGGGAGCATTTTTTCTTACTATCTGATATTTTGAGTGATAATTCCCGCTAGATTTTCGACGAACAAACCTATTGTCTTCCCTACAAGGCCTTTCCAGACTGGCCGATTCTCAATACACTCAAATAGAAACCAATACACATAAAAAACGCTGTAAAAATGTCCCTTCAATTTTAAGGCAGTAAAACTACGACCTTAAGTTAACATCAACCGAGGCCATATGTTGACAAGGGATGCAAAATCACAGTTACACAAAAGAACTGGTCAGATTTTTCAGAAATCCCTTCAATTCTGATGTAAAATATGATGCCAAAAGACTGCAGATCTCCCATTTGGATGACCGGTCATATGACCGGCAGATGTCTCGTAGGATTCCCAGAGAGTTTTGCTATACATAAAAATTTGGGCTCTTTTATTTTCATTTTGACTCACTTCAGTGTTGGTTCCTTTAATTCAAGTTGGCGTTCGGTTTTTGGAATTTAAGTAAGTTCTCAGCAAAAAAGTTTGTTTAAAAAAATACATATGTGTACATAGTGCTTGAAAATATCAATTTTTCCCTTACCTTAAGCCTTTGGGAGTGGGCAAAAATGATGTTTTGTAATTTAGGCAGAATTGAATATGCGCTATCTGGGAAGACAATATCTACACGTAATATTTATTCTGTTTGTTGGCATTATATCCAAACACAAACGCATCTTAAGTGTCTTAACTGTGAAACAATTTCTTATTTTCTAAGTTTGCGAATAAAAATTCACACTTAAAATTAGGAAATTTATAACAAACATTTTATGAAGAAAATCTCTTCTTCGTTTAAAATAAAAATAAGCGAAATCGGCCCAATTTCATACAACCCTGCCTGACATTAAAATTTTCTCCACGATAAGGTTAGTAGCCATTTCTAACAGATTTTGGGTCGCTTAGTCAAAAATGGAAAGATATATACATATTTGAAATTTAAGAAAACAAGGCAAATAGCAAAATCGGCTAAAAACGGCTAATTTTTTCTGCAAATCGGCTAACAAATCGGCTGCCGGCTAAATCGAAATTTCTCCGGCTGTTTGCTATCGCAACCGGCTAAATCTAGCCGGAAAACGGCTAAAATGGCAACACTGTTCGTCATACACAATATTGACCATTTTAGTTACCTATTTGTTTTTTCTTGCATTTATTTAGTACTGCCATTTTAAAACAAAAATTCTATTCCTGAATGACTCTTAGCTGTCCTAATCAGTCTTACATAATTTTAATTTATTGGATAAAATTTCGCAGTGTAGCATGATTCATAAATTCATTTTATAATTCGTTGAAATTCTTTGATACAGTCAACGCATCTTTCATACAAAAATGTTTCACATGCCTGGGAAAATCGCCAGATGTTTCGACTTTGATGCATCTCTCTCGCCTAGCTAGTCAAGTCATTAAAAAGTTTGCGCAGTTCAAAGAGCTTAACTTTGCGAATTTTGCTGTGTAAATACCTTCATATGAATTTACAAATATATGTATGTAAATGTAATTTCCAAATAAAAGT
>NW_023458556.1:78731731-78732063 GCF_013731165.1 Rhagoletis pomonella
AAACTATAACGATTTAGACTTATGAGGTATCAGTGGAAAGATATTTTACCACGTTTTTATTTCTTTGCAAAAAACTCATTCACGTTCCAATTTTTCTTTTCAAGTATCATCACGTCTCAGTGCAACTTCGAATGACGCTCGTTTATCTTACCTCGCTTTCATATTTCATAAATCTTAATCGGTAAAGTTTTGGCTGAGTTATTTAAGTTTTCCTTAAACCAATCTTTGAAAAAAGTTCAAAAACTGCATCAAAAATACCCTTATTATGATTCCATTGAACATTAGTTTTAGGTTAGGTTAGATATTAAACATTAATTTCACTTAATTTTATT
>NW_023458556.1:78732073-78735012 GCF_013731165.1 Rhagoletis pomonella
AATATCGTCAAAGCATTTTTCATGAATTCTAGATCTACGAAAGTTGAAACTGAAAATGGCATTTTACTGTTGCGATAAGGAAGAAAGGATCAGTCCAACGCCTCCGTCTTGACCTTCGTTACAGCCCCTAATCTTAAACGTAGAATACTTAATTGAAGTTAATTTTAATTTTCCAAACAGCTGGCAACCCTCCTACATATGTAGAGTTTGGGAATAAAGTTTTTCAAAGCCATTTAGATCGATATCCATGCAGTAGTAATCCATTGACCTGTTGAGTACCTATATCTACTATATATTTGTGAAAGTATGTATGTATGTATGTATGTATGTGCCAGGTTGCGGTCTAAATGGACGGACAGAATCGAACAAAATTTTGACAGAGTATTGCCATGACACCTGGCCCTATAATAGGGTGAAAAAGTTAGGATCCGACAAGGGGCGTGACACATCCTATAGGCGTGAAATTTTTAATCAGCTACAACTTCGGAACCATAAGTCCCACGAACTTGAAATTTGGTATGCAGACATATCAATGGTAGGTGCTTATACGAGGGTATATATAAATGAGTTTGTAAAAGGGGGCGGGGCACATCCCATAGGCGTGGAATTTTTTATCAGCTACAACTTCGGAACCATAAGTCCCACGAACTTGAAATTTGGTATGCAGACATGTCAATGGTAGATGCTTATAGGCAGGTATATATAAACGAGTTTGTAAAAGGGCGAGGGGCACATCCCATAGGCGTGGAATTTTTTATCAGCTACAACTTCGGAACCATAAGTCCCACGAACTTGAAATTTGGTATGCGGACATATAAATGGTAGGTGTTTATAGGAGGGTATATAAAAACGAGTTTGTAAAAAGGGGCGTGGCACATCCCGTAGGCGTGGAATTTTTTATCAGCTATAAGTTCGGAACCATAAACCCACCTAACTTGAAATTTGGTATGCAGACATATCAATGGTAGGTGCTTATAGGAGGGTATATATAAACGAGTTTGTCAAAGGGGGCGTCGCACATCCCATAGGCGTGGAATTTTTTATCAGCCAAAACTTCGGGACCATAAGTCCCACGAACTTGAAATTTGGTGCAGACATATCAATGGTAGGTGCTTATGCGAGGGTATATATAAACGAGTTTGTAAAAGGGGGCGTGGCACATCTCATAGGCGTGGAAAATTTTATCAGCTATAACTTCAAAACCATAAGTCACATGAAATTTAAATTTGGTATGCAGACATATGTATCTATGGTAGGTGCTTACAGTAAGGTGTTTATGAATGAGTTTATAAAAGGGGGCGTGGCACATCACGTAGGCGTGGAATTTTTAATCAGCCATATATATATGTATTCATCTATTAGATAACTTGGATATTTAAAACTGTGTGTGTTTTTTTTTTAAACCTTACCGTCTTTAGATTATTTTGAAATGGAAAGATTAAATCGTTTTTTAATCCCGCGGTGCTGTTAAAAGAAAAAGTTTCATTCATAATGAATAAAACTCCTTCCGAATTAAGCATTCTACCAGAAAAATGCAGCTATACTAAAACAGCTAATCGATAGACAGCTAAACGGAATGTACCTTAGTAGACTAATTTTAATTTAGAAATTTGATCGTTACCTTAATCCACCTAACATTAATAATGGAACAAGATTTGTAGCACAAGTGATGATCAATATATATTAGTTAAAGCACGATAAAGCTAAAAGTATGGCTGATAAAGATGCCTTAATGTAAACAAAGAAAATAGTTTGTCTCCTTTAAAATATGCTGAACTGAATATTTGTATTACTGTTTTATATTTTTACTTGTTTACTCCGAACGACGTCGGGTGCTCTGCTAGTATCTTCTATATATAAATATGCCACAAGAAAATTTTGCAATCCCTTTTTTGAAGGCACCGTTCGCTCGATTTTAATGAAACATACACTGACTTCAGGGATATAGCTTCCTCTAATCCAGAAATGTTAATCCCGTTACATAGGGGGCGTGGCATCTGACCTATAGACTAAAATGTCAAAACCACTATATCTCTAAAACCAATTATGCTGGGGAACTGAAACTTAGCAGAGATGCATAAATTCTAAATACCCTACCTACGGTGAAAAATGGTAGGTACCGGGAAAGTGGGCGTGGCCCTTCCCATACAAACTGAAATTCTCATATCGCTTATCTCTGGAACCGCTTATGCTAACATCCTGAAATTGGATACAGAAACATATGTTGTCAATACCGTACTTACGGCGAAAAGTGGTAGATTTTGGAAAAGGGGCGTGTCACCGCCCCATACCAACTGAAATCGCATATCGCTTATCTCTGAAACTGCTAATGCTAACGTCCTGAAATTCGGCACAGCCACATATGCTACCAATGCCGTACTCATGGCGAAAAGTGGCAGATTTTGGGAAAGGGGCGTGGCACCTCCCATACAAACTGAAATTCTCATATCGCTTTTCTCTGGAACCGCTTATGCTAACGTCCTGAAATTTGACACAGCCATATATGCCATCAATACCGTACTAGCGGCAAAAAAAAGGTCGATTTTGGAAAAGGGGGCGTGGCACCTTTCATACAAACTGACATTCTCACATTTTTTTTCCTCTGGAATCGCTTATGCTAACGCCTTGAAATTTGAACCAGCTATTTACGCTATCAATAACGTGCTTAAGGCGAAAAGCGGTAGATAGTGAAAAAGGGGGCGAGGCACCACCCATACAAGCTGAACTTCGTCGTTTGTTTATCTGTGTAACAGCTTATGCTAACGTTCTGAAATTTGACACAGCTGCATATGTTATCAATACCGAACTTATGGCGAAAAATGGTGTATATTCGAAAGGGGATTGAGGCACCTCGCATACAAAATGCAATTTCCATATCGCATTGAATGACTGTTATTACAACGCTTTTATCAACTTGCAATGTTGTGTGTCCAGAAACT
>NW_023458556.1:78735112-78737133 GCF_013731165.1 Rhagoletis pomonella
TTACCTTTGTAAATTATTGTTGCTTTTCCACAACATTTTTGATAAAAAACGGCCACAAGGCAATAAAATTGTTGAATATAATTGTTATAAGGCCATAAATAACAAAAAAATTCTGAATGAATAATAAGTTTAAGGTCAGTCAAACATACCGAAAGAAAGTCGGAGAGTCTCCTTAAAGTCGATGTTTAAAACATCGGTAAAACTTCCATCGATGTATCGTCAATTTCGCGATGTTAGTAAATTGTAAACATCGATGGCAAACATCGAAAATTTAACCGATATTATCGATGTTTCAAAAACATCGATGCATCGTTTGCATCCCTATATCTTGCGCGAAAATGCTTTTAAAATTACGATACCTTGCGCATGCATTTAGAGTGATACACAAATTGGCAAATCTTCAAACTTCGTGTCTTCTTAGAAGCAGAGGATACTGGCTTTAGAAAGTGTCGAATCCGACACTTTTTCCTAATGACAAGAACATTTTTTATAGCAGTTTCTTTGCTCCTCTGAAAAGTATCCATTTTCACATTCGATAGTTTGACATTGTAGCGACGATATGAGAAAGAAGGTTCTATAAAAAATAAATTCGGCCTTTTATTAATAATTTCATTGCACCTACGTGATGCTACATAAGGGGTGCCTCGGGCTATTACCGTTTCGATTCTGGTAATGCATTTTAAGGTGTACCTAAACTTTTTTTGAAATGTCAGTTAAGCTACTCTGGCGCTGAAGGCCTCTTATAATACATTTACATACGTAAGTAAATATATTTTTATTAAATCTGCGTATTCGTACAAATAAAGAAAAATATATCAAAAATTTGTGAAACAAAAACAACACATAACTATTTTTGCAACGCACGCGTGTAAAAATCACTTTTCATAAAAACGTGCTTTAAGCTCTTGTCTTTTGAACGGGATCTTAGCCTCAGAAAAAAAAAAAAAAATTAAAAAAATCCGACATAAATGCATATACCGAAGCGCTAAAGAGCTCAAATACACCGCACAAACTGCTGTTCGAACCTCTTTTTTTCATTTCCTCTATATATGGATAAGTATTGAACGTGTGGCATATTTAGGGCTGCCACATATCTCTGTTGCCAAACCGGGCCACTTAAGGGGGGGAGAGGCCTCTCGCTCCCTTCCATTTCGTTTCGACAAAAATTACGTACGAAAGGATGTAGTAAAATTTTATTTTGACAAACAAAAACATAAAAACATGAGATCATGGATCATTACAACGTACACCAGCAAAACAAAACAATTTATCACAACTAAAGTACAGAGAATTTTCCACAATGCATGTACCCTTTTTGTTCCTTATAAAAATACAGTTTATACTAGATACATCAGAAAACATAAAAATACAATTTCTAAACTTTGTGCAAAACTCGGGAAAATGCAATAATTTTGCATACAAATTCGCAACTTTCTATTCAGACTTTTTTATAAAAATTTTGAAAATGAAGTTTTGCAGCCCATAAAAATTTAGTTGATTTTTGGTATTGTTTTTACTGAGAGTTTCTTCCATACAAACTATGGGTGCGTTCCAAAACGTCAAAATACAAAGCATCAGTCTCTTTTATTTCTAAACCGCACTAGAAGAAAAAGTAACTTGCGCAACGTAGTAGAAAAAAAAAGCATCTAACCGTGGTTGCGCACATTTGGCATTAAAATCTACTGAGGTCTAGAAATAAAAGAGACTGATGCTTTGTATTTTGACGTTTTGGAATTCACCCTATGTTCGACATTTTTTTGTATGTGGAAGACACTGTCAGCAAAAAATAAATAATTGCAAAAAATCAACGAAATTTTCTGGTAACTTTAGACTTGCACTTTACTAATTGGCTCAAAAGCTACATTTTCAAAATTTTTCTAAAAGATCTGATTAGAAATTGTGATCAGATGAAAGAGTCTCCGAGCCAATAATTGTGTACGGCACGGTACTTATAAGTAATCTAGGTTTCACGAAAGAAAAAAAATTTGAGTACAAGATAACATTAAAATATCACTCAAATT
>NW_023458556.1:78737233-78741169 GCF_013731165.1 Rhagoletis pomonella
TAAGGGCGGATGCTGTACCCATGGTAGCTGGCGTTTACACTGGGGGTTAAAGAATGAATAATTGCTTGTGCAAAGCTCGACTATCTGGAGATGTAACTATTTCACAAATGAAACCGGTGCACTGAGTGAAAGAAGTTTAGAATTAAAAAAAACGTGCTAAATTTAAAAAACTACGCTTATGAAAGAGCACCAACCCAACTAGAAATATTAAATTCAAATATGCCCATATAAAAATGAAGCGCTTTGCACTTAACGGAAGCTTTTTCATAATTAAGTTAAAAAATATATATTTAAATTCCATGCTGCCTGTAATATGATTTGAACCCTGACCCTCTGGAAATTAACAAATTGTGGCAAGTAACTTTGCGCACTCATCTACAGCCAGACATGTAAATGTGCATTCAAATGCTGAGTTTGAATCAACACCACGCGTGCGTGGTATTGAAGTGTTGTTTTTAAATACGAACATTTTACAACGATAATCAAATAAAAATATTCATGGTTACAATGCGTTTCCTCAGTGAATTCATAAAATTGTAGTTATTTTTGAACTTTTATTCAAATTTGTGCAATTAAATTGAAAACCGGGACATTTAAATGAAACCCGGGACATTTTAAGGTTAGACCGGGACACCGGGACAAATAGTCTAAAACCGGGACATGTCCGGGAAAACCGGGACGTCTGGCAGCCCTATGCATGTCATTTTAACTTATTTAGGTACATACTTATATTAATAATCAACTATCGCTTGTGCAAAATGTGCTAAATTAAAAAAAAATCGCATATGAAAGAGCACCAACCCAACTCGTAATAAATTTAAGTATACAAATTTTAGTATTTAGTATAGAAATATTCAATTGAAATACGCCAATATGAAAATGAAGCGCTTTGCACTTAACGGATGCTTTTTCATAACTAAGTTAAAAAATATATATATTTAAATTCCATGCTGTCTGTAATGAGATTTGAACCCTGACGCTCTGGAAATTAGCAAATTGTGGCAAGCATCTTCGTGCACTCAGCTGCAGCCAGACATGTAAATGTGCATTCAAATGTTCAGTTTGATTCAACACCACGTGTGCGTGGTATGAAAGTATTGTTTTTAAGTACGAACATTTAAAAACGATAATCAAATAAAAAATATGCATGTTTACTATGCGTTATTTCCCCCAGTAAATTCATAAAATTTTTCTTAATATTACAACGCGGTTTTTCTCTCAGTGTAGTAATTTTTATGCAAAATTTGTGCAATCAAATCGAAAATCGGGACACCTAAACGAAACCCGGGACATTTTAAGGTTGGACCGGGACACCGGGACAAATAGTCTAAAACCGGGACATGTCCGGGAAAACCGGGACGTCTGGCAGCCCTAGGCATATTTCATGATATCGATTCGCGGCCCGGCAATTTGCGTTGCATTTCGAACAAATGAGTTGTGGTATTACCATACAAATAAAAAAGTATAGATAATTTTCAGTAAAAAACATTAAATTTAGATTTGATTTCCAGGCTTTATCTATTGGACTTTAAACCTCTCAACACAAAAACATGTAAATACTGACGCGATAAATATTGAACATGTAGCATACTCGCGTGATCCATCAATATTTCGAAATCCATCAATATGGTTCACGATCTTTCGATAAATATTGAACGTGTGGCGCCCAACACTGTGATAAATTAACGCGTAGACTTCCCAGCTATACTTTTCTTCAATATGTTAGTTGTTTTTCCTAAGCGCTGTGTTGCCTGATCAATGCACTTGTTTCTGGTAGTGTTGTCACGCTACACACAACCACAGTACAATTTATCAGATTTAATCCAACTTTTTTAGTCTGACTTTATACACGGCAAACTTATCAAAAGTTACCAAAATAAAAAAAAAAAGTTGCCAAGTTACCAAGCACTCAAAAAGTTACCTATTTTGGTCACAAGTGACCAAATGTGGCAACCGTGGATGTAAATATGTAATATTGATGCGCCTAAAAGATGCAGCGATTTCTATTCTCAAGTTACATACCTAATATAATAATTTTATTTAATTGTACAAAAAAGAGAAATGACTTTGACCAAAAAATTGAAATGGCTCCAAAAAGTTCCATTAGAAACATAATTAGCTCAGTTGCAGTAATTTATTTCTAACTTTGTACAATTTTGCTAATAACATATTTTGTTGTGAAACATTATCTAAAAAATCCTATGCAAATCGATGCATCGATGTATGTACATCGATATTTTTCGATGCATCGAATCAAAGAAAAACATCGATGTATTTTTGCCACTGACCCTAGTCTTTAATTATTAGAGTTCAAACAATCACAACAACAAACGTTTGCCAACTTGAAGTCTCCATTCAGGAAACAAATATTGAAGAAGAAATGTATACATGCATATTCAGAGGTTTCCTTTTCAGTAAGCTGAGATCTTAAAAAGCTCCGATTCTGGGCATCGGTTAAGATATGAAACAAGTAATTCTTTACCAAAAAACAAAACCGACTTCAATTCTCATATAAAAATTTAAGATTACCGTTAATTTCTTCATGATCCAATGATCCGATCTAAACCAAATTAGTATGGGCCCACCTCTGCGGTAACACATTTCCCTAAAAAAAAAAAATATAGAAATCGGTCAACGTGGTTCTAAGTTATGCGGTACATAAAAAAAAACATATTCCGATGAATCGATAATCTTCTCCTTTTTTGAAGTCGGTTAAAAAGAACCCCCAGAACTTGAGTATCTTTTACCAAACAATTGAATGCAACAAACAAGTTTTTAAAAGAGTGGCTGACTTCCAAAACGTATCAATATAATGTTTGGAAACTGTTATTCTACGGTATTCAAACTGTTTGTATATGCAGAGTTGCGACACATATTTTAAATATTCAATATAGCAATGAACAATTTTTCTGAATTTTCCATTTTTAAAACATCAACGGTAACTGTTTGAGATTTGTTCAACATACAAGTCGGCAACCCTGGCGATAACCTAACAGTTCCGATAAGTTCATCGATTTTGCTCTAAGTTTTCTGACATCGACACATCACTGGTTTGCTGTGCATTGAATTAGCTTTTTCTCAGGCAACGAGTACAACCCAATAAAGATTCTTAGAAAAGTAACCCGACTCCTTTTTTAATTCGTGAACATTTTGGTGCCTCCTGATCTCACACGTGGTATTTTTGGAATTCGTTGATCATCGCTTCGAGTGCAATTCATCCGCCATTTCGCTTAAGTTGTCAAGGTTTTCACGTTAACCAATAGCTGGCGAACATCTGCACATAAAATAACGGACCGTAAATTCCAACGATTTTGCGCTGTTGTTGAGCTAGCGAGTTTTTATAACTGCGCGACTACGGTTACGGCAACGCATTCGCCGTTATATATAGATATATATATATTTGGCCGCTACGTGTAACTTCGGCTAGACTATATCCAAATAGCAATGGCTCAACTTAACTTGCGCTCAGCATCTTCGATTCTCAGGATCAAGGGCGAAGTGGAAGCTGAAAATTATGCACCGGACATAGTTGAAATTGATCATACGGTGGAATTGCTTTCCACGCACTTTACTCGTTTCATGGATAACCATATGGTGTTGGTTGGCGCAGCCAAGCCCGAAGAGCTTGCTGTCCACGACGCATTGTTAGCAAAAATGGAACTAGCCTATAGAGTGGTGTCCACTAAACTGCAACGGTTGCGAATGGCTGCAAAGGAAGATGTGGCTTCAGTTCGCAGAATGGCAGAAATGAAGCTTGACCCCATAAAGCTACCAATTTTCGATGGACAACAAGAGAACTGGCTAGTGTTCAAGGATATGTTCGAATCCCTTGTTCACAACCGAGCAGAGTTCGACCCAACATATAAGCTTAGTCGTTTGCGCCAATGCGTAAGGGCGGATGCTGTACCCATGGTAGCTGGCGTTTACACTGGGGGT
>NW_023458556.1:78741269-78742836 GCF_013731165.1 Rhagoletis pomonella
ACTAATATTGTCTCTGCTCAGATGATTGTTGTTGCGAAAATAAATATTAAGTTTGCTGTGTTGTTGGCACTTTCCTTTGGAAAACACTTTCTTTCTAAGGTGACAACTAGGGACACGATATCGAACGGAAAGTATCGATATGGTACTCATTTAAAGTATCGCTGTAAAAATATCGGGTACCCATTAATATCGGAATAAAAAGACTCGATATCCCAAATATCGATGCCAAAATCCAAAAAAAAAATCTCAACATTGGTACATAGTACAAATTTCTCTTCTTTAAAGCCCAATTTATATCGGGAAGAATTTTCAGTCACATGCAGCCTCATTGCGTAAGTCGTAAATTAGGCTAAGTTGTACGACTCGACAACATTGGCATTGTCTACTGTCGTGCCGAAATAAGTAAACGACGAAAAGCGTCGGAAAATATTCAGTGCTACCAAGTTTTCCCGTTTTAATACACTAGTCGAGTGGAAATTTTAGGCAATGAAGTGAAATTAACGATATGATTCGACCCTCGAAAAACGACTTGCATTCTATACGATTCTCGCAATCAGGGTGATTATCTTATTAATTTGAGTTTTAGACATTCGCTACGATACTAGGGTTCTGGTACTCGATTCCAAAAAATATCGCTTTAAAACTATCGAGTAAAAAATATCGGTAAAGAATGGCAAAAGTATCGATATGGTATCGTATCGTATCGAAATTCGTGTCCCTAGTGACAACTGCATTGATGCAAAGAGTGCAGCTGCTAATGGGTTCGCCTCTAAGAGTGTAGAATGGGACTGTGGTACCAAAGACAACTGTAGTGCAATTTGTGGCACTATCACCAAAATATTGGCCTGCAAGGGCACTTGCTACCTCTAGCGGTAGTTGTTGATATGCATCCGAATAACCGTAGTATGATTGTTGTGAATACTCTTCAGAAAATTTTTAATTTGAGCCCTGCATAAAATGATCTGCTGCTGTTTGTACTATTTTAGATATTTTGTAGCACTCCACTTGGCACCAGATTGTTGATGTTAGCAAAGAAACCGCCAGTCTTGCGCTCTCCCTGCCTGAGTTAAAGCGCTGCAAACAATGTGAGTTGTGTTGGTACTGTTGATACGCCTTGAAAAAGGGCTCTACAACTTAAAGGATATATGGTCGGAGCAAAAGGGGCCGATGTTTCGAGTACACAATTACCCCTAGACTGGTCAGCTCCTAGTGCAGGCGGCGTATTTATTTGTAGATTGCTATTGAAGGTCTTTCTGCTGATGCTGATAGAAATTCCGTTTGCGAGCACTATGTATGAACAAAAACCTCTGTTACAATGGGCGCGTTTCTAAGACGTAGCTGTTGTTAAACTGTTGAGTGTTTGTTTTAGAAACGCACAGTTGACTAGTTCCGCTCAGGTCAGCGGTTGTGGATTCGACGCCATTTTTTCCATCATAAAATTATTTCTCTACATGAAGTCATCAATTTAAGTCAAAAATGGGTTTTGCCTTACGTCAGTTTTCATAGTAAATTCAAATAAAAATAATAATTTTTCTCTAAATTGTTTATTAAACTACCATAAATGAAA
>NW_023458556.1:78742936-78759943 GCF_013731165.1 Rhagoletis pomonella
TATGATTTTTGTCGTCCTAATTTCGAATTTCGTACACTGTGCGCCGTTCGGAGTCGACGTAAAACTGCTTTGTGTGACAACATCAAGGCGCACGCCACAAGTCGGAGGAGAAGCTCGGCCAAACACTAACATATGTGTAAGCGCCAATCTATGAAATGAATTATTATTCTTTATATAATTTATATTTTTTTTGCTCAAAAATAATGATAACTTCTTGATTTCCATGGTTTTGATCGAGATTAATGATTATGTTGCGATTTTTATTTCTTCGCGCACGAATAATACTCAGCTTCTGAGTTTTATAATTTCGCTTGAGCATAAGGATTACTTTTGATTTTTATTGTTTTCGCTCAGGTATAATGATTATCTTGCGATTTTTATTTTTTCCGCTCAAGAATAATGATTGCCACCTGATTTTTATTTTCTTTCGCCAAACATAAAACTCAAAACGCTGCGCTACGCTGCGCAAGACGGATTTACTGAAGAGATACGTTCACTCAGCAACCACAAATCTTTCGCTAACAAGTAATTTTTAGCAAAAAAAAAACCGACTTCAACTCCCATATAAAAAAAAAATATATATATATATCTCATGACCCGCTGATCGGATCTTAACCAGATTAGTATGGGACCACCTCTGAGACACTACCTTTCCGATGCAAAAAGAATTATCGAAATCGGTTGACGTGATCCAAAGTTATACGGTAACATAGAGATGAAAATCAAAAAAAAAAAAACATATTCCGACGAGCTGATAACCTCCTCCTTTTTTGGAAGTCGGTTAAAAAGAGCAGCATCCAGGCTCTCGCACCACATTGATGATAGCGGTATCATCCGTGTTGGCGGTCGGCTACAGCACGCTGCTCTGGATTATGACAACAAACATCCAATAATACTTCCAAAATCGCACCCTTTCACACGCACACTCCTTGTCCATCATCACTTCTTTCGGAAGTACAGTACTTTTTTTTCGCTCTTGTACTTCGAAGTACAGTCAAATGTACTTCTTTGCAATATTTTTTACTTCAGGAGGGAGATTTTGTAACCAGTTAGCGAAAATTTTCGGGTAGCTATCGCACATTTTCACGCATGATATATGTAAAAGTTTTGCGTCAAAAAGTGCGATAGGGATTCGAAAATTGTTGCTAACTGGTTTCAGAATCTTCCCCTAGGTCCAGCACTTCTCCGATCTTCTGGACGATCGTCACGTGGCCTGGGCGATAAATTCGTTCAAACCATTAAAGTCGCCGGGGACCGATGACATCATACCTGCGGAGCTGCATATTGAAAGTTTATTTAATAATAATCATAAATGGTCTTTTCAACAACAAACAAATTCATAGAACCATAAATTGAAAATCAAGAATTTAAACAAGTATAAAAACAGACAAGTAAAATACCCTACATATAAAAAATAATAATAAAGTTTTACTAGTCTAAAAAAAATATATGAACAATACAGCTCACCAGTAATACTAAGATTCTTGGCACCTTCACTCGATAAATGCTCTAGTTG
The DNA here is from genome assembly GCF_013731165.1 of Rhagoletis pomonella. Classification (NCBI taxonomy): domain Eukaryota; kingdom Metazoa; phylum Arthropoda; class Insecta; order Diptera; family Tephritidae; genus Rhagoletis; species Rhagoletis pomonella. Next base: position 78,744,453 of record NW_023458556.1, read on the forward strand.
TTGTTGTTGTCGAAGATGTTGACGCTACTACTACGTATGCTGCTTATATCACTAATATTGTCTCTGCTCAAATGATTGTTGTTGCGACTGCTGCGAAAATAAATATTAAGTTTGCTGTGTTGTTGGCTTTTTCCTTTGGAAAACACTTTCTTTCTAAGGTGACAACTGCGTAGATGCAAAGAGTGCAGCTGCTGATGGGTTCGCCTCTAATAGGTCTATTCTGCGCTGGTAATAAAAAGTTTGTAACCGGTAAATAAAGTTCCTGTCAATTTTTAAACCCTTTTCGCATTCTGTGTACTCTTGTAACCATCTCATAAACTGGTAACAAATTATTGCCCCGTGAAATATGCAATGCCAGGATTCTTCATAGCTGAATTGCTGAATATTTTAACTGCATTACTAACGTACCTAGAATCGCGGTGACAAGAACCGGTAACATTTTTTGGTAATACAATTTTCCGGTTACAAAATCTTCGGTAACGTGCAGAATAGACCTGTAAGAGGGAATAGTGTGACTGTGGTACCAAAGATAACGGTAGTGCAATTTGTGGCACTATCACCAAAATATTGGCCTGCAAGGGCACTTGCTACCTCTAGCGGTAGTTATTGATATGCATCCGAATAACCGTAGTATGATTGTTGTGAATACTCTTCAGAAAATTTTTAATTTGAGCCCTGCATAAAATGATCTGCTGCTGTTTGTACTAATTGAGATATTTTGCAGCACTCCACTTGGCACCAGATTGTTGATGTTAGCAAAGAAACCGCCAGTCTTGCGCTCTCCCTGCATGAGTTAAAGCGCTGCAAACGGATCTGTTAACAATGTGGGTTGTGTTGGTACTGTTGATACGCCTTGAAAAGGGCTGTACAACTTAAAGGATATATGGTCGGAGCAAAAGGGGCCGATGTTTCGAATACACAATTACCGATAGACTGAGCAGCTCCAAGTGCAGGCGGCGCATTTATTTGTACATTGCTATTGAAGGACTTTCTGCTAATGCTGATTGAAATGGCGTTTGCGATGCCTATGTATGAACAAAAACCTCTGTTACAATGTCGTTCTGTTGAAGCAACTGCAATGATTGTTGTACTAATTGATGGTTGATTCCCGAAAACTCTCTGCCAATGGCTGTTTAATTCTCTTCTGGCAGGATCGCCAATATATCATTAGCTGATATTTTAATTATTAAATAGATTTAATTTTAATTTTAAGAAGAGAAAATTTTAAGTTTTTAAATATTGAAAATTTATTTAATAATAATCAAAAATTTTCTTTTCAACAACAAACAAATTCATAGAACCATAAATTGATAATCAAGAATTTAAACAAGATAAAAAACATGCAAGTAAAATACTCTACAGTCAGAGGAACCCTTCCGGCATAAAGAGGGGGCCTTCAACAATGTCACTCCGGAGGCAATAGTTATGTATATTCATAATCTGGAGGTTGAAACCAACCGAATAAGGCTTATCTACAGCTTACTTCGTGACAGTACTTGTACTGCCGTAGGGGGGCTATCGGTAAAATGTAAGGTCTCTCGCCCAAATTAATTCATTAGCTCTAGGAAACCAGATTTAAGCCTATATTGTTTCAAGGCTTCACTGGCGCTTAACATACATATGTTGAGCACGGCGCCGGCTATTAGGCTAAGGGAAACCGGGTCCTTTTGTGACATAAAAAAGGAAAAGAAGACGTTTCTCTGCTGCAGCAAATATTTTTATAGGGCACTTTAAAACACATGCCATCTCAAGGGCTAGTGATGTGGGTTCTGAGAGGCCATTGTGCGATTGGTATTCATGCGGTGAGACTAGGAATTTCAACTGTTATTTTTTATCATATGTCAAGAGAAAGATGAAGTGGAATCATCTCCACACTTTCTATTAGACTGTCCAACCCTCACGAGGCTAAGATTTGGCTCGCACTTCTGAACAAACACTGAGCTCTCGGGGATCGAAATTAGCTGCATTCGAAATTTCGTAATCAGCTCGCGTCGTTAACTTAACCCAAACTAGCCTGTACTTCTTTGAGCTATGAAATAGTTGGTCACATTAATCATCACCTACAGAATCATCACGTAGGCCACATGCATTGTTGAATATTTTTCGTCAAAGGTTTTGGCCAGTCCATGGAAAGGTTTTAGCACGCTCTGTCGTCTACAACTGCGTCCGCTGCTCGAAGGCGCAGCCAATTAAATCGAATCAACTCATGGCTGATCTAACAGAGCTTCGTGTTCAACAAAGCCGACCATTCAATATTGTCGGAATTGATTTTTGTGGTCCCTTTTATATACATTTTCGACGTCGTGCTACGGCACCTGTAAGGGCGTATGTATCAATTTTTGTCTGCTTCGTTACTATGGCTGTTCACTTAGAGCTTGTGGAAGATCTCAGCACAAAGGCGTTCTTAAATGCTCTAAGGCGGTTCCTTTCACGACGCGGTTGTTGCGCGGTCATATACAGTGACAACGCGACGTCTATTATATGTATGTTGCGACAAAGAAATTCTCAAGACGAAATATTAAAGATACACGTCGGTGACATTGTCATCTTACAAGAAGAAAACATACCACCTCCACAATAGAAACTCGGACGGATCCCGCAGGTGCATCCAGGCAAAGACGGCGTTACGAGAGCTGTTACGATCAAAACAAACAATAGTGAATTTCAGCGAGCTACCGCTGAAATCAGACGGCTTCCAGTTGAGGGAGCAATAGCCCCTCAAGAGGGGGTGTATGTTAAGTAAATTATGTTTATCCCTTCAATATTTTAAAATGAGTAACCATTTAATAGTCAATCTTGAATTCATAAATATTGTATTTTGAGTTCTAATTGTGGTTTGTTTAATGAAGAAGAATAAACAAGGCTCGCTGTCAAAATCTTCCTATCGCAAGAAAAACGTGCGTGTTTAAATTTCATGACGAATATGGCATCGTAAAATATATTTAACATAGTTAATCGTCTTGGGAATTGAAAGGGCTCAATTCCCCCTAAACAGTAACCGTTCTACCAATTTATACCAAACTCGGTATGATTATTGTGCTTGCCACATAAAAGCAAAACGTTGAAAATTATTGAAATCGGAGTAAAATTACGGCCGCTTTTCATATAACGGTAAATTTCAGAAATGCTTGAAACTTCAATATTTCTAGATTTAAGGACGCTAATTTACTCAAAATTGATACACCTCGGCTTACCATGTAGTGGTAGCTTTCGGTAAGGTGAAAAACATATATTTAATACTTGCGCCGGTTATTTACTATTTTTATTCATAAAAAACTCCTTTTTGGAGGTATTTTCAAATTGATCCAGCTCACGTAAATCTTAATATTTTTCTAAAATATTTTGGTGGAAGTCTTAAAATATAATAGATTTTATAATTTCAATGGAAAGACAGTACCGATTTTTTTTTTATGGGGAGTGATGCAGTCTAATATACACATATTCACAATGTGCAGAATTGCATTGTATTGAGGTTTCCAAAAAACAGTATTGAAGCGAAGGCTTGATTTTATTATACACAAAAATTTCAGACTTATTCCGCTAGGTATGTACTTGACAAAGGGTATGTATGTAATCTATATAATTACGGGTTAGTAAACACTTATATATACGTGCGGAGAGGATGACCGCCAGTTGACAACTTCCCCTAGCTGATGAATTTATTTTCTCCGTTTTCTCTCTCTTTTCGCTCTCTTCGCCTTCGATTTACATGGATGCCAGAACGTGGCGACGGCTAACTCGGCCACAGAGAATGCCAGATTGTGGCGACAGCTTGCATAATAAATAACAGCGAATTGAACAGCGACAGCCAAGGTAATAGTTCGATCGAGTTCGAACATGCCGCCCCCCATGCTGGGACCAGTATAGTCCTCGATTTGGTTTGGGCTTCACGCTGGCGAAGGGGAGAAAGTGTGCCAAGTGCACTATTTGGTTGCAAAATATGGAATGAGTAATTTTGAGTATAAGTGGGTATCGGCAATGGGCACAGCTTAGAGATTGAGCGGTTATACGTTCCATTTTTTGTGCGTACGGTGACTACGCGCACCAGCTTGTCTGATCCGGGATGGAGTTCAATAATTCGCGCCATAACCCACTCATTTGGTGGTAGTCGGTCATCTTTTACTATAACTAAATCATTCAGTTGTAAGTTTGGCTGTATTTTGCACCATTTTGGCCGCGTTTGCAGATGAGCTAACCAATCGGAGGTAAATTTTTGCCAAAAGTGTTGCAACATTCGTTGTGTTTGAGTAAAGTGTTGACTAAGTGAAACGTTTGGTGCTGCTGAAGTAACGGGCGGTGACAGAAGCGGGCTCCCGATGAGAAAATGCCCGGGAGTGAGCACCATCAAATCATCTGGGTCCGAAGTCAGCGGACATAGTGGCCGAGAGTTAAGGCATGACTCAATGCGTGCAAGAAGTGTTGATAGCACCTCAAAGGTAAGGCGGGTTCCATTCAGAACCGGCTTTAAGTGATACTTGACGCATTTCACATTGGCCTCCCACAGACCCCCAAAATTGGGGGAGTGAGGGGGGTTGAAATGCCATTGGATGCCGTGATTGGCGATATGTGGGACGACATCTTTTTTCATGTCTTCGAGAAGTTTCCGCTGGCTCACCTGTAACACCTTATCGGCCCCTACAAAATTAGTTCCGCAGTCGCTGTACATATCTTCCCACAGTCCTCGCCGGCCGATGAACCTTTGCAGTGCGAGGAGAAATGCTTCGGATGACATTCCGGTAACCGCCTCCAGGTGAACTGCTTTCGTAGCTAAGCAAATGAAAATTGCAACGTAGCCCTTGTATGTGGTGTTCCCACGGTATCGCGACGATTTTAATTCAATAGCACCAGTGTAATCAACACCGGTTGCTAGAATGGTTGCGGTGGATTGACGCGGTGAAAAGGCAAATCTCCCATTAGCTGTGTGGCTGTAACTGGTTTGTTGCGAAAGCAGATGATACATTTACGCAATTGTTGACGTTTACAATCCAAAATTGCTGTCGAATGTGAGAGATGGTTAGTTGCGGGCCACCATGCAACGTTGTTAAATGCGCGCTGCTGGTGACTAAACCGGTGAAGTGATGACAACTCGGTAGTATAATTGGATGCCTTTGTGAATATGGTAATACCGCTAGTTGAATTCGACCGCGTAGACGAAGGACATCTTGATCATCCAGGAATGGTGCTAAGCTCGTGAGATTGCTATTGGTTGGCAGCGACCCCCTTTCCTGAATGCTTCTTATATCTTTGGAAAACGCTTCCTGTTGAACAAGCTTCACAATCTTAGTTAAACTTTCGTTCATCTCTGCGACTGACAAAGGTCCCATCAAACGCTTAGCAGTTTGCGTACGAGCATTGTAGGCGAACCGAAACATGTAAGTGCACACACGTACCGTTTTATGAAGAGAAGAGTACCGAAAGATCACTTAATCTTCAGCGATAGAAAAGTGCACGTGAAGTTGTTTGCGCTTGACTTCAGCCACTTTCTCTTGCACATCCACTGCTGCGTGGTCAAATTTTGGCCAATCAGCGTCAGCCTGCTTTAGCCAGGGTGGACCAGTCCACCACAGCGTAAATGTCGATAAAGCCGTAGGAGTTAATCCTCGAGTTGCACAGTCGGCAGGATTTTGAAGCGTATCGACGTGGCTCCACTGATGCGGCGAAGATGCTTGAAGATTTTACTTACTCTATTCGCTACCCACGTTTGCCATCAGTTGGGATCACCGACTAACCAATACAAGACAATTGTAGCGTCGGTCCAATAAAAAATGGGCAAATCTAAAACGTTAGCTTTAAACGACCGTTTGGTCCAGGTTGCCAATTCTGTCGCCAGTACGGCACCGTTCGTTGGTGTTACTCGGCTCTTGGCTATGAGCAAGGTAGTGTAGATTCTATTGTCGGAACGTTCCACACGCAAATAAACACTGGCTGCATAAGCTGCAGTTGAGCCGTCACAAAAGGCGTGAAGTTGTAGCGACTTGATATAAATTGGCTCATATTGTAGCCAGCTGGGAATCTTAATGCAGTGCAGGGTAGATAAGGTGCCTAGACTGTTGCCATTGATCATTTATGTCTTCTGGAAGTTCTTCATCCCACCCGAGGGCCATGCTCTCTTGACGCTCGGTTTTAACCGTGTACATCCACATCGACTTGAGCAGAATTTTCGCCTTTATTATGACAGGTGCAATAAGTCCCTGTGGATCAAACAGCCGAGCAATAGTTGATAGCATAGCACGTTTTGTTGCTGAGAAATCAATTTCAAAGTTAAGTTTGAAAATGAACATGTCATGAATCGGCTGCCCGCACATGCCTAGTGTTTTGACGGTTTCGGTGCTGTTGAAGTTTAAACAGTTGCTCTTGACATGTGCTCCGGAGGAATTCCATCCAGTAAACCGATCGAGTTGCTGCTCCACTTGCGTAAGTTGATACCAGCAGAGAGCAGAGCCGCAGTAACTTGCTCACGAATAGCTATAGCGCCTTCGATGGAGTCACTGCCGGATAGCACGTCATCGACATAAAATTCGTGTTTGAGAACCTCTGCTGTTAGTGGGTGTGACTCCCTTTCATCTTCCGCGAGTTGATGAAGTACACGTATTGCGGTGTATGGGGCCGAGGCCGCTCCAAATGTGACCGTGGTGAGACAGTATTCTTTAATATTTCCTTCGCCATTCCGCCATATGATGCACTGATATTGCGAGTCTTCGGGGTGCATATTGATGCATCTATACATTTTTTGTATATCAGCAGTTAACGCGAATTTATGTTTTCGCCAATTCAAGATTACTGCAGATAAGTCGTTTTGCAGCGCCGGGCCAGTGCACAAAACATCATTCAAAGATCTGCCATTCGTTGTCTTACACGAAGCATCGAAAACGATGCGTAGCTTAGTCGTTAAGCTCTCTTCTTTAAGCACTGCATGATGTGGCAAAACGCACGAGGTCACTGTTGGAGCATTCGCCGGAGTAAAGGCGCAGTGATCTCTCTCCGTTGTTGTAGCAGGCTTAATTTGATTTAATTCGAAGTAGTCATGGATGCATTCGCTGTAAAGCTTGCGTAGTTTCTCGTCGCGTTGAAGTTTGCGCTCTAGGCAATAAAAACGATGTAGTGCTGTTTGCTTAGACTTGCAAAGTGTTTGAGTTTGGTCAAACAAATGCTTTAATGGAAGCCTTACCAAGTACTTGCCATTGGGTTGACGCAAATGTGTTTGCAGAAAATGGTTTTCACACCAGTTTTCTTCGAGAGATGATGCTCGGTCCGCAGGTATTTGTTCATGTTCATAAAACCTTTGAACGAGAGATTCAAGTTGAAGCGTGGAGTGGTGACAGCGAATGCTCGTTGAGCGTTTGAAAACAGGCGTTACATTGCCGGTCAAGATCCACCCCAATTGTGTGCGTTGTACGATTGGTTCGTCGAACCTTCCAATGCGAGTTTCAGGTAACATGATACGAGCCATCATATCGGCTCCGAGGAGCAAGTCTATACGGCGAGATTGGAAATAAGTGGGATCAGCGAGTTGCAGGCCAAGTATGTGTGGCCACTGCTGCGCCACAATTTTCTCACTGGGCAGATGGATCGCGAGCGAATTTAGAACGTAGGCTACGTCTATTGCAGTGTGAAAATCAGGATTGATACATGACCGAAGGCTAAAATTGACAGTGAAGTTACAATGTTTTGAGGGAGTGCCGCTGACCCCGGAGATTTCCGCTGAAGTTCGAGTGCGAGTCAAGCCAACGGATTGAGCGGCGTGTTCCGAGATTATCGTTGCTTCGGAACCATTGTCAATGAGAGCGCGTACGATTGCTGTTTGACTAGTGACATTATTCACTAGATTTACCATTGCAGTTGCTAGAAGAACCTGTCGCGTTAGATTTTCTGTAGTTGTTGTTGCGACAAAAGTAGAATTTGCTGCTTTCGAGGCTGTTGTAGTTGAAATAAATGTGCTTTCGCGTCGGAAAGGCTGAGCTGTGGGATTCAGCTGTGGTTGTGCTGCTGAAGCTCTCTCTGTTGGTGGAGCGGTTTTCGGAAAGTGCAACAAGGTGTGATGTCTTTGTCCACACTGAAGGCAATTTTTTGTGCTGGGACACTGAGAAGCTGTGTGCGAGTTGCTAAGGCAATTTAAACATAATTTGGTGCGGTCAACAACAGTTTTGCGCTCGAAACAGTCCTTAGTCAGGAAAGCCGAGCAACGGCGCAATATATAGGTAATAATAGGTAGCACGAACCTGCCCTTTTTGGTTGGGCAGTTACATGAAAGCTTTTGCTGACTGACTGATTCGATTTCCAACTGCTGCGTTTCTCTGGTAAATGAGCTGACGCATCAATGTGACGCTGCCCGTTTTCGATTACGTTAATCGTAACTAAGCGATCATTCAAAAAACGATTCAAGTGCGGTAAAGGTTGGAATGGAAGTGCCACTACCTAAATGATGTTCCCATGCCTGATGCGTTTCTTTAGGGAGCTGGATTGAGACATAGTAGGCAATCCAGTGGTCACAGTCGGAAATAGGAATTTTTAGTCTCTGGAACTCATTGATGCACACCCTGGCTGCGTTTAGAAGCGCTTTGATGCCATCCGACCGTTCTCTCGTGAGCATAGAGATGCTGAACAGCTTGTTCATGTGGTGCATGAAAAGAAGTCGAGGGTTATTGTACCGCTTTACTATTAACTCCCAGGCTGTAGGATAGTTAGTTTCGGTAAGCTCCATTTGCTGCACATCGAGGTCTTTATCATCAGGTAGCGCCTTTTTCAGAAAATGGAACTTGTGGATCATGCTCAAGCTCAAATTGTTATGAATTAAGCGAATATAGGCATCGTGGAAAGCTGGCCAGTCTGTGTACTTTCCAGTGAATGATGGTAGGGGTAATTTCGGTAGCTCAAGCGATGACGTTTGAATATGCCCTGCAGATGGGTTCGGAGGAGCGTCTTGTGTTGATTTAGGCTGTTGCTCTTCAAAGGCGTCTAACAGTGCAGCACGCATGTCGAAGTAGAGATCCTCGAATTTGGCTGTCGCTGCATCTTTAAAATATGGTGAATCGCGACTCAGAGAAGAGCAAACAAGGGTTTTGTGACCTTCAAAGAATTCTCTATGCAGCAACTCACCCTTATCTAGGCGGACTTGGCAATAGGTTTTCGTTTTCCTCGTCCTTTTGAAGTTCTTATAGATTTGCTTGAGACCGTCATAGTGAGCTGCTTGTAATGCCGAGTGTCCATCATCCGTTGCCGGTGGCGAAGCTAACCGATACCCTACTTACTCTCTAAGTATTGACGCAATGCAATGCCGTGATTTAAGCAACCTACAACTATAGCGCACTGGCACACTCACCTGTATGCTGTGTGTGTAGTATGGATTCAGCTTCGATGTCGTCTTTGAACGGAGTTTGGCTTCTTCTCGTGTAGGTGGACGACTTGTTGACCAAAACTTGTTATTTTGGGGTTAGGTGTTGTGACGTCCCCAATTAACACTCTGCCTCTTTACAAACGGCGGTGATGGCAATTTTTTATTTTTTTTATTTATTTTTTTCGCGCATAAGCGTGTTTCCGCCAGCAAATATGAACGTTGTATCTCGGCTTATTTGTGATTGTTGGGTTGGGATGGTCTTCTAACTTAGAATTCCCCTCATGGGCCACCAAATTTATGTGCACATTTGCATTGTATTGAGGTTTCCAAAAAACAGTATTGAAGCGAAGGCTTGATTTTATTATACACAAAAACTTCAGACTTATTCCGCTAGGTATGTACTTGACAAAGGGTATGTATGTAATCTATATAATTACGGGTTAGTAAACACTTATACGTGCGGAGAGGATGACCGCTAGTTGACAACTTCCCCTAGCTGATGAATTTATTTTCTCCGTTTTCTCTCTCTTTTCGCTCTCTTCGCCCTCGATTTACATGGATGCCAGAACGTGGCGACGGCTAACTCGGCCACAGAGAATGCCAGATTGTGGCGACAGCTTGCATAATAAATAACAGCGAATTGAACAGCGACAGCCAAGGTAATAGTTCGATCGAGTTCGAACACACAAGAATATCGAGGGCATATATTCAATACCCTCTATCTGCATTTTTCACAAAAATGAGATTCTGATATAAAAATTCACGAAAGATTTAACTGTCATCGGTGATGTTAATGCTGACCTTGTATAACGCTTGACAGAAGATTTTACTCTTAAATTGCAAAGTCAGAATTAACATCAGTGATGGCACGTAAGTTCCAGATCGGTTCTAACATCACAAAGTTGTTTTTGGGAAAATTCCAGATACAGGGTATTGAATATAAGCTCTCGATATGTACTCTCCATACTGGCGTATTTATACAGCATGGCGACGAATACCTGTTACACAGTTTTTGTTTTTTTTTGAAATAGAGGGTTCCTTTATAGATTTTGTGATTTTATTGTTAATTTTCTGCCGATTTTACTTACATTTTATTAATTAGTTTTAAAATTTTAATCCTTATTTGTATTTGCCAACAGTGTAAACTTTGGAAGATAAGTACATGTGGCACGCAGGTCTTTTTCAGGTGTATTTATTCTTAGACTTTGTATAAAAAAGACAAAGAAAAAGAAAAGCTGTATAGGGTTGGTCGAACGAATGGCCGCCCCAGTCAGCAATTCCGAGTCTATTCGATTTCTGAATATGAGTCCTTATGTTGGTCAAAAGGGGGAATATAAGGGATTCGGAAAGGAGGAAATTAGCCTATGTTTACAGAAGATATGGAATAAATTAACCGACGAACACTTGCGTGCCGATTGCGCTTTACTTGCCTGGTAAACTCAAATAAAGGTTAAAATTTAAAAATAAATTAATAAAATTAAAGTAAAATCTGTGGAAAATTAACAATAAAATACTTTTTTCGCAAAATATATAAAGGACCACTTCATTAAAAAAAAAACAGGGTAACTGTTATTCGTCGCCACCCTGTCCGTTTAATAGTCCAGATTCTTTGTAACTTGCGATTATTCGAAATTCGAATTATCTACGGCGCTCTGTAATTTCGCCAGTAGCAAAATGAAAAATTATATTAAAAAGAGTTTCGAAGTTGTATTTTTTTGCAATTGTCAAAAAACTCGTTATTTGTCACAGTGCAAATATCGTACAAGTTATTTGTATCATGATAATATCCCGAGAACGGATTTTATGGAAATTGCCTTTTTTCTGTTAAAGATATAGAGTATATTCGATTAAGAATGTCCACGATCTAGCTTTCCCTGATTCCATATATACACGTCTGATGATGTCTTTTTTTGCCTTTTTTAAGATATTTGCCTTTTTTGCCTTTTCTAACTTTAATTGTAAAGGGAAGAAAAAAGCCCTGACTCCTGCTAACATGTAAGTTTTAAACGTTCCATATTTAAATTGGATGCCATCGATGTATAATGTGTCGATGCATCGATGTTTTTTTCAAAACTGACATCTGTAGTATACTGAACCGTCATTCCCGTTTTTAACTTCCTTTTATTAGCTCGGGATGTAACCACGGTTCCCACACGACAAAAAAATTTTCTGACCAGAATTTACAAAAAAAATTACCAATTAAAAAACAACATTTTATTATAAAATCAACTGTAAAAACTAGAGGCCGACCGATTAATCGGCATCGGCTAGTAACGGCACAAAATTGAGCATCGGCATCGGCATCGGCATCGGCATTTTTTCGCCGATTCTTTGCCGATTCTTTGGAATTTCTTTTCAAATGTTCAGGTGAAGCGACAGCCAACATTAAAAAGCATTTGCAGACAGCTCACAGAAATGATTTTTTTTTGTTGAAGGTGTTTCACGTCTTTTCCATACAAAAGTATGTGCGACAATTTTCTTTTATATGGAGAACACTGCCAGCAAAAAAAATTGCCAAAAATTAACGGGATTTTATAGCAGCTTGAAACTTGCACTTCATTATACTAGAATGAAATGGTCTACAAAACTGCATACCAAAATTCTGATTAACCCAAATTGTCCCAGATTAATTTTTTTTTAGATTTTTTTGGTTTCACCTATATACAGGCTAAAAGTAGCGTTAAAGTAAAGGAAAAAATATGACTAAAACTTTGGGAGTAGTATAGTTATTCAGTATTTGGTTAAAATACGAAATAATAGAAATATTGTGTATAAGTTTGAATACATTTATTGATAATATATGCATATTCTACGTGCAAAGCGGATGAAGAAGTTAATAAAAAGTAGCAAAACATTTCAAACATAAACCCACATCATATTTTGCACAGGCTACTCGTCCTACAGTTTTACATGCTTCACCAGCACAAAGAAGTTTTTTTGTCAATTTGTATAGGTCAGTGGTGTAGTCACAAAAAGATATAAGGTCCCAGTGTGGAGACCCCGAGGCTAGGTATTTAGCATCGAGCTTCCAAGAGAGTGGGGAGTAAGCTGCTGTGGACGCGCAATGTTAAAGAAAGAGAGAAGAAGGCCAGTAACGCCATTTATGCATGTAAAAGAATGCTGGGAGTCACTTAGGGTTTGTCACCTGCTCTGATGCATTGGTGCTACACGGCAATAGTCAGCCCAATACTGCTCTATGGCGCTTTGGTGTGCTGGAATGCCGCACAAATTCATTATGCCTCGGGTCAATGGCGAAGGTGCAGCGCCTAGCGGCACTGTGCATCGCGGGAGCGCTGAGGTCCACTTCGACGGCTGCTCTTTAAAAACCCTGCTGCGAAATCCGCACGTAGATTGACGGTCATAGGGAAATTAAATTTCAGAACCTTTGGGCAACACTTAATTGGGGCGGGAAGCACAAGCAGCACAGGCTTCATGGCACCTAGCTCTAAGTGGAAACGAACTTTTTGCACAACGATTGAGGAAGAAGGATGGAAATGAAACCTAGCCATAGATCCCTAAACATTTTCACGGACGGCTCTAAAATGGTTACGGGAGTGGGTGCCGGGATTTACTGCCGGGAACTGAACGTCAGGCGGACAATAAGGCTACCTGACAATTGCAGCATATTTCAAGCAGAGGTTTTCGCAATGAGGATAACTACAGAGCTAGCCCTAACCGAAACGACAATTAATTCAAACTTAAACCTATTCCAGGCGGCAATTAAGGCAGTTTCCTGATATAGTACTTCATCCATAAACGTCCCTCGCAGCCGGAAAACCATTGACAAGCTAGACGCTGATAAAAGGCTACATATCTATGGGTTGCCCGGTCACAAGGGAATTTAGGATAATGAAGTGGCAGATGAGAATGCAAAAAACGCCACCAGTCTTCCCTGAAACAGATAAACTACATTTGTATACCACTTCAACACTTGTACAATGAAATATACGATAATATGATTAGGCAGTGCAGAGCTAGATGGAATGAGTTAACCACCTGCAAAACTGCAAAAATACGTACAAACGATTTTTGTTGACACCGTCTCATACATGATGGTATTTTGCGTTGCCATATGGCAACACGGGGTCTAGCGAACATATCAAAATTTGGTAAAAAGAGGAACAGTTGACATTACGCCCCGTGTTGCCATATGGCAACTGACTTAAAAAACACTTAAATTATATAGCATGCACGATTGTTTTTTATTCTTACTTGTTACCAATAGAGTCACTAATGTTTTAACTAATATTTTGTCACTATCATATTTTGTAAATAAAAAAACGCTTTCTTTAAATTCATGCTTACTTCTTCATATATGACATTTTGATCGTTTTTTGTCACTTCTAATTTTGTTTAAAGAACACACTTGCATTACACTCGATAGACAGCAAGGATCTGACGGAAGCGTAAGGGTTTCGAAAGATACAGCTTTTAGGAATTAGTTAACGTACATATAAGCATTTTGAAGTAAGCGATTTTTGTTTTACACCCTCTTAAACATGATGTATTTTGCGTTGCCATATGGCAACACGGGGTCAATTTGGGTTAAAAAGTTTGAAATTTTGGTGAAAATAAGCAGAATTTTTGTAATTTTTGTACAAAGTTTGAAATCTGAATTTATATGGTGTTTGTTGTATACCAGCAAGACTTTTATAAAAAAAAATAATAAACATTAAATAAAAAAGTAAGGTCCTGTGCAAGAAAAAATAAATACTTTTTCTTCACTTTCCAGCCCGACGTTTCGCTGACCTTCTCAGCATCTTCAGGGGCGATTTCTTTATTAAAAACACCAACAAGAATACATACAAACAGATCGTTAGTTGCGAACATAATGAAAAAATGTATAAATTACATGTATAGGTACATAGGATTAATTGGATTCATATGAAAAAACACAATTTTTTAAAAAACATAGTTACTGGACTACGAAATTTTTATATTTTTTTGAACATTAATACATATGTATATAAAACTTACATGTGAAACGATTAAACTATTTTATAAACATCAAAAACTTAAAAATATGCGCATTCATACCAACTCTGTGTGGTACAATTGTCAAATTATTACTAACTATAAACATAATAAATATGCAGCCGCGATGTCGTCAGTGTCCTCTGTTTTGTTTATTGTTCTGTCTCTTTTTTGTAAAATTCGTAAACTTTCTAAGGTATACCTCGCTTTTTCTCTTTTTTCCCTATCCACTATCCTCGCGTTGGGCAAGTCAGCTGTGTGACCACTGGCTAACACATGTTGGGTAAAGCGGTGGTGTTTTTGTTATTCTTAATATCAGCTTCGTGTTCTGCCAAGCGTACACCCATGAACGAAAGACACAAGATCACGCCTTAAGGAAAGAAAGAAAAAAGTTATTTTCTAGCTGTTGAAATCTCGACGCCATCTTTGGTGTAAGAAGTAAACAACGAAGAGAACAAAAAAAAACGCGTAATTGTTGAACGCATGAATAATCATTTTTATTATGCAAATTCTCCTATAAATCATGTCGTTGTGTTAAATTATTCATTCTTTACCTTATGTGTGCACACGTTGTCACAAGCGAAAATTAAGAAAATTGCAGTAAAAAGCCACCACCAAATTGTAAACAACGAACAAATGTAAACAAACGGCTTATGTCAAAATCGCCCTACTTTTTTCATAAGTGCGATTATAACGGGCCACTCTTCTGCTGTCGTGATCTTGTCTTTTTGGTTCATGGCGTACACCCAGTGCCCGTTTTGTTGTGCCAATGTATACTTTATTGCAGTCTTTGTTTTCTCTCCCTTTGCATGTTATTTCGTATACTACATTACCTTGTTGGTGGGAGTCAATTGGCGATTTTGTTCTTGTGAAAATCGAAGACAGCGTGCTATTTGATCTGTAGGCTAATATTGTGTTTTGGTTTTTGTCGTATATTTCGCGGTCAAGTTTTTGGTGGTATTTTGGTACATATGTGACACTATGATATCGCTTTGTATCATTTGCTGTTTTACATGTCGGTATTTGGCTGTGTTTGTTGTCTATTTCTATTATTTTATGTTGAAGTAGGCTCTGTATTAGGTGGTGCGGTAGTTGTTACTTTTTAGAATGTTGCTTATCTTATTTATATTTGTGTCTCTGAATTGTTTGTGGCTTATTGTTAGTACTTTATGTATTAGGTTTT
>NW_023458556.1:78760043-78763033 GCF_013731165.1 Rhagoletis pomonella
TTGCCACATCATGCAGTGCTTAAAGAAGAGAGCTTAACGACTAAGCTTCGATGCTTCGTGTAAGACAACGAATGGCAGATCTTTGAATGATGTTTTGTGCACTGGCCCGGCGCTGCAAAACGACTTATCTGCAGTAATCTTGAATTTGCGAAAACATAAATTCGCGTTTACTGCGGATATACAAAAAATGTATAGATGCATCGATATGCACCCCGAAGACTCGTAATATCAGCGCATCATATGGCGGAATGGCGAAGGAAATATTCAAGAATACTGTCTCACCACGGTCACATTTGGAACGGCCTCGGCCCCATACACCGCAATACGTGTACTTCATCAACTCGCGGAAGATGAAAGGGAGTCACACCCACTAGCTGCAGAGGTTCTCAAACACGAATTTTATGTCGAAGACGTGCTATCCGGCAGTGACTCCATCGAAGGCGCTATAGCTATTCGTGAGCAAGTTACTGCGGCTCTGCTCTCTGCTGGTATGAACTTACGCAAGTGGAGCAGCAACTCGATCGGTTTACTGGATGGAATTCCTCCGGAGCACATGTCAAGAAGCAACTGTTTAAACTTCAACAGCACCGAAACCGCCAAAACACTAGGCATGTGCTGGCAACCGATTCATGACATGTTAATTTTCAAGCTTAACTTTGAAATTGATTTCTCAGCAACAAAACGTGCTATGCTATCAGCTATTGCTCGGCTGTTTGATCCACAGGGACTTATTGCGCCTGTCATAATAAAGGCGAAAATTCTGCTCAAGTCGGTGTGGATGTACAAGGTTAAAACAGAGCGTCAAGAGAGGATGGCCCTCGGGTGGGATGAAGAACTTCCAGAAGACCTAAATGATCAATGGCAACAGTTTCTAGGCACCTTATCTACCCTGCACTGCATTAAGATTCCCAGGTGGCTACAATATGAGCCAATTTATATCAAGTCGCTACAACTTCACGCCTTTTGTGATGGCTCAACTGCAGCTTATGCAGCCAGTGCTTATTTGCGTGTGGAATGTTCCGACAATAGAATCTACACTACCTTGCTCATAGCCAAGAGCCGAGTAACACCAACGAAGCCTCTTACAGTACCACGCATCGAGCTCAGCGGTGCCGTACTGGCAACAGAATTGGCAACCTGGACCAAACGGTCGTTTAAAGCTAACGTTTTAGATTTGCCCATTTTTTATTGGACCGACGCTACAATTGTCTTGTATTGGTTAGTCGGTGATCCCAACCGATGGCAAACGTGGGTAGCGAATAGAGTAGGTAAAATTCTTCAAGCATCTTCGCCGCATCAGTGGAGCCACGTCGATACGCTTCAAAATCCTGCCGACTGTGCAACTCGACGATTAACTCCTACGGCTTTATCGACATTTACGCTGTGGTGGACTGGTCCACCCTGGCTAAAGCAGGCTGACGCTGATTGGCCAAAATTTGACCACGCAGCAGTGGATGTGTAAGAGGAAGTGGCTGAAGTCAAGCGCAAACAACTTCAAGTGCACTTTTCTATCGCTGAAGATTCAGTGATCTTTCGGTACTCTTCTCTTCATAAAACGGTACGTGTGTGCGCTTACATGTTTCGGTTCGCCTACAATGCTCGTACGCAAGCTGCTAAGCGTTTGACGGGACCTTTGTCAGTCGCAGAGATGAACGAAAGTTTAACTAAGATTGTGAAGCTTGTTCAACAGGAAGCGTTTTCCAAAGATATAAGAAGCATTCAGGAAAGGGGGTCGCTGCCAACCAATAGCAATCTCACGAGCTTAGCACCATTCCTGGATGATCAAGATGTCCTTCGTCTACGCGGTCGAATTCAACGAGCGGTATTACCATATTCACAAAGGCATCCAATTATACTACCGAGTTATCATCACTTCACCGGTTTAGTCATCAGCAGCGCGCATCTAACAACGTTGCATGGTGGCCCGCAACTAACCATCTCTCACATTCGACAGCAATTTTGGATTGTAAACGTCAGGCGCGCAGTTAAGCAACAATTGCTTTCGCAACAAACCAGTTACAGCCACACAGCTAATGGGAGATTTGCCTTTTCACCGCGTCAATCCACCACAACGCCCATTTCTAGCAACCGGTGTTGATTACACTGGTGCTATTGAATTAAAATCGTCGCGATACCGTGGGAACACCACATACAAGGGCTACGTTGCAATTTTCATTTGCTTAGCTACGAAAGCAGTTCACCTGGAGGCGGTTACCGGAATGTCATCCGAAGCATTTCTCCTCGCACTGCAAAGGTTCATCGGCCGGCGAGGACTGTGCAAAGATATGTACAGCGACTGCGGAACTAATTTTGTAGGGGCCGATAGGGTGTTACAGGTGAGCCAGCGGAAACTTCTCGAAGACATCAAGAAAGATGTCGTCCCACATATCGCCAATCACGGCATCCAATGGCATTTCAACCCCCCTCACTCCCCCAATTTTGGGGGTCTGTGGGAGGCCAATGTGAAATGCGTCAAGTATCACTTAAAGCGGGTTCTAAATGGAACCCGCCTTACCTTTGAGGTGCTATCAACACTTCTTGCACGCATTGAGTCATACCTTCACTCTCGGCCACTATGTCCGCTGACTTCGGACCCAGATGATTTGATGGTGCTCACTCCCGGGCATTTTCTCATCGGGAGCCCGCTTCTGTCACCGCCCGTTACTTCAGCAGCACCAAACGTTTCACTTAGTCAACACTTTACTCAAACACAACGAACGTTGCAACACTTTTGGCAAAAATGGACCTCCGATTGGTTAGCTCATCTGCAAACGGGGCCAAAATGGTGCAAAATACAGCCAAACTTACAACTGAATGATTTAGTTATAGTAAAAGATGACCGACTACCACCAAATGAGTGGGTTATGGCGCGAATTATTGAACTCCATCCCGGATCAGACAATCTGGTGCGCGTAGTCACCGTACGCACAAAAAATGGAACGTATAAGCGCTCAATCTCTAAGCTGTGCCCATTGCCGATACCCACTTAT
>NW_023458556.1:78763133-78764257 GCF_013731165.1 Rhagoletis pomonella
AGCTGTGGTTGTGCTGCTGAAGCTCCCTCTGTTGGTGGAGCTGTTTTAGGAAAGTGCAACAAGGTGTGATGTCTTTGTCCACACTGAAGGCAATTTTTTGTGCTGGGACACTGAGCAGCTGTGTGCGAGTTGCTAAGGCAATTTAAACATAATTTGGTACGGTCAACAACAGCTTTGCGCTCAAAACAGTCCTTAGTCAGGAAAGCCGAGCAACGGCGCAATATATGAGCCCCACCACATAGGTAGCACGAGCCTGCCCTTTTTGGTTGGGCCGTTACATGAAAGCTTTTGCTGACTGATTCGATTTCCAACTGCTGCGTTTCTCTGGTAAATGAGCTGACGCATCAATGTGACGCTGCCTGTTTTCGATTACGTTAATCGTAACTAAGCGATCATTCAAAAACGATTCAAGTGCGGTAAAGGTTGGAATGGAAGTGTCACTACCTAAATGATGTTCCCATGCCTGATGCGTTTCTTTAGGGAGCTGGATTGAGACATAGTAGGCAATCCAGTGGTCACAGTCGGAAATAGGAATTTTTAGTCTCTGGAACTCATTGATGCACACCCTGGCTGCGTTTAGAAGCGCTGTGATGCCATCCGACCGTTCTTTCGTGAGCGTAGAGATGCTGAACAGCTTGTTCATGTGATGCATGAAAAGAAGTCGAGGGTTATTGTACCGCTTTACTATTAACTCCCAGGCTGTAGGATAGTTAGTTTCGGTAAGCTCCATTTGCTGCACATCGAGGTCTTTATCATCAGGTAGCGCCTTTTTCAGAAAATGGAACTTGTGGATCATGCTCAAGCTCGAGTTGTTATGAATTAAGCGAATATAGGCATCGTGGAAAGCTGGCCAGTCTGTGTACTTTCCAGTGAATGATGGTAGGGGTAATTTCGGTAGCTCAAGCGATGACGTTTGAATATGCCCTGCAGATGGGTTCGGAGGAGCGTCTTGTGTTGATTTAGGCTGTTGCTCTTCAAAGGCGTCTAACAGTGCAGCACGCATGTCGAAGTAGAGATCCTCGAATTTGGCTGCCGCTGCATCTTTAAAATATGGTGAATCGCGACTCAGAGAAGAGCAAACAAGGGTTTTGTGACCTTCAAAGAATTCTCTATGCAGCAACTCA
>NW_023458556.1:78764357-78765420 GCF_013731165.1 Rhagoletis pomonella
TGACGTCCCCAATTAACACGCTGCCTCTTTACAAACGGCGGTGATGGGAATTTTTTTTCCGCGCAAAAGCGTGTTTCCGCCAGCAAATATGAACGTTGTATCTCGGCTTCTAACTTAGAATTCCCCTCATGGGCCACCAATTTTATGTGCAGATTTGCATTGTATTGAGGTTTCCAAAAACAGTATTGAAGCGAAGTCTTGATTTTATTATATACAAAAACTTCAGACTTATTCCGCTAGGTATGTACTTGACAAAAGCATGTATGTATATCTAGATAATTATGGATTAGTAAACACTTATATATACGTGCGGAGAGGATGACCGCTAGTTGACAACTTCGCCTAGCTGATGAATTTATTTTCTCCGTTTTCTCTCTCTTTTCGCCCTCTTCGCCCTCGATTTACATGGATGCCAGAACGTGGCGACAGCTTGCATAATAAATAACAGCGAATTGAACAGCGACAGCCAAGGCAATAGTTCGATCGAGTTCGAACACAACCTCTAAAAAAATTTCAATTATGGCCATTTTTTAACAAAAATGTATGTTTTTCTTAGGAAAATACATAATGATAGTAAATATTTTTTGCATTTTTTAGTAAACAATATTAAAAAAGCAAATATTTACGCCTGCGTCGATATTTTTTATAATATAAAATATTTAAAAAAGGAAAATTTGGAATAAAAAATCGCGCGATTTTTTATTAAAAATTTTCTCCTGGGCGCTATTTAAAAAAAAGGCATAAGTAAAGAATACCCACCGTTTCGATAGAGAAAAACGAGGAACGGGGTTTAATAGAGTTTTAAATGCTGAGCACACATACAAATTTTATATTGCAGAAATAAAAATTGTGGAAGATATTTAGGGTTAAAGATGAAATTTTGGGTTTCGAAAAGTGTTAATATCTTCGAAATCAATTAACCGTTGAAAAAATAAGGCACCACGTTCGAAAGGTATTTTAAACATCTTTCGTTTGATATACATATTTTGTGAATTTGTATAAGACATTTACTTCTCTTGCAAAAAACACTTGCACTTTTCGCACTTTCTTTTGATGCATTTCA
>NW_023458556.1:78765520-78766649 GCF_013731165.1 Rhagoletis pomonella
GCTGATGACAAAGGCCTTCTAGCAGTAAAAAATGTCCCATTACCAGACAAAATACGCGCCGTACAAAGTTTCTCAGGGTTGTGTTCTTATTTCTGTTATTATCTTCGAAATCAATTAACCGTTGAGAAAATAAGGCACCACGTTCGAAAGGTATTTTAAACATCTTTCGTTTGATATACATATTTTGTGAATTCGTATAAGACATTTAGTTCTTTTGCAAAAAACACTTGCACTTTTCGCACTTTCTTTTGATGCATTTCACGCATTTTTATATACAAGACATTTTTATAAAACACCCAGTAACCATAATAGACATCACTGGGGCGGCAGCCCCAGGTTTACCACACAGAAAGGGAATTCTAGTTACCTCATCCTTTCCCATGGTTACATCACTGGGGCGGTAGCCCCAGTTGGTGCACACCGACCGGAGAATTCTATTTGGTAAGGGTTATAATCCTAAAGCGCGGCCGAAGGCCGTCTACGCAGAAAGGAATTCTACGCAAAAATACTGTGAACGCAAGTAAAAATTGTGATTTTTGGCCATTTTTCTAAAAGCAAATTTCGATCTTTGACCTTCGATATCTCGCTTAATTTTAATTTCTGCAAGTAAATTTTAGTAACGTTATAATCAGCTCAAAAAGCTCTAGCGACTCCTATTTTTAGTTTTTTTCTAGCTATTTAAAAAAAATTAAAAAACCTAAAAAGGGAAAATTTGGGAAAAAAATCGCGCGATTTTTTATTACAAATTTTCGTCTGCACGCTATTAAATCGCGCAATTTTTTATTAAAAATTTTCGCCTGCGGCGCTATGTGTTTTGTAATAAAACCCAATATTTTATAAAACTTAAAATGTGGACTCAAAAATGCTGCGATATTACTTTTCAACTTTAAATCGTCTGGCAGCACCAACTTCGGTGTTCAGTTGCAACCCTCGCATGTTTACTACTTCACTGCTTTTATAAATGTTTTATCGTAGTTAAATTAACAAAAATAGCATATTACTTAAAAGAAAATGGTCATGTGCATTAAAAGTGCTTACATTTAAGTCACATTTATCTATTTCACGCTCTTTTGGATGATAAAATCGATGCAATTAGCATCAACATATTTGGTGAATTTCGCAACTTTAA
>NW_023458556.1:78766749-78769044 GCF_013731165.1 Rhagoletis pomonella
GTTGTTAAAGTTGCGAAATTCACCAAATATGTTGATGCAAATTGCATGGATTTTATCATCCAAAAGAGCGTGAAATAGATAAATGTGACTTAGATGTAAGCACTTTTAATGCACATGACCATTTTCTTTTAAGTAATATGCTATTTTTGTTTCTTTAACTACAATAAAACATTTATAAAAGCAATGAAGTAGTAAATATGGGAGGGTTACAACTGAACACCGAAGTTGGTGCTGCCAGACGATTTAAAGTTGAAAAGTAAAATCGCAGCATTTTTGAGTCCACATTTTAAGTTTTATAAAATATTGGGTTTTATTACAAAACACATAGCGCCGCAGGCGAAAATTTGTAACTAAAAATCGCGCGATTTTTTATTCAAAATTTTCCCTTTTTTAGGTTTTTTAATTTTCTAAAAAATAGGAGTCGCTAGAGCTTTTTGAGCTGATTATAACGGTAAGATCGAAATTTGCTTTTGGAAAAATGGCCAAAAAATCACAATTTTTACTTGCGTCCACAGTATTTTTGCGTAGAATTCCTTCCTGCGCAGGCGGCCTTCGGCCGCGCTTTAGGTTTATAACCCTTACCAAATAGAATTCTCCTTTTGGTGTGCACCAACTGGGGCTACCGCCCCAGTGATGTAACCTTGGGAAAGGATGAGGTAACTAGAATTCCCTTTCTGTGTGGTAAACCTGGGGCTGCAGCCCCAGTGATGTCTAATATGGTTACTGGGTGTTTTATAAAAATGTCTTGTATATAAAAATGCGTGAAATGCATCAAAAGAAAGTGCGAAAAGAACAAGTGTTTTTTGCAAATAACTAAATGTCTTATACAAATTCACAAAATATGTATATCAAACGAAAGATGTTTAAAATACCTTTCGAACGTGGTGCCTTATTTTTTCAACGGTTCAACGGTTCAAGCGGTGATTTCGAAGATATTAACAGTTTTCGAAATCCAAAATTTCATCTTAACCCTAAATATCTTCCACAACTTTTATTTCTGCAATATAAAATTTGTATATGTGTGCTCAGCATTTAAAACTCTATTAAACCCCGTTCCTCGTTTTTCTCTATCGAAACGGTGGGTATTCTTTACTTATGCATTTTTTTAAATAGCGCCCAGGAGAAAATTTTTAATAAAAAATCGCGCGATCTTTTATTCCAAATTTTCCTCTTTTAAATATTTTATATTATAAAAAATGTGGTAGCACCCTTCTGTTCGGGTAATACAGCCGTTTTGATTTGTTTGCTTGTTTACTTTGTTGAAGAAAAGTAGTGAAATGGTTAAACGCGTTTTATATTGTTAAAAAATAAAATAAAATACATTTATTGTACACAAATCACACGTGATCATTGAAAAGATCGTGCATTTATGCAAGTACAAGTGATAGCTGCACTTTTTATATGAAAATTTGCTAATGGAAGTGAAAAAAATTTAAACAACAAATTTCTTAAATACTAGTATTAGAAAAGTGAAAATAGTGAGAATTTATGTAAACATATCTGTTTCTTAGCATCCTCGTAAAGTTTCATGAGAAAATTCGTTATAGTAGGTCCTTATCTTTTCGGACTAAAATCTGAAAAGTGTCAAAATGCAAGAGCGTAAGCCAAATTCGCTCACTAAAAGAGAAGAACAGGAGTATGTTAAGGAACGCAAAAAAAAAACAAACAACACACAACAACAACGGCAACAACAAAGCTAACGTCAAATAAGAATAGAAATGTATGTACAAAACACACTCACACTTTTTAAATTATTCTCGCTTTCTGTGTATTCCCTAATTTCCGTTAATTTAAATTCAGTTGCGTTTGACACTTTTCAAGATTTTGCCAGCAAAAATTCTTCTGACTAAATCTGACTACTTCGGATTGAAGAGTCACTCTCACTGAGTGTTGTACTCTCATTTTTGCTGTCATTTGCGAGTTAAGGAACGCTTTAGGAGTAAATCTGACTACTTCGGACTTTTTCTGACTATTCTGGAAGATAAGGAACGCAACTAATAATTCAACTTGCAGTGAAAATAGAATAAAGGGTGAACACACCAAAACTGCGACACTTTGGGAAGCTTATAACTTACCCAAAACGAATTCAATATTTGAAATTCAAATACCATAAGCTGACCACATGACCTTAGTTGGACGTAGAAGAAATTTCATTTGAATTTGATTCCTAGTTGAGTTAAAAATGGCAACCGAGTTAGAAACGAGACAAACCATTTTGCACGAGTTTATAAATGATCCGGCCTTAAGTACACGTAAAATTGCTAAAAAATTAAAGATTGCACTATTCGACAGTTT
>NW_023458556.1:78769144-78796928 GCF_013731165.1 Rhagoletis pomonella
GAATTAGGGCTGATGACAAAGGCCTTCTAGCAGTAAAAAATGTCCCAATACCAGACAAAATACGCGCCGTACAAAGTTTCTCAGGGTTGTGTTCTTATTTCCGAAGATTTGTTAAAGATTTTCCCACAATTCCAAAACCACTACACGATCTAACTAAAAAAGATAAAACATTCCGATTTGGAGAAGAGGAACCAAAATGTTTCGAAACTCTTAGAATCACCTGTGTTGGCTTTGTATAACCCAAACGACCCCACTGAATTACATTGTGACGCTAGTGCCTTGGGATTCGGCGCGATTCTCATGCAAAAAAAGCATGACAACAAATGGCATCCAGTATTCTACTATTCGAAAAGAACGAGTGAAACGGAATCGAAGTATCACAGCTACGAGTTAGGCCGGTGTTATGCAGAAATTTTGTTTGGCAAACTGCGTGCAATTGTTGTTGCAGCAAACTCGGAGAGAGCGATTTTGGCGACTCTCACAGCAAACAAATTTTTTTTGGTCACACTGCAGCAAATTCGGTGTTGTCATATACAAAAATTTTAGATAATTGTTGTTATACACAAAAATTGCCGTGATTCCGAAAGCCAGAGAACTGAATTCATGCTGTAAGAGCTCCAAAGATTAGGGCACAGTTAATTGCCTATACGATATCATAAAAATATATTAATTTTGCGCGTTATATACATCTGAAATTTTCATTTCGTGATGGCAATAGCCATGAAAACCATAATGAACGTGCAACCCTGTGCCAAACTCGACATAACCACCTCCGAGCAAACTAAGCAGCCGCCATTTAATTTGGCAAACAAAAGTTTATCTGCATAACACCGACCTTAGAAACTTAAACTATTATATATGCCCTCGAAAGATTTCGCGTTTACCTTAATGGTGTTAAATTTAACATAGTCACCGATTGTAATGCTCTAACTCTTACGTTAAATAAAAAAAAAACTTAACTCCAGAATAGCTAGGTGGGCTTTAGAGCTCCAAAATTATGTCTACGATTTAGAACATAGGCCCGGAAACCGTATGCAACACGTAGATGCCTTGACTAGATGTAATAACACTAGCAATCGAATCTAACACTTTTGAAGAAAATCTGCTCATTTGTCAAGGAAAAATGCTAGATTAAGGGCAACAAAAGAAAAACTTAAAAAAACTGAACATAACTTTTATGAAATGCGTAATGGGGTCCTGTACCGGAAAAAGTCTAACAATTCACTCCTATTTTGCGTTCCTGAAAATATGGAAAAACATGTCTTATACAAATACCACAATGAAATGGGCCATGTTGGAACAGATAAAAGAACAGAATTAATATTAAAAAGCTCAATAGCTTCCCCAATGTAAAAGTCAAGTCAGGATCGCACATACACAATTGCCTCAATTGCATAGAATTTTTTGCAAAAGGAGGTAAAGAAGAGGGATTATTGCGCATGATAGCTTAAGGTGAAAACCCATTCGAAGTTCTACACATTGACCACTTTGGTCCGTTAGAAGCGGGTAGAGTCAAGAAACACATGTTCGTTATAATAGATGCCTTTACAAAATTCGTGAGATTATATACAACCAAGACCACAAATACCAAAGAGGCAATATTAGCCCTAAAATACTACTTTAGATCGTATAGCCGACCAAAATGTATTGTATCAGACAGGGGCACCTGTTTCACTTCAAATGAATTCAACATTTTTCTCGAAACAAATAATGTTAAACACATAAAACTTGCGGCGGGTTCCCCACAAGCAAATGGGCAAGTCGAACGAGTGTACAGAAGCATAGGACCAATGATAGCGAAACTGATAGATCCTGTTGAGTAAAACGTAGTCTCAGAATTCAGATGTGGTTTATTCAACGACTTAAAAGCGAGTGAGTAACATATATATAAGGAAGAAGGAAAGATGTGGAAATGCATAGGGTTGCCAGAGTTCAATTTCCAACACCCTCACTTATTGAAATATTGGTTACAAAAATATAAAGCAATTCATTTAATTACACGATTAAAAGAACTATGTTAAGATACATTTTTTTTAACTAATTTTCAATACAATTTTTAATACCCATCCCCTTGGCACACGTTAATATTGTTTTGCTTTATACCGCTTTAGTTAAGCAGTCAGCTACCATTTGTTCGGTGGGGATGTATTGAACTGCCACCGTCTTGGCATTGATGTGGTCGCGTATAAAGTGGTGGCGAACGTCAATATGCTTTGACCTTGCACGGAACGAGTCTGTACTCGCCAAAGCCAGAGCGGATTGGTTGTCGCACGCAATTTGGATTGGTTGGCCAATGGACGAATCGATCTCATTGCCAAGTTGTTGTATCCAGATAGCTTCTTGTACAGCCGAGGATAATTCCATGTACTCGGCCTCAGTACTGGAAAGCGCGACAGTTGGCTGCCTCTTGCTGCCCCAGGAAACAGCTCCACCGCACAGTGTAAAAACGTATCCAGTACAAGAACGCCTTTAGTCGATGTCAGAAGCCCAGTCTGCGTCCGAGAATCCAACAAGATCTTCAGAGCTGCTGTAGAGAAGTTTATAATTAACTGTCCCTTTTAGGTACCTGAATATGCGTTTAACAGCGGCCCAATGAGCTTTCCCATGTTTTGCATTGAACCGACTGACATCATTTACAGCGAAAGTGATGTCAGGTCTCGAACCTTGTGCTAAATATAACAGGCTTCTAATTCTTCGTCATAGTCACTCAGCGATAATTTGTGATTAACATCACTTGGCGTTGAAATTGGTTTGCAATTCTCCATCCCAAATCGTTTTAAATTTTCTGAGTATAATTTTGCTGATCCAAATAAATCCCTTCAGCGTCGTATGTTATATTAAAGCCAACACAAGTCTTAGCTACGTCCATGTACTTCACGTTAAATGTTCTGGTAAGTTGATCTTTTAATTTATTTCGGTCATTTGTATCACTCCAAAAAATTAGTATGTCATCAACATATACGGCGACTATTAGTTTCGCATAACGCCTAAAATAAACGCAAGGATCTGCTTTTGATTTAATTAAACCGAAGTCTTGCAACTTTTTGTCTAAGAGCATATTCCACTGCCGGCCACTCTGTTTCAGCCCATAAATAGCCTTTTTTAATTTGCAAATTTTACCGCTGTCGTCACCGCAACCATCAGGCAACTCCATAAATATATCTTCCGACAATTCGCTTTGCTGATAAGCAGTTACAGCATCTAACTGGTCAATTTTGAGGGACAGTTTAACTGATAAAGCGGTTAAAAAACGTATTGATGTGTATCGCACTACGGGGGAAAAAGTTTCATGGTAATCTATTCCAGGTTGTTGTGAACAGCCCTTTGCTACAAGGCGTGCTTTGTGGCGAAATACGTTGTCCTTCTCATCGCGCTTGGTATGAAATACCCACTTCGATTTAATTGATTTACGGTTGTCAGGGAGTTTGCATAACGTCCAGGTTTCGTTTTGCACATGAGAGTTCAACTCGGACTGCATAGCTAACTTCCAATATTCGCAATTGTCGCTGGACATTGCTTCACTTACAGTGATTGGATCGTCGTACATACCTTCTATAGCGGCAAAATGAGAAACATATCCCTGGCTTGCAAAATCGCGCGGAGCCATTGGTCTTGAGGATTTTCGTAAACTTTCTGGTGGAGAAATATCAACATCAGGAACGAACGTATCGTCTGTGCAGTCATCGAATGTATCCTCGCTAGCGACGCGTTGTTATCGTCACTGCTTTTGTGCGGATTTGCATTGTATTGAGGTTTCCAAAAACAGTATTGAAGCGAAGTCTTGATTTTATACAAAAACTTCAGACTTATTCCGCTAGGTATGTACTTGACAAAAAGCATGTATGTATATCTATATAATTACGGGTTAGTAAACACTTATATATACGTACGGAGAGGATGACCGCTAGTTGACTACTTCGCCTAGCTGATGAATTTATTTTCTCCGTTTTCTCTCTCTTTTCGCTCTCTTCGCCCTCGATTTACATGGATGCCAGAACGTGGCGACGGCTAACTCGGCCACAGAGAATGCCAGATTGTGGCGACAGCTTGCATAATAAATAACAGCGAATTGAACAGCGACAGCCAAGGCAATAGTTCGATCGAGTTCGAACATGCCGCCCCCCATGCTGGGACCAGCATAGTCCTCCATTTGTTTTGGGCTTCACGCTGGCGAAGGGGAGAAAGTGTGCCAAGTGCACTATTTGGTTGCAAAATATGGAATGACTAATTTTGAGTATAAGTGGGTATCGGCAATGGGCACAGCTTAGAGATTGAGCGCTTATTCGTTCCATTTTTTGTGCGTACGGTGACTACGCGCACCAGCTTGTCTGATCCGGGATGGAGTTCAATAATTCGCGCCATAACCCACTCATTTGGTGGTAGTCGGTCATCTTTTACTATAACTAAATCATTCAGTTGTAAGTTTGGCTGTATTTTGCACCATTTTGGCCGCGTTTGCAGATGAGCTAACCAATCCGAGGTCCATTTTTGCGAAAAGTGTTGCAACATTCGTTGTGTTTGAATAAAGTGTTGACTAAGTGAAACGTTTGGTGCTGCTGCAGTAACGGGCGGTGACAGAAGCGGGCTCCCGATGTGAAAATGCCCGGGAGTGAGCACCATCAAATCATCTGGGTCCGAAGTCAGCAGACATAGTGGCCGAGAGTTAAGGCATGACTCAATGCGTACAAGAAGTGTTGATAGCACCTCAAAGGTAAGGCGGGTTCCATTCAGAACCCGCTTTAAGTGATACTTGACGCATTTCACATTGGCCTCCCACAGACCCCCAAAATTGGGGGAGTGAGGGGGGTTGAAATGCCATTGGATGCCGTGATTGGCGATATGTGGGACGACATCTTTCTTGATGTCTTCGAGAAGTTTCCGCTGGCTCACCTGTAACACCTTATCGGCCCCTACAAAAATACATACACAGTACATATCGTTGCACAGTCCTCGCCGGCCGATGAACCTTTGCAGTGCGAGGAGAAATGCTTCGGATGACATTCCGGTAACCGCCTCCAGGTGAACTGCTTTCGTAGCTAAGCAAATGAAAATTGCAACGTAGCCCTTGTATGTGGTGTTCCCACGGTATCGCGACGATTTTAATTCAATAGCACCAGTGTAATCAACACCGGTTGCTAGAAATGGGCGTTGCGGTGGATTGACGCGGTGAAAAGGCAAATATCCCATTAGCTGTGTGGCTGTAACTGGTTTGTTGCGAAAGCAGATGATACATTTACGCAATTGTTGCTTAACTGCGCGCCTGACGTTTACAATCCAAAATTGCTGTCGAATGTGAGAGATGGTTAGTTGGGGGCTACCATGCAACGTTGTTAGATGCGCGCTGCTGATGACTAAACCGGTGAAGTGATGACAACTCGGTAGTATAATTGGATGCCTTTGTGAATATGGTAATACCGCTCGTTGAATTCGACCGCGTAGACGAAGGACATCTTGATCATCCAGGAATGGTGCTAAGCTCGTGAGATTGCTATTGGTTGGCAGCGACCCCCTTTCCTGATTGCCTTTGACGTTTGCCATCGGTTGGGATCACCGACTATCCAATACAAGACAATTGTAGCGTCGGTCCAATAAAAAATGGGCAAATCGAAAACGTTAGCTTTAAACAACCGTTTGGTCCAGGTTGCCAATTCTGTCGCCAGTACGGCACCGCTGAGCTCGATGCGTGGTACTGTAAGAGGCTTCGTTGGTGTTACTCGGCTCTTGGCTATGAGCAAGGTAGTGTAGATTCTATTGTAGGGACATTCCACACGCAAATAAACACTGGCTGCATAAGCTGCTGATGACCCGTCACAAAAGGCGTGAAGTTGTAGCGACTTGATATAAATTGGCTCATATTTATTTATTTATTTATTTAATTAGTCAAAAAACACAATGGTTCATACTGACTACTCACTTAGTGCTAATACAAATCATTCCAAATTAGTGCGAAGATAAATTACGACTAAAATAAAAATTGCTACATTGGTTTATTAAATGCATGAGAGTTAAAAAGATGAATTCAACAGAAGAGTCAACTGATTCTTAGTATTTGGAAAATCAAACGAAATGGAATTCGAGATCTCATTAAATTCGCGAAGCGCCCGTGCAATTGGTGCATTGGATTCATAATTGGTTTTGAAAATCTTAAGGTAAAAAGGGTAAGAGCTTCGTAAAGTTCTTGACGGAATAAGAAAGTTTACGCGTTGCAACAGAAACTCACAATCAATGTTCCCTTGAATTAAATTAAAAACGAAAGACAGCGATAGTATCGACTTCCTGCGTCCAAGCGACTTTAAATTTATTAAAAGCAGGCGGGAATTATAGGATGGAATAGGGTCCAAGAAATTTAAACATCTTAGAGCGAATTTCAGAAACACCTTTTGCACCCGTTCAATTCTTGCTATAGCAAATTGGTGATAAGGTCTC
Organism: Rhagoletis pomonella; assembly: GCF_013731165.1. Classification (NCBI taxonomy): domain Eukaryota; kingdom Metazoa; phylum Arthropoda; class Insecta; order Diptera; family Tephritidae; genus Rhagoletis; species Rhagoletis pomonella. The sequence goes on from NW_023458556.1 coordinate 78,775,571, forward strand.
CAAATGAATGAAGCATATTCCAGCCTGGACCGAACAAACGCAGCAAACAATAATTTAATTGTGTAAGGATCTGAAAAGTTAGCACTATTTCGTCTCACAAAACCTAGAATCGAGTAGGACTTCGAGATAATAAAATTGATGTGACTTGAGAAAGAGAAATGTGAGTCAAAAATCACTCCAAGGTCTTTGATCTCATCCATAGATTGAAGGACATTATTAGAGATATTGTATGACGATTGCAGAGGATCACCAGATTTGGAGTACGTGACTTGACAACATTTTTTAATATTTAAAGATATAAAGGAATTAGTAAACCAACAGGCAAGTTCATTAAGATCGGCCTGAAGCCTAGCTACATCGTTTAAATTTCTTATTGCGGCAAACATTTTCAAGTCATCTGCGTATAATAAGTGATTAGCAAATGAAAAGCAACTGCTTATATCATTTATAAATAGGACGAAAAGTAGAGGACCTAGAACACTTCCTTGATGTACCCCTGAAGTGGCAATGAAAGGAGCAGAGGATTCGCCCCCAATTGTAACCAGACATAGCCTTTCACTTAGATATGATTCCAACCATTGAAGGAAAATCGAATGAAAACCAAAAGAGCCCAATTTACGTAAGAGAATTCTATGTGACACCGTGTCAAAAGCTTTGGATAAATCTGTGTAGATGCAATCTACTTGAAGTCCGGACGAAAATGATTCAATGCAATATTCGCTGAAAAGGGCCAGGTTGGAGACCGTGGACCTGCCTGATACAAAACCATGTTGGTTGGAAGAAATTAAACTTTTCGTAGCAAAGTATACTTTCTCTTTAATTATAGCTTCGAATAATTTGGAAGTAGTCGACAGCTTGGAAATTGGTCTATAGTTTCGTACATCATTCTTTTTGCCACTTTTAAAGATTGGTAGCCACCTGGGAATCTTAATGCAGTGCAGGGTAGATAAGGTGCCTAGAAACTGTTGCTATTGATCATTTATGTCTTCTGGAAGTTCTTCATCCCACCCGAGGGCCATGCTCTCTTGACGCGCGGTTTTAACCTTTTACATCCACACCGATTTGAGAAGAATTTTCGCCTTTATTATGACAGGTGCAATAAGTCCCTGTGGATCAAACAGCCGAGCAATAGTTGATAGCATAGCACGTTTTGTTGCTGAGAAATCAATTTCAAAGGTAAGTTTGAAAATGAACATGTCATGAATCGGTTGCCAGCACATGCCTAGTGTTTTGACGGTTTCGGTGCTGTTGAAGTTTAAACAGTTGCTTCTTGACATGTGCTCCGGAGGAATTCCATCCAGTAAACTGATCGAGTTGCTGCTCCACTTGCGTAAGTTCATACCAGCAGAGAGCAGAGCCGCAGTAACTTGCTCACGAATAGCTATAGCGCCTTCGATGGAGTCACTGCCGGATAGCACGTCATCGACATAAAATTCGTGTTTGAGAACCTCTGCTGCTAGTGGGTGTGACTCCCTTTCATCTTCCGCGAGTTGATGAAGTACACGTATTGCGGTGTATGAGGCCGAGGCCGTTCCAAATGTGACCGTGGTGAGACAGTATTCTTGAATATTTCCTTCGCCATTCCGCCATATGATGCGCTGATATTGCGAGTCTTCGGGGTGCATATCGATGCATCTATACATTTTTTGTATATCAGCAGTAAACGCGAATTTATGTTTTCGCCAATTCAAGATTACTGCAGATAAGTCGTTTTGCAGCGCCAGACCATTGCACAAAACATCATTAAAAGATCTGGCATTCGTTGTTTTACACGAAGCTTCGAAAATGATGCGTAGCTTAGTCGTTAAGCTCTCTTCTTTAAGCACCGCATGATGTGGCAAACCGCACGAGGTCACTGTTGGAGCATTCGCCGGAGTAAAGGCGCAGTGATCTCTCTCCGTTGTTGTAGCAGGCTTAATTTGATTTAATACGAAGTAGTCATGGATGCATTCGCTGTAAAGCTTGCGTAGTTTCTCGTCGCGTTGAAGTGTGTGCTCTAGGCAATAAAAGCGATTTAGTGCTGTTTGCTTAGACTTGCCAAGTGTTTGAGTTTGGTCAAACAAATGCTTTAATGGAAGCCTTACCAAGTACTTGCCATTGGGTTGACGCAAATGTGCTTGCAGAAAATGGTTTTCACACCAGTTTTCTTCGAGAGATAATGCTCGGTCCGCAGGTATTTGTTCATGTTCATAAAACCTTTGAACGAGAGATTCAAGTTGAAGCGTGGAGTGGTGACAGCGACTGCTCGTTGAGCGTTTGAAAACCGGGGTTACATTGCCGGTCAAGATCCACCCCAATTGTGTGCGTTGTACGATTGGTTCGACGAACCTTCCAATGCGAGTTTCAGGTAACATGATACGAACCATCATATCGGCTCCGAGGAGCAAGTCTATACGACGAGATTGGAAATAAGTGGGATCAGCGAGATGCAGGCCAAGTATGTGTGGCCACTGCTGCGCCACAATTTTCTCACTGGGCAGATGGATCGCGAGCGAATTTAGAACGTAGGCTACGTCTATTGCAGTGTGAAAATCAGGATTGATACATGACCGAATGCTAAAATTGACAGTGAAGTTACAATGTTTTGAGGGAGTGCCGCTCACCCCGGAGATTTCCGCTGAAGTTCGAGTGCGAGTCAAGCCAACGGATTGAGCGGCGTGTTCCGAGATTATCGTTGCTTCGGAACCATTGTCAATGAGAGCGCGTACAATTGCTGTTTGACCAGTGACATTATTCACTATAATTACCATTGCAGTTGCTAGAAGAATCTGTTGCGTTGGATTTTCTGTAGTTGTTGTTGCGACAAAAGTAGAATTTGCTGCTTTCGAGGCTGTTGTAATTGAAATAAATGTGCTTTCGCGTCGGAAAGGCTGAGCTGTGGGATTCAGCTGTGGTTGTGCTGCTGAAGCTGTTGGTGGAGCTGTTTTCAGAAAGTGCAACAAGGTGTGATGTCTTTGTCCACACTGAAGGCAATTTTTTGTGCTGGGACACTGAGCAGCTGTGTGCGAGTTGCTAAGGCAATTTAAACATAATTTGGTACGGTCAACAACAGCTTTGCGCTCAAAACAGTCCTTAGTCAGGAAAGCCGAGCAACGGCGCAATATATGAGCCCCACCACATAGGTAGCACGAACCTGCCCTTTTTGGTTGGGCCGTTACATGAAAGCTTTTGCTGACTGATTCGATTTCCAACTGCTGCGTTTCTCTGGTAAATGAGCTGACGCATCAATGTGACGCTGCCTGTTTTCGATTACGTTAATCGTAACTAAGCGATCATTCAAAAACGATTCAAGTGCGGTAAAGGTTGGAATGGAAGTGTCACTACCTAAATGATGTTCCCATGCCTGATGCGTTTCTTTAGGGAGCTGGATTGAGACATAGTAGGCAATCCAGTGGTCACAGTCGGAAATAGGAACTTTTAGTCTCTGGAACTCATTGATGCACACCCTGGCTGCGTTTAGAAGCGCTTTGATGCCATCCGACCGTTCTTTCGTGAGCGTAGAGATGCTGAACAGCTTGTTCATGTGGTGCATGAAAAGAAGTCGAGGGTTATTGTACCGCTTTACTATTAACTCCCAGGCTGTAGGATAGTTAGTTTCGGTAAGCTCCATTTGCTGCACATCGGGGTCTTTATCATCAGGTAGCGCCTTTTTCAGAAAATGGAACTTGTGGATCATGCTCAAGCTCGAGTTGTTATGAATTAAGCGAATATAGGCATCGTGGAAAGCTGGCCAGTCTGTGTACTTTCCAGTGAATGATGGTAAGGGTAATTTCGGTAGCTCAAGCGATGACGTTTGAATATGCCCTGCAGATGGGTTCGGAGGAGCGTCTTGTGTTGATTTAGGCTGTTGCTCTTCAAAGGCGTCTAACAGTGCAGCGCGCATGTCGAAGTAGAGATCCTCGAATTTGGCTGCCACTGCATCTTTAAAATATGGTGAATCGCGACTCAGAGACGAGCAAACAAGGGTTTTGTGACCTTCAAAGAATTCTCTATGCAGCAACTCAACCTTATCTAGGCGGACTTGGCAATAGGCTTTCGTTTTCCTCGCAGTAGAGTCCTTTTTTGAAGTTCTTATAGATTTGCTTCAGACCGTCATAGTGAGCTGCTTGTAATGCCAAGAGTCCATCATCCGTTGCCGGTGGCGAAGCTGGCGGATTGTCTTTGGTAGGAGTCATTGCACCTGTTCCCTAACCGATACCCTACTTACTCTCTAAGTATTGACGCAATGCAATGCCGTGATTTAAGCAACCTACAACTATAGCGCACTGGCACACTCACCTGTATGCTGTGTGTGTAGTATGGATTCAGCTTCGATGTCGTCTTTAAACGGAGTTTGGACTTCTTCTCGTGTAGGTGGACGACTTGTTGAATACAACTTGTTATTTTGGGGTTAGGTATTGTGACGTCCCCAATTAACACGCTGCCTCTTTACAAACGGCGGTGATGGCAATTTTTTTTCGCGCAAAAGCGTGTTTCCGCCAGCAAATATGAACGTTGTATCTCGGCTTCTAACTTAGAATTCCCCTCATGGGCCACCAATTTTATGTGCAGATTTGCATTGTATTGAGGTTTCCAAAAACAGTATTGAAGCGAAGTCTTGATTTTATTATATACAAAAACTTCAGACTTATTCCGCTAGGTATGTACTTGACAAAAAGCATGTATGTATATCTATATAATTACGGGTTAGTAAACACTTATATATACGTGCGGAGAGGATGACCGCTAGTTGACAACTTCGCCTAGCTGATGAATTTATTTTCTCCGTTTTCTCTCTTTTCGCTCTCTTCGCCCTCGATTTACATGGATGCCAGAACGTGGCGACGGCTAACTCGGCCACAGAGAATGTCAGATTGTGGCGACAGCTTGCATAATAAATAACAGCGAATTGAACAGCGACAGCCAAGGCAATAGTTCGATCGAGTTCGAACAGCTTTCAACTTTAGATTTTTCCAATGCCCTCACTGAAACAACATCTATTGGCGGAAGTGAAACAAGTTTCGGTTCTTTCTCCATAAAAACAACATCACGGCTTATTATAATTTTGCTTGTTTCTGGGTCAATGCACCGGCAAGTCGCTATAGCCAACAAATATTAGCTTGGTCAAGTCGCTATAGCCAACAAATATTAGCTTCCTGGCTTTTGAATCCCACTTACGTCTACGTTGTTTTGGGACGTGAACCATTACCGGAGATCCGAAAATTCTCATTTCATTTAAGCTAACATCACACCCTGTCCACAGCTTTTCTGGAATTTTCCCATTTAATGCAGCGCTAGGTGAACGGTTGACGACATATACCGCTGTATTTACAGCCTCTCCCCAATATGACTTGCATAAATCAGCATCAAACCACATGCATTTCGCACGCTCCACAATAGTGCGATTATATCGTTCGGCGACACCATTTTGCTGCGGTGTATAGACAGCAGATGTTTGATGTAATATACCAAACGATTTGCAAATAGACTCGAATATCTCACCAACAAATTCGGTTCCGTTATCTGTGTGTATTGCTTTGATACTTTTGCCACATTGGTTCTCTACATATCGCCTAAAGTTTTCAAAATGATCAGCGACTTCAGACTTATTTTTTAGGAAATAGACAAACACGTTGCGGGAGTAATCATCCACGAAGGAGAGAAAATAGCGCGCCCCTCCTATTGATGATGTCTCCATTGGACCGCATAAATCTAAGTGGACAAGCTGCAATAATTCACTAGCGCGCGTCTCCGTATGTTTAAATGGCATTCGTGACAATTTTCCTTTATAGCAGGCCTCGCAATTTGCTAAGTTTTTTCATCTCCACTAAACTCAATATTATTGTTGTTTTTTAGTTTGCATAAATCATTATAGTTTAAGTGGCCGAGGCGACGATGCCACGTCATTATACTCGCTTCTGCATTCACGAGCATACAAGAAGGCGATTGAACATTAAATTAAAAAACGCCTGCAGAGCCATTGGCTTCGGCCACAAGACCACCATTTCTGTCATATATTTTGCATTGCCCTTTGGTGAAGACGACTTTGTTCCCATTTTGAATCATTTGCGAAACTGACAATAAGTTAGAGGTCAGTTGGGGGACGAATAGCACTTGTTTCAATTCAATTTCAGTTTGCCCTACGTTTAGCTTAATGTTACCAATACCTTCAACACTTATTTTCTCATTATTTGCCGTTACTATTTCGCGTATTGACGACAAGTTCAAGGAGCTGAAATTATATTTATATGGTGTCATGTGCTTTGAAGCTCCACTGTCAATGTACCAGCAATAATTATCTTGTTCGGTTTTAGACGATGTGTGAGCGCTCAAAGCCACTTTCCGAACGGTATCGGCGCTTGATTTTTGTAGGGGCTTTTTATGCTCATTGCATTCTCTACTAAATGGCCTTTGCGCCCGCAATTATAGCATTTTAGTTTTTGTTTGTTAAGTTTTGGGTATTTTTTCTTCACACTTAAAAAGGCACTTCCACCATTTGAATTTTTTTCTAAGAGCTTCATTTTAATGTTTTCACCTGTTATTTTCGTTCCGCTACTTTCTATACCCATTATAAAGGGCTTAAAATCGTCACTTAAACCTGCCAACATTATCGCTCCTTGCCACTCGTCGCTTACATCAAAACCAATTCCAGACAGCTTATTTGCAGTGTTGACGAGCTCATTTACATAATTCGCCATTGATTCACAACTTTCGAGGCGTGCTGTGATCAGCTTTCGCAATAAACATATTTTTCGTGTGACTCCGGTGTCTTCGTATAAATTCTGAAATGTTTTCCAGATATCAGCTGCCGTCCTCTGATTTTGTATATGAACGTATATTGATTCGTCGACAGATAAAATAATTTTAGCTCGCGCTTTTCGCAATTTTTTCTCGTCGGTTTCTTTCACGGGATCAGTAACGCTGTTGTGCAGATCGTTCAATTCCGGAATGCTTTCCATAGCAAATTTCCATGTGTGGTAATTTTCACTACCGCGGAGTTTTTCTATCACGTGAGTGTCTGAACTAGCCATTTTTTATTTATTTATTTTTTTTTTAATTTACAACGAACGTATAAAACCGACGATTAACCTACTCGTTTTTAATCTACAATATATTTAAGCAACGTATGCTTTACCACGAATCTAATCCAATTAACAACTTCCCTGTCCTCATACAGTGCATTTTGTTAATGCCCCACGTCCACAGGTTTTTTGTTCTAATATGCTAAAGAACGTCCATATATACCATAACATATAATTTTTATTAATTGTTATATATCGCTTTAACTTGTTTTTGTTATTTTATTTTATGACTCATATGTGACTCATGGACGTAGGACGAAACAGTTTCTTTGCCACGTTCAATGAGTCACATGTGAACACATCGTGTAAAGTTGTTTTTGAGTTACATTTAGGGATGTTCCGATACAAGTAAAGACGAGTATGTACTCGATACTATTGTTTCGATTAAAACTACTTTTTTTACTCGAATCATTGTTTCGATATCTACTTGGTATTGGAGTGCAAGGTGGCAAAGTCTTTCTACCCACGGGTGGACCGGGGGCGGTCTGGGGAGCTCTTGAGACTAAGCAAGCTGCATCTCTCACTATTGGTGGGAGTGCTTACTGGCAGAGTTGGGCATTATTCGAATAAATTGTTATTTAGATAATTATTCGAATAAAGTTTTATCCGTAATATAATTATTCGCTGATAACTCATTCAAGAATAAATTATTCGTGAATAAATTGCTTTCGAATAATTTATTCGTTATTTTATTCGTTATTTTAAATAATGAATAAAAACCCATATTTAATACATTGAGCAACGATTTACTTTTGTTTCTATTGTCATTTTTTGTCAGTTAGTTGAATTCTGTTTACTGGAGCGGTTAGTAAAATTACTGGTATATATACATATATTGTGGTGTTTTATATTTTACAAATGAGTGATCCATTTAACGAAGTTATGGAGTTAGAGATAGAGGCTACGGACAGTGATACTTCTCAGTCAAATCAAATTAGCTCCAACAATTTTCCGGGTTCTAGCGAAAGTGTGGTCAATGTGTCGGGGAATGAAAATTGTGTAAAGATGACACTGACTTTGCTGGATGGCAAATTTTTTAAATTTGTCTCATCTTCCAATGGCAAATCCATTTTGATGGCATGTGTGAAGTGTGAGCCTGATGTTGTAAACATTAAAGGATCCCCAAATTCGTCGTCAAACTTTTTGAGCCATTTAAAGAGAAAACATGGCCAAGAAGCCGTTGAAGAATATCACGATTATGCAAAACAGGTGAGACTAAAAAGACACCGTACGGAAGCTGGAAGCGAGCATTCTACAACTTCAAAGTCAATCATGATTTCCCAACAAAACTTTGAACAGGATTTGGTGCAATTCTTCATCAATTCAATGATTCCCCTGAATGTAGTGGAGGACCCTTTTTTTATAGCCATGTTAAATAATTTGGGTTTGCAAAGCCATGCATTAAATGTAATCAGCCGTAGATCACTGAGCAGAAGAATTGAGGCTGAATATGCGCAACAAATGTCAGAGATCAAATTGACATTAGAATCCGTGCAATACATTTGTACTGTTGTTGATATATGGTCAAGTCGAAAAAGAAGTTTCCTTGGAGTAACTGCTCATTGGATTGATACGGATCTCGACCGCCAATGCAAGACACTAGCTTGCAGAAGGTTTCCTGGAATTCATAATTATAAACGTATTGCGATGATACTGGACGAAATTCAGGCTGATTTCAATGTGAGTCCCGCGAAGATAGTCGCCACAGTGACTGATAATGGTAGTAACTTCATCAAAGCATTCACAGAGTTTGGTGTATCAACTCCAAACTTGGAACTGAGAAATTTAGAAGAGGATGTTTCCGACGAAGAAGATGATGAAGTAATTGGTTCACATGATTTACCATTAGCGTGCCAGTTTAGGTGTGCTGCACATACGCTGAATTTGTGTGCTACCACAGATGCTAATCGAATTCTTAAAACAGGCAATTATACACCTCTATGTGCAATGCATCATAATGCCATAGGAAAATGTAACGTCTTGTGGAATTCTGCTGGACGTCCAAAAACAGCAGAGATCATCCAAAGTGTGTTAGGACATACACTTAGCAAACCTGGCGTTACAAGATGGAATAGCTTATATGACGCAATGAAGCAAATTTACTCTGTCAAAGACAAAAACATTCATTTGCATAGAGCCTTGTGCCTCACAAATTACATCAGCGACGGCGAATATGAATATATAAACGAATATATCACATGTTCTTCTCAAATAGCCGAGGCCTTAGATATATTGCAAGGCGACGCAGCCACGTGTTATGGGCTTTTGATACCATGTTTGATGGATTTACGCAAGAAACTGCAAAAGCTTGAGAGCACTCCGCTGAAGTACTGTCATGAGTTAGCAGTAGTGTACAGACAAAGCGTCGAATGAAGATTTGACGACTTCTTCAAACTGTTTTCGCCTAAAGGTCAACACGCTATAATTGCCACATTATCCTATCCAAGGTTCAAGAACAAATGGTTTACTTGCATTACACCACAGGAACAAAAAACAATTAAAACACTTTTCAAACATAAAATAGCAAGAGAAGTATCCAAAAATATGATTGTGAAAATGAAGTTGCTGCTGATCCAGATAACTCATTTTTTGACTTCGAATCAGACTCGGGAAGCGAAAGTAACTCACAAGTGCAGCAATCACCAAAAACCAGAGCTGACATGATATTATTACAGTATTTTGCCGCGTACTTTCAAAGTTTTAGATAAATACCCTGAAATCAAAACAATATTCCGAAAATATAATACACCATTGCCTTCATCAGCATCGGTAGAACGCGCTTTTCTTATGCCACCATGATAAACCTTCCAAAGTCAAGCAAACTGTCTGACAATATGTTTGAACAGAGAGTAGTCATGAAAACAAATATTAACTGCTTGAAGAAATAATAACGTACCTTACTGTTATTGTAGCTACTTGAAAGCAAATAAATTTCGATTTTATCACAAATGTTACTTGTTTTATTTTCATTTATTATTCGAATAACGAATAAAATAGTTTAATAGTTTAGTCATTATTAATGAATAAAAACTAATTTTTAACACATTGAGCCACCTTTTACTTTTATTTCTATTGGCAAGGATTGTGAGTTAGCTGAATTCTGTTTACTATTTTATCAAGAACACTAGCCCGTTCCCTCTGGTTTCGCGGCCCCTGATAAGATTTTTTGCGTTGGCCAATGCAAGAATAGCGTTGAAAACCAAATATGGGTAAAGTAAAAATTCTTAATTTGGGTTGAACAACTAAAGAGCAGAACCCTTCTCACACATATTTCTGCCAGAAAAATAGCGCTCTGATGCTGTATGCAAGAAAAAATCCCATTCAATGTCATGAGCTTTACCGATGGTCCTATTTCCTACTTTTAAAATATCCAAGAGCTGGTTTCCTAGAGTCTTACTGCTGCAGCAATGACCGCCCGAGCAATTTCATCAAGCGGAGGTAGATGCAAGGTCGCATTTAGGGTGCATGACGACGTGAGACATCGTAAATTCGTATAATATAAACATAAAAAACAAAGTAGTCCAGACATATGGGGTTTCTAATGATTACGACTGCAGCACCATTATGAATTGCAACCTGATTGTACAATAAATAGGGATTTTCTAAATAACTCAACTGCAGCGCCACCTAGCGGGTCCATTTTTCGCATAAGTATTTTTCATCATGCAGGAAGAGCACATTTTTAATTTTAACGAAATCGGTTCATAAATACGGCTTTTATAAATAACTCGGCTCCATCGCCACCAAGGAGTTTTCTAGTAGCCTTTAATAGGCCTTTATGCGCAGGGAATAACCTCCGAAAATTTGACTTAAATCTATCCAGGGGTTTTAGTTAAATCGCAACAACGAAAACGGTTATCATTTTATACATAAGTATATGTACATATCTATATACATATTCAAAGGTGGTTCACCGATGGCTCAAAAACCGACGAAGGGATAGGAGCAGGAATATTTGGCCCTAGGGCTAAGATCTCCATCCCTCTGGGTAACTACCCCAGTATATTTCAAGCGGAGGTTTACGCCATAAGTGTTTGTGTGGAAGTAATTCTGCAGAGACAAGCAAGACTGCAGCATATAGTTATCTGCAGCGACAGTCAGGCTGCATTAAAAGCCATATCCTCATGTGAGATTAAATGACGAGTGGTATGGGAATGTGTAGCGAGATTAAACACCCTGGGGGAAAACAACACACTACAACTGGTGTTGGTCCCGGGCCACAAAGGCATACAGGGAAACGAGAAGGCTGATAGACTAGCAAGAGAGGCCGCAGCCACTCAACCCATAGGCCCTGAACGCTTCCTTGCATTGGGCCCTAATACAAACAAGGAGGAGTTAAGAACAGCGAAGCCTAATAAAACCACTTTGGGAGAACACGCCTGGGCTAAGACAGGCGAAAGAACTTCTGGGAAGATATAATCCCAAAAGATCTAGGGAACTAATAACCTTTCCGAAGACTAAACTGAGATTCTTAACAGGAATGCTAACGGAGCACTGCAGACTGCGGGCCCATATGCATAACCTGGGGATCAGTGTAAGCGATTTGTGTCGGTACTGAGATGTGATACCAGAAACCCCAGGGTATCTCCTATTGGAATGCGATGCGGTTGCGAGAAGAAGGCTAACACACCTTGGAAGCATGTGGCCAGAGGCTACGCATATACACCCTGTACCTCCCTCGAAACTGCTCGGATATCGGAGCATTGGGATTGGACGATGTCTTGTGATGAGCTCCGAGGGCACAATAGACCTAAGGTCGTAGTGCATAGCCTCTAACAATCTATCTATCTATATACATAAATTACTTCTTTTATTATTATTTTATTCGTTATTCGAATAATTAATGAAGATAATAATTATTCGAATAACGAATAAAGTAATTTATCCGTCATTCGAATAATTTTTTTTTTGAATAAACTAAATTGTTTATTATTTACGAATAACAAGAAAAACAATTTATTCATCTGTTATTCGTTATTCGAATAAATTTTGCCCAACTCTGCTGACTGGTCACTGTGTGATTGGTAACCATGCTGTAAGGCTGAATGTTGTGGATAACCCTTACTGCGCCAGCTGCATGGAGGATAATGAGGTGGAATCATCTCAACATTTGCTGCTCTGGTGCCCCGCCTTTGCGAGCCTAAAGTTTAAGCACCTTGGGTCGCACTTTTTCACGCTCCCGATGAGCTCTCGGGAGTGGACATCAGGCGACTGAAGAGCTTCGTTGTGAGCACGGAGCGTTTCTCCGGCAAAAAGCCATAGGTGTCGTCCTTCCCCCATAGCTTCCTCCCTCTTTCCCCTCCCTGCGTCCCTTTTTACCTCCCCCTTCTGAGGGCATCACAACGGACAGCTTAGTCGAGTCCAAGTGTGCCTCCACATGCGGAGGCAGCCCGCTTACCTAACCCAACCTAACCTATATTTATTGTGCGCTTTTGTTTTTACTAAAAGATAACTTTCAGGAAAAAAATCTCGAAATTTTCTTTTATATATTTTTACGTTAGGTTTTTTTTGCCGTACGTCCACGTATCATTTAAAAAAATATCGCGTACCGTTCACACCAAAAAATTTGTCCGAAATTGTACACAAAAATTAGTCACATGTGACTCATGAGCTTATTGAACTTGTGAACACGCTCTCGTGAGTCACATATGACTCATTGGACAGGGAAGTTGTTAAGCTTGGGACAACTGTTGAGTAAAACGCAGTCTCAGAATTCAGATGTGGTTTATTCAACGACTTAAAAGCGAGTGAGTAACATATACATAAGGAAGAAGGAAAGATGTGGAAATGCATAGGGTTGCCAGAGTTCAATTTCCAACAGATCCCGAAAGAGGGCTCTATTGGGGTACAGTTGTAGAAAATGTCGAATATGCCTTGAACAATACCAAACACCGGTCAATCAATGAGTATCCATCAAAAATGTTATTCGGTGTCGACCAAAAGGGAAAAGTTTTGGATGAATTGAAAGAAAATTTCATTGAGTCGGTAAACGGTAAAAACAAATTGATTTGAAAAAAATTGGGGAAACTGCCTGTCAAAACAACACAAAATCCCAGTTATGCCACCAAAATTATACAAACAAGCGACGAGCAACGTCAAAAACATTGCTTACGGGAGATTATGTAATGATAAAAACTTTGGACTCACACACAGGCCAAGTTCAAGGGACCTTACAAAATTTCCAAAATTTTACGTAACGGCAGATTTGCTTTAGAGGATGTTGATGGCTTTCAGAAATCAAGAATTCCTCATAAGGGCTTTTGGGCAGCGGCAAATATTCGGCCGTGATTAGGAAAAGAAAATCACATACCAATCCATAAATGTATAGCTGGCAACACTTACTCTTGCATGTTCTCATTATACTACCGCGCGCTGTAAGTTCCTACCTATACGTTGAATGTGAATATATGCCGCTCTTCTTGTTCACATAAATAAGAGTCTCATTTTTATATTTATTTATTTGTCGATATTGTTTTTGCGTGTGTAAATATATATTTCGTGTACATAATGTAATATGCCTGCAAGCACCTAAGAGGTCTTCTACAAATTGTCTATGCTCATACAAATCGTAAAAATAGAGTGACATAACTATATAAATGTGTATGCTATACTATATTTAATGTTAAGAGATCAGGAGATCTGAAACATCAGGATGGCCGAATTGTAGTAGTAACTAGCATAATAGGTATTAATTGTAGTGATTGTAGCCTAATGTAACACCCTGTTTAAGTTTAGTCGCGTGTCGATAAAAGTACTATTTCCCTTTGAGGCGCACAGCCGTTGTCTACCTTTTCCTCTCTGTTGCTTTTATGCGCTCTCAAGAAACCCTAGCTGTAAGTCCAACAATGTAATTAGTTACTCGTAAGCATAGGAGGATGGTTCCGTGCGCAGAAGTGGAAAACTTCTGACTGCCATTCACATGGGAGTGGCCAGAAGCGATTCTTGTGCGTACGGTTCAAATCGCAGCTCACAACGTCTGGATATTTATATCCACGTATCCTCTGGGTGGCAACCAAACACCCGTTTGGGAGCGAGCTAAAGTGAGAAGGCGTAAAACTTCGCGTGCGCTGGGTTTGGATCCCGCCACGTTAAAACCCCGCCCAATGAAAAAATCTAAAAAGCCTCGGATGAGACCCCCTTTTTCTGATGACGACCACGGCGAACGTATAAAGGACTATGATTAAAGGGTATGCACCTGGAATATCCGGACCCTTAATGGGGAAGGTGCCTCTGCCCGGCTGGTTGATGTCCTCGGGAAGACAACGGCTGACATCACCACCATACAAGAAATGCGATGGACGGCGCAAGGAAAAATAAGTGTGAAGCCTTGCGACGTCTACTGCAGTTGCCACGTAAAGGAGCGCAAATTCGGTGTTGGATTCGTGGTAGGAGAGGGACTCCGTCGCCGAGTACTGGCGTTCACCCCGGTGGACGAACGTCTAGCCACAATCCGCATGAAAGCTAGATTCTTCAACATCTCGTTCATCTGCGCCCATGCCCCGACGGAAGAGAAGGATGAGGCGTCCAAGGATCTCTTCTATGAGCGCTTGAAACGTACATATGAGCGCTGCCCCCGACACGATGTCAACATCGTGCTTGGCGATTTTAATGCCAAGGTGGGCAAGGAAGGGATCTTTGGCGCCACTGTCGGAAAATTCAGCCTCTACGACGAAACGTCCGATAACGGACTGAGGCTGATCGACTTCGCCGGGGCCCGAACATCCACCAAGCTACATGGCTGTCTCCAGATCGAAAAACTAGAAACCAAATCGATCATGTTATGATAGACGAAAGGCATGCTTCAAGCGTTTTAGACGTACGTACACTCCGAGGGCCAAACATCGACGCGAACCACTATCTTGTTGTAGCCAAGATACGCACCCGCCTCTGTGCAGCAAAAACTGTGCGCCCAACAATGCAAGGAAAGCTTAACGTCGAAAAGCTGCAATCACAACAGACGGCCAATTTATGCGCCACTCGACTCACACACCTGCTCTCTGAGAGCACTCTTCAACAATCCGACATACGCGAGCAGTGGAACCACATTTCCCGATCATTAAGTACCGCCGCCGAAGAAGTAGTTGGATTTCAGCTAGCCCGAAAGAACAACTGGTACGATGAGGAATGTCAAGAAGCCGCAGAGAAAAATGATGCCGCCTATAGGGCCACGCTGCGATCGGGCGCAACGCGAGCCATGTGGGACCGTTATAGGGAACTGAAGAAGGAAGCGAGACGTATTTGCCGCAATAAGAAGAGAGAGGCCGAAATACGTGAGTGCGAGGAGCTTGAGATGCTGGCCGACAGGAAGAACGCCCGAAAATTCTACCAGAGGGTTAGGCGACTTACGGAAGGTTTCAAGACCGGGGCGAACTCCTGTAAGAACAACAATGGCGACCTAGTGACCGATGTCTAGAATATACTTAAATTGTGGAGGGAACACTTTTACAACCTACTGAATGGAAGCAGCGCTGAAGGTAGTGAAGAAGACGAACCCGAGTCGATGATGATGGAGTAGCTGTCCCACCGCCTGACTATGGCGAGGTACGAATAGCGATTACGCGGCTGAAAAACAACAAAGCTGCTGGAGCTGACGGCCTGCCAGCCGAGCTATTCAAGTACGGCGGCGAGGAGCTGATGAGGTGCATGCATCAGCTCGTATGCAGAATATGGTCAGAGGAACGCATGCCCGACGACTGGACTTTAAGTGTGCTCTGCCCAATCCACAAGAAAGGCGACCCCGCCATACGCGCCAACTACCGCGGAATCAGCCTTCTAAGCATAGGTTATAAGGTTTTATCGAGTGTATTGTGCGAAAGACTGAAGCCCACCGTAAACGAGCTGACCACTCAGTGTGGCTTTAGGCCTGGAAAATCCACCATAGATCAGGTATTTAGAATACGCCAAATCTTGGAAAAGACCAGCGGGAATAAGATCGACACACACCATCTATTTGTAGATTTCAAAGCCGCTTTCAACAGCACGAACAGAAGTTACCTTTATGCCGCGTTGTCTGAATTTGGTATCACCGCGAAACTAATACGGCTGTGTAAAATGACGTTGAGCAATACCACCAGCTCCGTCAGAATAGGGAAGGACCTCTCCGAGCCGTTTGATACCAAACGAGGTTTCAGACAAGGGGACTTCATTTCGTGTGATTTCTTTAATCTGATGTTGGAGAAGATAATAAGAGCCGCAGAACTGAACCGCTCAGGCACAATACTTTACAAGAGCGTACAATTGCTGGCGTATGCCGACGACATCGATATTATCGGTAAAAACAAGGGCTACGTCTGTTCTGCATTCTCGGGATTGGATAGAGAAGCAAAGCGAATGGGTCTGTTGGTGAACGAGGACAAAACGAAGTATCTCTTGTCAACACACAAACAGTCAGAGCATACACGTCTTGGCACCCACGTCACTGTTGACAGTTACAAGTTTGAAAAAGTAGACGACTTCGTTTATTTGGGAACCAGCATTAACACCAATAATAATGTCAGCCTTGAAATCCAACGGAGTGATTCTCTTGCCAACAAGTGCTACTTTGGGCTGAGTAGGCAATTGAGAAGAAAAGTCCTCTCTCGTCGTACCAAGATAACACTCTATAAGTCACTCATCATGCCTGTGCTGGTGTATGGCGCGGAGGCATGCACAATGAACGCATCTGATGAGGCGGCTCTTGGAGTTTTCGAGAGAAAGATTCTGCGAAAGATTTACGGACCTTTACGCGTTGGTGATGGCGAATATCGGAGACGATTTAACGATGAGCTTTACAACGATATAGACATAGTGCAGCGAATTAAAATTCAGCGGCTCCTCTGGCTTGGCCATGTCGTTCGAATGGACAGAAACGCTCCTGCTCTGAAAATATTAAACGCGGACTTGGCTTCACTTGGCATTTCCAATTGGCGTCAGTTAGCACAGAAGAGAAATGACTGGCGTGCTGTTTTGGACTCGGCCAAAATCGCTTAGGCGGTTACAGCGCCAATAAAGAAGAAGAAGAAGCATATCATAAGTGTATAGGCTTTGTGTGTACGTATATTGTTTTACCCTGTAGTGCTTGTAACTTGTTAAATATATACTTGTTTAAATATACTTTGAATAACTTTTAAGTTCAATTATTGTTCTTAGCTTTTTATATTTTTCAAAATGAAATTTTGTGATTCATTCAATTTTACTACACCGAATTGTTTAAACTAAATTAAATATAATTTCTTCAATAAAACCAGTTTTTATTGTAAATGAATTTTTGAACTACAAATTGGCGATCCTGCGGGATAAAAAATAAAAGAACCGACAAATCTAAAAACGAAACTGTGACCAACAGCAGATTTTAAAATAGATTATTATTCGATAATTGCTTAGCAAATCGCACGACCAACAAAAACTGAAGTTACAAAAGCGAGCGGAGTAGGATAGCCAAAAGAAAATTGAGTCATTAACAGTAGCAGCTCTTAAAAGAAGTAATAATAAAGTTCCAGCAGCATATCCAGCGGCTATCAACAAAGGCGACACTGTGTGCCAGTCACCGGTCACCAGTCTTCAAGTTACAGCTAACATTGTAAAAAATCGGCATTTAGGTGCAAAAATTAATAAACAACAGAAGCAGCTACGTACTACAAAAGTTATAATAGCAAGCAGTCATCGACTAGCTATTAACCATTGTATAGGCTTACAAGTATGGAAAGCGCCATTTTGTTTGTTTACATTTGAAAACAGCTGAGATCACCTGATTTTCAATTCTCTCATTCTCCGCACAGAGTTACATTCAAGTTTCAGAAAAAAACTTTAAAATCTAAATTGAGAAATATTTTAGAAAAATGTGTTTTTATTCATTTGAATTCATTAAATAAGAAATTAAAAATGCATGCCAAGTCTTGCATTTCCAATAATAACGATAAATGTGTATGTTCCAGGCAATAATTTAAAATATTTGTGAAACTTATCGTTTTGCGCTAAAATACAACAATGTGTGTAAAATTCGTTGTCATTGTTTCTGTTTTGAACATTATATTCGTGCCTGCCGGTGGAAAAGTTAGGTAGATTTGCTTTTATTTTTAAGAAACCATATAATTTAATATATATTTCTTTCCAGAGCTACATACGGACAAGTAAGATGATCATCGTTCCGGCAAAATTGTAATAAACTTGACCGGTCGTTTGAACAAATGGTTTATTTTCGTGTACAAGCAGCCGTGGCCCGAGCGGTGCAAATCGTGGCAGAGAATTATAAGTGATAAGGAAAATAATAGTGCGATAAGAAACTGGAGCTCGGGGAAAACTATAATTTACGTCTCTACGCAGCACCTACGCATGTATGGGTGCATTTGCGATTGTGGCCTAAGCAGTAAAAATTCTGGAGCTTGAGCTCACCCCTTCAGTGCAAAAATTGAGTCTGAGCTTAGACTAATTTTTTATGCATCAGGCCCATTAAATCGCATAAATTGGTTGGAATGGTTGGAAGTGGACCAACTTGCTGCCTTCTCGTCAATTTGGTTACGTTGTGTTGACTACCTCCGGAGGCATTATGGATCTTGAGGAGGCCAGACGGAAACATTTGGGAGGCAAAATGCTAGGATTCTTATTCTAAGCTGGGCACTGGGTATTCACACTTTTGTTAGTGTATTGAAGCTATTGCAGCTGGCAAGAGCAACATGTCTATATTATTTTTTACAAAAATAAAAAGATGAAAGCCACTTAAAATAATGAGTAAATTTGCGTGGAAGAAAATAAAGAATAAAGAAATTTGTATGATGAATATGGGGGAAAATCGTTCGCATCAAAATTTCTATTCTAATTTGTATTTGAATTATGACATCGACAGGGATGCTTTGAAACGTATCTTTTGGAGAGAAATTTTTATAATTCTTGTGATTATTGGTTTATATTAAATAAATTAAAAAAAAAACTTTTTAATGTACCACGCTTTTATAAATGGACTAAAATTAGAAAATAATATTTCTCAGTCCCATAGAACTTGTTTTGATAACTTTTGATTTTGAAATTTTAGCAAAAGTCATTATAAACAATTTATGAGATTGAAAACGAAAAACGTGGAGCGCATGCAATACAAAGCATTAGATTTAATTGACAATATTCCAACTACATATGTACATAACATATACCACGTTTATATGCACGTATTATTTGCAAATAACAATTTGTAAAATAGTAAACTTTGCCGTATAAACGCTGTTATTTTTTTATTTGCAAATAACTAAATCACGCAAATAAGTATTGATTAGTGTTACTATTTGCAAATAAGCGCAAGACGCCCCCAATGTTAGGTTTATTTTCTTTTTCGATGGTCATCTTAATGCCTTTTTATAATCAAGACGTTGCCATTTTTAATTTTATTTTCTTTTTCGATGGTCATATTATTGCCTTTTTATAATCAGGCAATATTAAAAAAGAATTTTTCACCATCGAATAAACAGTGAGTTAAGTATTTGCAAATTATTTTTATTTGCGAATAGCTTACGTATAAACATAGTAATAGAACTAAAATTTCTACAGCAAAAGTACAAATTTGAGATCGATTTTAAGCGGTCGTTATTAATATACCCACATACATACATATATTACTTTTCAATTTTAAATTAGGCCTATTACATGCGCCCCACGCTTTTCATTTTCAATCTCATAAATTGTTTATAATGACTTTTGCTAAAATTTCAAAATCTAAAGTTATCAAAGCAAGTTCTATGGGACTGAGAAATATTATTTTCTAATTTTAGTCCATGTATAAAAGCGTGGTACATTAAAAAGTTTTTTTTAAATATATTTTATACTTTTTAGTCTTGTCTGTATAAAATTTTGCAATAGATACTAAAATAATTAAACTGGCAGTGAAAAGAGAACAGAAGACTATGCAAGCAAAATGTTGTTTGCTCACATTTAGTACATGCCTACATATAGCAGCAATTAATTTGATTTAAAGAAATGGCGTGACGTCCTTTCCGCTGTAGCGTATGTAGTGCATATTTTTAACTTCTTCTGGCGAGGCGACATCTATCTCTAGAGGTTTTCTAATTGTATGTCCCTGATATGATACCTACGACAAGATTGATATCTAGACTAGGCTTGCCATAAATACCTTTGCTATATTTATAGTATATGGTGGGCTGGATATACAACATTGCAAGTTGATAAAAGCGTTGTAAAAATATATTTAGACTACAAGTATGTAATGTACTTTTATTACGAATTGAAACGATTTTAATGAGTATTCATAGCTTCATAGCAGTTACATCAAAATGCATATTTGACAAGAAAGAGTATAAGATTGCCCCGTCATAGTGGCGATGATATTTCTGTACAAAAAGTAAACAAAGCAGAATTGCATGTTAAAAGAAAATGCCAGGGCAGTCAATTTTCTCAATAATAAATTTTTCGATAGTAAACGGGTTTTAATTGTGCTAAATTCTAAAAATATATGATATACAATGACAATTAATAAGAAAAATGTGAAAAAACGGTAATTTTTGTGGAAGTATAAGTGAATTTCAGTGCATTTAAAGTTTCTGATGCGTCGTTTACTTTTAGATCAGAATTATCAAAATCGACGAATTCAAATTAGCGGTACGTCTGACGGTGCCACCCATGATAAAAACATTACAAGGTAAATTCATTCTATCAATTCGTTGGCCATGATTTTTTTCTGACGTTTGCCAACATTTTAAAATCATATAAAATTGAAAATAAAAAAATTAAATTGTTCACAATTGTTGTTGTTTGAAATTTAAAATGACAATGTGTGTGTGTTTCTGAAAAGTAATAAACAGGAAAAGAGTGCACACAAAGTTAATATTTTACCCAAATTCATAAAAAATTAAGAAATCTAATTTTGTATAAAAATGTCACTGTACAGAGCTATATAAATCTATTTTATTTTTTTTAAATAAGACCACTAGCATGTACGGTTTTTATAAATGAATCTTGTAGCGTCACGCTGTATAAATACCTATGTACATATATAGGTTTTGGCTGGCGAAATATGTACTTTTGTCAACTAAGTAAAAAAGCGTTTGAGTAAATTTAACCCCATTAAAAAGTTTTTAAATATTCAATGGCGCAACGCAGCAACTCTTTTTGTTACACGAAACCCTTGAACATGTGCCTGTCATCTATTTCTTCCGTTTCGACATTTCGCTATTTTGCATTTTTTTCATTTTGACGTCATTGGCATTGTGAGATTTTTGAAATTCGTTTTGGTTCGACATTCTGCTATTTCATAATTATTTCATTCTCATGTCATCCATATTCCATTTCGTACCTTCCATTGCCGTTCGCATCGTCGA
>NW_023458556.1:78796938-78803651 GCF_013731165.1 Rhagoletis pomonella
AAAAACAAATTAGCAAAACAAACATACTCACTCAAATATTACATATACATTCACAAATGATCTTTAAAATAATACAGTGGAACATTAAGGCCTTCCTAAACAACTATAATGAACTTAACATGCTAATAAAAGAACAAAATCAGACTTTCCTGTCGTTGCAAGAAACCCATTGCCCTGCGAAATTTTCTCCAATTATACCCAAAAATTATCTCAGCTACTTCCATAACATCCCACAAAACACGACATCCAAGCAGGGTGTAGGTGTACTGATAAAAACAAATATTCCACACAAAATAGTACCAATAAACACACATCTGCAAATAATCGCTGTCGAAATTAACTTAAACCCAAAATTTACAATAATAAATTGTTACATACCTCCGAATCAACAAATTCCCTGCCAACATCTAACTAACCTACTTGCATCCATTCAAACACCAGTTGTCGTGCTAGGAGATTTTAAAAGGTGGAACCCTTTGTGGGGCTCTCCATTGTCCAATCCTCGAGGCCAAATACTTGAAAACATGATAAATGAATCCGAACTATGCGTTTTAAATGACGGTAGACCCACACATTTATCAACACGGTACTTTAACACACTTAGATATCACCTGCTGCACACCGAATTTCCTTCCATTTATCACATGGAACGTTTTAGAAGACCTTTATCACAGCGATCACTTCCCAGTGATATCCACAATAACCCTAGCAGAAGCAAACAGCACTCATTACCCAACAAAAAAGTTTTTATGCGATTTTGCAGAATGGGAAAAATTCAACCAATCTGTGGAATTCGAACTCGAAAAGAGACCATATAGCGATAACCCGAATAAGGAAGCAAATAATATCTCGAAAGCGATTCGAACAGCAGCTAACATATGCATCCGCAAATCTTCAAGTAGTGGCAGAAAACATGTACCCTGGTGGAACTCTGCGGAGTAAGGTCAAAAGACTAACAAATCAGAACACACAGTTTTCAGTAACAGCAATTCAATCTCCTCAACATTTAATTACTCATCCCAAGCTAATAACACAGCATTTTGCCCAGAATTGGTCAGAGTACTCGCTAGACGAAAATTTTCCTGATCAGTTCAGACAAGCAAAATCTCTGCAACAACTTCCCAATCAAACTACCTCAAAAAGTGCAAAGGAATTGGAAGCCGGCATAACAATAGACGAACTGCTTTGTACTTTAAAAACAACCAAAGGCAAAACACCCGGTTTCGATCGTATATCCTACAATATGATTAAGCACCTAAACCTCTCCACAAAAGCAAGACTGTTGACACTTTACAACACCATATTTTCCACAGGTGTCGTCCCCCAAAACTGGAAAGCAGCCACTATCATCCCAATTCCAAAACCCCAAAAAAACAATCAACTGGCTGGATCGTACCGTCCCATCTCGCTAATCTCGTGTCTTTCGAAATTAGTTGAGAAAATAATAGCCACGCGGTTGCTCCGGTACACGGAAAAGATGAAGCTCATCTCATCCAACCAAGTCGGGTTTAGACCTGGTAAAGGATGCATTGACGCTCTGCTGCACATTGATTATCACGTCTCAAAAGCTCTGTCAACACGGAACAACACATCAATCTTATCAATTGACTTTGAGAAAGCATTCGACAGGATAGGATCCCACGTTATCCTAAAAACCCTACACCAATGGAAAGTCGGTCCAAAAATTTTTGGTTTTGTAAAAGCATTTCTCCAACACCGTAAAATTCGTGTAAGAGTAAACGGCATATACTCTAGCCTTTACCCCTTGGCCAATGGTATTCCACAACGTTCACCCCTTTCAGTTCTTCTATTTTCCATAGATTTTAACGAACTCAACTCAATCCTCTGAAATAATAATCGCATCTCACACTGCATATACGCAGACGATTTATGTATATATCCTTTGTAATATCAAAAACAACACCGAATCCAATCAGGTTCTCGAGGACACCTTTAACGAAATAGATGCATGGACATTAAGATCAGGAGCGAAGATATCCTTCGACAAAACCAAAAAACTACACACCTGCGTAAAACACCAATGTTACGCAAACAACCGCAACATAACTCTACAAGCCAATACTATCCAAAACGTTGAAGAACTCCGAATTCCGGGATTAATATTCACCAACAACTACTCCAGGAATCGCCAACTATCTACCCTAAAAAAGCACTACCTAGCGTCAACCTCATCTCATACCTCATATAAAGGATATGTGCATATTAACACCCTAATACACCTCGTAAAAACCATAGTTATCAGCAAAAATGATTATGGTTTATTTCTTTACGGTTCAGCTTCAAAAACCAGCCTTAACACCATAAAGAGTACATATCACAAAGCTATCAGAGCGGCCCTTTTTGCCTTCCGTACCACCCCACTAACAAACCTATTAATCGAATCTGGCCTACCAAAACTCGAAGAACGCATACATACTGTTCGAGCCAAACTGATTCCAAAAATTCTCTTCCAGACAAACTCAATAATAGACAAAGATTCAAAAAGACTGGGGTCGAATCGTGACAGACGTGAACGAGTCGGCAATCGTACGAACACAAATTACGTGATCGTTTAATCGAATGAACAATATCGGATGATAACAATCGAAGGCGAACGAATCGTTATTGTTTATTTGGTTATCGATTATTTTTCACTTCTTCCTTTTTTTAAGTCACAATAGACATTGAAGTGTCAAAATAAGTGAAAAGTAAATAAAGAAAAGCGGTAAAACTAAAATGGATCGGAGCCTTTTATTTTATTTAAGCTCTAGCGAAAGCGAAAATGACGAAAGAGTTGTGCGTAAGACACTTCGGGACAGAAGCAATCCATTGGCTTTATCCAACAACGCGTAAGTAATTGATACATAGGAAATAAATTACCTTCTCTACTCCTATACTTGCAGATTCATCAAAAGATTTCGGTTAAGCAAGGAGGCATTCCAGTATGTTTTATCGAAAATAAACATAAACTGCGATAACACAAAAGCCGTTCCTGCTGTTTTGCAATTTGCTGCAAGCCTTTCGCTCCTTGCAAGTGGTAGCTATTAGCACACAGTTGGTAGCGATTACCTGATAGGTATGTGCCAGAGCACGGTATTAAAATTGACGTCCAACGTCTTAAAAGAAATGGAAAGCCAATTGTGTCCGGAATGTATAAAGTTCCAGCCCAACGAATCTTCAAGATGTAAGGAGTGGTTTGCGGAAAAATATAAAATACCTGGAGGTAAGAAGAAATGCGATCTAATGAAATGCGTAGTGAATCCAAAGTTTTTCTTTTTAGTGGAGCGGCTGCAGCTGAGGGCGTTATTGCATTTCCGTATGATGGAACCGACTGATTACCCTCTACGCATACTTCCAGTCCTGCTGCTTCCACAAGGAGCACCTCAGCTGGAGTTAAAACCTTTTCCTGAAAAGGTCCACCACCTGGCCGCTGTTGGGAGCCTTGTTAAAAGAAAGCTTCCTCTTTGCGTTGTATTTCTGATCAGCAAAAACCTAGATTAAAAGAAAGTTCGTTCATGTTTACTTTCATTAAAAATATCAAAACCTACTTTCTTCCACAGCTTCACATCCTTAATTGGCGGCCCTACAGCATTTAATTGTTTGGTGAGGTTTTCCCACAAACGCTTGGCCGTTGCTTTTCCCTGCGGGCAGTTTGGGAGTAAAATCTTTGCCAAATCAGGGTGTTCGGCCATGAATTCCGCCATGAGTTCCTTCTGCGTTGGGTTTTATTTATAGTAGTTGGTCCTAAAATAAGAAAAATAGCTATAAACTTGTATATGTTTGCACAAATTTTATAATTACTTAAATTTTTCAAAAAATTGTATCAAATTTTGCGCGCGTACGTTCGTCAAATATTAATCGAATGACAGTTCGACGAGTTGCTCGTTCACGACTGTTACTATTCGAGTCCTGGTATCAAACAAGCGACCTCTAAGAACTGTACCAATAATATCAAGAGTACTAGAACTCTGTACTGAATGCAATATCGTAACAAAACTCTACAATTGATAATCATAACCCTCCTTGGAAGATTAAGCAGGCGTCATGGGACTGGTCGTTAAATATATATAAAAAGGAGAGTACTCCGAATTCCACCTTTAAACAACTCTTTTTACAAAAAACAACCGACCTCAAAAAGCACGGATGGACTATCATTTACCCAGATGGTTCCAAAACGAATTCCTCAACAGCGTTTAGTGTTACTACCGAATCTGGTTCTTATTTAAGTATAAAGCAGATGTCTCCTCTTTCCTCAATATTCTCTGCAGAAGCAAGCGCCATTCTAGAAGCTTTGGCACTATATACACATAAAAAGACAAAAGTGGTCATATGCTCCGACAGCTTATCAGTCATACGAGCGGTGAGTAATCCCACCTGTAACAACTGGGAAACCATCAACAATATTAGAGATATGCTAATAAAAAACGGCAACACCGTTATGCTACTTTGGGTCCCAGAACATGCAGGTATCGAAGGAAACTCCCACGCCGATGAAGCTGCGAAATTCGCATGCAACGCACCCATCATCACCGCTCCAAACATAGAAAAAACTGACATAAAACACCACATTCACCAACACCTGAAAGAAAAATCTAAAACACTACTCAGCCATCAACAAAGATATAATCACCTCTATTCCGATTGTCGTAACGACAGTCGTTTGACGAAAAAAAAAAAAAAATGGCATTCCTGTTTTCGTGAGTCGCAGCCATCGGCTTAATCTATTACAAAAAGACATTCCCGTTGACGTTTCGACTCATACAACGACTCAAATAACGTCAAATTTTCTCGTTTGAATTTTTGTGCACGACAAAATAAAATTAATTTAGCTGACAAATTTGTTCTTGTGAAATAACAAAAAATGGTAAGTAGTAAAATTTCTTTAGCTGTACATGCGCAAATATATGTATTTTGACGTTCGAAATTCTTTGTTTTAGTTAAAAGTCACAACCCAAAATCAGTTCGCCCTGTTGGTGCAGGAAATGGAAAAAAATCCGCAATTGGCCAGGGGATTCCATAAAGGCGTCGCGAAGTTGGATGCTAGAAAGGAATGGGACACTATAGCTGAAAAAATGCAATAGCTTGGGACCACCCGTTCGAGATGGGGAAGGCTGGCTAAAGGTGGGTGAATCAGAAATTTGGTATTTCCTACAAATACTTTGTGCGTAATATATAAGTGTTTATATGTATCTTCGTAGGTCTGGGGTGACTTCAAATTTAAAGTAAAGAAGGAAGTAGTTTTCAACAAAAAAGAAAGTCGTGCAACTGGTGGCGGAATAAACAATCAAAAAAGTCTTTCGAGTATGGAAAGCGCAGTGGCAAATTTAATGTGCTTCGAAAGTATGGTAAATCCACCTGGAGCGTCATTTGGTGGTGCAGAAAAAACGAACAATAGCCAAATTTCCGAGGAACTAAATGAAACAGATGAGATCGTTTCGGAGGAAGATGTTGAGCAAGAAAACATTGAACCAGTAGCTAAGAAAACTAGGATTCAGAAAGGAGCTTTGTTAAATAAGCAAATTGATATTCAACAAAACTTTTATGAAGAAATTTCAAGAAAAATGAGGAAAATTGAAAAGCACTTAGAAAGTACCGAGCGATACACCCGGAAAATGTACGAGTTGAAAAAGGAAAAGTTGCAATTGTATAAGTCTGAGTTGAAAATGAAACAGGATAGTATAAAAAAAGCAAACGAATTGAGGGAGATGGAAATTAATATAAAAAAAAAGAAAATGGAAATTGATGAAATAAGAATGGGTTTAAGGTCCTCCTTTTCATAATATGTATCCAGAAATATACATATGTGTTTACACTTGTGATCAGCTAACTAAGTCATAACATTTTGACCAATTTTGGCAATTTTTCTGTTGTTCATTTAATGTTTATTATTTTTCCATAAAAGCTAGCTAATTATAAACCAAATACCACATAAACCAAATTTAAAACTTTGTTCAAAAATTATAAAAAATCTGCAAAGGTTTAGCTTTTTAGTAAGATTTTTTTAGAATTTGTTTGAGTATGCAGTTTAATAACCCATTAAATTCCAGGGTAATAAAGTGCAAGTTTTAAGTTGCTAAAGAATTTTTCCATACAAAATATATTGGACAATTTTTTTTGTATGGAAAAAAATGCGTCACGCAGTCGGAAAAAAAATCAACGCGATTCTTTAGCAACTTAAAACTTGCGCACTATTGCCCTAGAATGTAATGAGCTGTTAAACTGCATACTCGAAAAAATTCAAAAAGTCTGAAAAAATTTAAAAATTAAGCTGAAACGTTGCAGATTTTTTATAATTTGTTACATAATCAGCTAGACTTTTAAAAATCGTCAAAATTGATCAAAACGTTGATGACTTAATTAGCTGATCACAAGTGCATGTGTTTTTACTTTAAACATGTACGTTAGCTCTGCAATATGTAAAAAAATGCGCACATAAACAAAGCCATTTTAGTTTTATTCACATTTTTAAAGCTGACTAGTTTAGTAAAATTAGGAGAACTTAAGCCATCGCTACGTCATTGGTTAAGTGAATTCATAACACAGGTCAACAACGTTTTGTTCTAGGAAAGTGTAGGGTCATTTTCGAAGTAATTTTTTGCGTAGAATCCGAATCCGGGGTTTAAATTTCTCCATCACGTCAGGACTTTGAGATATCCTAACCTAAAAGTGCAAAAAACGCTGTTTTTGCCCATTTTTGAGGTTATGTAGCTACG
>NW_023458556.1:78803751-78815230 GCF_013731165.1 Rhagoletis pomonella
TCGGAATCATGGGAATTCTTCACCTTTGAAAGGCCACGTTAAAATCTCTGCGTACACTACGTTCTTCATCAATGTCATTACTGGTTGTTGTTGTTGTTGTAGCGGCTACAACAACCCCGCCCAGATCGGTTGGTATCTCAGTCGTTGTCGTCAAGTTCCACTAACGGCAACCCTAGGAAGCGTGCAGCTTCTGTGGGATCTGTCCACAGGGACAAGGCCGTTAGGGTTGTCGGGTTCTCCGGGCATGCGAAGAGATGGTTCGAGTCATGTGGGGTCTCTCCGCATGCCGGACATTCGTTCGGCACATCCTCATTCAGCCTACTCAAGTAGGAGTTTAACCTGCTGCAGTAGCCGGAGCGAAGTTGGGCGAGTGTAGTGCGTGTCTCCCGAGGCAGATGAAGCTCTGTCTCGTCAATGTCCGGGGGTGGTATGCCTAGAACGGCATTCACAGGTCTAGATTCTACATAACTCGAGACTGAGTCCCTGTGAATGCCGTTCAGGGCCTGTCTGTACGCTGTCGGGTCCAGAGGTTGCTTAATGAACCTCTGGACTTCGTCCGTCAGTTCATATAGATGCCTCCTGACGTGCCTAGGCGAGGGCTCCTCTGCAAGCAGCTGTCTGTTTGGGTGGCCACTTCTGTGGCTCCCGATCAGGAACTGCTTGCAGAGCATTATGTTGTGCTCCTTAACTGGGAGCATTTGCGCCTCGCTGTGCAAGTGGTGTTCTGGCGACATCAGGAGGCATCCCGTCGCTGTCCTAAGTGCCGTATTTTGTACCGTCTGTAGCTTCGTCCACTGCGTCCTACTAGTCCCTGGCGACCACACTGGCGCTGCGTAGTTCTAAACCGGCCGGCCTATTGCCTTGTATGTTGCCAGCAACGTTTCTTTGTCTTTGCCCCAAGTACTGCCGGCTAGCGACTTGAGGACCTTGTTGCGGCTCTGTACTTTATTGACAATAGCGGTTGAGTGCGCAGAGAAGGAGAGCAGGCTGTCGAATGTTACTCCGAGTATTTTGGGGTTATTCACCGTCGGAATTGGTGTGTCATCGACGTGAATCCCCAGCGGTAGCCTGACCTCCTTCGTCCAGGTTGTGAACAGGGTCGCGGAGGATTTCGTAGGGGAGAGGGCTAGACACTTTGCAGTGAAGAAGCGAGAAAGTTCGGAGAGATAGCCGTTTACTTTCAAACACAGGTCATCAATTCCATTCCCAGTCGCCATGATCGAGCAGTCGTCGGCATAGGAGACAATCGAGACACCCTCTGGTGGTTGAGGGAGCTTTGAAATATAAAAGTTAAACAGTAGCGGGGAAAGGACACCACCCTGAGGAACCCCCTGTTTTATTTTTCGCTGCTTACTCGTTTTGTCTCTAAATGTTACCGACGAATGTCGACCACTCAGATAATTTGCCGACCACCGTTTGAGCCTCTGTGGGAGAGAGGAGGCCTCTATATCTTCTAGCAGCGTGGAATGGCAGACGGTGTCAAACGCCTTTGACAAGTCCAACGCTACTAGAATCGTTCTCTCACAGGGACGGTTGCGGTTAAGGCCACGAGTCATCTGAGTGTTTATGGCGTTAAGTGCTGTTGTTGTACTGTGCACTTTACGGAAACCATGCTGATGCTTCGCTGGGGTCAGGTGGTTTGTGAAGTACGGGAGTAGCAAGGCCTCGAGTGTCTTCGCTACCGGGGAAAGGAGTGTAATCGGACGATACGAATCTCCTTTGTTGGCGGGTTTCCCCGGTTTGAGCAGTGGGACCACTCTCCCCACCTTCCAGATGTCTGGGATGATGAGAGCGGCCATTGACAGGTTGACCTCCGTTAGGTACGCTACCCCCGCAGGACCCAAATTTTTCAGCATCAGCATGCATATTCCGTCGGGACCCATGGCTTTGGAGGCTTTCGCCTTCCCGATGGCCACCTGAACTTCACCGCAAGTGAAAGCAAGGGGGGCACAATTTGTTGGCAGTTTGTGCAGCCTTCTGGTCACTCGACGCTTGGCTTTGTCTACCGGAGGATGCAGTATGAACTGCCGGCTAAAATAGCTCGCGCATCGCTCCGGGTCCGACGAAGCATGGTCGCCGAAGGAAATTTCGACTCTGTCGTCGTGCTTCGTCGGATTAGACAATGAGCTCACGGTTGACCAAAGCTTGCTCACACCGGAGGTGAAATTACAAGTCTTCAGGTGCTCCTCCCACTTCTTCCGCTTATGTACGTTTACAAGTTGCCGAATCTCCGCGTTGAGATCCCTGATACGGGGATCTCCGGGATCGATCTGACGAAGGCTATCACGCTCATCAGCTAGAACAGCCGCTTCGGCAGGGAAGTTTGGACGTGGGTCCGATATACATCCTGCCGGTATGAAGCGAGCTGCAGCAGCAGTGATAGCCCTGCGGAACTTACGTTCACCGAGATGGACGTCGGTTGGTGTGGGGAGCGCTGCGAAGGTGTTTTCAGTAAACTCCGCGTAACCTTTCCAATCAGCTTTGGAAAAGTTGATATAGGTCCGGTGTTTGGCGGAGGCAAAGTCGGTTGGTTTATCAATCGAGATGACTATGGGTAGATGGTCTGATGCTAGAGTCAGCATAGGTCGCCACGTTATGCTCTTTATCAGACCAGCGCTGACTATTGTGATGTCTGGCGAGCTACTGCAGTTACCCATAATCCTGGTGGGTGCGTCGTCGTTCATTGTGCAGAATGTCGAATCGTCTATCTGCTCAGCCAAGTCTGTTCCCCTACGATCGTTTGACAGGCTTGAGTGCCAAAGATCGTGGTGCGCATTAAAGTCACCTACTACCATACGGTTGTCACCTCTGAGGAGCGCACCTATATCAGGGTGATATCCTGCCGGGAAGCAGGTGACAGGGGGTATGTAAATGTTAAATATTTCGAGCTCGACATCGCCTGACCGGATAGCGATGCCCTGACATTCTAGGGTGGTATCCCTGCGGTCGATGTCTGCTTCGATAAGACGATACTGCACGGTGTGGTGCGTGATGAACGCTAAGCCACCACCATTATCTCGCTCGCGATCTCGACGGTGCACATTGTACCCGGCGCAATTCAACAAAGTTGAATTGCTGTGCAGCTTCGTCTCTTGGACCGCAGCTATTAATATACCATGCCGACACATGAAGACGGTTATCTCCTCAATCTTGCTCTGTAGCCCGTTACAGTTGAATTGGAGGAGCTTCATGTGGTTCGGGAGACGTGTCGTGATGTGGGGTGTGAGTGAGGTGTATGTTCTTGCCGCCGTTGGCTGTGTGTGCTGCTGAGGTGGTTGCCGCCCTGTGGTGGTGGTGGGGGGCGTCGCAATTGACGTCTGCGACCGAGCAGCGCAACACGGGCCCTCGAAATTCCCCGTCCAATCTCGCGTGGTACGCAGACCTGAACATGCCCTAAAGTGGCACCAGCCAAGGCAGGTGTTGCACTTGACTGATGTCACATTACGGAATATTCTGGTCTGACATACCGTGCAGATTGTAGGGGGAACCAGGAGTTGTTGGCGGCGGCGTGTGGGTGGTGGTGCAGTTGTGTGTGTTATGTGGTCTGTGGTGGCTATGGTACGGTCTGTGGTGTTATTATGTTGTTGTGTAGTGGCGACTGTGTGTGGTTGCTGTGTGAGTGTGTGGGGCTGCACGGGCGGACTATTGTTTGCCGTGGAGGCTGCTCTGTTTGAGCAACAGGGGGCCACGTAAGACGTGGTCCACTGTCTGTGTGTCCGTAGTCCCGAGCAGACCCTGAGGTGACTCCACCCCTCGCAGGCATTACACTTGACTGAGGTGGAGTTGTGGTATAATCGTCTTCGGCATACACAGCAGGTGTATATTTCTGGCCCAGGGTTTGACTCGATGCCAGCCCTGAGTAGGAGAATGCGTAGTGAATGTTGCCCTATGGACGGACAACTTCTGAGATACTTCGCCGACCTAAACGGGGTTAGATCGCCGAAACAACAGCCCTTGGTCGGGTGAAACCCGAGTCATTCCGGTAGTCGCGTGCAGTTGCAGAGTTTTGGCTGATTAATATTCCGCAACATGATAATTGACACACCTATTTTCAATTTCAGTATGTTCCGTCATCCCTGGAAGATCAATCGAGTTCAAAAACTAAGAAACATTCTTTCGATAAGTTCTCCTTTCGATGTTTCTAAGTTACAAAATTATCAGGCAATAAAATTCGTCTTAATCTCTCATTGACTGGCACCTTTCCGTTCCCAATATCCAGTATTTGTCGCGAGAATACCTCCGCTGCAGTGTATGTATGTTCGCCTTGCCACAATGTTGACTATTTCAGGCAAGCATTTATCTCGCCCGCTGGTGTTAATCGAGAAACTGCAGGCAATGTTTGCGTTAAATCTCCTGAGAGCAACATCAATGCATTCCCGAATGGTTAAACGTTTCCATGCAAATCTCGCGACAATCGATCAAAAACCTCAAGCAATTTTTTGTGTGCCATGGTACACTCATCCCAAACAATGAGTCTAAATTTTTGTAATGCTCTTTCCATACTAGATATTCTGGAAATATTGCGCGTAGGATTGCAGAATTAGCAATTCTTTCACCTGGTAACAATGCCGCAGAAATTCCAGGCGAAGACCTAGCTAAGCATATGTAATTTTTTGAACGAACCGTCCCCAGAATCAATCTGATAAGGAATGTTTTCCTAGTTCCTCCTGGCGCATCCAAGAATAAGGCCCCTAGATATCATTTTCTCCTTATTTTTTGGCGCTGGACCTGGAACGTCGGTTCCCATTCGAATGGCATGTCCAAGCCAACGGTGCCGCTGTATTTTCATTCAAATGGACATAGATTTCGTTGTAAAGCTTATACAACTCATCGTTACATTCTCTGCGATACTCCCCGTCGCCTAGGCGGATAGACCTGTAAATCTTTCGTAAGATCTTTCTCTCGGATACTCCAAGAGCCGCCTCATCGAATTTGGCCATTGTCTAAGCTTCTGCGCCATAAACCAGCTCGGGCATGATGAATGACTTATAGAGTGTAGTTTTTGTACGTCGAGAGAGAACTTTACTCCCGAATTGCCTACTCAGTCCAAAGTTGCACTTGTTGGCTCGAATGATTCTGCGTTGGATTTACATGCTTACAT
The DNA here is from genome assembly GCF_013731165.1 of Rhagoletis pomonella. Classification (NCBI taxonomy): domain Eukaryota; kingdom Metazoa; phylum Arthropoda; class Insecta; order Diptera; family Tephritidae; genus Rhagoletis; species Rhagoletis pomonella. The sequence continues at coordinate 78,808,853 of NW_023458556.1, forward strand.
TATTATCGGTGTTAATGCTGGTTCCCAACTAAACGAAATTCTCTACTTTCTTGAAATTACATAATGTCGATGTCATCGGTATATGCCAGAAATAACACGCGCTTGTAAAAATTGTTCCTGAGTGGTTAGTTCTGCAGCTCTTATTATGTTAACACTTGCATCATGCGATTGTAAATGCCCTTCTGCTTTAGCTTTAATTTGGGAATGTTTGTTTGCGCATATAATATAAACAAACGAAATGGTTTATGGTTAAAATTTAACTGTTTTATAATGTAAGGGAATGGTGATAACAATTTTGAGTTTTCATTATTTCATTTCGTGGGATATTTTTATGTTTTCGTTACGCTTTTTATTTCTTCATTTGTATCAGTAGTTCTTTATTAATTTTTTTCAGTGCGTAATTTGTATTCCAACTCTTCGTTGATAATATGATCACTTCGTTTGATAAGATATTGTAAACTCTCTCTTCATTTAAACTGTCCAGATTTGGATAAGTGAAAACATTAACAAAAAATGTGTCTAGTAGAGCTTTCCCAGACGCTTTCCGTTTACTTTTACACATTGTATAATTCTATTGAGAGTGTTTCCAAATCAAGATTCCTCAAATACCTTTCGTTTTGGACCCATATTGTAACATTTCATTTATTTTATAAATGTAATGTAGTTCTATTTTCAAACAGCTGGCAAACCTTTTCAAACATATTTTCGACTGTAAGTCTTCTTAAAACTCTTTAGTTTGATACCCATATTGCATTATTTCATTTATTTAATCAATGTACCTGAGTTCAAATTTTCAAATAGGTGGCAACCCTCCTTAAAAATATTTCCAACAGTCATGTTTTTTAAACCATGTTTTTTATACCTTTATTATAATAAGTCATTTATTTTATCAATTAAATTGAGTTAACTTTTCAAACGGGGGCAAACCTCTTCCTACATATTTTCGACTGCAAGCATTCTTTAAAATCTATGGTTTATTACCAACATTGAAATTTTTCAATTATTTTATCAATTTAACTGAGCTAAAATTTTCAAATGGGGGCTGCCCTCCTCAAAAATATTTCCTACAGTCTGTTTTTTAAACCTCTTTAATTTGATACCTTTATTGTAATAAGCCATTTATTTTATCAATTATATTGTGTTAAATTTTCCAACAGGTGGTAACCCTCTTCAAACTTATTTTCGGCTGTAAGCCTTCTTAAAAATCTAAAGTTTAATACCCACATTGCAATATTTTATTTATTTTATCAATTTAACTGAGCTAAAACTTTCAAATAGCTGGCAGCCCTCCTCAAAATTAATTCCTGAAGTCATATTTCTTAAGCCTCTTTAATTTGAGATCTATATTGTAATGTCATTTATTTTATAAATTAAACTTAGTTAGATTTTCAAACAGGTGGTAACCTTCCACAAACATAGTTTCGGCTGTAAGCTTTCTTAAAACTCTTTAGTTTGATACCCACATGGCAATATTTCATTTATTTTATCAATTTAACTGAGTTAAAATTTTTAAATAGGTGGCAGCCCTCCTCCAAAATATTTTCAACTATCATCTTTCTTAAACTCCTTTATTTGATACCTGTATTGTAATATGTCGTTTATTTTATCAATTAAATTTAGGTAAATTTTCAAACAGGTGACAATCCTCTTCAAACATATTTTCGGCTGTAAGCCTTCTTAAAACTCTTTAGTTTACACCCACATGGCAATATTTTATTTACGTTATCAATTTAACTGAGTTAAAATTTTCAAATAGGTGGCAACCCTCCTCAAGGGCATTTCCAGCAGTTATCTTTCTTAAACCTATTTAACTTTGCACCCACATTGCAACATTTCATTAATTTTATCAATTTGACTGAGTTAAAATTTTTTAATAGGTGGCAACCCTCGCCAAAAATATTTCCAGCAGTTATCTTTCTTAACCCTCTTTAATTTGATACCCATATTGTAATAATTTATTTATTTTATCAATATAATTGGGTTTAAAAATTTTCAAATAGGTGGAAACCCTCTAATTTTTTGCGATATCATTGGTTCTGGTATTATACCGAATAATACAAAAACAAAATTATTCAAATCGGTTCAGCCGTTCTCGGGTTTTGACGACCGTGACATACGAACACGAAATTTTTATATATATAGATGGCGCCATTTACATTTGAGCCCTCTCATTAAGTTATGGACACTAATTTTTGTGACGTATCTGCTGCTCTCTGCCAAGTAATTATTTTGAAATGCTGCTAAGTTTAGATGTCTTCTTTCGTTTTTAACTATTTTCTTTCAATAATTTTCAACGGGTCGCCATTGTGAAGAGTTTGATGGGTTGTGGTTCTTTAGAATTTATATACACAGTATCTGGTATACCAGTTCATGGAAAGAGGGCTGTAATGGCTCAATGCTAAATCGGGTCAGAATAGAACTGAGCCTTTATATTGCTTTATGAAGGTCAGCAAACGTTATTGCAAACACTGCTTCATATAAATTTCTGGATTTTTAGAGCCCGTAATAATAAATAAAGTGCTCTTCGTGCTACACTGGCAAATGGCTTGCCACACCAAGTATATATTAGGACAAAAAATAACAAAAAACATGGAGCTTGTCCAACATTTTTAGCTTGAAGGCATTTTGGACTCCATTTGTCTTCGCTGCATTATAAAGCTCAGCGCCCCGAATCTGTTTAAAGGATGTTCGACGTATGTTTCCTCGTCCACACATACTTTTTATTGCTTTTTGCAGAAAATTTTCTCCGCAAGCTCACACTTCGCCGAACATATTTCGAAGAATACGTAAAAGTTAAAATAACTAAACTCAATAACGACAAAATACCCTATAAATGTGTATACTTACTTTTATGTACAGTTAGTTTTACGCAAGTGATGAGTAAACATAAGCGACTAGGTTTTTTCGTGTCCATTCTTTATGCTCAGTACTCTAAATAAAACAATGATATTATTGGTTGTTACGAATGACTTTACATACAGCCCCCTCCCAAAAGAAATCCTGAGGCCGGCCTTGAGTACAACTAATACATAAACAAGTAAAGAAGTATAAGTTCGGGCGAAACCGAATTTTATTTACCCGGCGCAGGTATCAACTATCATCGTTCTAACTTTCTTAAAACTACCTTAAAGTCTATAAGAGTGTTATTTATATAACGATGAGTTAATGATCAGTTTCAAAATTATGTTTTTATTGTTGGTTTGTACTAGGCTATTTTGATCAATTTGGCTTATGTGCAAGAAAAAACTTTCTTCACTTTGCTGCCCGACGTTTCGCCAAACTCCTTGGCATCTTCTGGGGCGTTTTATTTGAAAAATAAACTATTGCAGACTTAACATTTAAAACTTATTAGTTATTTATTGTTAAGAGAATGTTTTAAGTATTAACTTGGAGTAAATTAACGTCCTCAGTTATTTAAATATCGGAGTTTTCCCATATCCAAAAATTACCGTTATACGGGAAACCGGTGCAATTTTAGTCCGATTTGAATAATTTTTAACGAATTATTAAATACACTAAGTTCGGTAAAAATTGATAAATCGGTTACCGAGATACACATTTGGGGTCATTAGTGGGCGGCGCCACGCCCAAAGTCCAAAAATTTAGAATAATTAATTTTTTGCTCGGTGGTTATTGTAATAATCGACTTTGAGTCAATTAGCTTCGGTAGTTACTGATTTACTGCAGTTTTCGTGTTTCAGTAAAATACCGTTACATATTGCCCGATTTCAATGATTTTTAACAAATTTCTTAGCTGGATCCTAAGCAAGGCTCGTACCGAGTTTGGTAAGGATTGGTGAAGCGGCTACTAAGATACAGTTGGGTGATTCACACGGTGTCGTACTTGTCGTATTGTTGTATGTTGTAAAGTTTTTACCGGCTAAATAAATGTTTAGAGGACTTAAAATCGCCACCAACTATTTTTTAATTGTGTGAAATTTCATAATAAAACTTTTATCTTAGATTGCGAATTCCTTAAATATAGTTTTAGCCGTTTAAAGTTTTCGACATACAACAGTAAGACAGTATACAACACCTTGTGAACTCCCTAAGTATTTCATCATAAGTGGGCGGGGTCACACCCCTTTTCCAAAAACAAAACCAACAACCACATGATCAAGTGTGAAATGCAGCGGAATAGCTGTGCTTGATTGTGTTGGCTTAACAAATATGAAGAAGTGGAAAAGCAACAATAATTCACAAGACGAACTTAGCACAGAGCGTAGGCAACTGGCTGAGTCAGTGGGATCATCGGTTCGGATCCTACTGAAAGAAGTCTGATGAGGAAATGTGTTGATTTCCGAAATAGCTATCACTTCTACAATTTTTTAAATAAATAAAAAATTATTGTTGCTCGTCCTCAATAGTTTTTCATATAAAAACGGCCTCGAGCTCAATAAAAATTGTTGAATATAATTGTTATAAGGCCATAAAATAACAAAAACAAATAACTTAAGGACGAGCACACCTAAAAGTTAAACATTCTAAAAATAAAATTATTAACAAAAACCAACAAAACCAACAACAACATGATCAAGTGTGTAATGCAGCGGAATAGCTTCGCTTGAATTTTGTTGGCTTAACAAATATGAAAAAGTGGAAAAGAGCAATAATAACACTATGCGACAGTCAAAATCGGGATGGGATGAAACCAACGGGAAATGTTATATCGGTCAAAAACAAGTTATACGTGTCCCGGCGTTTCGCTGGGTCACGTCTAGGAATCGAGATATATATATAATATAGTGGATACTGTCACCTTTGGTGGTATTTTTTTGACATAACTCGAGAACCACTAGTCCGATTTTGCTCAAACAAATTTAAAAAAATTAAAAATTACAATTTCTTTAATCTGTTCATATAACGTTTTTCTATTATTATTTCTTATTGCTTTTATGTCATAGTTTCTATTGACATATTTTTTTAATGCAAATTTTGTTTTTGTTCCTTTTTACTAATATTTATACTAAGAAAGTTTTTGCAAACATCGTTCTGGAGCAACAAAAAATTTGAAAAAAATTTAAAATATTCCTGCAGTCTAATTAAATAACATGTGCAAATTTCAAAGTGTGCGTATTTTTCGTTTAGAAGATATCAGCGCTTAAACTTGGCTCTGCATGTATAGCATCTTTAATTTTTCGATTTTTGAATCAAATTTTTTTTTTAGATATAAGCGACGAGTGGCTAGGAGCGATAATGTTGGCAGGTTTAAGTGACGATTTTAAGCCTCAGACGATTTTATACTCAGAAAATTTTAAAACGATTTGGGATGGAGAATTGCAAATCAATTTCAACGCCAAGTAATGTTAATCGCAAATTATCGCTGAGTGACTATGACGAAGAATTAGTTGGCGGGCCTTACCAGGAAGCTGTAGGAAGCCTGTTATATTTAGCACATGGTTCGAGACCTGACATCACTTTCGCTGTAAATGATGTCAGTCGGTTCAATGCAAAACACGGGAAAGCTCATTGGGCCGCTGTTAAACGCATATTCAGGTACCTAAAAGGGACAGTTAATTATAAACTTCTCTACAGCAGCTCTGAAGATCTCGGACGCAGACTGGGCTTGTGACATGGACAAAAGGCGTTCTTGTAGGGGATACGTTTTTACACTGTGCGGTGGAGCTGTTTCCTGGGGCAGCAAGAGGCAGCCAACTGTTGCGCTTTCCAGTACTGAGGCTGAGTACATGGCATTATCCTCGGCTGTACAAGAAACTATCTGGATACAACAACTTGGCAATGAGATCGATTCGTCCATTGGCCAACCAATCCAAATTGCGTGCGACAACCAATCCGCTCTGGCTTTGGCGAGTACAGACTCGTTCCGTGCAAGGTCAAAGCATATTGACGTGCGCCACCACTTTATACGCGACCACATCAATGCCAAGACGGTGGCAGTTCAATACATCCCCACCGAACAAATGGTAGCTGACTGCTTAACTAAAGCGGTATCAAGCCAAAAAATATTAACGTGTGTCAAGGGGATGGGTATTAAAAATTGTATTGAAAATTAGTTAACAAAAAAATTAATCTTAACATAGTTCTTTTAACCGTGTAATTAAATGAATTGTTTTATATTTTTGTAACCAATATTTCAATAAGTGAGGGTGTTGGAAATTGAACTCCGGCAACCCTATGCATTTCCACATCTTTCCTTCTTCCTTATGTATATGTTACTCACTCGCTTTTAAGTCGTTGAATAAACCACATCTGAATTCTGAGACTGCGTTTTACTCAACAAATGGCCCGCTTTTCGTGACATGTTCACAGCGGTGTACATCAACCACCCGAAGCTCTCCCGTGCTCAAAAATTGTATCAATACGAGAATAGAAGATAAAGATAAAGATAAAGATAAAGATAAAGATAAAGATAAAGAT
>NW_023458556.1:78815330-78817091 GCF_013731165.1 Rhagoletis pomonella
TGGCTAGGAGCGATAATGTTGGCAGGTTTAAGTGACGATTTTAAGCCCTTTATAATGGGTATAGAAAGTAGCGGAACGAAAATAACAAGTGGAAACATTAAAATGAAGCTCTTAGAAAAAAATCCAAATGGTGGAAGTGCCTTTTTAAGTGTGAAGAAAAAATACCCAAAACTTAACAAACAAAAACTAAAATGCTATAATTGCGGGCGCAAAGACCATTTTAGTAGAGAATGCAATGAGCACAGAAATTCCCTACAAAAAGCTCACACATCGTCTAAAACCGAACAAGATAATTATTGCTGGTACATTGACAGTGGAGCTTCAAAGCACATGACACCATATAAATATAATTTCAGCTGCTTGAACTTGCCGTCAATACGCGAAATAGTAACGGCAAATAATGAGAAAATAAGTGTTGAAGGTATTGGTAACATTAAGCTAAACGTAGGGCAGACTGAAATTGAAATGAAACAAGTGCTATTCGTCCCCCAACTGACCTCTAACTTATTGTCAGTTTCGCAAATGGTTCAAACTGGGAACAAAGTCGTCTTCACCAAAGGGCAATGCAAAATATGTATATGATAGAAATGGTGGTCTTTTGGCCGAAGCCAATCGCCTTCTTGTATGCTCGTGAATGCAGAAGCGAGTATAATGACGTGGCATCGTCGCCTCGGCCACTTAAACTATAATGATTTATGCACACTAAAAAACAACAATAATATTGAGTTTAGTGGAGATGAAAAAAAACCTAGCAAATTGCGAGACCTGCTATAAAGGAAAATTGTCACGAATGCCATTTAAACATACGGGGACGCGCGCTAGTGAATTATTGCAGCTTGTCCACTCAGATTTTTGAGGTCCAATGGAGACATCATCAATAGGAGGGGCGCGCTATTTTCTCTCCTTCGTGGATGATTACTCCCGCAACGTATTTGTATATTTCCTAAAAAATAAGTCTGAAGTCGCTGATCATTTTGAAAACTTTAGGCGATATGTAGAGAACCAATGTGGCAAAAGTATCAAAGCAATACGCACAGATAACGGAACCGAATTTGTTGGTGAGATATTCGAGTCTATTTGCAAATCGTTTGGTATATTACATCAAACATCTGCTGTCTATACACCGCAGCAAAATGGTGTCGCCGAACGATATAATCGCACTATTGCGGAGCGCGCGAAATGCATGTTGTTTGATGCTGATTTATGCAATGCATATTGGGGAGAGGCTGTAAATACAGCGGTATACGTCATCAACCGTTCACCTAGCGCTACATTAAATGGGAAAATTCCAGAAAAGCGGTGGACAGGGTGTGATGTTAGCTTAAATGAAATGAGAATTTTCGGATCTCCGGTAATGGTTCACGTCCCAAAACAACGTAGACGTAAGTGGGATTTAAAAGCCAGGAAGCTAATATTTGTTGGCTATAGCGACTTGACCAAAGGTTGCCGGTGCATTGACCCACAAACAAGCAAAATTATAATAAGCCGTGATGTTGTTTTCATGGAGAAAGAACCGAAACTAGTTTCACTTGCGCCAATAGATGTTGAAACCGATTCTGTTTCAGTGAGGGCATTGGACAAATATAAAGTTGAAAGCAGTGACGATAACAACGACGTCGCTAGCGAGGATACATTCGATGACTGCACAGACGATACGTTCGTTCCTGATGTTGATATTGTGTACGAAAATCCTCAAGACCAATGGCTCCGCGCAATTTTGCAAGCCAGGGATATGTTTCTCATTTTGCCGCTATAGAAGGT
>NW_023458556.1:78817191-78821198 GCF_013731165.1 Rhagoletis pomonella
TTCTCTCCCGAAGGTTAGATACGCTGGAGTAAAGCTTGTGCTTTGGCATCTGGCCGTGTTCATCGCGAATCTTATGGAAGGCAAGTGCTGGCTCCACATGGCATGCGCGTTACCAACAAGTATTGCGAGCTGTGCTTTAAGATCTCGATTTCTGCGTTCTACTGGATTGGCTTCTGGGTGGTAGACGGGCGTAAACTGCTGCTGAATTCCCATGCAATAAGCAACCTTTTGCATAACTGCTGACACGAATTGGACACCATTGTCAGACTTCAGTCGTCGAGGTATTCCATACCGTAGAAACATTTCATCGATCAGCGTCTTTGCGCAGACTTCTGCAGTTGCTTCACGTAGCGGAAAGATTTCGGTCCAACGCGAGGCCACATCTTCGGCTATCAGTATCCATTGGAAACCCTCTTCAGTTTGTGGTAGAGGCCCAAAAAGATCTACTGCTAGCACTTCAAACCGCTTCTTGCTGCTCGTTGTTTGTAGCAAACCCATGGGTTTCAGGTTAGCTGCCTTGTACCGCTGACATTCAATGCGCGTCTTAATGTGCCTAGCGATTTCTCCGCGCATCCCCGGCCAATAGTATCGACTAGCTATTCGCAAAATAGTACGCTCTACACCATAATGGCCAGCGGTATCGTCGTCGTGGTACTTCTGGAGAATCGCCTTGCGTTCGTGGGATGGTACAACAAGCTGTGCGTCTTCAGTGTCGGCGTTATAGCAATAGAGTATCCCGTCGTTTAGGATATAACCTCTATTGGTCCAAAGCATCAGGTTGTTGTCTTGAGATTCCAATGAAGTTATGATGGTTCTTATATACTCATCCTTCATTTGTTCGCCCCTTATTTCTCCCATACTACGCCTAGGCACGTCCACATGGAAAGCACAAATGCAAGCTGGTGATTTGGCATGGTCGTCTGCCAGACACGGTGGACGTGATAACATGTCAGCCAGGCAATTGCTTCTTCCAGGCGTATACTTGACTTAGAAATTGTACTGCTGGATTTGCAGCGCCCACCGAGCGAGGCGTCCTGTTGGGGACTTCATAGAAAGTAACCATTTCAATGGTTGATGATCGGTCATTAAGGTGATTTCAGCTCCCTCAATATACCCTCGGAACTTGGAACAAGCCCATATTATGGCCAAGGCCTCCCGCTCGGTCGTAGAATAGTTTTGCTCTGGTGCTGTTAACAATCGACTCGCATATTCAATTGGGTGCTCATCGTTTCCCTCCCCCTGGAGCAAGGCTGCACCTATAGCATACGCGCTAGCATCCGTCTTCACCACATATGGCATATTGTCTTGAGCCTGCTTAAGAATCGGAGCTGATGTCAACATACTCTTTAAAAGATTGAATGAAGCTCTCTGCTTTTTGGACCAGATCCATACTGTGTTCTTCTTCGTTAGATCAGTGAGTGGTTTGGAGATTTCTGCATACTGTTTAATAAATCGGCGATACCATGAACAGGTTTGGATAAATGATATTAGTTCCTTTATATTTTTAGGCTCCTTACGCTGACTGATCGCATTGGTTTTTTCCGGATCCACAAAAATACCCTCTGGCGTGAGAATATGGCCAAGGTATTTGACTCGCTTACAGCAAAACCTACTCTTGGAATGGTTGATCCTCAGCTTGAATTTACGTAGTTTTTCTAACACGATATTGAGATCCGCAAGGTGTTGCATAAAAGAAGGTGAACAAACAATGAGGTCGTCTAAATATGCCAAAAGTTTTATGTTTGGAACAGCTGCCTTAAAGCGATCTATAAGCCGTTGAAAGGTTGCCGGTGCATTTCGCAACCCAAACGCCATTCTATTAAATAAAAATGTACCAAACGGTGTGATAAGACACGTTTTATCGCGATCCTGTTCACGAATCTTGATTTGGTAATATCCACTTTGCAGGTCCAACGTAGTCATGAATTTTGTACTCTTAGCTGCGTGTAACAGATCATCGATTCGAGGCAAGCAGCATTTAGTTTACGGTAATCAACACATACACGGATTCCGCCATCTTTCTTAGGAACCATGACTACTGGAGATGCCCATGCGGACTCACACTCCTCGATTATGCCGTTTTCGATCATTTTCCCTATTTCAACTTTCAGCTCATTCATTTTCGCAAAGGAAAGACGATAAGGCGGACTGAAAATGAGTTCGTGGTCGCCAGTGTCAATTTTATGCTCAGCATACGGAGTTGGTTCATCGATATTCCCAAATGCTTCTGCGTGACTTTGAAGAACACTATCGAGCTGCATTTTTTCTTCAAGATTTAAAGCGTTACCATCGTTGGGCTTTATGACCTTAAAATCAATGGAGTATAGTCTCGTAAAATCGCTGTCATCCTGGTTTGCGGCACTATAGATTAAGCCTTTGAAGAGAACAGGGTGTGAAATTCGCTCAGGAGTAAGAGCATCTGCTGGAAGGGCATCTTTAAATATGGCCTGGATGGAATGCGGTGAGTACTGGTTGTTTGGAATGTCCGGACCATAAGACTCGAATTCGGACATGTAAACCTTCGTTCGGTCACTTTCTCGCTCTGGCTGTTCGACTGGCAGTCTCTTTGGCTGCGTTTTTGGCACCTTCACAGTTTCTATAAAATTCAGCTTAAGCGGTAAAGCAGTAGCGAAGTCGAAATGTTGCGTTGGGTCACTTTCAAAATGCCAATACCTTTGGCCCATGTTGAGGACTATGCCAGCTTGCTCCAGAAAATCGGTACCAATCAAAGTGCGGTTACTTTTTGCATTGGGCAACACCATAAACTCTATGTTCAGGCAGCGGCCACCAATTGTAATTTCGCACACCGTAGACAAACAGTCTTGGATGGATGTGCTCCCATCAGCTAAAGCAATTTCACATCTGACTTCTCGGTACTTGTACCCTTTATAATCAACTACCGCTTTAAGATTTGCACTCGCTACGCTTGTACGTGCTCCAAAGTCGAAGAAAGCTTGACCCGGGATGGTGAAAATCTGAATTTCAACCGCAGGTATGTCTCTTCCGATACCATATGTAGTCACCGAGTTTAAATTTACAAAACCATCGGAAGGCTTATTTACGTTCCGAGATGTGGGGCAATTTGCACGCGTAACGCCAGGCGCGTTACATCCGTAACAGGCGAATTTGGGCTTAGCGACCACTGCTCGTGCAATTGCCGCGGATTGAGCTTCTGCAGCATCGGCTTTCTGCTTCTTAAAACAGTTTTCTACTGTGTGGCCTTTCTTGCGGCAGAAATTACACCGTGACGCATTTCCGACACTCACACTCTGTATCGAACTTTCACCGTTAGCACCCTTACGCTCGCTTAAAAAATGTTCAGCTTCCCGAGCTTCATTGAGCAATACTTCGTAGCTGGAAACCTTTTGTCGGCTTACTCTTTCCCGGATCTGTGCGTGCAACATTCCGAACAGCATATCTAGTTGCTCTGCTTCGGCAGGAACATTCTTCAGCTGTGAAAATAGCGCTCGCTTCCTCCAAATAAAGGTATCCGTAGGTTCGTTCTTTTGTTGCTTCAGCTCAAAAATCTCGTAATAAATTCGCCATGCGGGTCTTGCGGGTGAAAAACTTTCGCGCAGCTTACATACGACGTCAACAAAATCAGTAACATTATCCTTTATGCCACGCCACCACTCAGCAGCGTCACCTTCGAGTAACATTGGCATTCCGTTGATTGCATCGCATCATTGATTTTTTCCACCATTTTGAATGTGGAAATTGCGGCAATAAACTCCTCAACTTTTGTTGGATTACGCTCGCCGTTATAGCGGGCAGTGCACGTGGAAAAAGTTCCCACACGGTTGTTGCTAGTATGTACTGCGCCCATCAAACGCTCGAATTGTTCGTTGGTAAGCGCTAAAGTCATGTTGCTTTGCAGTCTTGGACTTCGCCTCAGAAAATAATCGGTAAAATTGGCCACTATGTTGGGCGCCACTTGTAACAAAACAAGTTTTGTTGTGTTTAAGGGTAATTTATTTTAAGGTAGTTTAACGTGGGTTCACAATTTC
>NW_023458556.1:78821208-78823418 GCF_013731165.1 Rhagoletis pomonella
CACTCCACACTGCAAGTCTGCTTACTCCTGATCGCCAGAACACAAATGAACGATCTTAAGCATGAACGAAAGACACAAGATCACGCCTTAAGGAAAGAAAGAAAAAAGTTATTTTCTAGCTGTTGAAATCTCGACGCCATCTTTGTTGTAAGAAGTAAACAACGAGGAGAACAAAAAAAAACGCGTAACTGTTGAACGCATGAATAATCATTTTTTTTATGCAAATTCTCCTATAAATCATGTCGTTGTGTTAAATTATTCTTTACCTTATGTGTGCACACGTTGTCACAAGCGAAAATTAAGAAAATTGCAGTAAAAAGCCACCACCAAATTGAAAACAACGAACAAATGTAAACAAACGGCTTATGTCAAAATCACCCTACTTTTTTCATAAGTGCGATTATAACGGGCCACTCTTCTGCTGTCGTGATCTTGTCTTTTTGGTTCATGGATCTTAAGCAAAGTGTCGGCTTTTATAGCATTTTCTTACAACGCTTTGGCAATTTTGGCAATATGCAAGACAAGGACAAACATACGTTACAATATCGAACTGTCAAAGATATGAAAGCATTGCCAGACTAAACTTACATAAAATCATTGCCAGATTAAACTTACATAAAATGCTTTATACAATAACAAGATGTTTACACAGTGATTAATAGAAAAGTAGAAAATAATGCAATCATATAATAAATCTGCTACAATCTCCCCCTTTGACATGTAAATCTCGTCCCGAGTGCATGTCAACATCTACTGATTTCGGGCCTTCCTGGGACGACCCCGCTTCCTCAAAGGCTGAACAGGAGTTGGCGCTGTGTCCTCGTTAGTACCCTTGTACAGTGTTAGAGCTGATGCATGGTAAGTGCCAAGTGGGATATTAAGATTTTCTCGTGACGCAATCTGGTATGAGGATGAACCAATTTTACGTACGATGACATAGGGTCCATCCCTCTTCGGCACGAATTTCGCTGTAACGCCTTTTGCTGCTTGACTAAGTGTGTGAGTTGTCACCAGTACCTCTGTACCGATGTCGAGCGCAGCTTGAGGACGTCTCTGTTTGTCGACAAAGTCTTTATTTCTGTCTTGAGAGTGCTGTTCAACCTCTCTTGGTGTCTTCAAATTGTTGGCGATGCTCTGTAGGTAAGGTGAGATTTGTGGAACAAAGTTTTCGCTTTCCACAATCGCGCGGACGTCATGCTGAACATCGTCGAGTGTACGCAGTTCTCTCCCGAAGGTTAGATACGCTGGAGTAAAGCTTGTGCTTTGGCATCTGGCCGTGTTCATCGCGAATCTTATGGAAGGCAAGTGCTGGCTCCACATGGCATGCGCGTTACCAACAAGTATTGCGAGCTGTGCTTTAAGATCTCGATTTCTGCGTTCTACTGGATTGGCTTCTGGGTGGTAGACGGGCGTAAACTGCTGCTGAATTCCCATGCAATAAGCAACCTTTTGCATAACTGCTGACACGAATTGGACACCATTGTCAGACTTCAGTCGTCGAGGTATTCCATACCGTAGAAACATTTCATCGATCAGCGTCTTTGCGCAGACTTCTGCAGTTGCTTCACGTAGCGGAAAGATTTCGGTCCAACGCGAGGCCACATCTTCGGCTATCAGTATCCATTGGAAACCCTCTTCAGTTTGTGGTAGAGGCCCAAAAAGATCTACTGCTAGCACTTCAAACCGCTTCTTGCTGCTCGTTGTTTGTAGCAAACCCATGGGTTTCAGGTTAGCTGCCTTGTACCGCTGACATTCAATGCGCGTCTTAATGTGCCTAGCGATTTCTCCGCGCATCCCCGGCCAATAGTATCGACTAGCTATTCGCAAAATAGTACGCTCTACACCATAATGGCCAGCGGTATCGTCGTCGTGGTACTTCTGGAGAATCGCCTTGCGTTCGTGGGATGGTACAACAAGCTGTGCGTCTTCAGTGTCGGCGTTATAGCAATAGAGTATCCCGTCGTTTAGGATATAACCTCTATTGGTCCAAAGCATCAGGTTGTTGTCTTGAGATTCCAATGAAGTTATGATGGTTCTTATATACTCATCCTTCATTTGTTCGCCCCTTATTTCTCCCATACTACGCCTAGGCACGTCCACATGGAAAGCACAAATGCAAGCTGGTGATTTGGCATGGTCGTCTGCCAGACACGGTGGACGTGATAACATGTCAGCCAGGCAATTGCTTCTTCCAGGCGTATACTTGACTT
>NW_023458556.1:78823518-78828525 GCF_013731165.1 Rhagoletis pomonella
TATGTAAGTTTAGTCTGGCAATGCTTTCATATCTTTGACAGTTCGATATTGTAACGTATGTCCTTGTCTTGCATATTGCCAAAATTGCCAAAGCGTTGTAAGAAAATGCTATAAAAGCCGACACTTTGCTTAAGATCGTTCATTTGTGTTCTGGCGATCAGGAGTAAGCAGACTTGCAGTGTGGAGTGCGCAAGGAACGTGGCGAGCGATAGTTCGCCGTTCTAAGTGTTCACCACATAAGCATATATTTAAGCAAGATGGTTGCCATGTTAGATGAACAGCGATGGCTGGTCTCTACATTGCAATTGGCGCTTGCTCTGCTGCTACTGACCGCTAGCACTACTTCCTTTGTAGAAAATCAGTGAAATTGTGAACCCACGTTAAACTACCTTAAAATAAATTACCCTTAAACACAACAAAACTTGTTTTGTTACAATGATAAATACTTTCACCTAAATATTCCACGACACTTAAATAATTGATTACAGTTGAAAAATAAATACTTTCTTTAATGGGTTAATCGCCAAAGGCAACTAAACTGAGTATCGCGCCGATTCCCGTATTACATTGGAAATGTATCGTTCGTGAAGAAGGGGGGTGAAATGTGAAATTTGGCATTTATGAATTTTACTTCTCCCTCTCTAAGTTCAACCGTTTTTTTTTATCAGCTATCACCATGACTTTTCTACCAGAAGCCCCAACCGGGGTAGAGACAACTTTGGATGCCGGCTCCGACGATCCTCCACTGCTCGAAGTTTTAGTTGTTTTGTATTCATCTTGTACGTACGACCACCTGCTCGAAGAGGCGGGCGCGGTGGCCTAAGCAGTGTAAGGGGAAATCAACGACTGGTCATGATTCGGCTAAGCGCCCGCACCAATGGCAAGGTGCCTGCCCTAGCGGAGGAAAATAATGGTTAGTTTGCGAATTTTATTTTTTGGTCGGAAAATAATCGTTACTTTTTAAATTTTATTTTCTGCTTGAAAAATAAACGTTATTTCTTGAAATTTATTTTTGCTCAGAAAATAAAAATTCATTTTTGTGTGTTCCTTCAAGCAATGGCACAAAAGGGAAACGACCGACGGGCTTTATCGCCAAAGCCGTTTAGGTGATCATTGCGACAAAGAGGAAAAAGAATATGGTTTAAGCTTCTAATAATAATAATAAGCGTGTGCCTGAATAGCCAGGGGACGGCTACATTGAAGAGAGCAAGATACAAGGGCAGAAACAAAGCCAAAGGCAACGACAAAACCACAGACACTCACAACCTACTGTATTTCAACTCGGTGACTACATATGGTATCGGAAGAGACATACCTGCGGTTGAAATTCAGATTTTCAACATCCCCGGTCAAGCTTTCTTCGACTCTGGAGCACGTACAAGCGTAGCGAGTGCAAATCTTAAAGCGGTAATGGATTATAAAGGGTGCAAGTACCGAGAAGTCAGATGTGAAATTGCTTTAGCTGATGGGAGCACATCCATCCAAGACTGTTTGTCTACGGTGTGCGAAATTACAATTGGTGGCCGCTGCCTGAACATAGAGTTTATGGTGTTGCCCAATGCAAAAAGTAACCGCACTTTGATTGGTACCGATTTTCTGGAGCAACCTGGCATAGTCCTCAACATGGGCCAAAGGTATTGGCATTTTGAAAGTGACCCAACGCAACATTTCGACTTCGCTACTGCTTTACCGCTTAAGCTGAATTTTATAGAAACTGTGAAGGTGCCAAAAACGCAGCCAAAGAGACTGCCAGTCGAACAGCCAGAGCGAGAAAGTGACCGAACGAAGGTTTACATGTCCGAATTCGAGTCTTATGGTCCGGACATTCCAAACAACCAGTACTCACCGCATTCCATCCAGGCCATATTTAAAGATGCCCTTCCAGCAGATGCTCTTACTCCTGAGCGAATTTCACACCCTGTTCTCTTCAAAGGCTTAATCTATAGTGCCGCAAACCAGGATGACAGCGATTTTACGAGACTATACTCCATTGATTTTAAGGTCATAAAGCACAACGATGGCAACGCTTTAAATCTTGAAGAAAAAATTCAGCTCGATAGTGTTCTTCAAAGTCACGCAGAAGCATTTGGGAATATCGATGAACCAACTCCGTATGCTGAGCATAAAATTGACACTGGCGACCACGAACCCATTTTCAGTCCGCCTTATCGTCTTTCCTTTGCGAAAATGAATGAGCTGAAAGTTGAAATAGGGAAAATGATCGAAAACGGCATAATCGAGGAGTGTGAGTCCGCATGGGCATCTCCGGTAGTCATGGTTCCTAAGAAAGATGGCGGAATCCGTGTATGTGTTGATTACCGGAAACTAAATGCTGTCACTGTGCCTGATAGGTATCCCTTGCCTCGAATCGATGATCTGTTACACGCAGCTAAGAGTACAAAATTCATGACTACGTTGGACCTGCAAAGTGGATATTACCAAATCAAGATTCGTGAACAGGATCGCGATAAAACGTGTCGTTATCACACCGTTTGGTACATTTTTATTTAATAGAATGGCGTTCTGGTTGCGAAATGCACCGGCAACCTTTCAACGGCTTATAGATCGGTTTAAGGCAGCTGTTCCAAACATAAAACTTTTGGCATATTTAGACGACCTCATTGTTTGTTCACCTTCTTTTATGCAACACCTTGCGGATCTCAATATCGTGTTAGAAAAACTACGTAAATTCAAGCTGAGGATCAACCATTCCAAGAGTAGGTTTTGCTGTGAGCGAGTCAAATACCTTGGCCATATTCTCACGCCAGAGGGTATTTTTGTGGATCCGGAAAAAACCAATGCGATCAGTCAGCGTAAGGAGCCTAAAAATATAAAGGAACTAATATCATTTATCCAAACCTGTTCATGGTATCGCCGATTTATTAAACAGTATGCAGAAATCTCCAAACCACTCACTGATCTAACGAAGAAGAACACAGTATGGATCTGGTCCGAAAAGCAGAGAGCTTCATTCAATCTTTTAAAGAGTATGTTGACATCAGCTCCGATTCTTAAGCAGGCTCAAGACAATATGCCATATGTGGTGAAGACGGATGCTAGCGCGTATGCTATAGGTGCAGCCTTGCTCCAGGGGGAGGGAAACGATGAGCACCCATTTGAATATGCGAGTCGATTGTTAACAGCACCAGAGCAAAACTATTCTACGACCGAGCGGGAGGCCTTGGCCATAATATGGGCTTGTTCCAAGTTCCGAGGGTATATTGAGGGAGCTGAAATCACCTTAATGACCGATCATCAACCATTGAAATGGTTACTTTCTATGAAGTCCCCAACAGGACGCCTCGCTCAGTGGGCGCTGCAAATCCAGCAGTACAATTTCAAAGTCAAGTATACGCCTGGAAGAAGCAATTGCCTGGCTGACATGTTATCACGTCCACCGTGTCTGGCAGACGACCATGCCAAATCACCAGCTTGCATTTGTGCTTTCCATGTGGACGTGCCTAGGCGTAGTATGGGAGAAATAAAGGGCGAACAAATGAAGGATGAGTATATAAGAACCATCATAACTTCATTGGAATCTCAAGACGACAACCTCATGCTTTGGACCAATAGAGGTTATATCCTAAACGATGGGATACTCTATTGCTATAACGCCGACATTGAAGACGCACAGCTTGTTGTACCATCCCACGAACGCAAGGCGATTCTCCAGAAGTACCACGACGACGATACCGCTGGCCATTATGGTGTAGAGCGTACTATTTTGCGAATAGCTAGTCGATACTATTGGCCGGGGATGCGCGGAGAAATCGCTAGGCACATTAAGACGTGCATTGAATGTCAGCGGTACAATGCAGCTAACCTGAAACCCATGGGTTTGCTACAAACAACGAGCAGCAAGAAGCGGTTTGAAGTGCTAGCAGTAGATCTTTTTGGGCCTCTACCACAAACTGAAGATGGTTTCCAATGGATACTGATAGCCGAAGATGTGGCCTCGCGTTGGACCGAAATCTTTCCGCTACGTGAAGCAACTGCAGAAGTCTGCGCAAATACGCTGATCGATGAAATGTTTCTACGGTATGGAATACCTCGACGACTGAAGTCTGACAATGGTGTCCAATTCGTGTCAGCAGTTATGCAAAAGGTTGCTTATTGCATGGGAATTCAGCAGCAGTTTACGCCCGTCTACCACCCAGAAGCCAATCCAGTAGAACGCAGAAATCGAGATCTTAAAGCACAGCTCGCAATACTTGTTGGTAACGCGCATGCCATGTGGAGCCAGCACTTGCCTTCCATAAGATTCGCGATGAGCACGGCCAGATGCCAAAGCACAAGCTTTACTCCAGCGTATCTTACCTTCGGGAGAGAACTGCGTACACTCGACGATGTTCAGCATGACGTCCGCGCGATTGTGGAAAGCGAAAACTTTGTTCCACAAATCTCACCTTACCTACAGAGCATCGCCAACAATTTGAAGACAGCAAGAGAGGTTGAACAGCACTCTCAAGACAGAAATAAAGACTTTGTCGACAAACAGAGACGTCCTCAAGCTGCGCTCGACATCGGTACAGAGGTACTGGTGACAACTCACACACTTAGTCAAGCAGCAAAAGGCGTTACAGCGAAATTCGTGCCGAAGAGGGATGGACCCTATGTCATCGTACGTAAAATTGGTTCATCCTCATACGAGATTGCGTCACGAGAAAATCTTAATATTCCACTTGGCACTTACCATGCATCAGCTCTAACACTGTACAAGGGTACTAACGAGGACACAGCGCCAACTCCTGTTCAGCCTTTGAGGAAGCGGGGTCGTCCCAGGAAGGCCAGAAATCAGTAGATTGTGACATGCACTCGGGACGAGATTTACATGTCAAAGGGGGAGATTGTAGCAGATTTATTATATGATTGCATTATTTTCTACTTTTCTATTAATCACTGTGTAAACATCTTGTTATTGTATAAAGAATTTTATGTAAGTTTAATCTGGCAATGATTGTATGTAAGTTTAGTCTGGCAATGCTTTCATATCTTTGACAGTTCGAT
>NW_023458556.1:78828625-78832605 GCF_013731165.1 Rhagoletis pomonella
GATAGTAGCTACTTCCGCCTGGAATACACTGCAGAATTCCGGTAGCCCGAACTTAGTGCTGATGGAAAGCTCTCGACAGAATGTATATTGTTCCAAAACGCAGCCGAAAAGTTATCGAAACGCATCGCTGGAGCAATCAGCGCATCAGAAGCAAAGTTGATGCTTCGTTTGTTATTGGTTAGCATTGGTGTTTTAGAAATGGAAAATTCAGAAAAATTGTTCATTGCTATATTGAATATTTAAAATATGCAATGTATATGGTTGCATTGTGTCGCAACTCTGCATATACAAACAGTTTGAATACCGCAGTATAACAGTTTCCAAACATTGTATTGATACGTTTTGGAAGTCAGCCATATTTTGTAAGCGTTAATGTATTATTTTTACACGCAGAGATTGAGGTGTTGACTTAAAACACCGAGACCTCGTGTTCAAATCCCGCCACATGCAATCCTAACGATAGTAAAAAAATTTCTCTTCTTTAAAGCCCAATTTATATCGGGAAGAGCTGATAATCAGATAAGTCTTGAAAGCAATTTTTTCGCATTCTCTTTTGTGTTTTCTATTTGCTCCCAGACGCGTCAACTTTTATTGAATTCAAGTTCGTGGTTCTTTAAATGGGAAGTATCTGCACTCTTCCCCTTTCTTCTCACCTCCTTTGCCTTGGAACGAGCAGACTTGAAAGCCAGACCTGACGTGACTGAAAGCTGACTAATTTGAGTTTATGACATTCGATACGATACTAGGATTCTGGTACTCGATTCCAAAAAATATCGTTTTAAAACTATCGAGTAAAAAATATCGGTATCGAATGCCAAAAGTATCGATATGGTATCGTATCGTATCGAAACTCGTGTCCCTAGTTGGTGTTCCTCAGGTTTCTGAAGAGCTTGCTAGGAGGACGCGTTTTGTCCCAAGGAGAATTGAACATACCTATGATCCGAAAAGGAGTGTTCGCTCAGAACCCTCCAATCCGAGATCAAAGGTGCTGTCTCAGATGAAGCCAGTGTGAGGTCAAGAACTTCCTCCCTGGCAGCAGTTATGAACGTAGGGGATTCCCCCTGTTACAGATATGTAAGAAGGCGGATATTGGCCAGAGTTCTCCAGCCTCTCGTTCACGCCTGATTGTCACCATATCGTCATTACTGAAATTATGCAATATAAAAGCTTTTAGTTCACCTCTGATAAGCATGCAGGCTCTCGTTATACCTACATTTTTCGCCGCTATCAGCTTGTAGTTCCTTTTTCTGATTACAGAGATACCGTTACTGCTTAGTCATTAATCTGCAGAATCTTCATTCTCCAGAATATCCTCCATGAGCGCCAGTTCCGTGCCCTCACCTCGAACATTGACCCCAACGAACAGCCTATCGAGACTGAAGACGGACTCCCCGGCAGAGGATCCGCCCGATACTCTCAGCATCCGATGGAGCCGAGTCTCTCAACTCCATGCTGGCGGAGTCAGTGGCCTCCCTTCCTCCCTCCGATGTTGCTGGAGGCATCCGATTTGGCTTCAGTCGGTAGGATCCATAGAACCACTGTTTCGAAGCCATAGTATATGACCCCCTTGGTATTGCTAAGAGCACCGGGGGGCTCTCCATTAAGCAGTATCAGCGCTTGCCGATAAGATTCCTCGGTCCTCTCCAGCCATATAACCCTCCAGTTATGCGTCGGGAAAGATGCGTTGCAGTACCGAAGTATTCCTTTGGTCTCGTCTGGAGAGGTAAGCTCAGTAGAGAGCCATACCCGAGCCCGTGGACGCATCGGAAGATCCACTTTGTCCACGGCCACTAGCTTGGCACCCTTCCAAACCTCCCCAACCAGGGAGACTGCCTCCTTGTATAACGCTGCTGACCGCTCGTCTGCACACCTCGTGAACTTATGCAGCCCATGATGTCAACCGGCACTCTCACACCTAGGCGGTGGCTCTGGATTCCCCCTGACCACCCTCATAAATACCGCCGACATGGCGGCCGCCACACTCCGTGAGTGATTGCGCCGTCCTCCCTGCTGCGGTCCATGCCCCCTAATTCCACAGAGCCAGCAAGATTTGCGATTTCGCTAAACGTAGGAGCCGGCCCCCTGCGAAGTTTTTAACGGTAGAGGTTTCCCGCTCTCGTGATCTTTGCAGCATCATTGTCGACATCGGCTACCATCCCCTGTGCGGACGTCGCAGCCTCCGCATCGCCGACCACCTTTTTAGCCCACTCCAGCGTTCGGGCAAGCTGATCAGTAATTTGACCACCACACTGTTCGCCCTAGCGTTCTAAAATTTTGGCGGCCATGCGACGGTCCGAGCGAGTCTTTCTCGCCGCGGTGGCGCGCCGTTTAGGCCTCCCCTGAGGTGCCCCATCCGAGGTCCTCGAAACTCCGAAGACACGCGGCGAGAAACCCTTGCTGGTCCTGGCGTTTCCACCATGCACCGCACCCCCAGATACTCCTTGCGATTTCGCACAGGCGCTACCCGCTACCGGCAGAATTCCGACGCCTTTATTCATCGTACCAGAAGGAGTTGGCTAGGACGCCCTGAGGCACCGGCCGTGCAGGCCCTACTTAAGCGCTTAATGCAGGGCGGTTTCGCCTATGCAGGACCAGAAATCCCACCCGGGACAGAGACAGCTTTGGGTATCGACTTCGACGACCCTCCGCTGCTCAAAGCTTTGTCGCTAGCCAGCTCCGGTTTCCCATTGGCGCACAGTGTTCGACTATATGGAGGCAGGTGGAAATAATAGTAAACTTGCACCGATTTCACTGAAACTTTACATGTGCTCCCGTTTTTCTTAGATATAGGGAGTTATGAATTTTGGTAAAGATGGAACAATTGCCACGCCTTCTACTCTTGTGGGCGGAAAAGTTAAATTACATCCGATTTCGATGAAATTTAATTTGTGCTTCCTCTTTTATTAGAAAAACCTAAATATAAAATATATACTATAACGGCCAAAACTCACATAAAATGTGGGCCTGGTCATTAAATGTGATGGAATTTTGGTTAATTTTTATTTCCTGCTTTCCACTCTCAT
Organism: Rhagoletis pomonella; assembly: GCF_013731165.1. Taxonomy (NCBI): domain Eukaryota; kingdom Metazoa; phylum Arthropoda; class Insecta; order Diptera; family Tephritidae; genus Rhagoletis; species Rhagoletis pomonella. The sequence continues at coordinate 78,831,649 of NW_023458556.1, forward strand.
ACCATGTTCTGACCGACATCGAAAACATGTTTTCGTTGCTTAAACTAGTTTTCGACCTAAAACATGTGTTTTCGTCCATGTAAAATCTTTCAAACGAAAACCAGTTTTCGCTGAAAACTATTTGAAAACTCACGTTCCACTCGTTCCAATCGGTGTCTTCACTAGTTTTTTTCGATTATTTATCGAAGTGGAAGTCATATTTTATCATCTTTAATGCGCTATTTCGTATTTATTGTTAATTGGCTGGCCAAAGTAAAATAAGATTGAAAGTAAGAGGTTGCTAATGAAAAGAAAATGTGGGAAAAGCATTTTGGTTTTGTTTTTGTGTAGCAAAACTGCAATGAGAGAATGTAAGAAATGTCAACGAAAACACTAACAGCCAGTGTGAACAGCCTTAAGCCCACAATTCCAAAACTCGTTTTCAAAGTGTTTTCGTTGTCGGTCAGAACATGGTTTCAGAAAACAAAGGTTATACTATATAATGACTTAGGTGTAAATACTCGGTTTTTTCCCAATGTTTGGTCAGATTTTTTCATTGTTCGAAAAATTCTTTTCGCGAAATTATGCAAAAAGAAGCTGAAAATTAAAAACTAAGAAAATTTAAAAATTACATATATTTGCAAAGTCGCTCGAAAAGATCAAATCATATATTCGAAAACTACATAAAATTATTTAAAACATTCCTCTAATTTCAAGACCTGACGAACCGTACTCACACTTTTTTTTCCAAAAATCTTTAGCATCTACATTTCAAAGCAAATTTTTTGGTAAGAGGATAGGAAAGTACCAAATAAATGATGTAGCAGATTTATTATATGATTGCATTATTTTCTACTTTTCTATTAATCACTGTGTAAACATCTTGTTATTGTATAAAGCATTTTATGTAAGTTTAATCTGGCAATGATTTTATGTAAGTTTAGTCTGGCAATGCTTTCATATCTTTGACAGTTCGAT
>NW_023458556.1:78832705-78835701 GCF_013731165.1 Rhagoletis pomonella
CACTGCAAGTCTGCTTACTCCTGATCGCCAGAACACAAATGAACGATATTAAGCAAAGTGTCGGCTTTTATAGCATTTTCTTACAACGCTTTGGCAATTTTGGCAATATGCAAGACAAGGACAAACATACGTTACAATATCGAACTGTCAAAGATATGAAAGCATTGCCAGACTAAACTTACATAAAATCATTGCCAGATTAAACTTACATAAAATGCTTTATACAATAACAAGATGTTTACACAGTGATTAATAGAAAAGTAGAAAATAATGCAATCATATAATAAATCTGCTACAATCTCCCCCTTTTGACATGTAAATCTCGTCCCGAGTGCATGTCAACATCTACTGATTTCGGGCCTTCCTGGGACGACCCCGCTTCCTCAAAGGCTGAACAGGAGTTGGCGCTGTGTCCTCGTTAGTACCCTTGTACAGTGTTAGAGCTGATGCATGGTAAGTGCCAAGTGGGATATTAATATTTTCTTGTGACGCAATCTCGTATGAGGATGAACCAATTTTACGTACGATGACATAGGGTCCATCCCTCTTCGGCACGAATTTCGCTGTAACGCCTTTTGCTGCTTGACTAAGTGTGTGAGTTGTCACCAGTACCTCTGTACCGATGTCGAGCGCAGCTTGAGGACGTCTCTGTTTGTCGATAAAGTCTTTATTTCTGTCTTGAGAGTGCTGTTCAACCTCTATTGCTGTCTTCAAATTGTTGGCGACAGTTTTCGCTTTCCACAATCGCGCGGACATCATGCTGAACATCGTCGAGTGTACGCAGTTCTCTCCCGAAGGTTAGATACGCTGGAGTAAAGCTTGTGCTTTGGCATCTGGCCGTGTTCATCGCGAATCTTATGGAAGGAAAGTGCTGGCTCCACATGGCATGCGCGTTACCAACAAGTATTGCGAGCTGTGCTTTAAGATCTCGATTTCTGCGTTCTACTGGATTGGCTTCTGGGTGGTAGACGGGCGTAAACTGCTGCTGAATTCCCATGCAATAAGCAACCTTTTGCATAACTGCTGACACGAATTGGACACCATTGTCAGACTTCAGTCATCGATATATTCCATACCGTAGAAACATTTCATCGATCAGCGTCTTTGCGCAGACTTCTGCAGTTGCTTCATGTAGAGGAAAGATTTCGGTCCAACGCGAGGCCACATCTTCGGCTATCAGTATCCATTGTGGTAGAGGCCCAAAAAGATCTACTGCTAGCACTTCAAACCGCTTCTTGCTGCTCGTTGTTTGTAGCAAACCCATGGGTTTCAGGTGCTGCCTTGTACCGCTGATATTCAATGCACGTCTTAATGTGCCTACCGATTTCTCCGCGCATCCACGGCCAATAGTATCGACTAGCTATTCGCAAAATAGTACGCTCTACACCATAATGGCCAGCGGTATCGTCGTCGTGGTACTTCTGGAGAATCGCCTTGCGTTCGTGGGATGGTACAACAAGCTGTGCGTCTTCAGTGTCGGCGTTATAGCAATAGAGTATCCCGTCGTTTAGGATATAACCTCTATTGGTCCAAAGCATGAGGTTGTCGTCTTGAGATTCCAATGAAGTTATGATGGTTCTTATATACTCATCCTTCATTTGTTCGCCCCTTATTTCTCCCATACTACGCCCAGGCACGTCCACATGGAAAGCACAAATGCAAGCTGGTGATTTGGTATGGTCGTCTGCCAGACACGGTGGACGTGATAACATGTCAGCCAGGCAATTGCTTCTTCCAGGCGTATACTTGACTTTGAAATTGTACTGCTGTACAAAGTGAAAGTAACCATTTCAATGGTTGATGATCAGCTCCCTCAATATACCCTCGGAACTTGGAACAAACCCATATTATGGCCAAGGCCTCCCGCTCGGTCGTAGAATAGTTTTGCTCTGGTGCTGTTAACAATCGACTCGCATATTCAATTGGGTGCTCATCGTTTCCCTCCCCCTGGAGCAAGGCTGCACCTATAGCATACGCGCTAGCATCCGTCTTCACCACATATGGTATATTGTCTTGAGCCTGCTTAAGAATCGGAGCTGATGTCAACATACTCTTTAAAAGATTGAATGAAGCTCTCTGCTTTTCGGACCAGATCCATACTGTGTTCTTCTTCGTTAGATCAGTGAGTGGTTTGGAGATTTCTGCATACTGTTTAATAAATCGGCGATACCATGAACAGGTTTGGATAAATGATATTAGTTCCTTTATATTTTTAGGCTCCTTACGCTGACTGATCGCATTGGTTTTTTCCGGATCCACAAAAATACCCTCTGGCGTGAGAATATGGCCAAGGTATTTGACTCGCTCACAGCAAAACCTACTCTTGGAATGGTTGATCCTCAGCTTGAATTTACGTAGTTTTTCTAACACGATATTGAGATCCGCAAGGTGTTGCATAAAAAAAGGTGAACAAACAATGAGGTCGTCTAAATATGCCAAAAGTTTTATGCTTGGAACAGCTGCCTTAAAGCGATCTATAAGCCGTTGAAAGGTTGCCGGTGCATTTCGCAACCCAAACGCCATTCTATTAAATAAAAATGTACCAAACGGTGTGATAAGACACGTTTTATCGCGATCGTGTTCACGAATCTTGATTTGGTAATATCCACTTTGCAGGTCCAACGTAGTCATGAATTTTGTACTCTTAGCTGCGTGTAACAGATCATCAATTCGAGGCAAGGGATACCTATCAGGCACAGTGACAGCATTTAGTTTCCGGTAATCAACACATACACGGATTCCGCCATCTTTCTTAGGAACCATGACTACTGGAGATGCCCATGCGGACTCACACTCCTCGATTATGCCGCTTTCGATCATTTTCATTTTCGCAAAGGAAAGACGATAAGGCGGACTGAAAATGGGTTCGTGGTCGCCAGTGTCAATTTTATGCTCAGCATACGGAGTTGGTTCATCGATATTCCCAAATGCTTCTGCGTGACTTTGAAAAACACTATCGAGCTGCATTTTTTCTTCAAGATTTAAAGCGTTACCAT
>NW_023458556.1:78835801-78841116 GCF_013731165.1 Rhagoletis pomonella
GATAGTAGCTACTTCCGCCTGGAATACACTGCAGAATTCCGGTAGCCTGGATTCGTCTCATATGATGCTCACATCACTCTTTTGTGAGCAAAAAGGGCTTACTTTTGTCTCCGTACACGACTGTTTTTGGACTCATGCGTGCACTGTGCCTGAAATGAATAAAATTTGCCGAGAGCAATTTGTATCTTTACACTCGCAACCTATCATTGAAAATTTGTCTGCATTTATGAGAACTAAATACAGTATCAAAGAATCGTGAGTATTAAAATATTCTACGATGTAATATAACTGGAAATATTCTATTACTTCAGGGATATGGTAAACGATGGCTCAGCTGATTACCTCTTAAAGCGCCGGCTTAATCGAACCTTGGGAGAGATGCCGAAAAAAAGGACACTTTGATTTACGAAATGTATTAAATTCGGTATACTTTTTTTAGTTAAGTTCTAAATCTTATCTTGTCCCCTCGCAATCTGCATTGGATATTAAGAATAATATAAAAGCAATCGGAAAGGGTTTTCTATACTTGCTAAAATAATTTTGTGTTATGAACATTGAATGCATGTGTGATTGCGTTTTTTATCGTAAATATTATATGAACGAAAATGTGCAAGCAAATAAATACTGTAACTCCTTGAGTCTTATGAATTATTGAATTTTAATGTTATATGTACCACTAGTCATTTAGTTTTTGCATAGTGTGTTTTTTTTATTACAATTTTCTTTCCATGATGAAATTAATTGAGACAAAATTCACAAGATTGATAATGATGAATAAAAGTTTTATAACTATTTCATAAAAGTGAAAGGTGCGACAATTGTCGATTTCGGAGTCAGAATTTTTCCTATGAAACAGAAAACTCTTTGGAGCTATTACCGAAAACTTCTGATCCACAAATTTAAAAAATATATACAAAAATGGTACTCATCTAATCATGTAAACTTACAAAAGTTAAAAGTTTACACACAGTGTTAAATAAAAACACCTCATTTAACAAAATATCAAACATTTATTATTCTTTTCAAATAAATTATAGCGCCTATTGTAAAAAATGTTGAATATGTTCGACAAAAATGATATTAAGTGTGGGCTCGAGTCGTAACATCCGTTCACGAATCAAAAACGATACAAAAGATACGTTAGTCGTTTAAGCTGAATGGGACAAATAGTACGTTCACGTATGTCATAATCCGAAAAGTATGTTTTTACGTGACGAGTAATACGATATCGTTTGTGACGATTTGAGCCTTGGTTTCAACATTTTTTCATTTCGGGTCTTGGATATTTACAAGGTCTAGTTTGCCCATCAAAAACATTGTAAAAAACATGTAGTGTGCGTAAATAAGTTTTCATACAATTTTTTATGGACGGTTTACGAGTTTACTAACTTATATAACCTTTTTGGTTGTTGTTGTTTCCGACAGGGTGGGTGTATGACAAACCAAATTTGACAAGGGATGACGGAAATTCGTTCCATAATACAACTTATATAACATTTACTGTTTACGCGAGCACTGCAGCACACATATGTATGTATTTAATTTACTTAATTCTGTAGAGAACTTAATATGAAATTGTATCTGTGGAATTTGTATACCATAAATTTGTATTTTGAATTATATTTCGTGTGCGCACTATGTAAGCATTTCTTAGAAGGAGTTGACAACGCACGTCCTCCTCGCTCATTACAAACTCGATGTGTATCAAATAAATGTATAAAATTAAAAAAATATATATAGAAACACAAAATTTATTTTAATTTATTTGATATCGTTTATACGTTAGTACATTAAGATTTAATATTTTATTGCAGAATAAGAAACATATTGAAGATAAGAACATTAAATATAGGAAAATAAGAAAATATAACAAAGAATTAACAAATTTTATAGTATTTGTACAGATATATTTTTTTTTGGTAAGTGATATGAACTTAAAGATTAACAAATCTTGCTTTAAGTTAAGATGACATCGATTTGTTAATGCATATTTTTACATATTTTTCCTTAGATGCATATATAGGAATATTTTGTAAAAAAAAGCATATTTAATAATTACATTTTTTATTAAACGCCGTTGTCTAGAATGAACGAATCACTCCACAATTGCAAGAGCATTTGATGATTCCATATAACTATTGGGTACTGATTTCGTCGAAAATTATTTTAGTGCCACTGACGCAGCATTTTTTCAAAATTTTCTTTTTGATGCAGAATTTCGTCTAGATGCTCTAAGGGGCATTCCTGCATTAAAAAGAAATTTTTTGAAAAATATGTCGCTTACCTTGTTTTTTGACGGTTACTTGTATGGCACGCAATTCACCGAGTGGCCGAAGATGTAAGAGCTCGCTTCAGTGATGTTGACGATTTCATATCGAACGGGAAAAAATATTTTTTAAATCTGCTGAGTCATTGGCTGAACAAGTGCATCTTGTGGAGACTCCTGTTACTATTATTTAAGGTGTGCAGGGTGAACTTGGGCAAAAAATAAAGGAAAAATTGGATACCATTTTACAAAAAGTAAGGGGTTTAAGGAACTTAACCCTAGAACACACACCCGGGTACAAATGTATCCACTTTCAACTTTGAAGTGTTGTAACTTTTGAACCGCTATACCTCTATACCGCTAACTTCGGATCTAGGAAGATTATTTAGTTTTGAGTTCAAATTCAAAATTTGAACCAGATCGGACCATTGGTTCAGGAGCTACAGCCTTCCAAACACATTATATACGTAAACACACACCCGGGATACGTTTGTACCCCAATAGTAAAAATCCTCATAATAATAAAAAAAAACATTTTTTATATTATTTTTTTATTTGAAAAATTAAAAATATTCATTTCACACATTATACTATTGACTTTTATTATAAAAATTATAAAAATGCATCTTATATCTAAGGAAAATCATGGCAAATAGAGCAATTTGTTGATGTGACCGAATGTTCAAGACACATTGGCTTCTTACATTTGTCGCACAGCTTTCTGGTTTTTCTACGGCGTTTTTCCTCTTGTGCGTAACATAAATAGCAAGATCCGGACACAGGTTTTGGCGTGCGCGCTGCGGCAGATGTTGATGCTGCTGTTGACACCATTGATTCCACCGGTCGGTTGAAATATGCTTCAATAGCAATTTTAGTCGAAAAATTTCGCGTCACTTGACGATTTATGGCTCTGGCTTCAATAATGGGCATACACAATGCTTCAGCCAAGCTGCGCAGGATCTGCTTACGCTTGTTGTTTGTTCTCCAAGGCAACATAGGGTTATTCAAATCGTAGACAATGTAGGCTGCAAGAGCTGTAATGTCCAACATGTTGAAGAACATCGCTGTGGCCATCGTTTTGTTTGTCTTTGTGTTGGATATTCCGCAAACATTTGGTCCATTCGATCAACACCACCTTTGGTACGATTATAATATTCAATTATTTCAGGTTTCCCACTGTCAGCTATTTCAGCATCATTATGCGTGGTCGAAAGCAAAATTACTGCTTTATTTTTTTTGGGAACATAAGAGCACATTGTCACATTATTTTTGAAGCCAAATGTCGTTGAACCAATTGTCCTGTTTTTGTTCTGCTTCATTTCTTGAGGAATATATGATTTGTTTTTGCGCAAAGTTCCAACGATCGTGAGTTTGCAGGTGAGAAGCAGTTCTGCAACTGGCAAGGTCGTAAACAAATTGTCCATTGTAATGTTTCGGCCACTTCCTTGGTATTTGGCAGACAAATCCTTCACCACTCGTTCGCCTTGGTTCGTTTCCCTACCAGTTTCTGCTTGGCCAGTATATATTTGTCCATGCAGTGGATATGCATTTGTGGCATCGCAAATCCACCAAACCTTGATACCATATTTAGCAGGTTTTGACGGTATGTACTGCGTAAACCGTGTGCGTCCACGGTAAGGAAATAATTGTTCATCAATCGTCAAGCATGAGCTGGGCTTTTAATGTGCAGCAAGATTATTGTTCATCATCGTCCACAACTCACTGATCGGTGCTGCTTTATCAGTTAGTAAGCGTGTTGCACGAGTGTTTTTATCGTCAAATCTTAGGAACCGCAATATCGAACAGAAACGGTTGACTCCCATTGTGGCGAGATATAAAGGATAGTTTTTGACGCTCCATAAATCTCGAACATGTTCTCCATTGCTATGGTTCGCACCAGTCATAATAAGTATGCCAAAAAAATGCATACAGCTCTGTTATTGACACAGGCGTCCATGACTTAGGAGTTGTGTTTGGATGCGCATTGTTGTAAGCATTATAAGTTTCTTTTGCTAACTTATTTGTGTGGCGCATAATTATATCAGCCATTTCAACGGTCATGAAACATTTGAATGTTTGCTCTATTGACAACATTTCAGTGCATCTAGCTGGTCCAGAACGTTCTCTTATAATATTTTGTCTGAGTACCTGACGACTTACATTTGGTTCTTTCATCCACTCAGTACCATCACGTGCAACAAATTTTTCGGCACTAGCAGGTAATTCATTATTTTCTTCTACTTCTTCTTCTTCATCATCCTCATAGTCCGCATAATCAGGTAATACTTCTGCGGCACTTTGCGAAACTTCAGCATCGTCATCAGTAATTTCAATGTCATTGATTTGAATTTCTTCTTCATCTTCTGAGTCAAAGTCATAGGGAGCGTCATCGTCACAAATTTCATCAAATAAAGATTGTATATATGATTCTCGCTGTTCCTCAGTTAGCCTGCATAATAAAAAAAATTAGTATATGTTTACATTGTTGCTTATTTTACATTTTTTACCTTCTATATGCTGCACTTGATAAATATTCGTTTCTTCTTGAAGTCATTTCGTATCCAGTTATTTATAGTTTCAGTTATAGTTCAGTTATAGTTTATAGTATATGTTTACATTGTTGCTTATTTTACATTTTTTACCTTCTATATGCTGCACTTGATAAATATTCGTTTCTTCTTGAAGTCATTTCGTATCCAGTTATTTATAGTTTCAGTTATATTTATTTTCACTTCTTACACTTTTGAGCACCAAAACAATAATGAAAATATCAACAGGCAGCATTTATAACAACACCTCGTGTGAAAACAACCCTTGCAGCTGCATATAAAATACAAAAACCAGTTATACCAGTGTATTTGCTACCTACGTACCCATACCTTGCGCGACCTTTTTGCACATATCTTTTGAACCAGGTAGAATATTTCAATGAAATAAAAACCAAAATGTGTATTCGTTGTTACTCTACAAGTATATTATTATAAATTATATTATTTTGTTTTGCATTTATCAGGACAACAACAAAAACAAAAATCCACTGTTGCATGTC
>NW_023458556.1:78841216-78843154 GCF_013731165.1 Rhagoletis pomonella
CTTGTTCAGGTGCGTTTAAAGGAATATGTGCCGGTTTTTAGTAAAATATATACAGTACAATGATTTAAATATTACAACAACAATGACAAAAAATTTTTGTATACAATATAAACTGCCGATAGTTTGACAAACAATATGAGTTAGAATTTGTTGTGAGTAATCCATTCAGAAAGGAGAGAGAAGGTAGCAAACTTAAAATTAAGAGTTTATATGAATATGTGCCACTGTATATGCTCTACAGTCAGAAATATGTGCCAGAAATTATACTTCAGAAATATATATAGATGCTCCACCGCTAGAAAAGTGTGTTAAGAATGCTCACATAGTTAATTACTTAGTATTTAATATACAGTGGTGGAAGAAATAATAGAAACTTTTTACTTTGACCAGTTTTGTCTATATTACTTTGTTTATTCGATGTTTAATGTTTTTGTATAAAAGTCTAGCGCAATATATAACACACACCATATAAACACATTTCAAAGTTTGTACAAAAATTATAAAAATTTAACAAATTTTATCAAAATCCCCCAAAAATTTCAAACTTTTCAATCAGATTTTTTTGAAAAATTTTGGGTATGCAGTTTTATAGCCGATTAAATTTTAGTAGGTAAAACTGCAAACCGTAAGACGCTAGAAAATCGCGTTGATTTTTAATATTTTTTTTTGCAGACGCTGCCAGGCATTTCCTTCCGTATAAAAAGCATGGTCGAGCATACTTTATATGGAAGAAAATGCACAACACTGCCAGCCAAATAAATTATTAAAAATCAACGCGATTTTCTAGCGTCTTGCGGTTTGCAGTTTTACCTACTAAAATTTAATGGGCTATAAAACTGCATACCCAAAATTTTTCAAAAAAATCTGATTGAAAGGTTTGAAATTTTTGGGGCATTTTTAATCTTTGTACAAACTTTGAAATGTGGATTTATATGGTGTGTGTTATATATTGCGCTAGACTTTTATACAAAAATATTAAACGTCGAATAAACAAAGTAATATAGCCAAAACTGGTCAAAGTAAAAAGTTTCTATTATTTCTTCCACCACTGTATATGTATATATGAATGGAAAGGTCTGTTGATGTTGATGAGAACAAATCTATATATTATTCTAAAACACGGCGCTTATTCCCAGCGATCTACAAATCAACCAGAGACAATTTGTTCATCAAATTAAAGTGCTCGATCTGAAACTTTGCACAAACTTTACAGATTTAAGATTCATTAAACCATTTTCGAAATATTTGCGTCGAAAGATTTTAAAATTTTTACACTGAGCAAAGCATTGCGGTGGAGTGCAATAAGACCCACGGAAATAACGCCCATGGGCTTTATTTCCCAAAAAAAGATAAATAAAACCCATGGGCGTTATTTCCATTTCGAAGGGGAAATGGCGTCCACGGACTTTATTTCCTTAGCGAAAGAGCAATTATGGCCGCGGGCTTTATTTCCCAAAGATAAGGAAATAACGCCCGCTTGATTCATTCCATAAAAAAAAAAAATAAAGCCGAGTAGTATTTTCTTTGGCTTTATTTTTCTGAAACATTCCAATTATGTATACAGGCATACAATGCTCTATATGAATGTACGATGAGGAGTTGGGTTGTTTGTGTATCTACGCCGCAGAAATACTGTGGTGATGTGGATGATGCACGGGCTGTTTTAACTGAGAAGGCGACTGAAAATTTTCGCAAACAACAAAAATTAGTAAAGGGCAGAATAACATAAATCATGGTCGAGTGGTTTGTGTGACATCAAGGTATACACCGCCAATCGGAGGAGAAGCTCGGCCACTCATTTTAAACATTGCCCAGATTGCTTTACAGAGCACAGTATGCGTACGAATCTAAATGGTAATACAAGTATTTTGTGTCCAATTTGCCGTCAAATTACTCGACAATCGACGTAAGTATTTAGTTTTACGGTCCTTTTTTTTT
>NW_023458556.1:78843254-78843536 GCF_013731165.1 Rhagoletis pomonella
TCGCGTAAAATTAAAAAAAAAACCCTAACTTTCCTTCTAAAATTTAACCATCGCTTCAAACATTATACTGTTACTCGGTAGGGTCGACCACCCACCTGAAAAGTTTTGTTAAATGTACATAAACTAAGATCACACTGCTTGTTAAAAAGCTCTAGTCAGCAAAATAATAAGGTTGTCTGTGAAGAAATCAAAAAATAGGACTAATAGAAATATGTGTTTCTTTGTTTTATGTTATTAAAAGTACGATTCCTGTGTTGACCTAAGTACAAACGATTTTTTTTT
>NW_023458556.1:78843636-78845506 GCF_013731165.1 Rhagoletis pomonella
AATCGCTTAGGCGGTTACAGCGCCAAATAAGAAGAAGAAGAAGAATTCAGGGTAAATGACTGAGCGATGATTTTGGTTCCTTTTTGAAAACTATATATGCTTTCGGGTATGCAGTTTTATAGTCCATTCAATTCGCGTTGATTTTTGAGAACTTTTTTCGTTGAAGGTGTTGCACTTTTTCGTCCATACCCAAATTTTTTGTACATCCAATATGTATTAAGAAAATGAAATAAAAATTTTTTTTTTGCTCGCCAAACAAACTTGAACGTACGCATCTTGTACGGATTTTTCACCCACCACTTTTTGTCTGTGTACGGATTTTAGACTCTAAACGTCTGGCAGGCCTGGTGTCCATTCAGAGGACGTGCAGCTCATGGTCAAGAATCGGACAAGCGGGCGTCAGCTGGAGTAGACAATGAATTTGTGAAACATGAAGAAAACCGACCGAAATATGTTCATGTTACAGATATGATGAAATTCATTAACACGCACGTTGCTGAAGATAATTCGGTACACAAATATTTAAATAAATATTAATTACATCTGGAATATGGTACGTGTTCCTTACAGATAACTAGATAGCGTAGTAGCAATGCATGCTGAAATAATAAACGAGATTACGTTTGTACTTTGACTACGGTGACCATCCGTTCTGTTTTTTGCAGGACCGTACTGTTTTTCAAAGGTCGGACCTGCGTAGTTTTTCAAACCTGAAAAACCTGAAAATGTACTGATTTTTTCCAGTTGTCCTGCATTTGTCCCGCATTTTAATCGTTATTTTAAAATTATCGGACAATGGATGGATTTTTTCAAAAAAAAGTGTTCATTGGTACTTCTCGTAGCTTTTCTTCAATATCTCTTGAAAAAATCTCCCAATCAACGAAGCGAGTTACTGCTCGAAAGGTATTAATTTGCCTCTTACCAAAATATATAACTTGTGGCGACTTCAATGAAAATTATTAGTGCTACAGGTGACCATTTGCATTTTGTCATCAAAGTCGAAAAAAGTGAGATTTTCAATCAAATACGCAGTTTTATTCGATAATTTTTTTCATTAGTTTAAAAATTCGATAAAGAAGATATATCATTATAGTAAATTTTGAGCCAAAGATAATGAAAATCGGATGCAGATGCTATGCAGCGCAATCTGCACAACTTATATATTTTTGTAAAGGTTCACATAAATACCTTTGCAACTCGTCGTTTACGTCGATTCATGACGTAGATTTTTGATAAATAACTGCGAAAAGTACCAAAAAACAAAAAAAGGGTATTGTTTTCATTTTGAACGACTCAAAATTTGCCTATAAAATAATCTTTTAAAGATTTTCACTTTTCGTGTAAGCTTTTGGTATTATAATATATTTTACTATACTTTTATAAAGATTCATGTAAAAAAAGATTAATATCGATGAAGAAAACCTGATTCAAAGCTTAAAATGTATTAAGAATTTTGAATCATAAATACTCTTTTGATATTTTTATACTACGTAAATATATGTAGGCATATTTTTGAAAAATTGTCCTTCATTTTGAATCCATATTTATGGTCACCGTAACTTTGACGAAACTCGTGAAGCCATAAAGAATTGACAGATTGTGACAGAACTGGATGTGATTAATGATAAATTGGAATATTGTGTATACATATGTACAGTGACTCAAATATCAATTGGGACGCGACATTATTCTTTTATTTATTTCATGTTTATTATTACTATTTTTTTTTATAATAATATAATAACATTAAATAAACAAACGAAAAATTGCCAAAATATCGGACCCCAATTTATATTTGAGTTTCTGTATGCATCTACATATGTAGGTAAATGTTAAGTGTACAAATGCCGGCAGCAGCAACCTAATAGAC
>NW_023458556.1:78845516-78856750 GCF_013731165.1 Rhagoletis pomonella
AAAGGGGGCGTGGCACCTTCCATACAAACTGAACTTCTCATATAGCTTATCTCTGGAACCGCTTACGCTAACGTCCTGAAATTTGGCACAGCTACATATGTTATCAATACCGTACTTATGGCGAACAGTGGTAATTATTGGAAAGGCTGGATCGATATACATTTACGTAAAAGCGCAAGTATCATTCGATTCTGAACCATTTTCTCCTAGATTTCTAAATCCCATTGAACTATTGTAACTTTGTTTTTAATTTTTAGTAAAAGGCAAAATTTATGTGAAAATTTTGAAGAATTTCTTTAAATTTTTCACAAAGAATGGAGCTTTGAATTTTCGAGTTTCGCTATAGACTGTCCTATCTACATACCTATTTGCATAAAATGATAACCGTTTTCGTTGTTCGGACTAAACTCAAAAACCACTGAATAGAGTTCCGTCAGATTATCGGAGGTTATCTTACATACATATGTACATATATGGTCCTATTACATGCTACTAGAAAACTCGCTAGGTGGTGCTGGAGTAGAGTTATTTATAAAAATCGTATTTATTAACTGATTTCGTTCAAATTTTAAATGTGAGCTATGATGGAAAATTCTTTTGATAAAAATTGATCCGATGAGTACCGCTGAAGTCGAGGTTGAAATTCATAACACGTACCTATTTATTTTATGGTAAGCAATGGTTTTGCAGAAAATGGACACAATTGATGGTGCTGCAGCCGAAATGCATAGAAACCCCGTGTGGTTCGTCTGCTTTGGCCCTATGTTTAAGTTATACGAATTTAGTTTTCAGATGTCTAAATGAAGGATGTGGTTAAGTTTGTCTGACGCCCTCATGCACGATCATGCGATCTTGCATCTACCCAGAAATCAGTTCATAAATATTACCACGAATTGTAAAAGTGGTGAGTTAACAAGGAAAGATCACCGTAGGTATATCAATTGCTTCATTTGAAAGATATTGAAGAGATCACACGACAAATTTAGCCAATGTACCGGAAAAGTTTTCATCATGTGGAACAGCGAGGATTCTCGGCCCTCCTATAACAGAAAACGCATTTCTGTGCTCTTGAGTTTCCTTATGAGAACTTTTATTGGCATACGCATCGCACCAATGTTGAAGTTGCAAGATCCTAGAAAAACATTACGCATGCTTGGCAGAGATCTCACAAGTGGACATAAGACCATCGGTAAAGCTCATGGCACCGAAAGGGATTGGTATTTCCACAGCGTTGCTATTATTGACCTATGTGTGAGGAGGATACTGCGCCTTAGTGGTTGCAACTTAAACCAAAAATTTTGACTTTACAGACTATTTTTGCTTTTAAACGCTCTTTTGCATTGACCAACGCAAGAGTTCTTATTAGGCGCCGCGAAGTAAGCGGGCTATGATTTTTTACTAAAATGTATTTAATTTTTATTTTTTTCCAGTGAATTGATAACCTCTCTCCTGCCACACTGATTGGACAACACTTACAAAAAAAAAATTGGCAGCGGAGATCAAAGAAAAGTTTTCAAATATCGAACTCGCTAATTATATTTCATCGCTACGCTGCTCGAACCGCGTTAAAAAAGCTAGGATTTCAAAGTATTTGTAACTCCTCTCGCGCTGTGCTTATTGGGGGTAATTGTCTAGCATGAGGACTTTGAGACTAGGAAGAAAAGGAAGATTTTTAATACTTTTTTGTTTTCGTGTATTTAGATGAAATTTTAAAAACAGAAATTCAATTATCAAAAAGTACTATCGAATTTATACGTCAACAAACTCCTGATAACTAAGCATGGCGCAATAAACAGGTGAAGTAATAAGGCAGCATTCTCTGTTCATTTTCTGACATTCGGCTGCCTTATATTTCACAATGTTGCCTTTATTCGTTGAACGTTTTACCTGTTGCTTCTTTGGAAGTATTTACATATATTTTGGGGGCAATTAGGCCATTTATTATTTGCTTTCAAGATTGTATTTTTCTAAAATTTTCCGTTTGAATTTTTGTGGAAAACTAGTTTTTTTCTAAAACTTTCCGTTTGAATTTTTGTGGAAAAATACTATATGATTTATTTGTGATTAAAAACTTAATAATTCGTAAGCCAAGCTGTGTAATTTGCAGAAAACCCTGGACTTACGAAGGCGTCCGTTTGTTCCATTCACCAGCGGAGCAGGTTAGGCTGAATAAACTGGATATTTCAAATATTTAATGGCGAAGTCATTTCTGGCACCACAACTTCTCCGAAAAATTGTTATCCTACAGCCATGAAATAGACCTTCCAATAAATGTGAAAAGGCTATTTTTTAAGTGCAGGATGCATTTCCATATAATAATAATAACACTGTGAGACAAATGGTAGGGGTCAGTGATCGGGAAGGGTTCAAACTACCAGGGAAAGTTATATCGGTAAAAAAGAAGTTATACGTGTCCCGGCGTTTCGCTGGGTCACGTCTAGGAATCGAGATATATCGATTTGAAGTTAGTAACTATCATATAGGGGAAATTGTCACCTTTGGTGGTCTTTTTTTTGACATAACTCGAGAACCACTAGTCCGATTTTGCTCAAACAAATTTAAAAAAATTTCAAATTACAATTCCTTTAATCTGTTCATATAACGTTTTTCTATATAATCAACAGTTTTGCCGGTAAAAATAAATGTATGAAGAAAAAAAAATATTTTTTGCCTAATTAAATTTTTTTATTTTTTAAATTCATAAAAAATCCAAAACGAAAAAAAGGCAAGTCGTATTACTTTCACGCAAAGTCACATAACCTTTAAGCAAAATGAGACATAGATCATGAAAATCGATGGACGAGTTTCGCTTTTATTCACAATTAAGTGAAGGTATCTCAAAAAAAGGTGACAATTTCCCCTATATGATAGTTACTAACTTCAAATCGATATATCTCGATCCCTAGACGTGACCCAGCGAAACGCCGGGCCACGTATAACTTGTTTTTGACCGATATAACATTTCCCGTTGGTTTCATCCCATCCCGATTTTGACTGTCGCATAGTGTAATAATAATAATAGATTGGCGCTTACACATATGTTAGTGTTTGGCCGAGCTTCTCCTCCGAATTGTGGCGTGCGCCTTGATGTTGTCACACAAAGGGGAGGGACCTACAGTTTTACGCCGACTCCGAACGGCGATTGTATTTTTATGAGAAGCTGTTTTTCATGGCAGAAATACACTCGGAGGTTTGCCATTGCCTGCCGAGGGACGACCGCTGTTAAGAAAAAACCTTTTTTCTATATTTTTTTGCGATGTTGCTTTGACCAGGCTTTGAACCCAGGCATTGCGGAGTGGAAGCGCGCACTGCTTACCACTACACCACAGCGGGCGGAGCATTTCCATATAAATTATTTAAATAAGCGCTTGAAAGGCAAAAGGTATAATCGATTAATCTTGATAAACCTCCCATATTTAAATTTATTTATTTAAACCTTATAACCATTAATCAGGGCTGCCAGACGTTAAGAGTCTAAAATCCGTACAAAGACAAAAAGTGGTGGGTGGAAAATCCGTACGAAATCCGTACGCTCAAATTTGTTTGGCGAGCAAAAAAATCGTTTGTACTTAGGTGAACACAGGAATCGTACTTTTAATAACAAAAAATAAAGAAACACATATTTCCACTAGTCCTATTTGTTGATTGCTTCACAGACAACCTTATTATTTTTCTGACTAGAACTTTTTAGCACGCAGTGTGTTCTAGTTAATGTATATGTTACAACACTTTTCTGGTGGGTTGTAGACCCTACCGAGTAACTGTATAATGTTTGAAGCAGAGACCGTACCGGTTATGCATTTTATAATAAAAAGCAAAAAACGTAAGTTATTTTTTGACTTTTATTATTTTGAGCAAATAATACCGGGTAACTTTGCTTTTTATTTCTTTAAGGCAAAAATAAAGGTTAAAATTTGCCTTTTATTTTTTCAGGCAAAAATAAAGGTCTAATTTCCAAATCAAGTATTCCAGTTTTGTATACTCGAACTTAATAGTTTTAAAGCTCCTGTCTGGATTCTAAATCTCCCTAATACTCAGATACCAGGGTTAGATCAAATCTAAATATGTATGCACTATGTATAAATACAATACATGAAGGCATTTTTGGTTAACGGCATCAGATCTGCACCGATTATTCGATTTTCAAAACTGAGGTTCCGAATTAAAGGGCTTGGCCTCTAAATGTTCAACAAACTATGAGATTTTTGAAAAGGGTTGCCACCTTTTTTTAAATTATAAAACCTGCACCGCTCGTTGTATTAAAAAAATAGGTGTAAAATTAAAGGGCAGGGCCTCTGGAAGTGCAAGAAAGTTTAATTTTATTTAATAGGGTTGACACCCGATTAAAAAATCACAAAACTTACACCGTTCGCGCAATTTTAAAAAATATTATAATATGTCATATAAACGGGCTTGGTCTATAGATCTACAAGGAAGAACGTATTATTTTTTTTAAAGGGTTGCCAGCTGTTAAAAATTATTATTTTTTTGTGCAGAGCACCAGATTTACACCGTTGTCTCGATTTTAAAATGAGATGCCAAGTGAAAGGTATTCACCTAGAGATGTGCTTTGGGTTTAATTTTTTTTAAGGTTTGCCACCTTATTATAAATCGATTGCTTGAAATATGATACTCTGTAAAATATCGCAATATGGGCATGAAGCGAAAGGGCTTTTATACTAAATTAATATGTTCGTGCTTTTAAGAGTCGCCACCTATTAAAAAATATATAGCTATGAATGATAAGTAACGTAATTAGGACATTCGATATTGGTATCAAACGGCAGCTATTTATATGGCCTTTGTATAAATGCATGCGAATTTTCGAGAGTTGTCATATATTTAGTTAACAACTCTTAACTAGCTTTCGATTGATAGCAATATCGAATGCCCTTAATACATTACTTACCATTCATAGTTGTAAATGTGTTTAATAAGTAGCAATTCCATTAAAAACATCAACATATTAATTTAATCTCAAAGCAATATTGTGATATTTTACTATCATATTTTAAACAATGCATTTTTAATTAGGCGGCCCCTTTAAAAAACCAAATCACGTCTATAGGTGAATACCTTTAATGTGACACCTCGAAAGAACGGTGTAAATCTGACGCTCTGCACGAAAAAAAATGTGTAACAGGTGGCAAAACTTTTTCAAAAAATTAGAGGTTCTTCTGGAGGCTCAGCACTCTCATTTGAAACCTATTTGTTTCTCTAATACAACGAACGGTGCAGGTTTTATAATTTTAAAAAAGGGGCAGCCCTTTCCATAAAAGGCATACCTTGCTGTACATTTAGAGGCCAAGCCCTTTAGTGTGGAACCTCAGTTTTGAAAATCGAATGATCTGTGCAGTTCTGATGCCGTTAACAAAAGACGCCTTCATGTATTGTATTTATACATAGTACATACATATTTAGATTTAATCTGGTATTTGTGTATTAGGGAGTTATTAGAATCCAGATACGAGCTTTAAAACTATTAAATTCGAGTATACACAACTCTGGAATGCTTGATTTGTAAATTTGACTTTTATTTTTGCCTGAAAAAATAAAAGGGAACAATCATCAATTTTGAATAAATTAGCTTCAATATTTACTGATTTATCGAAGATTTTGTATTTCTCTAAATTACCGTTATATGGGATGTGGGCGTGGTTATTGTCCGATTTTAAAAAGTTTCGGCGATTTTTTATGCTGTACCAAGGCCCAACAACTGTGCCAAGTTTGGAAGAAATTGGTGCAGCGGTTACCAAGATATACACATGTAACCATAAGTGGGCGTGGCTACGCCAATTTTCCAAAAATTTATAATATTCTTATTTGTCGTCTAAAAATTATTGTAAATATCAATTTTGAGTGAATAATCTCCAGTAGTTACTAAAATATCGCAGTTTTCGTATTTCTGAAAATTACCGTTATATGGGAAGTAGGCGTGGTTATTGAGCAATTTTAAAAATTTTCGGCCATTTCGTATGTTGTGCGAAGGCCAACAACTGTGCTAAGTTTGGAGGAAATTGGTGCAGCGGTTACCAAGATATACACATGTAACCATAAGTGGGCGTGGCTACGCCCATTTTCCAAAAATTTATAATATTCTTATTTTTCGTCTAAAACTTATTATAAATATCAATTTTGAGTGAATTATCTTCATTAGTTACTAAAATATCGCAGTTTTCGTATTTCTGGAAATTACCGTTATATGGGAAGTGGGCGTGGTTAAAGTCCGATTTCGCCCATTTTCAATACCAACCTACCTTGGATTAAGGGAAACCTACATACCAAATTTCGTTGAGATATCTCAATTTTTGCTTTAGTTATCGTGTACACGGACAGACGGACAGACGGACGGACAGACAGACATAGCTTAATCGATTTCTTTTTTCATCCTGATCATTTATGTATACATTTGTCTATATCTATCTCGATTCGTTTTGGCTGTTACAAACAACCGTTATGTGAACAAAATTAATATACCCTTGTGCACAAGTGCGCTCGGGTATAAAAATGTAAGTTAATACTTGTTTACTTAATTAATTTAGTTAATTCCAATGATTTGGAAGGTACTCGGGGAAAAAAATTATCTATTACTATTACTATCTGATATTTTGAGTGATAATTCTCGCTGGATTTTCGACGAACAAACCTATTGTCTTCCCTACAAGGCCTTCTCAGACTGACCGATTCTCAATACACTCAAATAGAAACCAATACACATAAAAAACGCTGTAAAAATTTCACTTCAATTTTAAGGCAGTAAAACAACGACCTTAAGTTAACATCAACCGAGGCCATATGTTGACAAGGGATGCAAAATCACAGTTACACAAAAGAACTGGTCAGATTTTTCAGAAATCCCTTCAATTCTGATGTAAAATATGATGCCAAAAGACTGCAGATCTCCCATTTAGATGACCGGTCATATGACCGGCAGATGTCTCGTAGGATTCCCAGAGAGTTTTGCTTTACATAGAAATTTGTGCTCTTTTATTTTCATTTTGACTCACTTCAGTGTTGGTTCCTTTAATTCAAGTTGGCATTCGGTTTTTGGAATTTAAATAAGTTCTCAGCAAAAAAGTTTGTTTAAAAAAATCATATATGTAGTACTTCTATATTGGCAGTAAGCTAACTTCTCAATGTGTAAGCATTCCGAAATCAAAGCGAGACAGTCTAGTACCGTTTTTGTCAATGTATTGTGTACTTGACTGCCGTTTTTGTATATGTGTTGTGTACATGTTTATTTATAAACGTATGTGTTCCTTTTCTTTCGTACGTGTTTATTGATATATCTGTACTGTAGTGTTTTCGGACGGTACTAGCTCTTACTGCCAATATAGGAGTATTACATATATGAAAAAAATACATATGGGTATTTCCATACGTCGCATACGTGACAGTCGTACGTGTCAATGTGATACAAAAAAGGAATACCATTTGTTTTCTTTAACTTTTTTGGGCATTTGTATAGCACAAAATTAGCTCTATATTTAACCGAAAAATTAAAGCAATCGAACTGCTTGGTCCTGAAATATAAGCATTTAAAGAGAGTGTCGTTACGTGACAAAAAATGGAAGTTGATTTTTTCTTTTCTTACAAAATCGCAAAACTCTGCGAATTGTGGATGGCTATTTTCATGACGTGGCGTCACGTGACATAAATTTCCATCGTTATATTTTTGTTAATATTGCTTTTAAATGAATTTTTAACGCAAATAAATTTGATTATGATTTATGATTTATTATGTTTCAACTACATACGCCAAATTCGAACCAAATCGGACCATAAATACGGTTTTTTGAAATATCTCGACCTTGGCGCCACCTAGGAAGACCATTTTACTCAAACATGATTCTACTTACATAGCCAGTATTTATTTTAAAAAGCAGACAAATCGGTCTGTAAATACGTTAGATATAAGACTTTTATTTTTAATATTTTATTGAGCTTTGTACCACGATTGTTTATTAGGAAAAATTGAAAAAGCAACAAAGTCTAAGCGGTGGAAGTTATAGCACTATTTCGGAGATCACCACATCTCCTCATCAGACTTCTTTTTTCTAGACTTCAGCAGGGATCGAACCTGCGAGTTCGATGTTCAAAGTCAGAAGCGTTAACCACTGAGCTATGTACATCCCGTAAACTCTTGTTGCTAATTCATTTTCCTTATTCAACCAACTACTATCAAGTGCAGCTGATTTGCCGCTATTTAAACTCGACAGCTTGGTTGTTGTTGTCAATTCTATACATCCATTTGCTTATTTGCTTTTTTGTATAGTTTCAGGCAGGCTCTTCCTAAACTATGTATTTGTCAATGTTATTGTGGCTTGTTAACATTTTATTTTTAATATTTTATTGAGCTTTGTACCACGATTGTTTATTAGGAAAAATTGAAAAAGCAACAAAGTCTAAGCGGTAGAAGTTATAGCACTATTTCGGAGATCACTCATTTTGATCCAAAAACAATCTGTGTAAAAGATGACAATCTTGATCAATACCTTAGGCTCGCCCAAGTCCATCAAAGTTCAATGTGCTCAAAGAAATAAAAATTAATAAATTATTTTTTTTACTGAAATTGCAAGTATCTTATAAAGTATTAGTCCTACATAAATTGATGTATTGGCCTTTTTTGTAGAGAATCGAAGTAAGCAAAGAAAACCTTTTTTTAGCACTTGAACTTTGATGGACTTGGGCGAGCGTAAGATATTGACCAAAAATTTTCATCATTCACACAGATTGTTTTTAAAGCATAATGAACCAGTACTAGGTTGACCGAGCCTCGCCCGGAGTGCATATACCTTTTAAACTTTTCATGATTTGGATAGCTTTAAAAAAATATTTTGGAAATAAACAAAAAAAAAATAGGATTTCGATATCTATTAAGCAAATTCCTTGCTCTAAAATGTATGTGGCAACCCTGTTGCGAAATACTCTGGAATGGATGGTACATATCTTTTGATCGTATATGTACTGTGTATACATATAATAAATGTTGATTGAAATTAACAAAATAAAAATTTGTATTACATAGAAACGTGGCAACCCTGATGGAAAATATTTGCTGACCAAAGTTCTTAACAATGCCTTTCATTGAATATCCATATTGCGATGTTTTAGATAACTTGTGTAGAATCGAAAATAAGTGGCCACCTTACACTATTATCCTAAGAGATAACAGTTTGTATATAGGGAAAGCATTGTTTAAGAACCTTCTCTTGGTACTCATAAATAGGAATATTTTACCTTTTTTTAACAAAAAATTAAATAAATATGCGATTCAAAATAGGTGGCAACCCTATTAAAAATATTTTGAATTACGGATCATTAAAATACCTTCCATTTGATACCCATATTATGATGTTTTAATTAATTCGTAACAAATTTCGAATAGGTGGCATCCGTATACGAGTCTTCTCGGGGATAGGGCCTATTCAGATAACCTTAAAATCCAAAACATCATCGGTGTACACAATTTCATCGAAATCGTTAGAGCCGTTTCCTAGAACCCTGTGGATATATATATATATACAAGAATTGCTCGGTTAATATAATAAGATAGTTTTGCTATTGTACAGTACTGCATCACTCCCCATACAAAAAAATCGGTACTGTTTTTCCACTGCAATTATAACATCTATTATATTTTAAGACTTCCATCAAAATACCTCCAAAAATTTAGTTTTTTTTATCAATAAAAAGGTTTTTTAAATATTTTTTGAAAAAATTGCCTCAGATGACTAAACAGTTAAAGCTTAAGCAGTTTGCATAAAAATATTTAATTCAACAATTTTTAATGAGCTTGAGGCCGTTTTTAATGAAAAACTTATTGTGGAAAAGCAACAATAATGTGAAAAAATGGTAGACGTGATAGCTATTTCGGAAATCACCACATTTCCTCATCAGACTTCTTTCAGTAGACTTCGAACCGACGATACCACTGACTCAGCCAGTTGCCTATGCACTGTGCTAAGCTCGCCTTGTACATTATCGTTGCTTTTTTCCAACTTTTTCATTTGTTATGCCAACACAATCAAGCGCAGCTATTCCGCTGCAATTCACTTGATCATGTGGTTGTTGGTTTTGTTGGTTTTTGCTAATAATTCTATTTTTAGAATGTTTAACTTTTAGGTGTGCTCGTCCTTAAGTTATTTGTTTTTGTCATTTTATGGCCTTATAACAATTATATTCAACAATTTTTAATGAGCTTGAGGCCGTTTTTAATGAGAAACTTATTGTGGAAAAGCAACAATAATGTGAAAAAATGGTAGAAGTGATAGCTATTTCGGAAGTCACCACATTTCCTCATCAGACCACATGATCAAGTGAATTGCAGCGGAATAGCTGCGCTTGATTGTGTTGGCTTAACAAATGAAAAAGTGGGAAAAAAGCAACGATAATGTACAAGGCGAGCTTAGCACAGTGCATAGGCAACTGGCTGAGTCAGTGGGATCGTCGGTTCGAAGCTTCTGAAAGAAGTCTGATGAGGAAATGTGGTGATTTCCGAAATAGCTATCATTTCTGCCATTTTTATACCTTTCATGAGCATGAAATGGTATTATAACTTTGGTCCGATGTTTGTAAGTACCAGAACAAAAAGAGATAGACCCATGAAAATGTATACTTATATTATCAGAACGTCGAGCTGAGTTGATTTAGCCATGTCCGTCTGTCCGTCTGTCTGTCTGTTTGTATGCAATCTAGTCTCTCAGTTTTCGAGATATCCGGATCAAATTTGGTAGGTGGGTGTATTTTTATAATGTATTAATCATTTGTCGGAACCGGAAGAATCGGACCACTATAACATATAGCTCCCATACAACTGATTGTTCAGATATGAGATTTTTCATTATAACTTCTCCATTTATGCAGCTACGAACATGAAATTTTGCAATACTTGCACCCATTATCAACAGAATACTTACAGTGAAAATTACAAAGATCGGGTCACTATAACCTATAGCTCCCATACAACTGATTGTTCAGATATAAAATTTTGCGTTATAACTCCTTTTATATAGATAGGAACATGAAATTCCGCACTGTGTTCAATAATTATCAACAGAAAACTTACAGTGAAAATTAAAAAGATCGGGTAACTATAACCTATAGCTCCCATACAACTGATTGTTCAGATATGAGATTTCTCGTTATAATTCATCCATTTATGTAGCTAGGACCATGAAATTTCGAGCTGTTTTCACTCATTATCAACAGAAGACTTACAGCGAAAATAACAA
>NW_023458556.1:78856850-78859950 GCF_013731165.1 Rhagoletis pomonella
GAAACTAAACCCAATAAATTGTGTTACCGGTTTACATACCGATCACATAGCGGTGAAAATCACTTCGATTGGTGTCATATAAAGTATATCTTCCATACCTCTGATTGTTTAGATGCGATTTTTTATATAAGTCTGTAACTCCTCTATCGATGTATGCAGATGTATTCAAAAGCAGTAATCTGTCAAAGTAAAATTTGCAGATGTTCATGAAAGGTATGAAGCCTTCGGCATAGCCGAAGACAGCGCTGCTCTTACTTGTTTCACATTATTGTTGCTTTTCCACAATAAGTTTTTCATTAAAAACGGCCTCAAGCTCATTAAAAATTGTTGAATATAATTGTTATAAGGCCATAAAATAACAAAAACAAACAACTTAAGGACTAGCAAAAGACCTAAAAGTTAGACATTCTAAAAATAGAATTATTAGCAAAAACCAACAAAACCAACCACCACATGATCAAGTGAATTGCAGCGGAATGCGCTTGATTGTGTTGGCATAACAAATGAAAAAGTTGGAAAAAAGCAACGATAATGTACAAGGCGAGCTTAGCACAGTGCATAGGCAACTGGCTGAGTCAGTGGGATCGTCGGTTCGAAGCCTTCTGAAAGAAGTCTGATGAGGAAATGTGGGCATTTCCGAAATAGCTATCACTTCTACCATTTTTTCATATTATTGTTGCTTTTCCACAATAAGTTTTTCATTAAAAACGGCCTCAAGCTCATTAAAACTTTTTGAACATAATTGTTATAAGGCCATAAAATAACAAAACCAAATAAAGATATAAAAAAAAAATTCTACGGAATCATATTAGTGAGGTTTTTGATGCTGTTTTTGAACTTTTTTCAAAGACTGGTTTAAGAAAAACTTGAATAACTCAGCCAAAACCTTACCAATTTAGACATATGAGGTATCATTGGTAAGGTATTTTCTCGTCCTTTTAATTTCTTTTCGAATGAGCTCATTCAAATTATGGAAGAGGAAGGTAAGATAAACGCGTTTCATTCCATGTTGAATTAAGATGTGTTGGCATTTGATACAAAAAATTTGGGACGTAAATGAGTTTTTTTTTTCAAAGAAATAAAAAGGCTGAGAAAATACCTTCACACTGATACCTCATAAGTTTATATCGGTGAAGTTTTGAAGCAGTTATTTTTTTTTTTTTCTTACACAAATCTTTGAAAAAAAAATAAAAAACAGCATCAAAAATCTCATTATTACGATTCCGTTGATACAATTTTTTAATATTTTTATGCAGATTTTTTAAAGCTTAAACTGTTCTGTCATCTGAGGGGATTGTTTCCAAAAAATCCTTTAAGAAACAATTTTTATTCATAAAAAACTCCATTTTTAGAGGTATTTTCAAACCGGTCCAGCTCACGTAAATCTTAATATTTTTTCGAAATATTTTGGTAGAAGTCTTAAAATATACTAGGTTTGGTAATCCCGCCAGAAAACCCGCAACTTCTTTTGATGATGCAGTCTAATGTACAGTAGTCGAAAAAATTATAGCCGCACCAAGTTTTCACAAGTTTTAAATTTTATTTTTGGTGTTATTTAATTCTGTTTATTTTTTTTTTATAATTCGAAAAGTCTCTCTAAATAACTCTCACGTAGCATTTCCCGCGTATTTTCTCCACCGTGTTCACTTAACTTTACTCCTCTGAGATATCCTTCCCAATTTTAAGGCGTATTTTGCGGTAATTGGCACAAACAGTTTGAGTCCTTTTTTGTGGATTGAGCAAGGTACCATGAGATTCATATTTTACAAATTTCGCGTAGCAGCTGGCATATGCGCCCAAACAGCTCTTCGGCACCATCTTTGAACAGCCGGTACGAAATCAGCTACGGGGCTTTGTTGTATTTAAGTCGCAATACTGCTGTGCGGCGGCTGTGGTGTAGAAGTAAGCAGTGCGTGCTTCCACTCCGCAGGGTTTGGGTTCAAGCCCTGGTCAAAGCAACACCGCAAAAAAATATAGAACAAAATTTTTTTCTAAACAGCGGTCGCCCCTCGGCAGACAATGGCAAACCTCCGAGTGTATTTCTGCCATGAAAAACAGCTTCTCATAAAAATACAATCGCCGTTCGGAGTCGGCGTAAAACTGTTCGGCCAAAAACTAACATATCGCACACGATTTTCAAAAGTGACGCAACTCAAAATTTGTCATTTTTGAAATTTTTGTTATAATTTGTAGAAAAAACTAAAGGTAAAGTCTCCCTTTCCAAAAAGATTAGCATATGCTAAAAAATAGTTTCTCCCATTTTCTGACAAACGTGTAATTTTGAATTGTGTCACTTTTTAAGATCGTGTGCGAAAAATAGGCAAAACTGGTCAAAATATTGCACTCCTATTGTTTTGTGGACACTGGTATGTAAGCACTCGAATTTATTTAATAAAAAAATTTAAAAGTAGAATATAGGCATATTTGGTGGAACTGAAAAAAAGAAATTAAACCCCCCCTCCCCCCGAAAAAAATTTCTGCGTTCGCCCCTTGCGTAAGCGCCAATTTAATATTATTATTAATGCTGTTTTCTCGTCTAGCTTCCCTCCCTTTTTGCGGTACCGCTGTGTTGTCGCTCGCTTAGTTCCCTTTCAGACACGTCAAGTCTTGAAAGCAATTTTTTTCGCATTCTCTTTTGTGTTTTCTATTTGCTTCCACACGCGTCAAATTTAATTGAATTCAAGTCCTTGGTTCTTTAAATGGGAAGCAACGAAAAGATCAAAAGAGACAAGAAAACTTGAAACGAATTGACGGTACGGAGGTATCTGTACTCTTCCCCTCTCTTCTCACCTCCTTCGCCTACGAACGAGCAGACTTGAAAGCAAGACTTGACGTGTCTGAAAGGGGACTTACTTTTGACCACAGAGTAGCTTGGTATGCTGCATACTTTTCTGCAGCAGCTGCGTAGCAATCTTTGTCATACCAGTTGTAACCAAGAACCTCTCTCGAATAAACTTTTAAATCCGAATCTTTAGTGAATGTAATGTGGAATCGTACTGATAATTTATATCCAGGCGATTTTCTTGATTAAGCCGAATTGAGGGTCGATCGAAATTTCTCGGTTCTACGTTGTGGCTGCAGTTTTGCCGCGTTGGTGCTA
>NW_023458556.1:78860050-78860421 GCF_013731165.1 Rhagoletis pomonella
TGCCATGAAATATGAATTCTCCGCCAGTTTGGCCAAATATGCCTACTTTGCCACTCCTGTCGTGACGGGAACAGTGCTCCATCGCATTTCCTGTACTGGAAATTGATGTCAGCCTTGTATTTTTCCAGAGCATATCCGTAAATAGTAGCTCTTTTTCCGTTTGCGAGGGCCGTCCTCATTGAGGGCGCTCTTGGCTCTTCAGGCCTATTCACTGGCCCGCTTTTTTATGTGGTTGGTCCCAAGCCCAGCTGGAGGGGGTATATCAAGACGCACATCATTACCTACTGGTGAACAGACACTGCCCTTTCATTGAGCCTTCAAACCGAATAAGTCGGACTGACCCTACCGCCTCTTCCACTCTTTCCGATGTG
>NW_023458556.1:78860431-78875243 GCF_013731165.1 Rhagoletis pomonella
AAGTAAAAAAAAATAAGTTGAACTTATAATTATTTGTCTAGGGTACTTTAAAGAAAAAAGTTGTTCTGAAGTCCACCAGCCTTTCCTTCATCGTTGCAAAAGTTAGATGTTCATGCGTTCCATTTAAGCAAACAAAGCCAGGCACAATGAGAGAAGCTAGTTGAAATGTTCGCAATTGTTGCAGATTAACTCGTACGAGTTGTTACGACTAAATGTATAAATGACTGTATGAAGTAGTGTTATGCTGTCATACTTAAGTGCCTGCTACATACATACTTCAATGCAAGAACACTGGGAAAAGTTCACGTATATACCAACACACATACATGTAAAGAAAATATATATAAAGAACTTCACCGATTTTTCACCACATCTTTATACGTATGTAGTATGTACGTGTATACTAGACTGATTAAAAAAAAACGATTTTTCGAAATTTGTGTGCGATGCATCAACATCTTTGAAAGCATCAAGAAACAACATGATGCTGAAAATTTGAGAGACATCGGTGGTCGTTTAGGGGTTGCTCAACGCGATTTTCAATTATTACCAAGTCGCGCACCTGAAATACATCTTCGTCAAAAATATCGTATATTTACCACAAATATTGAGCTAAATGCCTGAAATTTCGCACATACCATTGCTAAAGACCATGAAATCGACTAATGTAAAATTTTGATAAAAAATTGTTCATATTAATAAATAATTAATGGCTAACTAGCGAAAATTAGTTAGTCGATAACTAATGACCCCAATAACTTTTTGAGCTGAAAATTGAGAAGAACCTATAGCACATAGAGTTAAACAACTTTTTTAACTTTTGGGGCTATGAGGGTGGGTTAAGATCTGTCCAATTAACGTTTAATAACGGCTAACACTGTAACATGAAACACTGAAGGGTATAACAAAGCAACCCGGATGGGACGATCACATTGAAATGAAAAAAATAAAATAAAACAAGTAAGAAAGTCTAAGTTCGGGCGGAGCCGAACATTAAATACCCGGCGCAAGTATTAAATATATGTTTTCCACCTTTCCGAAAGCTACCGCTACATGATAAGCCGGGGTGTATACATTTTAAGTAAATTAGCGTCCTTAAATTTCGAAATATTGAAATTTCAAGCATATCTGAAATTTACCGTTATATGAAAAGCGGCCTCAATTTTAGTCCGATTTCAACAATTTTCAACGGTTTGCTTTTATGTGGCAAGCACAATAACCATACCGAGCTTGGTACAAATTGCTAGAACGGTTAGCGAGATACATATATGTGATCACAAGTGGGCGGTGCTACGCCCATTTTCCAAAATTTTGTCATAAACGTATTTCTTGGTAAAGAATTTTTGCAATCATCAATTTTGGATAAATTAGCTTCAATATTTACTGATTTATCGAAGATTTTGTATTTCTCGAAATTACCGTTATATGGGATGTGGGCGTGGTTATTGTCCGATTTTAGAAATTTTCGGCCAATTGGTATGCTGTACCAGGACCAACAACTGTGCCCAGTTTGGAAGAAATTGGTGTAGCGGTTACCAAGATATACACATGTAACCATAAGTGGGCGTGGCTACGCCCATTTGCCAAAATTTTGTAATATTCTTATTTTTCGTCTAAAACTCATTGCAAATATCAATTTTGAGTAAATTATCTTCAGTAGTTACTAAAATATTGCAGTTTTTGTTTTTCTGAAAATTACCGTTATATGGGAGGTAGGCGTGGTTATTGTCCGATTTTTAAAATTTTCAGCCATTTAGTATGCTGTACTAAGGCCAACAACTGTGCCAAGTTTGGAAGAAATTGGTGCAGCGGTTACCAAGATATACACATGTAACCATAAGTGGGCGTGGCTACGCCCATTTTCCAAAAATTTATAATATTCATGTTTTCCGTCTGAAACTCATTCTAAGTATCAATTTTGAGTGAATTATCTTCAGTAGTTACTAAAATATCGCAGTTTTCGTATTTCTTAAAATTACCGTTATATGGGAGGTAGGCGTGGTTATTATCCGATTTCGCCCATTTTCAATACCATCCGTCCCACGCCCAAAAGAAGTTCACGTACCAAGTTTCGTTAAGATATCTCAATTTTTACTCGAGTTATCGTGTGCACAGGCGGACAGACGGACGGACGGACGGACAGACAGTCACCGCTTAATCGATTTCTCTTTTCATTCTGATCATTTATGTATACATTTGTCTATATCTATCTCGATTCGTTTTGCCTGTTACAAACAACCGTTATGTGAACAAAGTTATAATACCCTTGTGCACAAGTGCGCTCGGGTATAAAGAGCACAACAGGAGTTAGTTCAAAACGATAAAAGCGATCAAAAGAAATTTTTTGTACGTGATACTTATTGCAGAAGATGCGGCTGGTCGGAAAGGAAAGTGGATCTATTCCAAGGAGTAAATTACCCTCCTAAAGTCAAGTCCTCGCTTTGTTTGGATTACCGTAACACCAAAAAGCAAAACATTAAAGAGAGTGCGGCTAACACTGCCCATAAAATTATTCTTGTATATTTATACCAAATTGGGCATCGCTACCACACCAAAAAATTACTTAATAAAAAATATTCTCAAACTTTGGAAGAATTGGTGTTTGTTGAAGAAAAATAGGTCCAGAAAAACGGTGACCGAAGAAAAAAAAAGGATGCATTTGAAGAAAATTTGAAAACCCTCTTTCAAGTAATACATTCTTTGTTTTTAACAGTTAGCGAGCACAGAAAAAAGTTCAAAGATGTTAGAAAAGGTACAGTTATGAAGATATGGGAATACTTTTTGCTACAAGTATCTGCAGTTGCTTATACATAATAATCATTATTTGCCCATTCTCTGACATTCCGTTGGAATTGGTAATTGCTGTTACCATTTCACTTTTTCTTTCAAATTAAAAATTGTTTATGTATGTTTTTAAACCTTCATTGTATAACTTTTTATGGGTTATAGCGTATATTGCAATAAAAAATTATATAATTGATATAAAGTCGATACATTAACGTTTATTTCGATTACATAATATAAAGCATTATACCGCTTTTCGAGCTGGATTAAAATAAATTCCACCATGCGTAAGAATCTAAGCAAATGTGGAACAGATTTTAACCCAACTAACCCCAGAAGGTAAATAAGTTGTTTAACTCTAACAAATTATGAGTGCGGATGTTTTTGTTGTTGTATTATACTTTCTGAAGGTGTGCTATAGATTCTTCTAAATTTTCAGCTCAAAAAGTTATTGGGATCATAGTTATCGACTAACTAATTTTAGCTAGTTAGCCATTAATTACACTATGTAACAAGGTTTTTGTCCCTGGGTTGTAATTGTTATTTCCTAGTCAGTTAGGTCCCAAAAGTATAGAAAACAGCTATTGTCGCAAGATAACTTTGCTTTTGTGACCATGGCATGGTTACACCAAGTTTCCTTGCTTTCTATGCCTGTGGGACAGCAGAAACGACAGTGCACACTACAGTAAGCGTGAATGGCCACAACGAACTGAATTCACAGTGGGGAGGAACAACGTCAAGTGGGAGCCCTTGGTGGACCCCCAGAAGGTACTGATGCCACCACTCCACATCAAACTGGGTCTTATAAAGCAATTCGTCAAAGCTCTCGACAAAAATTCTTCAGCGTTCAAGTACCTACAAGACTTGTTCCCTAAGCTCTCTGAGGCGAAAGTTACAGCCGGTATCTTCGTTGGACCACAAATAAAGAAAATCTTCGAGTCTGAGGAATTCCCCAAGAAGCTCACTCGTGTTGAGAAAGCTGCTTGGATGAGTTTTATGTCAGTGGTACAGGGATTCCTAGGCAATCACAAAGCCGCAAACTACGTGGAGCTGGTCGAAAGTCTGGTGGAGAACTACGGCAAAATGGGCTGCAGGATGTCTCTCAAACTCCATATTCTGGATGCACATCTTGACAAATTCAAGGAGAACATGGGAGCATATTCAGAGGAGCAAGGCGAGCGCTTCCATCAGGATATAATGGAATTTGAGCGGCGATACCAAGGACAATACAATGAGAACATGATGGGAGATTACATTTGGGGATTGATTAGAGAAAGTGACTCGCAGTTTAAACGCAAATGTCGAAAAACCACCCGCTTCTGATTTACTTTTATGTTTTTGGTTTTCTGAAGTTTTAATAAAATTTAGTTTTGATTTATATGTGCTGTTCTGTATGATTTTCTCTGTAGTGAAAGACTCAAACACGTTTTTCTCATAATTTTAGCATATTTTAATGAATCACATTGTCCTGGTCACAAAAGCAAAGTTTCCGAGGAATATTAGGTGGTTTCCATACTTTTAAGGCATAACAGACTAGGAAATAACAATTACATCCCAAGGACTGAGAATTTTTTTTTTTTTGTTACTTAGTGTTATTTATTAGCATGAACAATTTTTTATAGCAAAATTTTACATTAGTCGATTTCATGGTCTTTAACAATAGTATGTGCGAAATTTCAGACATTTAGCTCAATATTTGTGGTAAATAGACGACATTTTTGACGAAGATGTATTTCAGGTGCGCGACTTGGTAATAATTGAAAATCGCGTTGAGCAATCCCTAAACGACCACCGATGTCTCTCAAATTTTCAGCATCATGTTGTTTCTTGATGCTTTCAAAGATGTTGATGCATCGCACACAAATTTCGAAAAATCGTTTTTTTTTTTAATCAGTCTAGTGTATACATATACATATATATACGTTATGCCACTATTCAGCACTAACAAAGGCAAACACACAATAGAACTCCTTTGCTGATAGCTTTTTAAAGCCCGATCCTGGTGGAGAGAGAAAAAACAGTAGAAAATACAACTACAAAAATACATTGCTAGTGTCAGCGCAAGGATATGTGTAGTCCACAACTCTTGGCACAACTGAATGTCTTCGTAATTCTGCGAATGCAGGCCAAAGAGGAAATTGCTGGAAACCCCCAGAGGTATGTTTCACCAACTCTGCTGACCTTCTCATATTTTCCATTAAGAACTATGACTCTTCTTGACAGCATTTTTCTTTGAATTGCTTCGATGAACATATGCATGTACAAACTAACTTGTAAAAAATATATACATGTATGTAATACATACTTATTTTGTATACGGGCAAATCTAAAAAACAGGTACACTTTCAAAAAAAAATGTATTTCTTTAATTTGTGGACCACCTATGTTTTATATATTATTCTATTCGTAATCTTTTAATAAATCGATAAATATAAGTGTAATTCATTTTCATCAACTGCTTCAAAAGTTAGACGAGGAATATACATTTAGATTGCTGAAATAGAAAACAAAAAAATAAGTTGGGTTCAAATTTCGCTGTGCAAGTTGTAAATTTGTGCAAAGATCTTGAAAGTTGAATTCACTTAATTGGGACGTTATAAATTCAATTACCAGATTGGCTGCGGTTTTCGAGATAACAGTACTTGAAAATTTGATTAAATTTTAACTATTTTATAAATAACTCCATCAGTTTTAAAGTTATTTTACTAAAATTTTGCACACATTAATATTTCCTTAACTAATTCTGAAAATCATCGAAATAGGTTCACTTTAACAAAGAGCTTTCATACAACTGATTATTCAGATATGTAGTTTGGCCTCTAACTTAGCGCTGCCAGACGTCCTGCTTTTCCAGGTTTTGTCCTGATTTAAACAAATTGTCATGGTGTCCTGGTCCACACTGGTCAATACAGACAACCATCTAATTTTTAGCAGATATTTGCTTTGAAAAAAAAGGATTAGTAGTCGAAAATCGATAATGAAACATTTTTTCTAACATGTTGAACAATATCTTCTTTCTGTTTAGTTTATTTGGTTAATATCTAAGTTTGTATCTTCAGGCAAATGCAAAAAAAGTGCAAGTTGGTACACAGGTACACGGCTGAGGAGTCACACATACTGCTCACTAGATAATTTCAGGAGTTAAAATCTCTTACAAAAGACCTTTCTTAAAGTTACTCCTTTCTCCTTCCTTTTTTGTACGGAGTGGCACAAATTGAAGAGCTTCTGCTTTCGCTACTCAAAAAAGAGCTTCCAGAAGGGCTTTTGTAGGACGTACTTCTAAAGGCCTAAAAATCATACTTCTTTAAGGAATTTAAATATTTAAGGTTCAAGTTATGAAACATTTTTAACAAGCTCGAGGCCCACCAATTAAATAAAACGCAAATCTTCGTTCCATTGATATTTTAATTGTCGATATTTCGACCGCAATCTGAGGTCATATTCAGGAACTATTGATTGTGCCTGGTAAGATTGAGGTCGAAATATCGACAATTGATTGCTTGATAAAAATGTTTCATAATTTAAAATTCAAAGGCCAACAGCAAAAAACAAAATACATTTAAGTTTCAGATCAGATATGTTTTATTGCGACTTAAAATGCTTACTGAATCCTATTTGTAATGCCAAATAATATAAACGTATCCTTAAGTATATTCGCGTGAATTGCCAGTAGGAAACTCTTTTCTAGGAAGCATTCAGGGAAGCACTTTTTTCAGTCCTTATTGGGTAAGCCTTGTAGAATGGCTACTCTTCAGACAGCCTACCTAAATTATCTTTAGGTTATGCATATACAAAATGGCAAATGTGATCATGAAGCGCATTGTAGGATATGTGGAAATTTGCTAATGGTGGTAAGGCAAGCATTCAAGACCACGTTAAAAGCGCCAAATATTTTTCCAAGTTACGTCATCCAGCTCTACGGACTGTTCCACAAAGCTACATTGCTTATAATACCAGAAAATACTTCAAAATAATGCAACGCCAGAACCAAAGAAACTGTATTTATAGGGAATAAGAGTCCTGGTCGATCGGTTCAGGATTGTGGCCACGGTTGCCGTTTTTGTCCAAATGGACCAAATTTGGTCCATTTCTTTTCTTTCGGTCCATTTCTTTCCTTTTGGTCCATTGGTCCAATTCTTTTCAAAATGGCCCATTTCATTTAAAAATTCAGTACAAATCAGTACAAATTTTGAAAAATCAGAACATTAGCGTACTGATTGAAGAAATGAATAAAATCAGTACAAGAGTTGAAAAAGCAGTACTGTACTGATAGAGTCAGTTCGTCCGTAATATAATATATGTAAAAAAATGTTTGAAGTAAAACGTAATCCAAAGTACAACCATGCATTTATCTAAGTAGTTTTGTTCTACAACCGTGCTTATAGTTATATTAAATTTGTTCTAGAATTGTAACCAAATCGTTAATTTGCAATGTTGACACTGATTTGAAAGAGACAGAAAAATAGCAGAGGGAATGTGTTCAGTCAAGATTATCTATCAGTTAGTAAATGCTAATGTTACACTTTCAAATTCTTCAAAAACTTCAAGCCAGTGGAGTTGAACAATTTAAAAGCAGTTGTGTTTTAAAGTGTAATTTAAAATTGTCGTTAACAATCACAAATCCACTTGTATTAACCCATATACAATGTGGGTTCCCTTTGGTTTTGAAATGTGTTGTCATATTTATTGTATGTAATTTTGTTTCTATATTTTATTTTGTTAAAAAAGTATAATAAACAAAACTTTGACGTTTTTTTTTCGAAAATACGATTTTTTCAGGGTAAAATGACGATTTTTCAGCAAAAGCTTTAGGTGACGCTGGGGGGAGTGAACACCACAACTCCCAAGTGCCTTCGTTGTTGTTTCGATGCACTGATGAAGTGGGATACGAAGTTGTGGTATCAAAATGAGCTTTTG
This sequence comes from Rhagoletis pomonella, assembly GCF_013731165.1. NCBI lineage: Eukaryota > Metazoa > Arthropoda > Insecta > Diptera > Tephritidae > Rhagoletis > Rhagoletis pomonella. Next base: position 78,868,133 of record NW_023458556.1, read on the forward strand.
TTGTTTTAGGTTTAGTGAAGGCAAGCTATGAGCTACCTGGTGTGGGATCCAGCATCGCACACTAGTGAGGTTCATAGTCAGTCTTCACAGGGGATAATGGGGGTAACTGTGTTGGACCTACGGCACTGGCGGTTGACATGCCACACTAGACTGAAGAGTAGGTGGGGGTTAGGTGACTTCAACACAGGACAAACTACACAGGGACTTTACGCTCGCACTATGACCTCGGTCAGTGTAACACCACGCACTTACCAAAGCCATTCATTATTTTATCGCAACAACAAATACAATTACATATTCTTTTGTGTAAACGTACACATATAAAATAAAAATAAAAAAATTAATAAATATTCAACAATTTTTATTGAGCTTGAGGCCGTTTTCAATGAAAAACTATTGTGGAAAAGCAGTGCCGGACCCAGGTAGGGGAAATTGGGGAATTCCCCGGGTGAACAACCTAATGAATGGATGCTTTCGAAAATTTTAATTTATGGAAAAAGTGTGTCAAATTTCACTTGAGTTTGAAATTTTAGTTGTGTGTTAAGCACGAAGTATTATGTTATTTAAGTAGGCCTATCAGTTCTTCGAATTCACTGAACTTTCAAAATTTTGAAATTATGTACTTAATTTTCAATTTTTACTTTTTTTGTTATATTTTCGAATTTGTATTATTTTGCACAGTTGAAAGTCACAGCAAGTTTGAATATTTTCGCAAGTTCAGAAAACAACGAAAATTCCAAAATTATATAATATATAGGATAATTTCCAAAATTTCAAAAACTATCGAAATCCGGGAGATTCTAGAAATTTTGGTAAAATGAGAATATTTTGAAATGTACAAAATTATTGAGATTTTAGAAATTTTCTATATTTTCCAAAATTTTGAGAATTTTATTTATCCTAAAATGTTAAAATTTGAAACATCACAAATCGAAAAAATCTTATGTTCATGTACTTGTGAGTCAAAAATATAAAATTCTTAGAATTCTAAAAGATATTAACATTTTTGAAAAATTCCAAAATTGTTCCTCTTTCCTAGACTTTTCAAAATTTTGTATTGATATAACAAAGTTTGAAAATTTAAAATTTTTGGAAAATTTTGAAAACATCAACGTCCAAAAATTTTTTTAATCTTCAAGAATTACGAAAATTTTGTAAATTTTCAAAAACGACGAAATATGAAAATGTTTTCAACATTCGAAAACTTTTAATATCGTTTGATCAATTTTGTATATTCGACACTTTTACTTAGAAAAAATTTGTTAGAATTCCTACAATTCTCAAAATTTTTTAAAAATAAAAAAATTTCTAGAAATCTAGTATTTATCATTATATTGAATTATTTGGATTTACTAAAATTTCTCAAACTCACAAAGTTTTGAAAGGTTAGAAAATTTTGGAATTCCACTCAAGCTATTAAAAAGGGGAAATTTCAAGAAATTAAAAACTAACAAAGCTCTAATGGCTTTATTCATAAAAAATAAAGTAGGTTTAAAGAGCTTTATAAATTGACGTTTTCATACATTTTTCAATTTATAAACCTTTTATAAAGCTACTTTATTTTTTTTGAATAAGGCCATACAAATTTTAAACTGCGGTGATTTTTAAATTTATGTACACGATATATGTTGAAAAATTCCTAAATTTGGATCTCGTCTTCTTTCAAAAATTTTCGATGGCTTGAGTTTGAAGTAGTATTGAATTTTATTCGTGGTAATTCTTGGAAGAGTGGATTAATTTTACAGGTTTTTTGATTCTTAGTTCTAGGATTTAAATTCTCGATTCTAAGTTTTGAATTTTTTTGCCCCCTTTACAATACTTTTTATCTGAATTCTTGAACTCAATTTATCGTAATTTTATTTATTTTATTTTTATCAATTTGCGATTGGATTTACATGAATATCTTTCTGACTTTGAGATTCGAGCTTTTTTTTCGTTACCTTGATTTGGTAGATTTTTGTAATTTTTTTAATTCTGGAGTTTCAATATATAATTCTTTTTTTAGTAAGTTTCTAAATTTTGTTCGCAGCATTTTAATTTTTAAGGCTGGAATTTGAAACTATTGAGTTTTTTGGATTTGAAGTTTCAAATTTCTCGTTTTGAATTCTGAATGATTGGTTTTGAATTAGTCTTAAATTCGTGAACGGGTGAAGTAAGATTACGGTTGCCAGACGTACTGATTTTATCAGTACAATACTGATTTTTCAACTCTTGTACTGATTTTATTCATTTCTTCAATCAGTACGCTAATGTCCTGATTTTCAAAATTTGTACTGAATTTTCAATTCAAACAAAAACTTTAGGATTTTCTTAAGGTTTTTACATAACGCTGTAACTTCCTTAAACTGTACTGTAAAAAGTAAGAAGATAATTTAATCATAGTTGACATGTTTCAGATAATAGTTGCGTTCGATAACAAAATTAGCCAACACCAGCCAACAATCAAAATCAAGAGAGTAAGCGAAAATTCTCTCCCAAAGAGATGAAAAAGCAAAAAAGTAAACGAACAGGAAATTAGCCATTACTTGCAAACACCGGAAGAAGAAGACACACCAGCTGACTTTGTTTATGTTTTATTTGTAAACAAACTGAAATTCATGTTGCCTCCATAGAAGAAAAAAGGAAAGTGAACGTTAAGTGTTCGCCAGGAACATTTCTAGAAGTAAAAACTAGTTGGCGCTATCATAAAGTCACATAGCAAGCAGCCAAAAAGCATATAAATACCATAACTCGGAAAATGCAATTTTGTTTGTTTACAGAAATTGCAACCATATGTTTTGTGATCATATGTTTTCGTGTTGGATAATTTTTGATGACTAAAATTTTGCCAGTACAAAATGAACGCTTCTCTTGCATCAAAATGAACGCTTGGTCTCTCAATTTTTGTGTGTTGGATAATTTTTGTCGTTATCGAACGCCATCCAGTAAAAATTTGGAAAAACTATTACAAATTTTTGACTTATCGAACGCACCTAATGTTTGATATGCCTAAGAAATTAATACAAAAAAAATATCAATCCTTGTATGGGCATATCGTCAGGTCGCTACGTACCAGTTGCGATAATGGGATTGTTCCATAAGCTACTCGAAGTAATTTCGAGTTACACATACGCGTTCCACAAGTAAGTTTTAGAGTTTCTTCGATATATGTACGCTCACAGTTTGAACTTTGCTCGAGTTTTTCTACAAGTAGCTTGTGGAGCAATCTAATATCGAGAGCTTATATTCAATAGCCTCTATCTGCAATTTTCACAAACACAACTTTGTGATGTTAGAACCCATCTGGGTCTTATTTGTCATCACTGGTGTTAATTCCGACTTTGTAATTTAGAAGTAAATTCTTCTGTCAAGCATGATACAAGTCTTAGGTGGATTTTTATATTAGAATCTCATTTTTATGAAAAATGCAGACAGAGGGTATTGAATATAAGCCCTCGGTATATTGGAGGTTTAATTATTTAAAAAGAAAGCTGACGTTTTTTTGTCGGGTGTTGCTAGTTATCTCGAAAATAACTTTCAGTTTAATAACAACAAATTTGAATATCGAATGGCTTTTGCCTATAACTTACAATTCTTTTTTTTCACAATTTACTTACATTGTAAAAGAGTTTTGCATACAAGATATAGAGTTAGATACTCTTATTAGCGAACTCTTAGCCTTTCAAAGTTTTTGCGTAGTTGAAAAAATTAATTTAAGCCATGAGGAGTTATAGATGAAGTCCTTAAATAGTGGTACTTTTCCACAGTTTGAAAAAATATGTAATTTTGTTTTTTTTTCAATACCACACTCAAACGAAGCAACTGAGGGATCTTAAGTATAAAGGTTTCTTCCTGGCGCAAAGAAAGAAACCGGCTTCTAATTAAAATTTTTTAAAGTGATCTGCATATTAAAAGTAATTTTAAATTGAAAAATATAGAATTCTTTGACTATTTAAACACTGAAGATGGAAATGGCCTCATTATTGCTATTCAAAAATGTCGAAAATATAATGATGTGTACACTCATGTTAAAATGATTAACACTTATCTTATGAACTATATTTTATTTATATACCAAAATATTGTTAAAAACAATTACTCTGGCGTTTTAAAGTATTATCTGATACTTACATTCATTATTTTGATTTGAAGTGTACTGAAAAGTACTGATTTTTTTTAGCATGAAAAAGTCTAATGTACTGATTTCGCGCATAAAAAATCTGGCAATCTGGTTGCAGGAGGACTAGGTCTGTTTCATTCGAACCGCAGGGTTACGAGAACCGTAGCCAGAGCTCTTGAGAATCAAGTGGTTGGTTCTTTATTCACTCAAATTGATATTGGCATTCCACATCCGGTGGACTTTCTCCCCACCGACTACTTGAATAGGTGTGCACGCGAATTTTTGGAACTGATGAAATAAATTTCAGCACGACTGATAATAGTTGAACTTTCTCGAGGAAAATCAGATGTCTGAATAGGAGAATTCAAATAAATTAAACAAGTGTAGATATTTTGTAACACAAAACAACTTGTAGTTACAAGTGGCGCACTTGTAATTACTGAACTTTTTGTACAATTTTAGTATATTTCCGTAACACAACGAACACACTTGTACAGTTGTGTTACGGATTTTTCTCCAATTGTAAATAACTTTATACCTATCTCGAACCCTGAGTTGATTCAGTTTAGTGAAGTATTTTGCCGTTAGCTTACCATTTTTCTGCCGATGTGTGGTCAAGTGATTCCCAAAGTGAAAACGAAAACGTTCCTACAGTTTATCGGTATCGAGAGAGAATGAATACTTTCTCCCTGAGAGACACAGAAAATGTGGAATGGTTCAGACTGAATCGAGAACAGTGTGAAACTGTGCTGGAAGATATAGGCCCAGTAATCGTGAATAAAACAATTCGATGCTACGGTTTCTTCGAATTTCTTTATTTTCTTAAACTTTTTGTAAATAACGCAGCTTTTTCAACATTCTTGGTTTTGCAGCCAATTTAATTAATAATATATGTGTTATTTTTCACCACTAGTGCTATACGTCCGCCGAAAACAAGTGCTCGTAATATAAATCAAGTTAATAGGAACACAAATTTGGATACGATACCATATCGATATTTTTGTTATTCGATACCGATACTTTTTAATCGATAGTTTTCTACGATATTTTTTGGAATCGAGTACCAGAACCCTTGTATCGTTTCGAATCGCAAAGGTGCATTACAAAGTGTTGTGATAAATAATATATTGTACTTTATAATGAAGTTTTTGTGGTTTTTTATTAAATTCTTTTTGATATGTTTAAGGAAAGGTACATATCGTCGGTGATACTGCAAAACGGTCTATGTCTATTAGTACCCTTGACACTTAGATGGTCTCTTACGTGCACCGGAATGCATCTGAAAATGGATACACCCTTATAAACGAATGACGAAACTGTCTACCTTTGGCTGATGAAGATGAACGGTTGCCAGAAGAGATACGATACAGATAACAGATCAATTAATACCATGTTCCGATTGACAACGAAAACACATTGAAAACGAGTTTTGGGATTGTGGGCTGAAGGCTGTTCACACCGGCTATTAGTGTTTTCGTTAACATTTCTTACATCGTTTGATTACAGTTTTGCTACACAAAAACAAAACCAAAATACTCTTCTTACATTTTCTTTTCATTTACAACCTTTTACTTTCATTCTTATTTTACTTTGGCCAGCCAAATAAAAAAAAAAAATGGCGTATTAAAGATGATAATAATATGACTTCCACTTCGATATATAATCGAAAAAAACTAGTGAAGACACCGATTGGAATGAGTGGAACGTGAGTTTTAGTAGTTTTCAGCGAAAACTGGTTTTCGTTTGACAGATTTTACATGGACGAAAACACAAGTTTTAGGTCGAAAACCAGTTTTAGCATCGAAAACATGTTGCAGCGCATTAAAATACAGCGGCTCCGCTGGCTTGGCCATGTCGTTCGAATGGACACCGACGCTCCAGCTCTGAAAGTATTCAACTCGGAACCCGCTGGTGGTAGCAGAGGAAGAGGGAGGCCCCCACTGCAATGGAAAGACCAGGTGGAGAAGCACTTGGCTTCACTTGGTATTTCCAATTGGCGTCAGTTGGCACAGAAAAGAAACGACTGGTGAGCTTTGCTGAACTCGGCCAAAATCGCTTAGGCGGTTACAGCGTCAAATAGGAAGAAGAAGAAGAAGTACTACATAGATTCCAGGACGATTCACCATCGAACCGGATCATTGTTGCCGCAAGACCTTCTTCACGGACATAACCTTTTAATTAGGTTATTTAAGTCGGCAATGGAGGATATCGTCCCGTTTCTGCCTTAATTACGTATCTACAATTTTTGGGAAAACTAATATTACCACTTATAACAGCTGTTTAAGCTTCACACTATTTGAAAATGGAACAAAGACTTAATGAGGGTGTTCACTACTGTTAGTGGAACCAGAAATATTAAGTAAAAAATGCGTTTATTGTATCCTAGGGGAAGAAATTAAGCATTTTTTCTTACACTCTCTAAAATACCTCTATTGCAGATACGAGGTTAAGGCAGAAACGGGACGATATTCCTTCTGACGACCACAAAACCAAACGTGAACGTGAATTGTTGGAGAAAACGTTGGACCAAATGGTTCAATAAAAAATTTATTTTGGGCTAGACGAAGCTCGCCGGTTCTGCTAGTTATTTAATAAATTAGATCAATTAATAAGATGTGGGTACAAATGGAAATACTTTTTAAAAGGCTTAATTTCTAAGCTAGGTTTCCCTATCTTCAAAAATTCAATTCAACTGGAATTATGGGAACTAGGCAATTTAGATATATAACTCAATATAGCTGTTAGATGAAAGCGGTTAAGGAAAGTCATAGCTCGAAAATATTTAGAAGATATTTGCCTCCTATTTAAAAAGTTATTTAATATATCGTTTTCTAATTACTGTTAGGAGGGTTGCCACCTCTTAAAAAATTAATAAAAACTTGAATAAAGAGAATTATATGATTGCGATATATACCACAATACGGGTGTCAGACGAAGAGGTTTAAGAAGGTTGTACTTTGAAACGCCATGGAAAAGTCAAAGAAAAAATTACTCGTAGTATAGCGGCCGTAG
>NW_023458556.1:78875253-78927151 GCF_013731165.1 Rhagoletis pomonella
CCATGGAAAAGTCAAAGAAAAAATTACTCGTAGTATAGCGGCCGTAGACATTGAGACTTATTTCGTTCAACTCCAAATACAAAATTATGCTTTGAATCAAAGAAATTTAAAAGGAAACAGTTGCAAAAAATGCCAACGCAGGACCTAAGCTTATTATTATTTTAAATTATTGTACGTACCATACTCAATGCGCACTCAACTTCTCCATAACGAAATAAAGACTGACAATAATTACTGAATGTTTATATTCCGCTATTCAATTCGTATGTGCATAAAAAAATGCAGTTTTAATAGCGGAAAGCAAAACAAGCAAACAATCTTTGCCGCAATGATGCTCTGACACCACTCGCGTAAAAGCGCACTTGAAAATGGACGGTGGATAGCAGGGGGCGAATGCGATCACAACAAAAACGCACAAAGCTTTAGAGCTGAGGTTCCCAAACTTATTTTTTTCGTAGACCCCTTTTAAAACATTACTGGTTTCGGTGGATCCCCTGGGTGAGTTCCAAAACTAAATTCGGAGTGGCAAAAATAAAAATAAAATATTCTCTTGTGTTCTGTTTATTAAAATAATTTGATTAGTAATCACTGATTACACTCTTGCAAGTTTAAAAAAACAGAGCTCGTAAAGCCATGAAAGAGCTATTTCGCTCTGAGGAGTTATATTTTTTAAGAGCACTAAATAAACTCCTCACATGTTGGGCTCACTCATGAATTTGCATGTGATGTATTTGTCAAATAGTTAATTGTGCTGATGGAATCAGTTTTATTTTTATCGCTCCGAATCTTAAAGTGATGCGAAAAATGTTCGTCACTCGCATGTTTGAAACATAAAACTTGAAACAACAAACCTGCAAAGCTTTTTATGCCAAACTTCAAATTCAGAAACTGACAAAAAAGAAAAGACCGAATCTAGATAAATCGATGATAAACAAACAAGCAAGCCAGAAGCTCAAGAAGTGTTCCACCGTCTCATCCTCTTCAAAGCAGGATGGGAAAATGGAGTTGTCATTTACGCCTATCACAGTCAGGGGTTTGTGCCACGTGAAGTGACCACTCAGCAGTCCCGTCTTCTCAGTGAAAGGAAAAAAAGAGATAGACCTTCTGAGATTGAAGGCAACATGAGTCTTGTCCACCTGCATCGGTGGAGTGTAATAACGCCCGCGGAAATAACGCCCATGGGCATTATTTCCTAAACAAAGGAATAAAGGCGTTATTTCCATTTCGAAGGGGAAATAGCGCCCACCAATAAAAGGCAATAAAACCCGCGGGCTTTATTTCCATTGCGAAAGAGCAATAACCCCGTGGGGAAAATATCTAGTTCTGAACTGGTGCGCTTCTAGTACATTTAGACCCACTACTGGTTCGCGATAAATCTCTTTTGCATGCAAGCAACTGGCGAATTTAACATGTCGATGTCCCAGGAAGTGTCAATTGCCCCCCGCTGCATCCCTTTTTCGATAGTTCCGAACTAGCCCTAAATTCTATAGTTCCGTACCAGTTATAAAATCGATAGACGAAAGAAAAAAGTATCATGATTTTTCAATCTTTTTGGTTCTTCCATGTGGGCGATTTTAAGTTATTTTGGAAGAAAAGTGTTTTTAATTTGAAATTAAATTTGTTTGAATAATTGTAAGAAATGTACGTTTACATACCTTTAGCTGTAGCTGAGTTTGCAGAGGTGCTCGCTGTTATTTCTTAGATTCCAGACGGTCCCAAGATGTTGAAATGTTAACACAAATTTTAGTTTTGTATTACCAAGCTATGAAAAAGCATCTGCGAAGCACAGAATAGAAGCGTATTTGAAAAAGCCGCCGAACACATATCTATGTAAAGTAAACAAGCCCCCCGCTGCATCCCTTATTCGATAGCTCCGAACTAGTTCTAAATTCGACAAATAAGATCTAGTTCGTTCTGCATCCCTTTTTCTATAGTTCCGAACCATTTCTAAATTCGTCACTTTAGATATAGATTTCTAGTGAAAAAAACTGAAAAAAATAGTTTTTTAAAAGTACCACTTTTCGCCGATTTTGGCCTGGTGGGGACGGACGGCCGCGGTTGAGCGCCAACAGGCTCCCCCCTCCCCCTCGCCATTACGCCGGAAAATTTACTGGTTTATATACTTACATAATTTAAATGCTCTATATGAATGTACTATGAGGACTTGGTTGTTTGTGTACCCACGCCACAGAAATACCGTGCTGATGTGGATGAAGCACGGCTGATTTAACTTAGAAGGCGACTGAAAGTTTCACAAACCACAAAAATGAGTAAATGGCAGAATGGTCGAGTGGTTTGTGTGACATCAAGGCTCACCGCTAATCGGAGGAGAAGCTCGGCCATTCATTTTAAACTTGGCACATATTGGTTTGCAGAGCACAGAAGGCGTACTAATCTAAGTTGTAATACTTACAAGCATCTTGTGTCCAATTTGCCGTCAATCGAAGAAAGTATTTGTTTAACTTGTTACTTTTTCATCTTCCTTTTTTTCTTGAAACTTTGAATAATTTAATTTTCATACACATGTACTTACATACGTACATATGTATTAAATATATGCATTGAAATTTGTTAATTTCAATTTCTTCTTATTATAAAGGAAAACAAATATTTAGTTCAATGTTATCATATTAGTTTTTATTTAGAACAGGGGGTTTTGGATGTATTCTAAAATGGAGGCAAAGCCACAATAATGATGAAATAACGTCCGCGGGCTTTCCTTAATTTTTTAGGAAATGAAGCCCGCGGGCGTTACTGCCATATCGAACGGGAAATAATGCCCACCGGCAAAAGGCAATAAACCCAGCGGGCTTAATTTATTTTTGGAAAAGGCAATAACGCCCGGGGGCTTTGCTTCTTTTTTTTAGGAAATAAAGCAATAAAGCCCTTTGGCGTTATTTCCGCGGGCGTTATTTCACTCCACTCACCTGCATCCACTCGATGGCTCCCAGTCATTACTGAGCGAAGTATCCACCCAGTTTCGATGGTCAAAGTGGGGAGTGCTATAACTGGTTGTGGATCGAGGAATACCTGGTCTAAGACAACTGTGGCCAAAGGCACTCACTTCCAGGCACTCCCGAGTTGTCCGGCACCCAGAGTAAAACAAGCTCGTTATCTTTACCAACATAATTTAGTCGATACTTTCATTGCCGAACTAGTTTGGAAGTAGTTAGAGGGCTGGCCAATGCCTTAAGTGCGGCTTGGCTGTACCTGTAAACACGTAAACTCCTTTCCCCTCACCTATTTTCCACCACGTAATCTATGGCTTTGGGGGCTGCGAATATCTCAGCCTGGAAGACCGAAGCATATTTCCCAAGAGAAAAAGTGAAGCTTATCCCCATTAACTTCGAAAAATACTCCAGATCCTGACCCTGAGTCAATTTCTGAGCCATCAGTGAAGATTTGAAAATGTACGAGTACGGACTCAGTGCAGGAATTAAACCAGCATTCCCGCTCAGGGAACTCTCTCTGTCTAGAATCTCTTCAACAAAGGTAATTGTGGCGAACTATCCTGTAGCATTTAAAAGACACAAGTGCTCAAATATCTGCCGACGGTAATTTCCGCATCGCCTCACTCAGTGTTATAGCAACAGCCGTTTCTTTTTATTCTGCAGGTGGGCTTTAAGTTCACCAGTGCGTCAAGGGCACTATACACCAGTAAAAAAAATTAAAGTTAAATAAATAGGTTATCAAACAACCATTTTGGCTCTTTACTATCGAAACCAGATAAATTTTCGTGGACTCCCACTTACAACTCGTGGACCCCCATTTTTTTTTTCACGCCATCGTAGACCCCTGTCGAGTATCCCGTGGACCCCTGGGGGTCCACCTGGACCACCTTGGGAATCACTGCTTTAGAGTAAGGGGTGTGCTTTATTGGTAAAGTGCTTAAATGCACATTAAATCACTTAAATTATGGTGCAAACAAAAATAAAGACTAAATGAAATGGCAGCACTGGACAGCAGCGTTCCAAAACGTTAATAAAAAAGAATATGGCACATAAAGGAAGAAAAAATTACCAAACGCTATAAAAGCCAGCAAGGAGATTAAAGTTTGGGCAAACTCCATTATTTTGAACCAACTGCATATACTTGCATGTTCAAATAAGTATGTACATACATACAGATGTATATATATGTACATATATTTGTATGCCAGGTGTGAAATCACACGGTTAGAACTTTGAGAAGCAAGTTAACGTTGTTTTGTCTGTAAAAGGGCTGTTAGATGTAGCAAAGCAAATAATTTTGTTAAGTCTGTCAAACTCTAGAATTTCGAAAAGTTATTGCAGAAGCTGATACGCAGTGCATGTAATTTTTAATTTCCGAAAAGCGATATCTCGAATTTTATTCAACGTGATTTTTTTTTATTTTTAATAAAACAACAACAATTGTATCATACGCCAACGTTCGATTGGTTTGGCACAACTTCCAGTAAAACATCAAATCGCTAGTGCAGAACGAAAATAGTTTTCCAACCCGATTTTTAGTTTTATTTCCTGAAGTGATATCTGAAGAGTGTCCAAAAGCACCGTTTGGGTGAAAAAGTGTACACTGAGGGAAAAAAATATTAAAATCAAATAGAAACCTAATTGATCTTACTATAAACGTCAACGAAAGTACTGTATATTGGTAAATATTCAATTCAATTACGCGCATATTAAAATGACCGCCGTCTTTCTGAAAAAGCATCCGTGAAGTGAATAATCAAGACAAAAATTTAAAAAAAATATTTAACTTGCATGTTGCCTCCAGTGGAATTCGAACTTTGACCATCTCCGGATATCAACAACTTGTGGCAAGCATCTTTGCGCACTCAGCTACATCCAGGCATATAAATTTGCTTTCAAATGTTGAATATCCATCAACACCACAGCACGCGATTTGTACGGAACATATACATATATGTAAACATATAATATAATATAAAAGTAATAATAGCGCAACAAACAAGTGAAGTAATAAAACAGCTTTCTTTTTTTTAATCAACTTCCAAAAAAGGAGGAGGTTATCAGTTCGTCGGAATATTTTTTTTGTTTTTTTTTTATGTATGTTACCGCATAACTTTGGACCAATAGTTTACTTAACCATTTTTTATCGCAACTATAATTTATGGGTCCGCCGAAAACCCACAAAACCCTGAAAAATGCAATGGGGCGACCAATAAAAAATTGTTAGTATTAAAAAATGGTTAAATAAACAATTGGGTACTATTATTGAAAGTCTCCTGAAGAGAACCAGAGTTTTCCGAACGAAAAATATTGATTTTCGAGAATTCTATACCATATCTACGAAAAATTTTATTTTTCCCATATAAAAATACGTGGAAAACTTTGAGCGCTTTGAGCGACCTCTAAATATTTTTTTATTTCAAAATAAAAAATAGGAGTATACTTGTTTTCGGTATAGAACTATCCTAGGGGGTGAGAGCATTACAATTCCGACTTTACTGCTTGTGGACCACCCCAGTATCGATACGTTGCTTGAATCCAATATCATTTACTAAATTTGCTATAACGTTTCTATTTTCAAATCGATTTGCAAAGGATTTGGATCTATATACATTGAAATTAAATAAGCTTTGCAGCTTTTAGGAGTAATTCACAGTAGAATGTCGATGCGACTTAAAACTACGTCTGATTTCACCCATAAATTTGCAGATAACTTTTAAACTGATAGTGTGATTGCAAAACATCGGGAATTCGAAGACATTTAATCTGGTGTAGAACTTTTTGCGGTGTGATAATCAGAACCGGATATTTTTGGAAAAAATTGAAAATGCGGTTTTTCCGAAGGAGAGAAACGATATACACAAGCGCTGAAAATGCTGTTTTCTCATTTTGAAAAAAAAACGATAATTTGTCAAATTCTTAAAACCTATTCTTTTTTATTTTTGACCTCATATTCAGATTCTGTAAGTTATTTCACATAGCAAATGACTATGAGAGGCTGGAGAACTCTGGCTAATATCCGCCTATATGACGAACGATAACGAGGTGGAGCCACCTCCAATGCTGCTGAGGACCGCTTTAGCGGAATCCAAGCGGCGGGAGGCTGGCGTGATCTTGGGGTACGATGGGAATGCGAGGCACTCAGTTTGTGGTAGCTCGGACACAAACTTGCGAGGTGAGTCACTTTTTGATTTTATTCTAAGAGAAAACTTACATATCTGTAACAGGGGGAATTCCCCTATGTTATTACTGATGCCAGGGAAGAGGTTCTTGACCTTACACTGGCTTCATCTGGGACATCATCTTTGACCTCGGATTGGAGGGTTCTGAATGAACACTCGTTTCCGGATCACATGTATATTCAATTCTCTTTTGACGAAACGCGTCCTCCCAGCAAGCCCTTCAGAAACTTGAGGTGCACCAACTGGGATCTGTATAGCAGGAATCTTCGCCGAGGGCTCCCTGATACGCCAGAGCTTAATTTTGTGCAGTCGGTAGACTCGCTAGAGGAGCTGGTCAAAGTTTTCAGCTCTGCGTGCAGAGATACTCTTGAAAGGGCATGTTCGCTGAGATTTCAGAAAGGCAGAGCGAAACCCCTTTGGTGGACTGTGGGGCTCTCTTAATTAAGAGCGTCGAGTAGCCGGCTTTTCAATAGGGCCCGTAGAGGAGTAAGTTGTCTTCTCATTGGGAATTCTATAAGGTTGGACAAGGAATATACAAGTTCGAGATAAGAAAGGCAATAGTGGTTTCATGGAGGTCTTTCTGCGAAAACCTTCAAGGGTGTCATGAATACTCCAGATTTAGGCGTATTCTGGCTAACAGTCTCGCTCCGCTGGGTTACTTGGGGGATGAGACAGGACATTGAACTATGAGTAGCGAAGAGTCACTTAGCATACTCACTTTCCATCCAATTCTTCCCCGGAGCAAATCTCCTTAAGGGAAATGCGTGGAGACTGCGCTGCTTTTTTTATGATCTCCTGGATGACCGCCACCTGGCGATTAATTCGTTTTAACCCTTCAAATCCCCAAGACCCGATGGCATCATACCTGCGCAGCTGCAAAAGGCGGCGGAGGTGTCGGGCCGTTGGTTGGCCCCAATCTACGCGAGCTGCGTTAGATACGGGTACATTCCCAGGGGTTGGAGAGTCGTCAAGGTGGTGTTCCTCCCGAAGTCCGGAAGGAGCTCTCATGTTGTCCCCAAGGACTTCAGGCCAATCAGTCTTTCATCGTTTCTACTGAAGACGTTGGAGAGGCTGGTTGACATGCACATAAGGAGCATGCTTCCTCGAGATCGCCTATCTAGAGTTCAGCATGCTTATTGTAAAGGAATTGTAAGGTGTATAAAGGAAGCCTTCACTCACAAGGGCTTTGTCGTAAGAGCCTTCCTCGATATCGACGGACGCAATAGTTAAGTCGTTAGATAAGCTTGGGGTTGAGGTCAGTCTCATTAGGCTCATCGAAAACTTGCTGCTTACTGTCCGCCTGACGTTCAGTTCCCGGCAGTAAATCCCGACACCCACTCCCGTAACCATTTTAGAGCCGTCCGTGAAAATGTTTAGGGATCTATGGCTAGGTTTCGATCCCTTGCGCCATCCCTCCTCCTCAATCGTTGTGCAAAAAGTTCGTGCTTCCCGCCCCAGTTAATCGGTGCCCAAAGGTTCTGAAATTGCATTTCCCTATGACCATCAATCTACGTGCGGATTTCCCAGCACGCCATTCGGCCAATGGGCGGTAAACTAAGGGTTTTTTAAAGAGCAGCCGTCGAAGTGGACCTCAGCGCTCTCACGATGCACAGTGCCGCTAGGCGCTGAGCCTTCTACATTGGCCGGAGGCATAAGGACTTTTTTGCGGCATTCCAGCACACCAAAGCGCCATAGAGCAGTATTGGGCTGACTATTGATGTGTAGCACCAGTGCATCAGAGCAGGTGACAAACCCCAATTGACTCCCAGCATTCGTTTACATGCATAAAGGGCGTTACTGGCCTTCTTCTCTATTTGTTTAGCATTGCACATCCCCAGCTGCTTACTATCCAAGACTACTCCCAAATACTTTGTGTGGTCTTTAATTGACAGCTCGATGCTACCTAGTCTCGGGGGTCTCCACACTGGGACCTTTATATTTTTGTGATTAAACCACTGACCCATACAAATTGGCAAACAAACTTCGTTGTGCTGGTAAAGCATGTAAAACTATAGGACGAGTAGCCTCGGCAAAATGTGATGTGGGTTTATGTTTGAAATATTTTGCTACTTTTCATACTAAAAATTAACTTCTTCATCCGCTTTGCACGTAGAATATGCATATATTTTCAATGAATGTATTAAAAATTATAAACAATGTTTCTATTATTTCATATAATAACCAAATACTGCCCTCTAACAATCCATCTGGAATACGTCCCGTGTTGCCATATGGCAACGGCCGATATAGGGAGAACTATACTACTCCCAAAGTTTTAGTTTTTTATTTACTTTAACGCTACTTTTACCCTGTATATAGATGAAATCAAAAAAAATCTAAAAAAAATTAATCTGGGACAATTTGGGTTAAAAAGGGATATTTAAAATGGATTTTGGAAGCGAGCTAAATTGTACTTATGACAAGTAAACGTTAAATATGCGTGTCATATCTGAAATAGTTATATCTGCGAGGAACTGCGAGTTAAGCTTCTATTCTTCTTTATTTTGACATAACTCCTGTAAAATTTATTGAATTTTTATTGTAGAGCTGCATTAAAAGACTGATATGAACATAAAATAAATACATGCAATATAAAATGTAAGGCAGAAGTTGCATATATTAATGACTCGCGAATTTATTAATAACATTCAACATTCAGCCAAATTGGAAGCTTCTCTGCACAAGATCCGTTTCGATGGCTAAATTCCTGCTTAGGGGTGGAAAAAAAATTAAATAATCGATTCTTAATCATATGATTAATCACAAGCCAAAAAAAAATAATTGCAATTAATAGCAACTATCGAGAAATAATCGATTAATCGAATTTTTAAAGGCACTTTTTACACTGAGTTTTACAAAACATTTTTCCATACCAAATTTCGAATTCTCTTGTTAATTAGCCTTAAATAAAATAAAACGAGGGTTTTTAGCGCCGATAATTATTTATTATTTAACCATGTTTGCAAAAACGAAAGTTTTGATAAGCGTTTTGCTGTTAAGTTTTCGTTACGTTAAATACATATATTAAACGTAAAAACAAGGTGAAATTTTTACGTTTAATATTGGTTTTTGGATTTTTTCTTCACTTATACCTACTGAAGCTTGCATTCTGCGAAGAGTATCATTTGCTTTAACACTTTTTGTTTAACTTTTAAGTATCTACGGTTAAAGGGAGCGAGGGGTGCGCCTGAGGAGTTTAACAAATGAAACACTGATGATTGTAGTTAAAGTTAAGACCGAGTTCATATATGGGTAAAGAGCAGGGACCGTAAATATTATACGTTTTATCAAAAAAATTAACTTTTAATCATAATATAATGATTATTTTTGATCAAAAAGAAAACAAACTCACAAAATAATTATTACTTCAGAGCAAAAAATAACACTCGAAAAATTAGTTTTATTTTCGATCAAAAAGATATAACACGATATATGATGTTTTTTTTGAGTGATTAATTTAAAATCGAAATGTAATTCTTAGTTATAATTTTTAAAGATATCGCTCAAACATTTTGAAATCGTAAGAGATACATGCAGAGGATGAAAAAACTTGCACATTTATATGCTCGAAATTGTTCTACGATATTTTGAACCTTTTGATATTTTTCATTCAAATTTTTGAAGTAATCATAATTTTCAGTCCCTGGCAAAGAGTAACTGGCTGGTGGTGAGTGAATCATATCGGCGTTTTAGTATGTGGGTACGTCTGGTCTTCCCGAGGCCTGACCCTGGTTCCTGGGCAGAAGAGGAGGTTGTGAAGACGATGTTGTATGTAGTGTATCTCAACTAGCCTGTGGAAGAAAATCTGAGATTTTATTAGTGAAAGCCTAAATACGACTGCGCTTATAATATGCATTCGTATGACGGTGATGTTATATGGATGGATGAAGTTTTCAATTGCAGCGGATAAGTCTTGTTATATGAGAGCATGGACGTTGTTACGTAGGGGCAGGGGGGCTAAATGCTACAAAGAGCCAAAAAAAATAACAAGAAAAACAAAAATTTTATTTTTAAATTAAATTATTATTAAATAGAAATGAAAAACATTAATTTTATCATTATTCTATTGTACGTAAGATAGATATAAAAGAAAATTCAAAAGATCCCTTTGGCGAGATTTTCAAAATCTGGTTTTAGGTCAGTTAAAGCCGTTCGTAACAATTCTGTTAAATGTTGGATAGTCAATAGGTACGTTCGTTTAAAAGCTCCAGTAAAAAATGTCCAACAGCGAAATTCCGGCGAAATATCATCTGTTCTCTCACAAAATAAAAATATACAAAATAGTACGCTAACAGAAAATTTGCAGAAACTTGCAAGTTAGACGAACAGCTGATATAAATTTTGTTTACATTAACAGGTCTATTCTGCACGTTACCGAAGATTTTGTGACCGGAAAATTTTATTACCAAAAAATGTTACCACTTCTTGTCACCGCGAATCTAGGTACGTTGGTAATGCAGTGAAAATATTCAGCAACTTAGCTATGAAGATTTGTAGAAATTCCTGTATTGCATATTTCACGGAGCAATATTTTGTTACCAGCTTATGAAATGGTAACCAAATTTACCGGTTAAAAGAGAGCACAGAATACGAAAAAGGTTTAAAAATTGGCAGACACTTTAATTACCGGTTATAAAATTTATGTTACCAGCGCAGAACAGACCTGTAAAAAGTAAAAGTATAATCTACGTCTGGCGAGATTACGAGGCGTATACGGAATGGGTCTTTTTTTTAATTTTAACACAAAATTTACTTTTTATTGTGTTGTTTTAAATAAATGTGGTTATAGTTTTTATTAATAAACCTATGTTTCATTATTAGTCAAACTCACAACTTCAATATTCTTTAAAAAAATAAGACAGGACTAAGTATATTTTAGCTCACAGGTTATCTTTTAAGTACATAAGCCTCTACGGCGTATGTTAAGGCTTTACGTTACTCCCAATTAGATTAGGCTTCTGGGGTTAAGAAAGCTTTAGTTTGAAAGTGTGATATTAAATGCTTTTCACCATAAACGGCGCCAATTTTCAATGATTATTGCGTTTCAGATTAAGACTAATACCAGATATTGTGAAAGGTTGGACTATACCTTAAAGACGACGGTTTTCTCATGGCCCACTGCACGAAGCTTAGAGTAGAGTAATGTCTTTTAAGAACTTAAAAATTATCCTAGCTAGGTGTCTAGCAATACAAGATTAATTGTTGTTTTTCACGAAGTTCTTTAAATAAATTTTGAGCTAAGTTCTCACCCGTATTTCGGGGGTTACTACTAGTTTTAATAAATTGTTAGTTTAATTCCCTATAAAATTTACCTTTAGGTTTATTATTTAATGTGAAATAATTGCAGAAACGATTAACCGGTTTGCTGAGCAACCGAGACGTCTGCTTTTTAAATAATTTTTGTAAAACAAATCGGCAAGTTTATATCGTCCCCCGCCCATGTATGAGAGGTAACGAGTACAAGTTGTGGGAGATGCGTTTTGGGCTTGAGTAAGCCCACCATTTGTAAGGTTTGGCCGCGCCTTGAGTGCCTCGAGAGGGAGAGGTTTGTGTTGGGTTTTAAAACGGCTGCATTTCATATGTGAGGTGTAGTATTGGCCATTCAGTGTGAATGGCCTTTGATTCAAGCATACATAAATATTATTATGGATGTTCTCTTGAAATGGAAGTACTTGCGGGAGATTACGTGGTTCTTGTATCATTTTACCATTTAAGAGTATAGGAGGTATAAGGTAGTGTCCTAATTGCTGTGTTGGCCCTCCAGTAACTAGTTGATGGCTTTATGCAGTGGGAATGAATAATTTTCTCACGTTTCAGCGGCATTAGAGTTTCCAAAGAGCTATTCGCCCGCTGCTGAGTGTGCAGAGCCTTTAATGTGAAGTGGGGTAGGCTCCACGTCTTGTTGCTTATCAGTGGAATGAAACTAGTCCTTAAGTAACCACTTAAGGGTGGCTTTTTAGTTCGGGGAACCATACGAGATAGGGAATGTTGACTATTGGGATTGCCATGATCACGTTTGTTCTCTGAAATTGCTGCCGTTGGAGTAACGCATCTGGCGAGTGAAATAGAGACGGGAGATAAAGGAATAATATGCAAACGTGGTGTATTTTGCTTCGGGGTTGAAATAATGGTTGAGATACGAGAACTATTCGAAGGATCCAAACTGCGCGAAGTTAGCACTGCTGATGAAGAGATTGACTCAGCTGAAGGTGTTGGCAATCGATAAATTTCGCAAGGTTGATCAGCGCTTCTTGTTGCACAGTCCTCGATACAGGTGGCTGCCTGTATGCAGTCGCAAACGATGTCGAGACACTTCTGGAGTGAGGATGTTTGTTGCTGCTGAGAGTAGTTTGTAGTAGAGATGGGCACGGGCCTAAATTTTCAGGCCCGGCCCGGCACGAATGCAAAATCAACAACACGCACGAGCCCGCACGTAAGAATTTTAGTGGGGCCCGGCCCGGCACGACGGGACACGTTCCAGCCCGGAAATAAAAAGCCAACTTTTATTGTATGTATACATATGTACATATTTTTAATTTAGTGTTTATGTATGTATATTTACCTAAGCGAATCCATTTTTTACATCAAAGATTTCTATAATATATTTTCTGGGAAGTAGAAAAAGTGGAAGGTATTTTATGTACAGATATGTAAACAAAACTATTAAGTATCTTATTTTTTCTATCGGTTTCCAAATGTTTCTTTTTTTTGCTTTTCTCTTATCAAAAGGGTTTTAATATGTACTATTTTTTTTGTATAAAAAGAAAAGCTTATCTAAATTTGTAGTATTAGCAACGGGCTTTTTCATGCTTTTATGAAATTTTACTGAACGCCCATGCACGCACGAGTTCGTGCTGACAGAAAATATTCCGGCCCGTACCCATCTCTAGTTTGTAGCATATAAATTTGTTTCAGGGGATGTAGAGGGAAAGGTTGGCAATGGGGACCTACGCTTTGGAGCTGACGTATTTGTGGTTTTGCCAAAGTTGGAGCATGGTTCAACATCTTCGGGGTTAAGAGTTCAATTTATGCTTTCGTGGAGGTTTCCCTTTTGAATATATCTCGAGGGCGAGTACTGCTTGGAGTCGCATCCATTATTCAGTTTTGTTTTCATCGGCGGTAGAGCCCCTGCCGGACAAGAGTTTACCGCGTCTGACAATGTTTGAAGTAAATGTGGGGTGGAACTCGTTTGAGTTGGAGAGCACTTGGGAGAACCATTGGAGGATTATTTGCCATTTGTGTTCTTTGGAGCAGAACTTGGAGTGAGGGATTTTGGGCTTGTGTCTATAGGGACAGACACCTGAGTAGGGGACTGTATTTTAACGAGACCTTCAACGGAGTTTGCAGGTTTTGCCGGTTGAGACGTATTATTTGGTACCTTTAGTGCTGTTGTGTTGTTTTTGAGAAACTCCAAAGTCTTCACCATTTCAGACTTACATTGCTGGTATAGGGTTTAGCAGTTTTCATAATTTAGAGTAATTGAACAACTGATTACTGGAAAATGTGATGACTGGGAAAGTTGTTTCAAGGAAGCCGTGAGACTTTCTTAGTTTTTTTCTAAGAGACTTATTTTTACTTTCAGCGTTTCCGAGAGGTTTGTTTTTGGATTAGATGACCATCTTTGGCAAAATAAATCCAATCTATGGCTTTCAAACATAAAATCTTTATAAAGTGCATTTGAGGAGAGAGTATGTGAGAAAGGTTCCATTTTGAGCAACTAATAAAAAGTGAGAGAAAGGGTGGAATTTAAGAAACGCAATATTTGAATCTTTTAAATTTAATTTGTTTCGTTTTTATTGATATTATTGTAGTTTAATTTTATTTGGCTTTATATATCTATCTTTATGTGTGTACTTATTTATTTGTCCCACTGTACTACTGTACTGTGGATACTATTTTGCGACACTACTGTCTCAGCTACAGTTCTGTATAGTTGTAGTGTGAGAGCGAGAAAAGGGGTAAGGCTTATATTCATATATATGCTTGTATATATGAAGTTTGGTTTACTTACATATGTACATATGTATGTACATACACCTGTATGCGAGGAAGAATTGAATTGAGTTCAATATTCGGCTACCGAACCTGGAGTGGGAGAAATATATAAGAAAAACCGCGTATGTATGGATATATGTATGAAAAACAAGGAACATTAGTTATATTAGGCTAGGTCGAATTTTGCTTCCAAAAAAATCAAATGGGGTAACGTGGTGTGTAACTAAGTAATATATTTAGTAATGAGAAATAGGAGCATATGAGATTATGAAACGTACATAAGTATTTAAACAGGGGGCTATATTTTTTATGTAACTATACATCTATATGTACATGAATATATGTTTTACTTTTTTTTAGCCGCACTGTAATGTGTACATATTTCTGGTGGATCTCTATTACCTTAGCGCTCTAAGTGCAATATATGTATGTATCCTTTCCGGATAATAAATAAACCGCCTGTCGAAATTAAACCAATTTGGTATTATATGAAACAGAAATTAAATAGCTTTTAAACAGAAACAACGAACGACCTTAATTTATATTTTTTTTATAATTTAATACTTAAGAAATGCATACACCTGACACAAGGTTTGTTCTATGGTAATTAATTAACATTTTTTATTGAAATATTTTTCAATATGTGGCTTTCCTCCTTTAGACATTTCAGTTATAAAGATATTAAAGTCCTCTTTCATTTGATACCAAACTTGTTTAATTTGGATAAGCGGTTTGTTTGTTATCCGGGAAGGACTTTTATTTCGGAATAATATTCGCAACAACCCTGGTATGTATATATATATGTATGTTTCCAGCACTTAGCAAATGTCGTTGCTAAGCGAATAGGCTAGCGGGTAAATAGATAATATATGTATGCAAGTGAGTGGGTAAGAATTTGGATTTATGTAACTGCAATCACGGCAGCCACACGACAAAAAATTTTCTGACCAGAATTTAAAAAAAAAAGTTACCTAAAAGTTACCAAGTAAAAAACAACGTTTTACTATACAATGAACTGTAAAAACAAACCTCGTTTATTTGCCACAAATAAGACATGGGTACAGTAAATAGTTTTATTAAAAGAAAACTAAATAAATTCATTTTACATATGAGGACATGAGAGCCAGAGGAGCCTATCTATAAAAAAAAAAAAATTAGTAATATGATAAAGAAAGATTTATTAAAAATAAATGCGGTCCTTTACTAAAAAATTTATTGCACCTACGTAATGCTACATATTAAGTAAAAGAAAACTAAAGGGCGTCCCTCGGGCTATTACCGTTTCGAATCTGGTAATGCCTTTTAAGGTGCACCTCAACTTTTTTTGAAATTTCAGCTAAGCTACTCTGGCGCTCAAGTCCTCATATAATAGATACATTTACATACGAATATAAATACGTTTTTCTTCAATCTCTGTATACGTACGTGTATAAAGGCGAATATTACAAAAATTTTAAAAATATGCTCTTCATAAAAACGCCCTTTAAGCTCTTGCCTTTGAATGGGATCTTGGCCTCAGAACAAAAAGCATATTTAAAAAATCGACTTAAGTGCATATACCGAAGAGCTTAAGAGCCCAAATACACCGCACAAACTGTTGCTCAAACCTCCTTTTTTCATTTCCTCTACATATGGATCAAAGATCTGTCAATTTTGAAATTCATCAATATGCATCACGATCCAAATATCACAATAAATATTGAACGTGTGACATCCGCCCCACTGCACACTAGGAGGATTCGCTTTTTTTTTTTTTTGCATAAATTCGATATTTTGATGATAATTTATTTTAATTTTAATTATGATTTCTTTAAGTATACTCTTTGAACATAATAAAATTATGTAAAATATTTGTATGGCGACAACCTTGCCATCTCACCGTGCTCGTGAAGTCATATGCACGGTCAACTGTTTGCTTTGCTAGAAGTGCCACGAAAACTTTCCTAAACCTCACGGTTGTTAAAGTTAGCCCGTATAAACAAAAACATTCATGTTAAGTATGGAAAACAAAGGCAAAGTATGTAAATTATAAACATTGCTTAAACATCGAGTTGAGTTCATTAAATTGTTTGACTGTATTGTTTCGGTATGTCTTATAATAAAAATAAAGGAATTAATGTAACGATGTATCGTAAAGTGTAAAATAACTTTCTGCCAATTTTGCCCATTCTCCATATTTTTTAGTTTTTCAGCTAAGTTTGATTTCAGCCATGCAACCTTTCTTAACGTTTGGATCGATAATAATCGAAATGTTAAAGCACTTTCAAACTGGATTTTCAAACAACTTAACGCTAGTAACATGTTCACTATAAACACAACAGATATAATGGAAAAAATTAAGAGTTTCGACCTATACATGAAAAAAAAATATCAAAATGCAATAGAACTTTATCTACTTTTAAGTCAAAGCATTCAAATTGGCTTGCATTGAACATGAGTATTGTAGTGGATTCTAAAGATTCGGAAGCAACATTGAAAAGGAAAGTAAGATGACCTTGTCTAACTTACAACGATGCAGGATCGCGACTAAAATGGAAGCTGGCATCCAATCTGCCGCATAGCCAAGAAAACGACACAAGCCTCCTTTTGCATGCTGCAGCGGTTTCAGCGAAGAAGTCAAATGACAAAGATGTGGAATTTGTGCTGAATACTTCTATACTAGATTCGAACCGATCAAGTGAAATAAAAAATAAATTGTTTTCACCGAAACCGATACCACTTGCCCCTAATGAAGCTCTTGCGTTCTTGCTTGAAAATTCTCTAAGCAAAAACCAATATCATAATACTCGGCGTTTAAATAAAGAGAATTTTTGTGACATATACCCAAGTTATGACAATGTTAAAGAGGCTAAATTACAGTGCAGACTTACGGGAACTGTTACGAAAACTATGGCTAAAGTTTCTTTGCAAAATTAATTAAATCAGACTGCTACTCAAATTCGATATGATCTTGTAAGAGGAAGTTTTTAATAAATTTGAATATCTCGCGAAGGTCAAACTAATTTTGAGCTATGGATTCGATGGATCGAATGGACAGAGTATGTATAAACCAAGATTTTTTGTAAGCGAACCGGTTGCCATTGATCAATCTTAATCAAACTAACGGATGATTTGGGAACACTTTTGTGGATAAATCGCATACCTCAGTCTGTAAGATTTTGTAGACCGCTAAAACTGGGGTTTGTTAAATAAAGCAAGGAACATATTCTTACAGAAAAAAGGAATTTGGATACACAAATTCGAAGTTTGTTGCCGTTTTTGTATACTATTACAAAGAAAGAAATTGTGTCCCATCTGTGGAGCAAGCCCAACAAATTTTTATGGAAATTAATGATGTTTATTCTACGACATTTACGCCAAAACCTGGAAGCCTACAATATGCCATAAGTCCTCTCCATGATTGGATCCAGTTTCTCGAGTTTGTACTCAATATCTCTTATAGAATTGGACTAAATAAATGGCAAATAAGAGATAAGAAGGAAAAGGAGAAAATGATGGTCCAAAAACAAAATATACAAAAGAGAATATGGGAGGAAATGGGACAGTGTATAGATACCCCCATTCAGAATGTTAGCAATGTGGGCGGTAACAGTGTGCGTGGTCGTATCGCTCTGAAACTTCGCTTATTTAATAAACATAGTTTTATTAGTAAATGTGCTGATTTGTGACTCTGTAACTACAATTGTCGAATTTATGCCAAAAAAACGCGAATCCCAGTTTGCACTGTGATAAATAAAAAAAAGTAGACTGCCCAGCCATAATTTTCTTCGATATGTGGTAAGTTATTTTTGCTGAGCGCAGTGTTGCCTGATCAATGCAATTGTTTCTAGTAGTGTTGTCACCGCTACACACAACCTCAGTACAATTTATCAAATTAATCCAACTTGTTTAGTCTTTTAGTTTATACACGGGAAACTTACCAAAAATTTACCTATTTTTGTCACAAGTGACCAAATGTGGCAACCGTGACTGCAATGTGTATTTATATATTGATGTAAGTTGTTTATATGGCTTACCGGAATTGTGTATCTTTTTTTTTAATTTTAATGGGGAGAGTTAGGGAGAATTCATAATCGCTCATATTAATATGTGTGTATTTTTACAGATGCATATGTACATACATATACATATATGCAAAAGGGGTAGGGGTAAATATGCAGGCCCGTAGGTAGGGTTTTTTTCGGGGGAGGGATGGGGTTTTCTGGCAAATTTTTTTTTTAGTTTCACTTTTATTTCAACATATTTTGATTAAAAGAAAAATACTGATAAAAATAAAATATTTTACACAAACAACAAAAAATATAATCGATAATCGCATTTGGGGAGGTCAGAACACCTACAACAACTTTTCTTTTGAGTATATGTATATAAGAGCGTCCCAAAAAACCAAAGTTGTTTTTTTTAACGCATACCCCCTCATTTTATTGGTTTCGTCTTGAAAACTATCCAAATAAAATTTTGTGCAATTCGGACCACGGCAACCCGTGCCGACTTGCAGTCAAAGTTATCAGAATAAGCTTGTTGCAGTTCGGGTGTTTTGTTAATTTACTCATTTTACTTCGGTATAAGACGGTATTACTATACTCCCTACAGTATTAGGACATAATATTTAGTAAATCTGCGTTTTTGGTTTTTTACCTGGTAGTCAGGATTTTTTCCAAAGGACCATAAATTATAATATATTTCCAAAATTTTACACAAAATATGGAGATATGGGTATCAAATGAAAGAATAATTCGAAACAAGATTAATAGTAACTTTTGTTTCCAATTATCCTTCTGGAACATGTCAAAAATGTCCTTTAAAAATATTATCCTTCAAGATTTTTAATTTTGAATGAGTTTTGAAGAATCTTAGTTTAATTTAAATCTTATTAATATATATAAGGATACTAAAGCATAAAAATTTCAAAGGATATTTTTGAAAATTTTTAATTAATACTGCCACATTTATTCTTTAATCAACCCGAGAGGACATGTCAAACACTAATATTATGAAAGGCTTTTTTTAAAGGAGGAAAAGAATTTGTTAAAAAAGTTGGACATGCACAAATTATTCGACTAAAAAACATATAGTTTTTCAGCCTTGTAATACACCCTTTCAAATTCACTATGCTTTTTCCATTAATTAATTTTTTCGATGTCCTTGGGAGAAATCCTGCCGTCCTATTAAAAATTGAAAGATGCAGATTTACTAGCAATGCGTTCAAATATGGGAAACATTTCGAATTTATTGCATTTCCAAAGTTTTCATGGACGATTTGGCAGCCTTTATTCAAGTTATTAACTAAAACTTCAACTAAAAGTCGGCACGGGTTATCGTTAGCCTACGGCCATAAAACTTCATATATATGCTATTTAGGTTAAAAAGCACAAATATAGAGAGTATGCATATCAAAATTTGCATACAAGTTTTTTTCCATATATTCTTGGGACAGTCTAATGTATATGTATGCAATTTCGTGTTTTTTTCTTAATCGTTCGTTTTTGTGTTGGATTGCGCACCACCCTGATGTTTTGATTTTACCGGTGCCGCTATTGTATCATTTGCAATTCTTCTTGTTTGTGCTTTTTTCATATTTTTTTGGGTAAAAAGATATTTTGTGTTGATTAACGTACGTGAATTTTATTTTCTTTTCACTTTTAATAATGTTTTCGACTTTCTTTTTGTTTCAACATGTTTTGCTCAGGTTCGGGTAAGTTTATTCACCGTCTATATATGTTCTTGCCGGCAACCGCTTTGAAAATATTTTGCCCACTGGCAATTATGTAAATACATATGTATTTTTTTGTTCGCTAGGTCACGGGCTGCCTCTTCAACGACCATGTTTAACTCATGAGTATCTAGGGTTAAAGCGAGCGAGGGGTGTGCCTGAAGAATTTAACAAATGAAACACTGATGATTGTAGTTAAAGTTAAAACCGAGTTCATACATGCAATTTATTATCATCATTTCATTTCGATACAATTAAGAAATAAAGCTTTACCCGAGTGGCTTTTCCGAAAATATAGTGAGTTATGCGTGCGGCGGCGGTGATGGGTAAAGAGTAACTAACTATTTATTTATGTATACAACTGCAATGACAACTAAAACAAATCAATTAATTCACAATAGTATGCATAAAGAGTTGCCAGCCGCACGCAGATTAACAAATTTGATTTAAAAGGGTTAAGAATTCATGTTCTCAACAACCTTTTGAAGCTCTTAACGATACTTTATATTTTTTAATAATTTCATCTACTTCAGGAAGGGTCAGCGAGTTTTTACAAACCAAATGTGTATGCAAAACACGGGATATGCCGTTTCCTGCCAAACATTTCATGAATAGGTCTAACAATATTTGAACTAGTTATTGTCGAACATTTTACGAGAGCTATATTTCGGTTAGTTTTAGTACTCAAATGCACTCTTGCCAACTTTCACACTAAAACTTCATGCAGTCTGTAACGTTGCCACACTTATGCTGGATTTCCTCTAGGCATTTAATGGCAAAATGGAACCAATTTTTTGTCATTTCAATTCCTAGTGGAAATTCAGCATTAGGTTTGTAGTTTTTACAATAGGCTTACATGCAACACCATTACATGCTCTGAAATTGAGCAATTCTTGCGCCTGTTTGCAATTTTAGACAACTGCAGAATTCATATTTCTTGAACATATTTTACGATTATTTTACAATTAATCGATTAATAATCGATGAAACACAAAACTACGATACAATTAAATCGCAAATTGGACAAAAATAATCGATTAATTTATTCAAATGATTAATCGCTGCCATTTCTAGTCCTGCTTGACTTAGCTTAGCTTTTGTTGTATAAAAAGTAGGTTTCATTACAAATACATAGCAGGCATATAGTTTAGTATGCAGGTATTGTAAATGTTTTCGTTTTTCATTTTCAAAAGGAAAATAAAATAAATGTGTCTGATAATTTTCTCCAATTCTTAAAATTTAGAACGTGGAGCCGTTATAGGAAGAAATTCTTAATTATCTTAAAAATTGGAAAATTTTGGCGTAAACGAGGAGGGCACACCAACCAAAACCATCATATACTCTGAATTTTATCAAAATCGGATAACATTTACTATTTCCGCCCACAAGAGTTATGGGCGTGGCAGCGCGTCTAATTTTACCTTTTGCACATTTCTACATCCTTAAGTGCCGCAAGTATTGCATTTACGAAATTTCAGCGGCTTGGTGAAGTCGTTTGGGTGAAACGACGTCAAATCGGGTTAATTTTTTCCATACAAAATTTTTACTCTATTGCACTAAAATTTAATGAGCTATAAAACTGCTTTCTAATTTTTCTTTTTATTCAGACTGTAAAGTTTGAAATTTTTTGGAAAGCTTGCTGATTTGATTTTTTTAAATATTGCACACAATTTGAAATTGGATTTATATGGTTTTCTTTTAAAGATTTTGAGCATCATTTTCGCGACCCCTCAGCGAATCGTTTTTGCGGCCAGCCGGCGAACTGTGCTTTTCATCCGAAGGCGAGTTCGCCGGCCTTTTCTAAACGTGGCCGAAACCGTAACATTTATTAGCAAAAACTCGAACTGAATTTTTTATATGGTGCATTCTCGAGGCTAAAATATCGACTAAAAATATGAGACAATCAGTTGAAGATTGGTCTTCGCCGCCACTGGGCCAAAATACCATCCGACCACGTTCGTACAGCATGTTAAAAATTTCCGAATTTGTCATATTTTTATGAGGAACTGATGTTAGTAAATAAAAGAGTTACAAAACTATAGTATTTTTAGTTGGTAACACTTCGAGCGCCCTTTTACCCTTTTTCTAATGTGTGCGTAGTTAGTCAAATAAATATGTTATCCAAGCTTCATACTAAATAAAGCTTACGAAAGTTTTAAGAGATTTACAAAAACAGATTTCAATTCAAAGGGCCCGCCGATAACATTTTCCCTGGGCACGGACTAACTCTCGACGGCCCCGCCCGTGGTCTGTAATTTGCGCGACTACAAAACTTTTCGCCCATCAGTTTGTCAGCATTCGGTATGAAAAAATTACTGAACACGCGTAGATTTTCTTCACAAAAAATCTCTTTCCTTCGCAATACTTTTTTCATAGCCTCGAGTGAGCTGCCAACAAGCCAGCGCACATCAAGTAATTATAATCTTTGTGTCACTGCATTTTTTATGCCACGCGGAACATGTCGGTTGTTGGTGATTCTCTTTTAACCCTTTTCGCTGGAGTTTCCCATAAATTAAAGCAATAAGCGTAACTTTTAAATGAAATGATAAATGCCCTCAAAGGCATCTACAACAACGTAACAGCAGAGCAACTTGAAATGCATCACTTACCCAACGACAGTTTGTGGTACGTGTGGCACGCCACGTTAGTGCACACTGTTACCACATGCAACGTGCACAGTACATAAGCGTACATAAGTATGTAAATGCATAAATACCCCAAATATATATAAATGCATGCACATACATACATGTATGTATGTATATATGCTGTTGCAACTGCCGCCGAAAAGTTCCATAATTAACATAACCAACCGCGGGCTCTTCCTGGCCATGCTCGCGCTTCCCCAATCGAGCCATTTAGCATCTCATTGAAGCAATGATGCATCCACACCAAATTAATGTGCGCCTCCAGTCAACAATGTGGATATACATATCTACAGTGGGCGAGAATAGAAAAAAACGCGAACTTTATTGCTAGAGGATTGATTTAATGTAAAAACATAAGTAAACTTAAAACAGGAAGGACATGGCTTCTGCCGAACTTTATGTACCTTCTGATTATTTCCCATTTCTGAATTTTTCCCTTTTAAGTATGATATTTTATCACAAGAAGTTGGCGCTCAGGTGAAAGGTTATTCCAAAAGACGATTTGACGGGAATTAATTTTTTTAAATCCAAAATTTTTTAGATGCATTTCACAATGTTGAAATATGTATGTATGCATATGTGCATAAATTAAATGTCCGAACGCGGATGTCATCCCTGGCGACTGAACGATTGCCTGAAGCTGCGCTTGCGACAAAGGTAACGGCGAGAACCTGTGAATCAATATCGGTTCACAATCCTTGCAGATCCTGCGTCGCAAGGCCGATCAAATAAGATATGGCAGTGGTCACCTTAGGATGATCATCCCCGATGCTGAAGAGAAATCCGAGAAGCCTAAAAGTGGTACACTGCACGGCAGCATCGGACGATATGCTGATCTTCCTGGGTAACGAAAATGGGGACGTGGCCCTAATACAAGAACCCTGGCTAGTGGCAGTGAAAGTCACAGGTCTATCCACTAGCGACTTCCTACTTTTCACCTCATAGACTGAAGGTAAAATTAGAAGCTGCATTCTGAATAAAAACAGAACTAATATTCTTTTGCTGCCCCAATTTAGCGATGCGGTCATGACAGTGGCAATGTGGGAGCAGAGGGGGGAAACACGACCTTATCCCTGTCGGTATCCTTCCGGGAACTTACCGTTTGAGCGGTGCAACGAGGGAAGGGTATGTCGGCTGGCTGTGACGCCAATGCACACGACGACTTGGAGCACCTTGAACATCAACGGGTACCATGCAGGCCCGTCGAGAGGGCGGGGGCAAAGGGGTGAATCCCACCGGGCCCGGGCTATTTAAAGGGACTGAAATATCGGAACCATAACTAGTTATTATTTTTTACAATGTTATTGCTCCTTTCGGTATAGGCTTTTATTACATATATAATAAGCGAAGGGATTCTTTGTGCAGCAAAGATGTCAAATTAAAGCGCTTGGTCTGTAGATGTGCAATAAGGTTTAACTTTTTCGAAAAGAGTTGCCACCTGATAAAAAATTGCATTCAAATTATTTAATAATCAATGCCATCAGATACACACCGTTCGTTCGATTTTCAAAAGTGGGGTGTCAAATCAAAGGGCTCTGACTTTAGGTGTGCAATAAGCTTCAGAGCTGTAAAAATTTGTAATCAATTTTTTTAGCAATCAATGATTGTGCTACTAAGGGCCGAATTCACAGTGCTTAGTTAAACCATTGTGAACTTAACCACCAACAAGACTTTAATTATAAATTTATATTCAGAGTCACATAGTTAACTATGGAAATCCGTATCGCCTGAAAATATACAAATTCTTAAAATCAATACTTTTCTATTCAAATTTGAAATTCGTTCCACAAAAAAAAATTTATTGCACAAGAGTTTAACTATGGAGGCATGCTGGTTTAAACTTTTGTTAACTGAGCGTTGTGAATATGAAAATCAATAGTTAAACTCTTATCAGTGGTTAACTACGCACTGTGAATTTGGCCCTAATAGGATTACAATCAAAATTTATTGCATTTTTCTGATTGTAAAAACTACAATCAATTTAATTGTAAGCACATTTGATTGCAATGATTGTGATTGCAATCAAATCACTGATTCAATCAAACATTTTAATTGCAATCTCAAAAATGCAATAATTTATTCATGCTTTTTTAATAAAGAAATTGAGCAAAATGGAACGTGAAATTGAGAAAAAGAGAAAACTAGCAGAAAGAGTTATTGAACACAAAACTAGTAAAAACTTGCAAGTGAGTAGTTGTTGCACCGTTTTGGGGTGTCTTTGATGGGGATGATCGACTTGAACACACGCGACATCCCAAAGCGTCGACTCGTAGGTGTTCAATTGCATTGCGATTAGCACCCCCCTAGTATAAGGGGCCTCCCCGTGGTGACACCTGGCAACGCCCTGGGGGCTAATTCGAGCGGGCACCCCTCCTTAATCCCTACGCCTATTATTCCCTTTCTGACCAAACTCCTTGCCAGTTCTCCACTCCCTTCTCTTTGCAGAGCCGGATCAAGGTGTCATACGACCTGTGCCGAGGATCAGCCTGGCTGGGGGCCCTCCACCAAGCCCAGTCGCGAACGGAGTGCTCCGGATACCGGGCGACCTTCGGAGCCAACTAGCCTTACCCGGGTACAGCGGATCTCTTCCCGCGCGGACGTTCCCTTTCTCCGCGTCTCGTGGGACGAAATATGGACAAATCAACAACACCAAACCTTAAAACTTCAACTCCAGTACGTGAGTACGGCGCTCCCAAACAAAGGCCGAAGGAGTCACAGACTCTGCACAAAACAAAGCCACGGTACCACCGGGCCTAGCCCAAAAGTAGCCCTATGCGGAAGCAGATATCAGATGCACCCGCACTCACCAGCAGTAGGACCAAGGCACCCCCTGGCCCGAGAAGTCCAAAGGCCAATGCTACGCACAAACATACTACTGGACGGGAGGCCTGCACGGCAAACACCGGAAATCCTGGGCGTTCCTGTAGTGGGCTTGCCACTCAGCGAACAGCGTCTGGCCATCCCACTGGGTGGACCCAGGAACATGGTGACCTGCAATAGGGCAGTCAGTTCGAAGACGCCAAAGCGTTATTGAAAAATTTTCTGAGATAGGGCGTTTTCGAACTGGCTGCCGAGATCGGTTGATCTTTCACTCAGCCATCGATACGTTATACAACTAGGGATGGTTGAAAAACGCGATGGAGGTGCTGTTTAGTTGCAGCTTTGTCATGCAGAAAATCGAATTTTTATGCACGCACATTGTATATGCTCTCGATTAGCGGAACATTAGAGACGGAAATCAAAACAACCTACTGCTAGGTGTAATGCCGTGAGGGGGTTCACTTTGCGCTGCTAATGCGTTGCGTGAACCCACTGAGGGCTTGTGTGCCTCACCATCGTACTTCCAATTATTCATCAAAATAAATGTCATTTAGACAGATTTCAATAAGCAATTTTTATGCAATTAATGATTGCAATCAAAATTAATTGCAATCAAAAACTTATTGCAATCAATTTCTTCTAAATGATTGCAAATTTAAATTTTTGCAATCAAAATATAAGCAATCAATGTTAATTGCAATTAAACCAGATTGCAATATTACGTAAAATATGTGATTGCAATCCTTTTAAAAAACTAAGTTCAAAATAATACGCGAAGGCATTTTTTGTTCCGCATAAAAGATCTGCACCGTTCGTTCGATTTTCAAAATCTCAAATTAAAGCGCTTGGCCTGTAGATGTGCAAACTGATTTTATTTTTTCGAAAGGAGTTGCCACCTGTAGAACAATTGAATATAAACTATATAATAAGCAATGCCGTCATAACAGCACCGTTCGTTTGATTTTAAAAGATAAGGTATCAAATTACTGCAGATATGCAATAAGGTTTTACTTTTTTGAAAAGAGTTGCCACCTTTTACAAACTTTCATTCAAATTATCTAAAAAAATCAATTATTACAAAATGGGTATCAGTGGAAACGGTTTTGAAAATATTTGTTTCTTAACTTAACTTTAGAAGGGTTGCCACCTGTTTAAAAAATTTAACTCAATTTGAATTAAGAAAATTAATTAGGAGAAATATGTTTCAACATATGGGCGCATAACGAAAGGGGCTTCAGAAGGTGGCCGTTTGAAAATATTTTGAAGAGGGTTGCCACCTTCTTGCAATGTCGAGCTTAATTAGCTTATCCAGAAGTTATATGAAATGTCAAAATAATGATGTGAAACGAAAGAATATTAAGAAGACTTTAGTTTGCACACACAAAATATTTTTGAGGTGTTAGAAGAGGGTTTCCACCTGTTTAAAAATTAAATTCAAATTATTAAATAAGTTAAATGAATTATTAAAATATGGGTATCAATCGAAGGGGGGTTGAAAAATCTTTATTTATACCATATTTAGCGGAGTTGCCACATGTTTAATTAATATAATTCAACTTAATTCATCAGTTGATTAAAATATGTATCGCAATGTTAGACGAAGAATATTTAAGAATATCTTAGCGCGAAACTACTTTTCAAAAGGGCTGCCACCTGCTTAAAAAGTCGAATTTAACTATATCTATATATATAATACGCGAAAGGACTTTTTGTCCAGGTCATCAGATCTGAATCATTCGTTTGATTTTCAAAAATGAGGTATCAAATTAAATGGCTTGATATGTAGATGTGCAGTAGGATTTTACTTTTTCGGAGAGAATGGCCACCTTTTAAAAAATCAAGTTGAGATTATTTATAAATGAATACCATCATATCCCCATCCTTCGCTCGATTTTCAATGAGGTGTCAAATTAAAAGACTTGGTTGCAGATGTGCAATGAGGTTTTACTTTTTGAAAAGAGTTGCCATAGGTATCAGTCCAACACGGTGGGCAGGAAGCAAAGATAGGTTGCATAAAGTTTCGACAAAAACTGAAAGCAGGGTTGTATTTGTTGATATTTTTAGGTTAAGAATCCCTTTGAATTGAAATCCTAGCTGCTCCTGTTTTAAAGATATCCACATTTTACATAGTTATGATAGGACCGACTTTTGCGAAAGAGAAAAACATCCTTGTGAATTAAATATTCAACAATGTATGTGTGAGTAAATGTGTGTATATATATTATGTGAAAATATAAGTTTATGTAAGTTCTTAGCCGGTTTCAATCGTTTCCAAGGCGCACCACGTAGAGGCAACTTACTTTGCACCTCTTTGTTCTTTTTTTGGTTTTTTTGGTTTTATTTTTTTATATTTTTTTCTTGCTTTATTTTTTTATATTTGTTTTTTGTTTCCTTTTATTTTTTTTGTTGGCTTACCATATAATATAGTCACGCATTTTAGTATTTAAATATTTTATTATTTAGTTAAGTTTTTATATATGCTGGAATGAAAATGTCATTACAGTTTTCTTCAGCCGACTCACAAAAGTTGGTTTATCAATCATATTTATTTTGAATCTTTCCCAGAATTTAATGAATTCCCTACGAACTGACTTCCCGGCCTGCTCGGACCATAATCCTAAACCATCGTTATTCAATAATGAAATAGATTGCTTTAAATGTTTAAGGATAAAATGGATTTTGACAGTTTGAGAAATTCCAGTACTTTTCAAAGCTGTGCGGAGTTCGTTAAGATTTTTATCAAAATTACTAAGATCCGCTTGTTTTGCGGAAAACCATGTATTCACGATTTTGCTCATGGCTTTGAACGAGGCAATATATTTGGTATTGTTTTTACTGAGAGTTTCTTCCATACAAACTATGTTCGACATTTTTTTGTATGTGGAAGACACTGTCAGCAAAAAATAAATAATTGCAAAAAATCAACGAAATTTTCTGGTAACTTCAGACTTGCACTTTACTAATTGGCTCAAAAGCTACATTTTAAACATTTTTCTAAAAGATCTGATTAGAAATTGTGATCAGATGAAAGTGTCTCCGAGCCAATAATTTTGTACGGCACGGTACTTATAAGTAATCTAGGTTTCACGAAAAAAAAAAAACAAATACAAGGTGACATTAAAATATCAGTCATTTGTTTCGTTGCTGTGAGCTTGTTTCAAAACTTCTGGCTTATGCTATAATTGTAAAACTCTGTGCATGTCATTTTAACGTATTTAGGTACATACCCCCCAGTAAATTCCCCCAGTAAATTCATAAAATTTTTCTTAATATTACAACGCCTTTTTCTCTCAGCGTAGTCATTTTTAAGCAAAATTTGTGCAATCAAATCGAAAACCGGGACACTTAAATGAAACCCGGGACATTTTAAGGTTGGACCGGGACACCGGGACAAATAGTCTAAAACCGGGACATATCCGGGAAAACCGAGACGTCTGGCAGCCCTACACACAAAGCGCATACTTTCATGCGATTTTCTTTATGATCGCATTTGTGTTCTGGATGTACAATAGTCATTATTTCCTGACAGAAGAGTACATAAATACCAAAATAAATCTCATACAAGCTTTGAATTTATTTACTTATTATGCGGAGTACCGTTGGCCTAAGTTAGAGCATTTTTATTTCTTGCACAAGCGCAGTTCGACTTGCCTGCGCTACTTGCTTATAGCAACAAACCTTTAATAAAAAATTACTACCGTATTATATAGCATACAATATTGTATACATACATACCTATATTGCGATATTGAAAGTGTTTGTAATGAGAAAGTTCACGATACAGAAAAAGGTAATTGTGGTGTTTTATCTAAGTTGTATACCGGTAGCGCCCAATAAATCTCGATCAATTATTCTTTCGGTAGGGAAAAATTAAAATGTTTCACATTGATTTGATACGTTTTAGTGAGTTAAAAAAGGGGAACAGATATGTATGAGATTTCTTTTCGTATAAATATGCTCTAATTATCGAGAAGTACGCCTTCCAAATATATCCTATCAGAAGTATATAAAATATGGATATCTTTAAAACAGGAGCAGCTAGGATTTCAATTTAAGCGGATTCTTAACCTTAAGATATCAACAAATACAACCCTGCTTTCAGATTTTGTCGACATTTTTATGCAACCTATATTCGCTTCCTGCCCACCGTGCCAAATGGTTATTAAAAGCTTTGCCTCTTAACTTAACTATGAGAGTGTTGCCCCTGTTTAAAAAATCAAATTAAATTTCAAACAGAGAAATTACATAGGTAATTTACAAAATGTTATGCAGGGTTACCACCTGCCGAATTTAGTTATATGCAGTATTTTGAAATATGGGAGTTAAACAAAAGAGTGCTAAGAAATCTTCAGTTTAAACATCAAAATTTTGTTTGATGGTTTGAAGAGAGTTGCCAGCTGCTGAAATTTCTAGATTTAAATGAATTATTAAGTTAAATAAATTACTAAAAGAGGTGATTTAACCGCTCATGGGTTTGAGAAGGATTTATATCTGAACTGTTTATGAGGGTTGCCAGGTAATAAAAAAATTAAATTCAATTTAATTCTTGAGGTAATTGAATTATGTGTCAAAGTATCAGACGAAAGAGCTTTAAAAGATTTCAGTTTGAAAATGCTTCGCAGAAGGTTTCCACCTGTGTGAAAGGCCTAATTTATTTAGCTTTTACACAATTTTAATGAAATATTAAAACATGAGTGGCAAAAGAACGAGATTTAATAAAAATTTTGTTTGAAAATATTTTTTGTTAGGGTTTCCATCTATTCGATTTGTATTTTGAGCGATAAAGTTCAGTAATTGTGTTATCAGCTGTCTCGACGAAGTCAATTGGCCCCCTCGGAGCCGCGATTTCACGCCCTGAGACTTTTTGTGCTATGCCGTGAAGGACCGATATAACGATTCAGGCCTTTAAGGCGTATGCCGGGCATTTCTTACGATAGAGCCAGAAACCATCAACAAGGTCTTGGAGAACTGGGTTAACAGGATGCGATACTGCGAAGACAGTCACATGATGAAATCGGTTTCCATAACTAATGGGAATATATGTTCTTTCGAATAAACCCATAATATACCGAAAAAAATAGTTTGAGTTCATTTTTATAAATAAATAATTTTTTTGTTATGGTCATCAGATCTTTAATGTGAAGATCGTCATATCAGCACCGTCATTCTAAATGTGCATTAAGGTTTTATGTTTTGAAGTTAGGACCTTTTTTAGCAGTGTACGGTGGTTTGAATTTTGAGGAAATGAAAAACCGACGCCATGTGAGACCTCTCTTCGTTCAAAAAGGGATGGACGATTTTACTTGAAACATTTTCAATATTTATTAAGGTTTCTGAATAGTGTTGCCACCTGTTTAAAATGTTAAGCTCAATTTTGGCATCTTAACGCCATGCGGGTTGACTAGTTACATATAAATACATTTATTCCGATTCGTGCTGATTGTTTCTGACTCTATGCATTAAATAAAATGATAACATGCTTTTAAATTAATAAAATTTATGTATAGGGGCCCGTGATTTTTCAGTCCGGGCCCGAGTATTCTCTCGACGGCCCTGGTACCATGAAATAACCCCAGTTGGCATAGATCCAATTTTAGAACTTGGAATTATGTCACTCGTTATACAGTGATAAAAGGCCAATTTTTTTACTTGGGGTTATGTCACTTCTTATAAGGTCTCATATCCCCAATTAGGATAACGTTACTTTTGAGCCTAAAGCATATTCTCCAGCTCTCAAGAAAAACAAAGAAAGCATATAAAAATACGCTCAGGAAATTAAAAAGAAATTTTCTATTAACATTTTTTGGCCATTTAAAGCTCTCTAGCAATATATATACATATATATAAATATTTCTTCAAGAAAATTTAAAGCAATGGCAAAGTATTTTTGCAATCGAGAGAAATAATGAAAAATATTTCTTGTAATTTTTTTTTGAGCTGGAAACTAAGCTTAAATTATGGGAAAATAAAATTAGCCATTTTCTAATATAAAACAATATATTAACTTGTGTATTGTGAAAATTTAGAACAAAAATTGGCGTCATTTTTTATTCCAAATTTTCGCCTGCGGCCCTTATTTTATAAAAAATGATTGATAAAAAAATATGCAACAAAATTTTTTTATGGATATGTACATCCATTTAAATACTGAAAATTTGGAATCAAAAATCGCGCGACTACTGAAGCCGCGCGACTAAGAAGGTGCCCTTAGAAAAACCCCGTACCTCCCGGTTTCCTGGAAAATCCAGGAGGGAACATTTAAAGCAGCCTTAAAACACTAGAACACCCGATGGACGCCCCCTTCCCTGGGTGCGGTAACTCCGAGAACACCCTAGTATCAGATAAAATAGCTTGGGCGGATGAAATTTTTCCTTGTTATAACGAGCAAGTGCCACCGTACCACCCTGGCTAACGACCATCTATAGGGCTAATCTCCTCCTTGGCTATATTCCAAAGCCGTGGAAAGGAGGTAAGTCTGGCCTTCATTCTCAAAGTAGGGAAATCGGGCCACAGTACTGCAAAAGATTTTACACTCATCAGACTCTCATAATTTTTCCTCAAAATAACGGAGAGAGTTCTGAGTCTGCATATCACGCGCCGCTTTACTCTTTATAACTTCAGCGCGGCCCAAAATGTCTACCGCAAAGGTAGGTCGGTTAAAATAGCCCTTCACGAGGTTTTTGGTAGTATAGAAAAAGCATTAAACCACAAGGAATACTCGCTGGCAGCCTTTTTGGACGTGAAGGCGTCTTTAACAATGTTAATTTGGCATCCTTACACTGCTTCATGGAGGCCGTAGGGCTGGACCCATTGATTAATCTCTGGATCGACAATATGTTGAGTACCAGAAGCATCAATAGATCCTTGGGAACAGCAGAAGTAAGAAAACCAGACACACGTGGCACCCCATCAAGGGGGGATGTTATCACCCCTGCTGTGGAACCTCGTGCTAAACGAATTCATGCTTCGCACATTGAAAGCCACTAAGGTCGTTGCTTATGCGGATGACTTATTCATTCTGGTCGTGGGGAAATTCCTCTCCATGGTCAGCGAGATTCTACAGTCTGCAATTAACGATCTGGCAGGGTGGAAAGAAAGAAACGGTCCAGGGGATAATCCCACCGAACTTGGTCTGTTCACCAAGCGATATAAAGCAAACAAATTCCGAACTCCGTTTCTCAATGGAGCAAACCTTAAATAGTCTAAAGGCGCAAAGTTTTTAGGGGTTATTCTCGACTCTAAACTTTCCAGGAAAAGGAACACCGAAGAGATCATATTCAATCTTTGAAATAGAATCAAATATAGTCATTCAAAAACTCATAAATCTACAAAATCGTATTTTCTGACCTAAATCGCCAGGTTATCGCTTCGTTAACAATATGTCTTCCACAACTTTTTCAATCCATATAGATATTCTGGCGAAATCCACAATAAAGTCTAAATTTTTGAACTTTGGTTTTAATATAACCACGTCTCTTTCTAGATTATTCTTTGATTGAAAAAGTTGAGGAACAAATGTTGTTAACGAAGCGATATTCTGCCGAAATCCGCAATAAAATCTGAGTTTTGCTAACTTTCGTCCTGCAATTGAAACGCCCATTTCTAGGGGTTTGTCGCCTTAAAGCAAAATCTTGCCGTACAAATATTATATCTGGATAGATATTCTGACGGGATCCGCAATATAATTTAAATTTTTACAAAAACCCGATTTTTAACACCTTGCTAAACATATCTCATCATATGTTTTCGAAAACAATTTACAAAAAGTTGTTGATTCTCACAAAAAAAAACCATCTCGTCATAAAAAAAATGATTTTAAAAATAGTTCTTAAAAAACCCCCAACTTTTTTAAACATGTTTCTTATGGAGAATTAAACAAGCAATACGATGGTATAATTTTAAATCCCCAATTTACTGGTCTTCACTATGCAAATCATCTTCAAAAAGTTCAATTGTTAATAGCTAAGTTAGCATTGGGACAATCAGGACTATCTTATATATAGAAATGTTAAGTACGTTTATTTAGCTTTAAAACGGCGTTAAGGTGAAGTCCCTACGATGAGCAGAACCCAAGATATAACGATTTGAAGAAGTACATGATTAGTCAGAATCACGAAAAAGTTGACACTTTGACAGATCATATCTCCAAAGAAAAATTAAAAAAATCCTCGAATACGTGTTAGCTTATTTCATGTATAGAAGCCATACAAAAATTGAAGCGAATCGGAGACTTGACATAATTTTTGTACGAAATACGTCCGACTTAAAAAAGAATCGCTCATATCGAGCCCTAACCGCCAAAATAACGTAAGCGACATTTTTTTCAAATTTTTTTTTTTTTGATGCAGAAATGTATCTAGATGCTCTAGGAATATTTCTGCATCAAAAAGAAAATTTTGAAAAAAATGTCGCTTACGTTATTTTGGCGGTTAAGGCTCGATATACAAGAATTGCTCGTTTAAAGTAATATGATTATAAGACTATTATATAAATATGTAGATATTTAATTTATTCATAAATTTTAGTAAATCATTGTCCTTTCAAAACATCACTTCAGTAAAATACATTGGGCTAAATTGACAAAAGTCAGTAATTTTTCTAAACTATTTACTTTGAAAGTGGCATAAGTCCCTTTACCTTAATGATAAGTGGTGATTTTTCCAACAATACTCGAAATTATTTATACTGAAAAAATATAGGTACAGTATATTTTGCTTAGCTGCCCATCCGTCTATGCCCGAAAAACTTGTGCGCTTAACTGAAAAAAGCACTTAAGCGAATTTTCTTTACTACTTCAATGAGGAAGGTATCCAAATCCCTATGAAACCAAATA
Source organism: Rhagoletis pomonella (assembly GCF_013731165.1). Classification (NCBI taxonomy): domain Eukaryota; kingdom Metazoa; phylum Arthropoda; class Insecta; order Diptera; family Tephritidae; genus Rhagoletis; species Rhagoletis pomonella. The sequence continues at coordinate 78,909,396 of NW_023458556.1, forward strand.
ATGGAGGAGCACTTACCACGTAGAAATTACTGCAAGCGACATTTTTTTCGAATGGTATCCAATTATCTATATAACTACATAAAATGATAGCCGTTTTCGATGTTCCGCGAGATGAGCAAAATAAATAAACGCTTGTAAAATTAGAGTAAGTGTAGAGCCAGTGCAGGTAAACGTAATATTTTCTTTGATAATTGATAATAGTTGAACATTTTTAAGGCAGGTATCGGTAATGTGCAGTTATGTTGAATGCATCTATCGGAGCAGTATCCTTATATATGTTAAAAATAATGCCTCTGATGCGCATTTCGGGGTAGGTATCTTAAATGTGCACTTAAGCACAAAGGCAGCAAAGCAAAATATACTGTATCCTAAGATAACAAATACAAGTAAATCTTTTCGAAGGTTAACATCAATATTATTAAACGTGCTAAAACGCAAACCCTTACATATGCATATCGATTTTAAAACAAAGGGACTAATGCCAATTTCAAAATGAATGGCTCATTTAATATTCACATATGGGAATCCAGAATTTCAAAATGGGATAAACAGGGCGTTTTTTATAAAATAATGGGATTTTCGGACTTTTGGAGTTGCCAACACTGGGTATCTGTTCCACTAAATGATAAATATCTTCGAAATCGGAAAATTTGTAAGAAAATTTATTGTAATTGACCTTAAAATTAACAAAATTACCTTTTATTTGATGATAAATATATAGCTTTAGATAGAATCAGTCGCAAGCTAAAACAGAAAAAATATCGTATTTTCTCCAAAAATGGTAACTTTTAAAACTTCAGGGCACTTTCAGCACGGGAAGGCACGTACCGATTGGGCTCAAACTTTCACAAGTTTATTTTTTAACTAAATGCTAGATTTCTAGACGTGAACGCCTGTAAAAATCGAAAGTCGATTTTTTTAAACCACTCTAATGTACATGCATACATAAATAAGTATGAACTCTGAAAGTGTAATAAACAGGGAACGGATTTTTAGGACCTAAAAACCTATAAAAAAGGCAAAATAAAGTAACGGAATAGGCTGGAAAAGGCAAAATAAAATAGCGAAAAAGGCAGGAAAAGGCACTAGGTAGTGCAAAAAAGGCAAAAAAAGGCAAAACAAAATAGCGAAAAAGGCAAAAAAAAGGTATTGCAAAAAAAGCAAAATAAGGCACTAAAAAAGGACAGAAAATACGAAGAACAATCAAAAAATATATTTATTTTAGAAATGCTTATATTACAAGTAAAAAGAGAAAAACTATGAACTAGTTTCATTGTATGAAAAATTTGTACTTTGAATCTTTGACTATTTTATCCTTTCGAGTTTCTAACTCATACAACTTTAATCTGTATAGTTGTAGTAACATTGAACTACAAGATGCATTTTGAAGTTTTCTGGCAGCATTTTCATTAGATTTTCGCGAAGAAAAGCCTTGAATGTACTAAATGTGCGCTCGACGTAAGTTGATACAAGTGGAGCCCAATTTAAATATGGACCGTTTGAAACGTTCATATTATCAGGAATAAGGGCGTTTTCCTCGCCCTTTACAATTTTATACACACCCCTTATTGTCTCCAAGCCTACGCTAGCTGAGAAAACGGGTTTGAATTTTTTCAACACCAATTTGGCAAGAGGTCCCTGTGCTTCTATAAGCCGCATGGCCAATGTGTATATTTTTCAATCTTAAAAAAAAAAATTGTAAATGCTATAATCACTTTTTTAAAGGTAGAAAAGGCAAAAAAAGGCAAATATCTTAAAAAAGGCAAAAAAAAGGCAAATATCTTAAAAAAGGCAAAAAAAGGCAACTTCAAATGTATATATATGGAATCAGGGAAAGCTAAATCGTGGACATTCTTAATCGAATATACTCTATCTCTTTAGCAGAAAAAAAGGCAATTTCCATAAAATCCGTTCCCTGGTAATAAACATCAAAAGCAGTTAGTTCACATTCCAACAAAGACCAAGTTATTTGTGTAAATCAAACCATCCCACCTCTTTATGCACATACACACGCACCCGTGTAACTTTTCTACAGACGTTTTTACTGGGCACATTTTCAATTCAGGTGAAAAATGCTTCCCAGTTGCCAAACTAAAACCAATAAATATTGTTCATCCACTCGAGTTAGATTTGAGTAACTGCACCGCCTTCACCGCTCTCTCCCTCTACATATGCCAACCATCTTACGCCCAGTCATATGCATTCGAATGCTGAACAATTCAGTTATGAATCAAATACAGCTATTCTGGCAAAAAAAGGTTCCCTTCAAACCGAGGTGCTCCCACAAGCACTCATGTAAGCAGTGCCACATATGCACATGCATACATACCCGGACACAATAGCCCACCAGGAAAAAGTTTCACCATATAGAAATGGAATGTTGCTTGTTTTTGTTATTTACCAAAACTTGAATATTTAGGCACTCCGCACATTAAGCTCCTACCCTGTAAAAATCGCGACTACTCCATGCATGCGTGTAAAGAGTACTCCCTAAGGACCAAGGAGTACTCCAAAATTAACCACAATTCATATAAAAAATATGGTCCAATTAACATTGCGATGTCCTAGGGCAGGACCATATACTCCATCCCTGCATTACATCAGAGTAGCACAAAACTACTCCAACATATTAACAATGGCATTGTTGTTATAATTTTTCGTTTGTACACGCTTTTGTTCTTCACTTCTCAAATGCTTTTTCGAAATTAATAAAAACCAAGACAAAAATTAAAAATTACATGTTGCCTCTGACGGCATTCGAACCCGAACATGGTGGGAGCTAAGAACTAACACGTTCAGCTACAGCCAGACATGCAAATGTGCTTTCAAATGCTCAACTTCAATCACGTTTCCTTAAAACACGAGCAGTGATCGGATAACAAACAATAAGCTGGCGCAGAGACACGAGTTGGTCCGCTACAGCATGACAGAGGAACACTTTTGTAAGTACTCCAATTTACCACAAATAGACTACATGGTCCAACGATTTTTGCAGGGTAATCACAGTAGTGTAATCGTTTCGGCATACTAAAGTATAAAGCTTTTATGCCGAACCCATGTATTTCAATGAAGCTCTGTAGATTACGATTCAAAATCATGTTTGCGCCTAATCATAAAAGCTTCATGAATCGAAGCGCCCAACATTGTAAGGCGCTTGCAGTTTTGAAATCGTCATTTGTTTACTTTTTTGTGTTGGAAATAAAATTTATTTGTCAATTCAATAGAAAATAATTGGAAATGAACGATTTCGTACTAAAATTCGTGCAAATTGCATTAAACCACAAGCGTTTATGCAATATTTCGGAGCGGAAGTATTTGTGGAAGTGCGTGTTGCGAAAGAACGGCCAAAAAATTTGTTATGTGTAGAAAGTGTTTATTAGCTGGTGCCTTATGCAGGGCGTGCAAGTGTACAGAAGTCGAGTCGTCATGCATTCGTTTCGGTATGATGAAACGATTACTCTACTTTGATTAGGCGCGTAATGTGCCGAGTGCCTAACTTCGTATGAGTTAGTAATACCCCTGAAAATTTTTAAGGCGGTATACTGTGACTTAGTTTTAAAGTAGTGAAAAAATACCAGTTTGCAATACTATTAACTTGTTATGCTATATATGCACCACCTCTTCGTGGTTCATCGGCAATTTGATTCGGTTGCCGAGTGTGAATATTAGTAAAGCGAATTTGAACATTTTAAATAATGAATTTTAATATTTAAATATTCGGGTTATACATACATTTATAAAGTTCAGTTTATGGTCTATAAGGGATAGTTGTGTAGTGTAGTTCCACGTTATGCAATGGTGGACATAGGTGTGGTCAGCAGTGTTGCCATTTTAGTCGTTTTCCGGCTAGATTTAGACGGTTGCGATAGCAAACAGCCGGAGAAATTTCGATTTAGCCGGCAGCCGATTTGTTAGCCGTTTCGCAGAAAAAAATTAGCCGTTTTTAGCCGATTTTGCTATTTGCCTTGTTTTCTTAAATTTCAAACATGTATATATGTTTCCATTTTTGACTAAGCGACCCAAAATCTGCTAGAAATGGCTACTAGCCTTATCGTGGAGAAAATTTTCATATCAGGCAGGGTTGTATGAAATTGGGCCGATTTCGTTTATTTTTATTTTAATCGAAGAAGGGATTTTCTTCATAAAATGTTTGTTAAAAATGTCTTAAATTTAAGTGTGAAGTTTTATTCGCAAACTTAGAAAATAAGAAATTGTTTCACTGTTAAGACACTTAAGATGCATTTGTGTTTGGATATAGTGCCAACAAATAGAATAAATATTACATGTAGATATTGTCTTCCCAGATAGCGCATATTCAACTCTGCCTAAATTACAAAACATCATTTTTGCCCACTGTCAAAGGTTTAAGGTAAGGGAAAAATTTATATTTTCAAGCACTATGTACACATATGTATTTTTTTTAACAAACTTTTTTGCTGAGAACTTATTTAAATTCCAAAAACCGAATGCCAACATGCATTAAAGGAACCAACACTGAAGTGAGTTAAAATGAAAATAAAAGAGCACAAATTTTTATTGTAAGCAAACCTCTCTGGAAATCTTACGAGACATCTGCCGGTCATATGACCGGTCATTTAAATGGGAGATCTGCAGTCTTTTGGCATCACATTTTACATCAGAATTGAAGGGATTTCTGAAAAATCTGACCAGTTCTTTTGTGTAACTGTGATTTGCATCCCTTGTCAACATATGGCCTCGGTTTATGTTAATTTAAGGTCGTTGTTTTACTGCCTTAAAATTTAAGGGAAATTTTTACAGCGTTTTTTATGTGTATTGGTTTCTATTTGAGTGCATTGAGAATCGGTCAGTCTGAGAAGGCCTTGTAGGGAAGACAATAGGTTTGTTCGTCGAAAATCCAGCGAGAATTATCACTCAAAATATCAGATAGTAAGAAAAAATGCTCCCAAATTCTCTCTCATGTAGAGAAACTTCCAATTTTCTGTACGAACGCAAATTTGCAAGTTTTTCTGACAGCTAGTGTCCACGGTTGCATTTCAAACAAAAGAAACTTGTATAGAATTCTTAAAATTCTTTCAGAGGGGCAAAAAACAGGATCTACGTGTATATATCTTGTCAGTCCGACTTTCTTCAACATACGTTTCAATTTCTTTGTCGGGTTTACTATATCGACTCTGGTTGAGATTGCATTCCGATTAAGAATACAGTTTTTTTTTGCCGAGTACCTTTCAAATCATTGGAGTTAACTAAATTAATTAAGTAAACAAGTATTAAATTACATTTTTCATTTTAAAATCGCTCCAGTTTGTAAATTTTTAAATTTAAGGAACTTGTTTATTCAAATTATCGTCGACAAAAAATCCAACCATGTGCCATAGTCATATGTTTTTCCTAATATCAAATTCTTGCTGGAAAAATTTTTTCCGGCTCGAATTTGCACCTTCTCTCCAAGAAATAGTCTTTTTACTCGTGATTTATTTAAATAAAACATGTGAAATTTAGTTGAAACATTTTAGCCGTTTTTAGCCGGTTTTATTTGCCAATTTAGCCGGTTCGTCCAAAAAGTTCTGGCAACACTGGTGGTCAGGTCCAATGACAACGCAATGTTAATGTAACTACATACATGTTTGGACCATTTTGGCTACTAGTGTTGGTTGCAAGGAAGCGTGGCCCTATACTAGTATTAGTCTTACCTGTTGTTGAAAATTATGATCATATTTATCAAAATATAGGGCATGTATAATTATTTAATTAAACTTAAATATAAATGTGTTATCTCTAATTACAATGGTTTACAGCAAAAATGTTCTGTGGATGCCTCTATCTAATTCCTATGTAGAATTGCTCGGCGATCCCTAAAATCGAGTTAAATTTAATAATAATACTTTCAATTTGCCGTTATTCAGCTTTAAAAAATAGTGGTTTCTAATCACGTATATCTTACGAACCAATTGAATAATCGCAATACGAGTTACGGAAAATGAAAGCAAATAAAATTCTCCACAAACCGTATATACATACATCACTTTTCGATAGCCCTGATAGTTTCTGAAAAATGAGTTAATCATTTCTGACACCTCTTGTTTTCGATGCAAACACTCTACATACTCAGGTGTACGTGGCGTATGAGTAATACTCTTTTCTGATCATATTTCACACAAAAAATCCTTGCGCATTTTCATTTGACTAATAATTATTTTCTTATTTTTGAATCGATTTTCTTCATTGGTAGGTTGATTTTTTTTCTAAAGGAACAGGCTTTAACCCAAGTGCAAAACATTTACACAGAAACTGTTGTGTGTTGACTTTTTTCCCTGTTAAAGTTTGAATTTTTTGCATTTCTCCATCAAAAAACAAAAAACCTGGAATGATTGATTAATTTCTCAGAAACTGTCAGGGCTATCGAAAAGTGATTTATGTATATAAGGTTTATGGAGAATTTTATTTTCTTTAATTTTCCGTATCTCATATTACTAATATTTAATTGGTACGTCATATACATCTGATTAAGTGGAACCACTCTTTTTTGTTAAGCAGAATAACGGTAAATTGCAAATATCTCGAAAACGTATCAATTTAAAAAAATAAAATTAACTCGATTTTCGGAATCAGCGAGCGATTCTACTTGCAAATTCGATAGTGTCGTCTGGAGAACAAAATCAAAATTAACGTTTGTGATCTAGTGTTATTATATCTACACATTTTTTAACAAGTTTTGAATAAAAATTTATGAGAAATATAGTTCAGCAGAAAGGAGTCGCGAAAGACCATGCCCGTACTTATACTCAAAATAAGGTCGACGAAAAAGTTAAAAGCAGCTTTTTGGCAGATATCCCATTGAAAGTTATGTCAAAAAACGGCTTTTAACGTTTGAGGCACCGTTAAGAATCGTATATATTTACATTATTTATCACTCTTTTCACTTTATTAGTAATAGTCAGGGCCGAAGAAGATAAGCAAGAAAAAATCCATTTTAAGCGCTTAGATAAGCACTAAAAAATTGGTGAATAAGCTTGCAAATATGCTCGCAAAACAACAAAATTTAGTTACAGTTTAAGGTTTTTTTATTCAGTTTCTTTCAAGAATTTAAGAATTACAATGGACAATCAAGCGTTTCTTGATATTCTCGAATAATAGGGACTTGCTCGTTTTAATTTTTTCTTTTAAATATTCGTTACCAATTTTTTGTACCCAAGCAGAAATGGAATTCAAGTTACGGGTTAATAAAAACCAAAAAAATCGCCAAGAAATGATAAAAAAAATGTATTGAGCCAAATTTTCTTAATCAGTACGAAGTTCTTAAGAAATTTGCTGCGCTTTCTATTATGGGTTGCTAAAGTTTGTTTGTAAAGAGCACAAGGTACTCTTGTTTTCAACAGAACAGCAGGCTGTAAAATATCAGACGTCAAAACTCCTTATACACTACTATACACACACAGGAAATAATAGCAATTTATTTCTTGGCCGTTTTCTTAAAAAGTTTCATATAAAAAGAGCACTTAACACTTATATTTTTACTAGCTTATACCCGCGGGTTTCACCCCGCGCTTTTATACAAATATGAAAAATAATTTAATGATGTTAGATTTTATTTCTGCGCCCATTTCGTTATAGCTCGTTATTTTTTAAGCGAGTTAAGGAATTTAGGTCATTTAAAACTATGAAATTATAAAATCTCGCCTGCGCGCTAGGCATACGAAAGATATCAATCCCTCTAAGTTTACCTTAAAATGGTTCCAGGTATACGACGCGTGAACGTGTAACCTTCTTGGAGGTGCCACGGTGGGTTCTAATATTTCCAACTCAAATTTAGTAACCTGGCCTTGATAAAATACCACTTTTCATTACTGTAGCAAATGCCTCAAGAGAGCTTTAGATTATAAGGCCGAACCCGGCTCTCCCTTTTCCATTTAATGAAATTTATTCTGTCAGTACGGCACTTATAAAATAAATCTCCATAACAAATTTAAAACACTTCGAGAGATTTTCTATCCTTCCAGAGATATGTATTAAGAAGTTTTTAGTATGTATGGGAGGCGACATGCCTCCTTTTTTAATAACTCACATTTTTTCCATGAGCAATTGATACATTTTGCATACACAACTCCATACCAAGTTCCAGTATTCTTCCACAAACACTTCCAGGGATATGTGGCAAGAAAAAGTAAATTTGTACTGGAAGTGCCACGCCCCTTTTTCTTATAACCCTAATCTTCTTCCATGAATTTAGAATTGATTTTACATACCCCAGTACCAAGTCCCAGTACTCTACCTTGAACACCTTTAGAGATAAGCACTATAAAAACAGTAAATTTGTACGAGAGGAACCATGACCCCTTTTCGAATAACGCAAATTTTTCTCCATGAGTATGGAGTTAATTTTGTATACACATCTCGGTGCCAAGTTCCAGTCCTCTGCAATAAACACCTCCAGAGATATGCAGCATAGAAAAATCAATTTGCATGGGAGTTGCCACACCACCTTTTCCAATAACTCTCATTTTTCTCCATGAGTATGGTATTAGTTTCACATACATACATACATATGTTTTTGCATACCAAGCTTGAGTGCTTTACCCCAAACATTTGAAGAGATATGCAATATGAAACTTTCAGTCAGTATGGGTGATGCTACGCCTCTTTTCCAAAAACGTCCATTTTTCTCCGTCAATATGAACATGATTTCACACAGTGTTGGCAAACTGTTAATCTGATTAACGATTAAAATGTTAATCACGTTTGACGATTAAAACTAATTAGTCGTAATCAACTGTACGACTAATGATAACATTTTTTTAATGGTTAATCGCTGGCTGCGATTACATTTAATTAATTTAAAACATTAATCGTTAATCCAATTAAAAATAAAATCTGATTAATTTGTCTAGTTTGTCCGAGTTTGAAACCAAACACCAGTGATAGTAATTATTTTGTGTTTTACGCTTATAAAAAGCACATAATATAAAAAAATTATAATTATTGTTATTAGTAATACATAAACTGGGAACTTTTACAAACCTAGTTTGTAAAACGTTTGTTGGTATATATCTTATGAAAATGCACACCAAATTGCTTAGATTGATGAGGAAGCCCGACTTAGCCAAACCGGATTAACTTGCTTTGTGTGCACAGGGAAATTCCAGCATAACTTACTTACTAACTTACTCACCAAACCTACTTGATCAAATTAAGAGTTAACGATAAAAAATTAATTTTTAATCGCGATTACGATTAACTGTTTAGTCAGATTAAAATAAATCATGATTAACTGTAATCAGATTGAATTAATCGAATTAAATAACTGATTAAAACATCAATCGATTAATGCCATCACTGATTTCACATACATATCACTATACCAAGTTTCAGTTCACTCCCACAAATACTTCGAGAGATATGTATGTAATTTGAAAATTCCAATTTGTATGGGAGGGGCCTTGAGTTATCGGACGTCTAAGACCATCCTTCCGAAATCCGTAGTAAGTGTACTAAATTTCGTTCTGATCGGAAAACCGGTTAAGGAAGTAGCCTATTTTTCAATCCAGGTCATAAACCATCTTTGAACAAAATTTCATTTTCAAACAGGTGGCAATTCTTAAAAAAGTAGCCTATTTTCCAGTCTAGGTCATAAGCTATCTGTGTGCAAACTTTCATGCAAATCAGTTCAGTCATTTACGCGTATTAATTTAATTAAACTTTCCTAATACGTGATAACTCTTAAAATAGTAGCCTATTTTCCAACATAGGTCATAAGCTATCTCTGTGCGAAATGTCATGCAAATCTGTTCAGTCGTTTTCGCGTATTAATTTAATTAAAACTTTTTTAACAGGTGGCAACTCTTCCAAAAAATTAGCCTATTTTCCATTGTAGGTCATAAGCTATCTGTATGAAAACTTCCATGCAAATCAGTTCATTCATTTCCGCGTATTAATTAAAGTAAACATTTGTATGGTAAGGGCCTTGAGTTATCGGACTTACTTTCAGTCTAAGACCGTCCTTCCGAAACCCGTAGTAGGTGTACTAAATTTCGTTCTGATCGGAAAACCGGTTAAGGAAGTAGCCTAGTTTTCAATCCAGGTCATAAAACATCTTTGAACAAAATTTCATTTTCAAACAGGTGGCAACTCTTAAAAAAGTAGCCTACTTTCTAATCTAGGTCATAAGCTATCTGTGAGCAAAATCTCATGCAAATCCGTTTAGTCGTCTCCGCGTCTTAATTTAATTAAACTTTTTTAACAGGTGGCAACTCTTCCAAAAAATTCACCTATTTTCCACTGTAGGTCATAAGCTATCTGCTTGCAAAATTTCATGCAAATCCATTCAGTCGTTTCCGCGTATTAATTTAATGAAACTTTTTTAACAGGTGGCAACTCTTAAGAAAAGTAGCCTATTTTCCAATCTATGTCATAAGCTATCTGTGTGCAAATTTTCATGCAAATCCATTCAGTCGTTCCCGCATATTAAAAAAATTAAACTTTTTTAACACGTGGAAACTCTTAAAAGAATAGCCTATTAACCAATCCGGCCCATACGCTATCTGCGTACCAAATTTCATACAAATCCGTTCAGTCGTTTCCGCGTGATGATTTCCCAAACATCCAAACATACAAGCTTTCACATTTATAATATTAGTAAGAAGTAAGATAAGTATACAATCGCTGCAATGTTTACGTCTATTTTGTGAACATAAAATGTATTATATTTTATTTTTTAACAATATAAAACGCGTTTAATTATTTCACTACTTTAACAAAGTAAACAAGAAAACAAATCAAAATGGCTGTAATGGTTTATAGAAAGGGTGCTACCAAATGTTCGAAAATTAAAGACACTAAAACGAACGGATTTTCAACAATCTACTTTTTTTCATAATGATCTCGATAGCATAAGGGAATAAATGAGTATAATGTGTTTTTAAAATATAAGGCGTTTCATGTCACCGCGGCCACCTCTGTGCGCGACCTCTAAGGATTTGGATGAAAGTTGAAGAGATTGAAAGTCTAGGTGACATGAATATACGTGCAGCATTATTTTTCCGATATGACGTAGGGTTGGCTATTTACACGGGACTTAAATTTTAAGAAAACGTCATACATGCCTTTCTTTAAAGTGCTGTATCTTGGAAACCTTTTAACGAAACTTAATGAAAAAAGTATTTGTTATGGGCTTTAATTATAAATTTTTACATTTATGTGCAACGTAAAAAAAACACAAAAAAATATGTAAACATTTTCCTTTTTTATTTTGATTATAGTATTTAAAATTTTTTTTTTTTTTACATAAAAAAATTGTCTATAATGTCAACTTTAAGAACTCAAATGGGCGTAATGGGCTACGAAGACATATAGACTCTAGATCGTCTAACGCTCGAGCAATATGATAAATAGACATTGAAATTTTATGAAATTGTATATCTTTGAAAGAGGAAAGTTGTGTTAAAACAAAAACAATATGAATAAATCATGTTAACTTTACTAAAGGTCTGAAATCACGAAAATCCTTTGAAGGAAATGGCGGAATTGAGCCTTGTTGAAAGTTCACATGTGAAATCTGCTCGCGACGGGATTGGAGAAAATTTTAAAAGACTAGCAGCTAGTCTTTAACTCCTGACGTTACAACAAATTCGTACACTTGAAGCCCTCTACCAGTGGAGTAAGAATAATTTAGAGAATAAGGTGGAAGAAATGCATTTTTTTTCATTAAGTTTCGTTAAAAGGTTTCCAAGATACAGCACTTTAAAGAAAGGCATGGATGACGTATATTCATGTCACCTAGACCTTCAATCTCTTCAACTTTCATCCAAATCCTTAGAGGTCGCGAACATAGGTGGCCGCGGTGATATGAAAAGCCTCATATCGAGCCCTATCCGCCAAAATAACGCAAGCGCCATTTTTTTTTTTTCTTTTTGATGTAGAAATACATCTAGATGCCCCAGGAATATTTCTGCACCAAAAATAAAATTTTGAAAAAATATGTCGCTTACGTTATTTTGGCGGTTAGGGCTCGATATGTTAAACAAAGAGATCTGCATAAAAATATTGCGGAAGGCTTAACCGATGTTGGAGTGATGATAATATAGTGTTACCCCTTTTCCACAAAATAGTTACAAAAAAATCAATACTTCGATAAATAATGAAAATTTTTAATAAAAACTCGCGCAATCTTTTAAAAAATTAAGTTCAAGTTATTTAAAAAGTTAAATCGATTATCACAAGATGTGTATCAGTCGAAATGGGTTTGAAAAGTTTTGTTTCTTAACTAAACACTAGGGGGGTTACCACCTGTTTCAAATTTTAATTTAATTAGAATTAAGGGAATTTGGTAGTAGAAATATGTGTCACCGTATGGGCGCCAAACGAAAAGTGTTTAAGGAGGTAATAGCTTCTAAATATTTTGAAGAGGGCTGCCATCTGTTTCAAAAGTCGTATTTAGTTAACTTATAAAGAATGAAATATTAAAATATGAGAAACAAAATGTTAAGAAATCTCTAGTTTAAATAATTGAATATTTTTGAGGTGTCTAAAGAGATTTGCCACCCGTTTGAAAAGTTAAATTCAAATTATTTAATAAGTTTAACGAATTACTAAAGTATTGGCATCTCTCGGAATGGGTTTCACAAGGCTTTATTTTTGAATTATATTTAGAGGGTTGCCCATGTTCAAAAAATCAAATTAAACTTAATTCTTCAGTTTATTAGAATATGTATCACGATGTCAGACGAAGGTTATTTTAGAAGGCTTTTGCTTTGAAAGGGGTTGCCACCTGTCTGAAAAGTTTAATTTAATTAACTTATATAAAAGTTATATACGATATTAAAATACGGGTGCCTAACGAAAGAGTGTTAAGGACAGTTACAAGTTTGAAAAGGGTTTCCACCTGTTTAGAAAGTTACTTTCAAATTGTTTAGAAAATTAGACGAATTACTAAAAGATGGATATCAATCGAAATGAGTTTTAAAAGGCTTTATTTCTAACGTTCTTTATTTGAAAAATTTAATTCAACTTAATTTATAATTTAATTGAAATATTTATCAGAATGTTACACGAAAGAGATGTAGGATTTAAGTTTGCAAATACTTTTGAAAGGGATTTCTACCTGTATAAAAAGTCGAATTTTGTTAACTTATACCCAAGATTTACGAAATATTAAAATATGAGTGTCAAGATCATTATATTTGCGCCGTTATTTCGAATTTCAAATTTGAGAGGCCGAAGTAACCACCTTGGCCTGTGGATATACTGTAAGATTTTAATTTTTGAAGTCAGAAGTTTTTTATCGATACAGGGTGATTTGGAACTTGATGATATTAAAACGGACACTATGCGAGACCCTTCTTCACTCGGATATGGCTGCACGGATTTAGATGAAATATGGCACTCTGATCACTTATAACTCTGACTAACATTAGGAATAGTTTCTAGGTTTTAAATTATGCTTTAGGGCGTTTTAACGCCTTGCGGGTTCACTAGTACATATCTAAATTTATACTGGTGGATGTGTGCAGAAACTTGAATACATACATATATGTACATACCCCCCGCAGGAAAAGCTGTTAGTTTTGAACTACTCGTACTGCTACCAGTTTGCGTTTCAGCTCTAGTTGACCATTTTTTGTGGTTAAATGTTTATCATGGCGGTGTCTTAAGAGAAATCAATTGTCTGGCGATGTATCAGCACCAATCAGTAGAAATCCTGTTAACACCATACTAGTTGACGAGATAGTCTGCCAATTCACCTCTCATGAAAGGGCATTCCAACAAGGACAATGGCCGGAAGAGCAAAGCTCTAGCGTGCCATTACGGAGGCCCGAGGTTCAAATCCTCCGGCAGGGAACATTTGTTTTCTTTTTTTATTGTATTTTCTTCTTATGTATTTTATTTACATAAATACATATGTTTTCTCACATGAGTTAGATTTTCAAATTTGTAATTTATATTTAATTTAAATTACTATTTATATTAACTGCGATCTCACAACCGAAACTGATAGCTCACGAGACGTCACAACTGACATTTGTCGATGTCGTTAACCGGATACATAAGTTGTTCGAAATTCGCGAACTGGTAGCTCATACTAGCTAATAAACTGGTAATTTTATTGACTGGTGTGGCTTTTCACTGCAGTGCATATACATTTGTATGTAACACATATCGATTAGGGATGGGTAACGATGAATCGATTAATGAAAGAAATCGATGTTTTTATTCAATAATCGATTATTATCCTAATATTTGAGATGAAAAACGTCGCCTTATTTTAAAAGATTTTTATCGTCTTTATATAATAATTATTTACGAGAAATATCTTTTTTCGTCTCTCGGGACGTTTATTTCAAGAAGAAAATTATTTACGTCTTCTCATAATTTTATGTGGGACTTTTGTTTTTTCATCTCGCCGGACGTTTATTTCAAAACGGAAATGATATATGGGACTTTTATTTTTCTCGTCTCTCGTGATGTATATTTCAAGACGACAATGATTTGCGTCCGACGTTTTCTCTTAATAGAACCAGTAAATGTACTGCCGATTTCACGAAATTAAACGCAAATATATTCGAGCTCGTTTATTGGAATTTGATTTGCTAACATCTGGCAACCCTTTTCAAAAAACTAAAACCACGTAAAGGAAAGCCCTTTAATTTGCCACCCCATTTTTGAAAATCGAACTAACGATACAGATTTGATGACATGAAAAATCATGGCGTTAAATATTTAACGCGTCAAATCTGCGAACTCAATTAATAAGTTTCATTTCAATAAAAGTCCCATATAATTATTAAGAGAAGACGTAAATCATTTTCGTCTTGAAATAAACGTCCCGAGAGACGAAAAAAAAAAAATTCCATGTAATTATTATGCGAAGACGTAAATCCTTTTCGTCTTGAAATAAACGTCCCGAGAGACGAAAAAATATAAAAATCCCATATAATTATTATGAGAAGACGTAAATAATTTCCGTCTTGAAATAAATGTCCGGCGAGACAAAAAATTATAATTAATAATTATTATGAGAAGACGAAAATAGTTTATATCTTAAAATAATAGTCCCGCGAGACGAAACCAACTTTTCCATTGTTCAGTAATAATTATAGAGCAATATTTAATTTTATTTCTTATAATCGTTATGGTCTCTGGATTAATCGTGTAATCCATGCCTTTATATTAATTTCTTATATTTTTTTTTATAAATTTATTTATTTAAGTATTGGTGTACATTTATTTTCCTGCTATTATTATATATGTGGTACTCTTTTAGTAGTGCTGACTTCCAAAACGTCAATTGCATTACATACGTACAAGGTATAAGGTTCCCTAACGTCGAACTACAAAATATTGACAATGTATACTGTTCCAAAACGCATCCGAAAAGTTATCGAAACGCATCGCTAGAGCAATCAGCGCATCACAAACAAAGTTGGTGCCTCGTTTGTTATTGGTTACTGTTCGCGAATTAAAAAAGGAGTCGGGTTACTTTTCTAAGAATCTTTATTGGGTTGTACTCGTTGCCTGAGAAAAAGCTAATTCAATGCACAGCAAACCAGTGATGTGTCGATGTCAGAAAACTTAGAGCAAAATCGATGAACTTATCGGAACTGTTAGGTTATCGCCAGGGTTGCCGACTTGTATGTTGAACAAATCTCAAACATCCTCCCCGGCTGGGCCCTTAGGGTCCAGGATATCTTCGCCGGCTTCGATGATTCTGCACACTCGTTATACAGCTCGTTGGCAGCGGTGTTTAGTGTAGAGGTTGTTCGAGGAGAGTCTATCGGAGCAGTATTCGATCGTAACCACGCGTACGAGGCCGTCGCTCCCCGGATGAACTTCGACGATTCGGCCGATACGCCAACGTGCCGGTGGAAGATGTTCTTGCTGGATGGCTACGACATTCGAAGAATCGGAACAGGCTGAGTCCATTTGCCGCGAGCCTGGAGCTGGGTCAAATACTCCTTATGCCAACCTTGCCAGAAATGTTGAACATACGATTTTCTGCCACGTCAGGTATCGGTCGTTCTGGTCGGGAAAGCAACGGCCTACCGATGAGAAAATTGCCCGGTGATAACGCAGTACCTCCATCCGGAGCATCATGAATGGCGACGATGGGCCTGGAGTTAAGACACGCCTCGATGCGTACCAACAGTGTGCTAAGATGATGAAATGTGATTGATTGATTGCCGACGACTCGGTGCAGATGTTTCTTTGCCGATCGGACAGCGGCCTCCCAAAGCCCGCCATGATGGGGGGACGCAGGAGCTATGAAATGCCAAGTTACGCCAAGATCGGCCAGCCGTTGCTGAGCGTAAAAATTCTGCCATTCGACGAGGTCATCCCTCATCTGGCGGTTGGCGCCCACGAATTGGGTTCCATTGTCGCTGTATAAGTTGGCGCAATAGCCTCGGCGGCTGACGAAGCGGTCGAACATGTCCAGGAATGCTCTAATACTCAAATCTTCTGCTAATTCAATGTGAACCGCCTTAGTGCACATACATACGAAAATAACGGCATATGTTTTTGTTGTGGTGGTGGAGCGTTTGCCACCGTGGCGTACGTAGAATGGTCCAGCGTAGTCCACACCCGTGTTGGTGAACGGTGGCGCAACTACCACTCGAGATCGGGGCAAATCCGCCATCTGCTGCTGCTGAATTGTACGCTGGTTCAGTTTACAGATTTTGCATCGATTCAAGAATGAATGACCGCCCGTGGACGATCCAAACGGTTTGTCGAAGAAATTGCAGCATTGCTCGGATACCGCCATGGAGAGTGACGCGATGTGCGTTGTTAACTAGTAAACTAGCAAGGGGGCATTGTTTGGGTAGGATCATTGGATGGCGTTGGCCATAGCTTAGTTCCGTGTGTCGCAGTCGACCACCTACCCTTAAAATTCCATGCTCGTCCATGATAGGGCTTAGTGGTAGCAGCTTGCTGGACGCGGCGACACTGTAAGAAGCTTTCAAACGATTAATTTCGGTGAAATAAAAGTTACCTTGTGCTTCTCGAGCGTGTAACATCAGTGCTTGTTGGATTTCGCTAGCAGTAAGGATTGGAGTACGCCAATGTGGTCGCCCAGCAAGTCGAAACCGAAGTACATAGGCCGTTGTATGCAGTAATCGTTGCAAAGTGCTGAACCGCTCAACAAGTGGAACAAAGTTTGGCTTCAACTTGTCATTGATGCGAACGTGCAACTGAGGCACCGACAATAAACAGATATGCGTCTGAAGCGGTTTCAGCTCCGAGTCATGGTCTTCCTGCTCCTTAACCTTCAGTTGTAGAGAATGGCATAATTGATTGTTGCTGAGCTTTATACATGATGGACCGGTCCACCACTGGTGTAAATTTGCGATGTCTGCGGGTGACACGCCACGACTTGCACAGTCGGCAGGGTTGTCCTCAGACCGGATGTGGTGCCAATTCTTCGTATCAGAGTAGCGCTGAATATATGCCACCCGATTGGATACATACTGCGTTAATGTATGTGGTGGGTTGCGGATCCAAGATAATACGATGTTCGAATCACTCCAGTACGTGCATTTCACATGGTCAAGTCGAAGTGCTTCGCGTGCGTTGACCATACAACTGACAAGCAAATATGCTGCGCACAATTCTAGCCTTGGTATTGTAGTGGGTTTGAGCGGAGCCACCTTTGTTCGAGCAGCAACTAAGGTGACCCGTATTTTCCCTGTTGGATCCACACTGCGCGCGTATATAACTGCTGAGTAGGCTTTGGTACTGGCATCCCCGAACCCATGCAGTGCAACCGTGGACGTTCGGGTCATACCTAG
>NW_023458556.1:78962151-78965306 GCF_013731165.1 Rhagoletis pomonella
GGTGGCAATCATTATTCTTGAGCGGAAAAAATAAAAATCGCAAGATAATCATTATACCTGAGCGAAAACAATAAAAATCAAAAGTAATCCTTATGCTCAAGCGAAATTATAAAACTCAGAAGCTGAGTATTATTCGTGAGCGAAGAAATAAAAATCGCAACATAATCATTAATCTCGATCAAAACCATGGAAATCAAGAAGTTATCATTATTTTTGAGCAAAAAAATATAAATTATATAAAGAATAATAATTCATTTCATAGATTGGCGCTTACACATATGTTAGTGTTTGGCCGAGCTTCTCCTCCGACTTGTGGCGTGCGCCTTGATGTTGTCACACAAAGCAGTTTTACGTCGACTCCGAACGGCGCACAGTGTACGAAATTCGAAATTAGGACGACAAAAATCATAACTTGAAAACTAATGGATATAAAATTATGAATTTTTGCACATATCATTTTCGTGACGAAAAGTACGTTCAGGCAAAAAATTGTATAAATCCGCCCACCGCCACGCCCACTTCCCATAGGAACCACACATTGGAAATGAATGAAAAACCAAAATACACTATTAAATTAGTTTTTTATTAGACAGAATTTTTGCAAATTGACTTAACTCTCATCAAATTCAATATTTAATAATGGGTTTTTAAGCAATTTTAATATATCTGGAGTAATGGCTCCATGCTTGGTCTTGGGAGATTTCCTTAAGATAGAAATGTATGGATCAGACGAAATTAGAAGTCTTTTTAATAAGTCGTTGTTTGTTTGGGTTCGAGAATTTTTTCGCGTGAACTGCAATCTGTAGCGTTTATTGTCCTTATTTCTCGATTCTTGGGCTTCTTCAGATAATTGGCCGATAGGAAGTATGCAATGATCAATTACAACCTTGCCATGACAGAGCACTTTATGTACCGTAACTGGCATATAATACCATGAATAAAGCTTTAAATATAGTTCCATAGTTTCAGACGCATAAAGATCAAACGCCTCTGCATCAATGGAATATCCCGACGCTAAGCATTCAAGTATCACATGAAATCGTTGCAAAAGCTCCAAATTAATTCCGGTTATTTCTGCTGACTTTTCTGAATTTCTAAAAAAGCGTCTGGCCGTGTTGCCGTCATTTGTATTTCCGAAGCAATCAGCATATCTACTAATAACCCCATTTCCGATCTAAATTTCTCCTGAATAATAGTTTTTCTCCGCTGTACATTGCATTTATTTTCTGATCCCCGAACTTGCCATGATTTAATTTCCAATCTATAAGCTATATGCAACAAACATTCCATAAACCGTATCCACGAATGTAACGGTGACAAGCCAAATTCTAAAAGTTCAAGATCAATGTTTTTTTTTGATAAAATTGAAGTATTGTTCATTTCTGTTGGTTTTGCCCCACACAAAAAACATACTTGGGACGAATTATAGTTGGAAAGGGCTGTGCATACTTTTCCATCAATCATGCATAAAATTACTTTTGGGTGAACATATATACTAGGTCGGTGGACCTCATCAACAAGCACGTTCACTTTTGTTGGGCGGAGTTCTGCTATTTGCTCCTTGATATATTTTACCTCCATTTTTATTAAGTCAGTGGTCTCTTTAGCAAACATTATTTTAATAGGCCGGCAATTTCGAGAAGAGTTCGGAGCAGGATTTTGGTACAGTATCAGCTTCTCTCCTTTAAAATTATTCACATACATTTGAATTGGAACAAGGGATATGCTAAATAAGTTTTCATCGCTATTACGCTCGTCTGACCAATTTTGCTTATAAGGGCTCTGATTTGCACCATCGCATCCCCATTTAAATAAAATTTGCAATTCATTGCCATTACATGAGTCTAGGTTCGCTTTTAAAACATCATTAATAGAAGCACATAACCTTATTATCGTGTGATCTATCAACGACTGTAAATTTATTTCAGCGAACGATTCCGTCACTGTTATGTTTTCAGGGTAGCAAAACTGTTTTGCAGCAAAAACACGCTCATATGAGGGAAATAAATTAGGGCATATATGCTTGGTATATTGCTTAAGCAACCGATATTTGTTTGCGGATAAATCTAAATCCAAAATCATAGCTAACGCCTCATCAGGCGAAAGAGCTTCAATCTTATTGCTCGATGTTCTTAACTTTTTAATAGTATTTCCTCTTTCTGGAGATGCGAAAGCAAGCTCTTTTACTATTCCTGATGAGCTTTTCGTCCCGGAAGAGCGCATTTGCATTTCTGCTGCTAAAAGTAATTGACTACTGTCAATGTTTTCAGTAATTTTCTTAGCTTTTCTTTCTTTACTTCTTTGACTGCAATCATCGAAGCTAATTGCAGGTCGACCTCTGGGCTGGCTTTCCTTCACAGCAATATTTGTAAATGAAGAAAAGTCGATTGTACTTGAAAGCCATTTATCATTATCATGCAAAAAGCGAGGTTTTACTCTATACGCTTTTGCCCATTTTCCTTCAAATTTTGAACATAAACGCCAAGAAAAATGTTTAAGTTTATCAAAATCGATAGTTGTTGTTGATCCGCTGCTAAAATTCATAGTAATAAAGTTACATATTTTATCACATCTATCTTCTTTAAGGTTAGATAACCATACATCAAACAAACTTCTATGCGATATTTTAGAGGCGCTCATACTAAAATTTAATTTTCTCACAAAAGTGCAAGTATGTGCAGAATTTTATTTCTTATTTTTAAAAATAAATATATGTATGTTATATATATGTTCTTTGTTGTGGTGGGTGTTGGTGGAGTCAAAAGATCAGGACCGCTGAAAATTGACTTTTATTAGGAATCACTTGTAAAAACATGCCCTGAGTTTTTCATCTGTAAACAGTTACCTTTACTCAAAACACAAAAATATAAAAAGTTTAACCAGATAATAGCTTAAGTTATCTCCACCGAAAAAATTTTGAAAATATATTTATTACTTTGATAATTATAGGCTTTTAAAAATTGCACTAGTTGCGTTCGCACTAATTGTGTTTTTGTTTGTTTATTTTCCCTACCATTCGCAATACCGCTAGAAGTGTATAAACAAAAAACTTGTCGCATATATGGTATTTCTGGTATATACTGACATTCTTCTTTATAATAGAGTAGCCAGATTTAAAAAAAAAAGGAAATTAAAAAACCATTTTTGTCGTCTCA
>NW_023458556.1:78965406-78968359 GCF_013731165.1 Rhagoletis pomonella
GTCGTATACCTGGAACCATTTTAAGGTAAACTTAGAGGGATTGATATCTTTCGTATGCCTAGCGCGCAGACGAGATTTTATAATTTCATAGTTTTAAACGGCCCAAATACCTTAACTCGCTTAAAAAATAACGAGCTATAACGAAATGGGCGCAGAAATAAAATCTAGCATCATTAAATTATTTTTCATATTTGTATAAAAGCGCGGGGTGAAACCCGCGGGTATAAGCTAGTTATTATATATTTTCAGGTGGTGGACGGCTTCCAGAAAATTGAGTTGCAAAATATGCCCCCTGCTCCAGAAAAAATTGAATTTTCCACCGATTCGAAGTACTTATACGACATAGCCCATGCAATTTCTGGCGGCGTGGATCCGGTGGATCTGGCTATCATCAAACCAGGGAAAATTGTACATTCTCGGTGGCTCACCAAGATTATTGCGATTATATGTGACAACGGAAAATCCAGATGGAAATTTAAGAATTCTGGTTGAATTTATAATTAAATGTTATGTGCCAATGTACTTCAATATCAAGTATTACAGCTCTGTCGTGTACGGCAGTGCATTATTTTTCAAGTTCATTGGTTGGTCACGATTTCTAGAACCTCGTTTACGCAAAATTGTCAATCAAGTAATTAAAGATAATTCATATTATGCGCATTCGGAAAATATCTTGTTAACAATGTTGTTTGATGATAGCAAAGAAAAGCGCGACTGTGCCATCAAGAAAATTCTACGCTATCGAACCGATGTTGACGAGCCAATGGAACTTAGAGTTTATAAAAAACCAGATATAAACTTTAATTGCACAAGTTATACGGAAATGATCAATTTGAATGATATAAATATCGTATTTGAACCACCATTCACGCGAAGCATTCCGTACGATACATTGAAAGAATATTTAAATCAAGATGATCCACCGTTTAATGATCCAAAAATTCCATCACACATACAAGGAACGGAACGACATGTTCAATTGCTAGCTAGCGTTTCCAAACGGGTTATACCGTAGAGGCTGTTATGGCGACGACATTAGAGAGCCGTGCGAAATTGCCCAGACTTGAAAGTAAAAAAGACTTCAAACAATAATTTTTTTTAGTTTCTTTTCTATAACTCACTTAAATTAATTTTTTCATTTACATATGTTCTAACTAAATAAATTTCTTAAGAGAAAAAATAGATATTATTATAAATAAATAATAAATATTATTATAAATAAATAAATAAAAATAAAGAAAAAACATAGCCATTTAGCTGATTTTTTCATGTAAAGGCCAAAAATGGTGATTTTTTGAAATGATTGTATGGGGAACCCCCCAGGGGAGTTCCAGGGGGTGTGCCACTGGCATGGGTGGATCGGCCGTCCAAAGTTAGGGGGGGTCAGTCATACATTTGGGCTCGATTGGAGCACTCTAAATGGGTCAAAGTGGGATTTTTCAAAATTTGCCCCTACCCAAAAGTTCGACCCAAATTGGGGGACATCAGAATTCGTTTTAGAGGTATGGTTCCTTCGGCAAAGTTTCTTATTTTGATCCCTAGAATACGATTTTCACAGAGCAATGAGCGCTTTTTAAATCGACCCGCCCTAGTATATATATATATAATATTTATGTATTTGCCTTTAACAATTTATAATTTTAATCTATGTATTTATGTGTTAGTCCTGGCCAGGATAGTCTTAAAATACGTTTTAAAATTTTATTATGCTAATTTTAATCTGTTTTTATGCACAATGGTTGTTTTTGAGTTCATATCGATTTTGCAATTACCCTGAGTGTCTGTTTCTATAACTTTATATGGGCCTTTAAAGATGCCGTCCAGCTTGTGGCCGGTTTCATCTTTTAAGTAGACCATGTTGTTTGCTAGAATACTTTGTGGATTTGCTTTTTTTATCGTAATTTTCCTTTGTTTTCACTTTTGCTTTCTCTAGTAAATCTGTCGCTCGTTTTTGAGCAGTCTGTAGTTTGAATTTTAACTCTGATTTGTAGTCATCTATATTGTAGATTGGATCAACTTTACCGTTTAATGTGAAGTCGTATGGTGTGGTAGTTTTACCGTAAACTAGCTCAAATGGTGTATAACCATGGGTTGTTGAGCGCGTCGTATTATAGCAATACGTGAAATATTTGAGCCAGTGGTCCCAGTCTAGTTTATTTATTGAAATATAGGACCTTATGTATTCATTAAATGTTCTGTGTGAACGTTTTACCGTACCTAGTGTTTGGTGGTGATATGGAGTGCTTGTTTTATTTTCTATCTTCAGTAGTTTACATATTTCTTCGAAAAGTTGATCCTTGTATTCGGTACCCATATCTGTTAGTATGCGTTTAATGGGTCCGTGAACTAAAATGCAGTTTTCTACTATAGCTTTGGCTACTATATTAGCTGCTTTGCTAGGTATTGCTACAGTTATGAGAAACTCTGATAAATCGCAAATTTTTGTAAGGGCGTATTCGTTCCCGTTGAATGATCTGGGAAGAGGGCCTACAGTATCGATTTGAACGATGTCAAAAGCGGTTGCTGGTGTGTCTGTTATGACTAAAGGTTCTATTTTATTTTTACCAGATTTGTTTTTATTACAGCTTCCACAATTTTTAACATAAGACTTCACGTCTGAAGCCATGTTTTTCCATGTATACTGTCGTCTAATTTTTGATAACAATCGTGTGACACCTGGGTGGCCTCCAAATACAGGGTCATCATGATATTTTTTCAGAATTTCTACTTTTTGCGTTTGTGAAGTTATTTTGGTTATTTGTGGTGTTATTCCAATTCTTTAAAGTTTTATTGCCTACATTTTTGAATTCCTCTATATCTATATGTTTAAACAAATTGTCATTGATAGCTATCTTTATGCCTGTAAAGTTATTATTACCAATTGCTTTTTCAAGTTTGAGAAAGAATTGCTCTAGCGCAATTTTCTCATAAGCAATAATATCTTTAGCATCAT
>NW_023458556.1:78968459-78974914 GCF_013731165.1 Rhagoletis pomonella
CTATATAAGGCTAAGCACTTGATGGCAAAGTAAGGCCATCTATTTCACTATGACATAGCAGAAAGCTATTTATTTAAAAAAATTCATGAAAATCGGACCAGCCGTTCGCGAGATTACCTATTACAAAGAAGGGACTTTATACAATTAGTATAGATATAGATATCTCCGTTTTATTAGACTGTTACAAACAACCGTTATGCGACCAAAGTTAATATACGCTTGTAAATAAGAGCGCTCGGCTATAAAGGTAAGTATATTCATATATGAGAGAATTTTGAAGATATTTAATTACTTAATAAGATTTTAATTTTTCGCTTTCAAAATTCATTGTTAATTAATCACTCTTCTCCTTGAAATCAAGGAAGGCATTTGTCGAATTCTTTTCGCATAACATAAAAGAGATGTAGCGATGCAATTACTACGTATGTACGAATATGCTCACATTCTGCGCAACTCAATGAGTGTGAAACCTGTATATGTATATGCTTCCACATGTGCTCCTACTTACAGGCATACATATGGAGATATTTACGACGATACATATCATAAGTTAATACTTTTATTATTTTGCCTATAAACTAACCGATAGACGAACATTTTATATGGACCCTTTAACCTCCGCCTCGTAAAATTTAAAAATTTCAATACATTTATGATTTCTTTACGTATGCCATAAAAATATACAAAATTATGCTACGACTATGTTCAATACATACTGAAATTACTTGGCTTCACCAGTATTATTAAACGTGATTACAACCACTTTTACAGTTTTCCATGCAGGCACAATTTCTACACTTAGAAAAAACACTCCTTAATTCTAGGCAAAAATTAAATTATTCTAAGGATATATTAGCTTGATATGGCTCCAAAGAAATGGCTGCTTAATAAGAGTAAACGATTTGACTCAGTTTAAGGAAAACAAATTCCTTAGTTTTAAGTACCATTTTCTTTCTTTTTAGGAAAAAATTAACTTGGCGTGAAAGGAATAAGTCGCAATGGCCGGCAGAGCAAAGTTCTGGAGTGCCAGAAGAGAGATTCAAGGCTCAAGTCCTTTTTTAATAGTTTTTATTTATTTATTTTTTGTTGTAATTTTTAAATTGTATTGTATTTTAAAAAAGAAAAAAAAATATATCTTATTTATTTTTTATGGTATCTGAGTATTTAGGTTTTTGCATATGAAATTAATTTTACAATTTGTAATTTATAGCTCTGATCCAGTACTCCATGAACTTACAGGATTTTCCACGAACTTGCAGGAAGTTGCAGGAA
The DNA here is from genome assembly GCF_013731165.1 of Rhagoletis pomonella. Lineage (NCBI taxonomy): Eukaryota > Metazoa > Arthropoda > Insecta > Diptera > Tephritidae > Rhagoletis > Rhagoletis pomonella. The sequence goes on from NW_023458556.1 coordinate 78,969,732, forward strand.
AAATGTTCCCGTACTCCAAAATCCTGTAAATGAGAGCGACTTTTGAAGAGTTGTGTAGAGAATGAAGTTGCAAGATTTTACCCGAACTTTTTCTTCTGGTAAAATCATGAAAAGTGTCAAGCAATCACTGGTTGACGTTTTTACAGGAAAAATGGTTTTTGTTCCCGTACTTTTTGTTGTTACTCACTTTTTACTCTCACTTCAGAGAGTAATTTTGCTGTTTGACAGTTTTACAGGATTTTTCACGAAAAGTATTGGATCAGAGCTTATATTTGAATTGAAATAATTGACTTACCTTACTCTAACTACCTGTAACCGGACTTGAACCTGCGATCTCAGAACCCGAAGCAGTAGTCTTTAGAGTTGTAAAACTATCGATAGTGCCACCATCGATAGTTTCCATGTTTCAGAAAAAAACTATCATTACTCGTTGATAGTTTCCAGCAATACTATCGATAGTGTCAAACGCTACCATCGATAGTACTATCGATAGTCAATGTAATGTTAAAAACTGTTCCAAATTAACAGGGACGGCATCGAAAAACAAAAAAAAAAAAACAATATTGAAAATATAAACACAAGTAGGGCCGTTTTCTTAAGTAACTTTTAACTTTAAAATTCACTTTATGTTTAAATATTGCTTTAACATGTATAGTTCTGTCTAAGTAAAGCATTTTATTATCGAATTTTATTTATTTAAATATCTATTACTGAAGCTTACAATTAAAAATAAAATTATGAGTCTAGTAAAGAAAGCTTCTTCTTATGATCTATAACACATGGTATCAAAAATATGTATCTTATTTATTTTTTATATCTGAGTATTTAGGTTTTTGCATATGAAATTAATTTTACAATTTTTAATTTATATTTGAATAGAAATAATTGACATACCTCACTCTAACTACCTGTAACCGGACTTGAACCTGCGATCTCAGAACCAGAGGCAGTAGTCTTCACGCGACGCCACAGCCAACATTTGCCAGGAAAGCAATTACCTTCGTTTTAACAGCACTGACAAAATTATTACTTATATTGATTAAATTTACTTCCTCAAATTAATGACCCACTATTTTTAGCATGAACCTGAATTAGGGAGAATCTTCTCAAATTGAGTAAATTTTTCATAATATTAAGGAAAAAACAGTAACTCTAAAATAAGGAAACTGGTTTCTTGTTTTAAGGAAATGCTTTTTTTTGAGTGTAGTAGCATTTTCAGTTTTGGTGTTCACAGTTCCCAGATTACAGGTGTTAAATATGCCGCGTTATAACTTCACAATGTTTATTCGTTAATGGTTAAGTCTATGAGGAGATTCTCAGCCTTTTTTTATAAATTCGTTTCAAAGCCTAGCGGAGACATAATTCCGAAAATTTTAAAACGAAAATGCAAATGTAAAATCTTTATAAAGTACCATGTACTAACTTTACAAGAACACTGTGAACACCTTAAATGCTATCATTCTTGCTTTACCATTTAAATATTTTATATTCCGTACCTAAAGTTAAAAGATGGTTTAAAGCAGGAAAAATATTTCCTACTTACCAATACAACAACATACAACAAGCGACTGTGTACCTGCCAGTAGAATTATAATAAAACAAAATTAATACATAATTTTAGGATACTTTAGGAAACTCAGAAATCTTTTCGATACGTTGTTAATCATTTGAACACCGTATAATTGTACATATGTACATACTAACATAGTACATGCGCCGCCAATTCGAAAGACTTAACCTTCCTTCAATTAAGAAATGAAGCGTCTTTTTTGACGGATATTTTCTGCTCTTTGCGCGCACTTAGCCAGCATAATCGACGCGCGGTATGCCGCCAGGTAAAAGCTTTTAAAAAACATCAATAAAAAGATATTGAGTTCCAGTGCAAGAGTCGGAAATTGTTCGTGCTGATTGTAGTTATTACAGTCAAACACATTTTATACATATATGTATATCAACAAACTCAAGGCGTTTGTATAAGTTTTGTAATTTTATATACGAATGTTATAAATACACTTGTTGTGTACCGATAGTTGCCATTGCACACAGTAATCTATCCTTAGCTCTTAAGCTGAAGCACTACCACGCCGATGTTGGAACTTATCGTAGAACACTTTGTGAACAACAGTGCATATGAGTAATATATAATTAAGTGCGACATTACTCGTTATCGCATTTAATTACTGCGTACTTAAGCAGCAAGTGAAATGGTTGCTTTATTGAATCAAGTTGAAAACGAAGAGGATATGTATACTTATTTTTACTACTCAATGATTTTGTTGGAAAGCATAAAAGCTGTCAGCGTGTGACTGCAACATTTATACAAAACTCAAAGGTTATGATTGAACCATAAACCAATTATGTGGTTGACATTTTTAATTAATCGAGTGCGAAGGCTGCCACAAAGTTGGTTTTTTTCCTGGTGGACTATCTAAAGTTATCTGGGTGGTCCTACCTCAGGATTGGTTCTTTACCTCGATTTACAGGCCTGGAGGGGGTGTTTGAGAAATAGATTTGTCAGTGAATTACTTGTCTTTTTTTAATTAAATTGAAATTTCGTTTATTCTCACTATTGATTCCAATTGAGTTACTCTTTATACATCAGTATTGACTAAAAGTTTTCAATGACTGCTCCAAAATAGCGGCATAAAAATTATGGATGCTTTTTTCTTAAATTGATCGGATTTTCTCGAAATCATAAAGAACCGTAAAAAACCAATCACGAAGTAGGTCTACCTAGAGGCCTTTAGATACCCCACAAGGAAGAGAACCTACTATGTGGCAGTATTCGCACTCGAAATTGTTTTGTGTCCTTTAAGTAGCTTATTGAACAAACCTATAATGTGGAAAGGCAGATGACTTCCTTATGTTAAGAGTTTTGAACGTGAAGATATAATGCAGTTAGAAGACTGGCAGAAAGAAAGATACCTTTTTCAAAGTGTATTAACCCAAAACTGTCAATTGACCCTTAGCTTTTTTTATTCCTAACATGTGGGTAAGAAAATAGAATACATTACTGCACCACTTGTTGATCTCAATAGCCGCTGAAATCTGGAGGTTGTAATCACTCTAAATTACCAATCATTAGAAATTTTTAACAGTGCTTAATGAGAGCCTTAGGAGTACGACATTCTGTTATGTATTTTAAAGTGCGCATACATGGTGACTTTTGTTAAATATTTTCAAAGTTTCTAAAGCTGAATATTTTTGTTATTTTTCCCGAAAAATATGGTTCACGTTTTAACCAAAACTGTATAAATCAAACTTTCAACACAAATTTTCATACAAATTTTCAGCTTTTTAATCTGATTTTTTTAAGTTTTTTTGAGTATGCAGTTTTGTACCAAATTAAATTTTAGTATAACAAAGTGCAAGTTTAAGCGTCTGCAAAATATTATTATTATTATGCTAAAATTTAATTTGCTATAAAACTGCATACTCAGAAAAATTCTAAAAAGTCAGATTAAAAACTCAAAATTTCATTGAAAATTTGTTCAATTTTTCTAAGCTCTTTATAAAATAAAACATATTTTTCGGAAAAAATAACAAACATTTTAACTTAAAAAAAATTGCAAATATTTAACATTAATCACCATGCACTCATCACTGCTCGAAGTAGAATTTTACATAAATTGACAAATGCATCATAACCATTTCTCAAAGGCTTTGCCTCGCTGAATCCGAATCCGTATTCAAAATTTTCCTGTCACATCAGGTTTTTTAAATATCCTTACCTAAATGTGCGAAAAATAAAATTTTTCGAGGGTTTTTATTCAATACCCTCTATCTGCACTTTTCACTAAAATGAGATTCTGATATAAAAATCTACCTAAGACTTAACTGTCATCGGGCCGACCGCAGGATTTCTCTTTGGGGGGAGGCTTTTATGTAAAGTCAATCGTAACAACCAAGAATATCATTGTTTTATTTAGAGTATTCAGCAAATTGTATTTAATTGTGGATATAATTTAGCAAACTCAAAGAAAAGTCACATGCAGTTCACCGAGGTATAGATACAAATTCTTTTAATACTGAGGCAATGCGATGAATATTGAGAAAAGCTAGTCCATCGTGTCCTCGTTCTTTGTCAATGCCTGCACAATAGACTGCGCTTTAGTTGTATGGAGACTCCCCCTAGAAATTTTCCTTTGTTCATAAAAACGTGCCCTGCGAAAAAATTTTAAAATCCGACAACGGAAAGACGTTCCTCGAAAGGCCCTAAAGTACAGTATTTCATGCAATTTTTCACAAAGCGGTCAAAATGGCCTATAATTCAGTGGAAAATTTAATATTATTTAATAATGGCACTTGTTGTGGTTTTGCCCTCCGATGTAAAATATGACTAAACTATTTTTCAACCTCCCAACTTTTAAAGTTGTGGAGGTTTTTTTCACGAAAAATTACAATTTTCTAGGAATTCAGAAGTTAAATTTTAGCCAAGTAAATTTAGATCAAATTGGTACGAAGAAAACAAATTTGTAGTAGCGAACTTTTGATGCAGTTTACTTCTAATTGACACGTAGATCTTGGATCCACAGTCTCGTCCCTAAATTTCATACCGGAACATTCCGCTATCTTGGATTTTAGGTTTTTTGGGGGTTTTTGCGATTTGCAAGCTTATTTTGCATTTTTCGTAAAAAAACGGTTGTACACAAATTTGTAGGGAATTTAATTTCTAACATTTTTTTATGAAAACATTAAAAAAAAATAATAATTTTTTATTGTAAACAATTAGCAAAAAGTGCGAAAAATGTTTGCATTGACACGGCTTTCGCCATTTTTTAACAATTTTTGATAAAAATGCTTAGCATATTCAAATGCCAAAGTTGTAAGGAACTTTTCTCCTTTAGTGGTGGGTTCTCCGGTGGCACAAAATTTGTAAAGCAAAATCTAATTTACGGTTAGTTAAGATGCCAAATTTGAGACGATATGTTGAACTTTTAGTAGTATATTTATGCCGGTTCTGGCCTTGTGCAGGCAGCGCTGCTAGCAGCATATGGTTTTCTGCTTGCACATGTGCAAAACCGCTATACGGTTTGCTGGTGCTCTGCCGCAAGCTTTGCTGCTCCGCCGCAAAATGTCGCCGATAATCCAAGTTCAGAACCCAGATAAAAGCCGCAAGATGTCGCTGGTGACAAATCTGATTCCGGAACCGGAACTGATCACAGGGTGTTCCGCTGATGGAA
>NW_023458556.1:78975014-78982116 GCF_013731165.1 Rhagoletis pomonella
CCTCCAGGCCTGTAAATCGAGGTAAAGAACCAATCCTGAGGTAGGACTACCCAGATAACTTTAGATAGTCCACCAGGAAAATAACCAACTTTGTGGCAAATGCGGCCAAAGTGTAAAAAAATCGCGGTTTTTGCAATATTTTAGAAGCTTTAGCAAAGAAACAAAAGGTGATAGAACCTTCCTGGCTTAATTTAAAGCTAGATCTCCCGACTACTATCTCTGAAAAGAGGTCATAAATATTTGAGATCTTAAAATATTTGTTACCATTATTATCTTAAACTAAATGATGGCAAATTTTTATGCACATTTCCCTAAAAAGTGTCACAGCCGAAAAAAAGTGTCTGAAAGTAATTCAATGCTTTTATACCACGTATATAAAGACTTTCATAACAAGGTTTAGCCTTTTAAGCTAGTATACAAATCATCGCCGATTATTTGTTTGTACCGGGAGCCATGAAAATGAACAAATAACTTGGGGAAATGATAAGCTACAAATTTTGGCATAATAAGAAAGTTGAAATCAGTCAAAATCTTGCCAGAGATGTAATTTTTAAGCGCCTTTGAAAAGTAATATTTTATGAAAAAATTGTCAAAATGTGTATATCGTCGTTTTAAGTATAAAACCTCGTATCTTCATTCTTCAAAACCGTGTAACTGACATTGGCTGCCAAAAATTGGATTTGCTCACACAAGCTCTTGGCTCAATCCTTAGTCATTCGTCCTGAAATATACTAGCCATAAATGCGATTGCATTATAAAAAAGAGAACCATTATGAAATATGAGTGTTTTTACGCTCTAGAAAATAATTTCTACAACTTCACATACGCGGTTTACCATTTTGCTGATACGCGGTTTTGCACTTTAAACGACGATATATAATTGTTAATCAAAGAAAAGGGGCGAAAGTCGAAAAGTTAAGAAAAGTTTCAAAATATGCCTATTTCTAAAAAGTCGGTGTCAAGGGGCATCGATCTTCAAAAAGTGTCAATTTGACACTTTAGTCGCACAACGGTAAACTGGACGGGATCATTTTCAAATCATGCAGGCAGTCCAATGGTATATCGCGAATTAACTTAAGAATAAAATATGTTTTTCTGCTTAAAAAATAAATTAACACGTATTTTTTTTAATTTTGAACAGCATTACTTTTGCTTTTTAGGTATATTTTAAGATTTTGTAAATAAAGACCACTTTTTTGGGATTTTTTTTTACTTTATAGTTTGCATAATTTTTAAGCTATTTAGTTGCTTCTAAGGATATTTTTCCCATTTTTTGTACTTTTTCAAAATTGACCAATAAAAGTCAAAAATGTGGATAAACGATAACAATAATACGATTTTATGAAAAAATAAACACAATTTTTTTCTAAAAAAGGCCACTTTCTCTTTTTCTAAAATTTCGAGAGTTTATACATTGGTATCCATATTACTACCTGCCATAAAAATTTCTTTTGATATTTTTCGTTTCTTAGGAAACAAAAAAAATGTGTACTCAAAAAAATAACGTTTTCTCTCCAAATTTTTAGGTTTTATATTAATTCCTACACTTTCACTATTAACATGTTCTGAAAGTATACCCATCCAGTAGTAAAAAGATGGATTTGCAAGAGTTAGCTTAGCGTATTTTTATTTCATGTCTTGGGCTAAGTAATAATGTCTGAGCGAAATTAAAGGTTAAAACATATATGGTAAAAGTTCGTGGGAAATATTTTTGTAGAATATTTTAACCCAGTAGCTCCCGCCTAAAAAGGTCGTTTTGACCCTTACTTCAAGAAACCGCACAAAAAGCAAATTTGGAGGGTCGTTCTATTCTAGTATTCTAGAAAATTATTCTTCGGAAAATTTTACTAGGGCTCTTTTCAGTCAAAAACTTCATGTCACCAACGTAAAAGTCCATCTAAAATTAAAACAGAAAAAATTACCAAGAAGGAATAACAGCCAAACTCAAATTAAAATTTTTTTTTAACCAAGCTCTGAACAAACTTATTAACACGTAGTCAGCATTTTCCTATTCTTAGCCACGAATGTTGTAAACAAGGTTTCCGCTTCTTAGCGATGGATGATCGATGTTTATTACTTACTAACGATCAGATTCTCAAAAAAATACACAACCAATTTTCTTGGTCTATCAAAATAAGACTAGTTTACAGTAATTTTTACGTATTGCATTTAACTACCATTTTTAAGGTAGAAACTTTTTTTCGAGGTATCGTAGTTATTTCACTAAATTTCAACTCGCATTGTTATGGTTAGCCGAATTCAAGGTTCTTTGCCCGAAATGAATGAACTTTAAAAGTTTTACTGTAAGAGAAAATACATTTTGTCATATACCATATCGTCACTAGACACGAATAAAGGTGCGAGCTCAAAAGTTGACCGCGAAAAAAACTTCAGCGAAGAAAGACTCGTTAAAATAATGGACGGCGAAGAAAGACCCGTAAACTTGTTTTCGCGGTGGACTTTGTTTGCGGGTGTATGTACGTAAATTCCCCAAACAGTGTTTAGAAAATGATGCTGAAGTGACAGTCCTTGGCCACGTATAAATCTATGTTTACGCGTCTTTCTTCGTCGTCAACTAGGTTTCCCGTCTTTCTTCGCCGAAGTTTTCTTTAAGCGTCTTTTTTCGTAAATTTTTTTTTACACGTTTTTTTTGCAGTCAAAACCCTAGCGCGCCTTTATTGGTGTGTAGTGATGATATATACCATATATGTATACGTATTTTTTTAAGCAAACCTTTTTGCAGAGAAATTATTCAATTTGCAAAAGCCGAAAAATAAACATTTGCTTAGTAAACAGATTAAAAATTTTTATTGCTCACTTTATTTAAAACGTTTTTTTCTTTTGTTTTAAAAAATTATAAAAGTTTAATCGAGCGAAAACAAAAATCAAAGCCAAGTAAAATTAAAAGAGTCAACATTGAAATGCGTCAAAATGAAAATAAAAGCTCAGTTATGCAAGACTCAGACTTGACTTGTCTTACCTGGAAACTTAGAAACGATTACTTTCCGTGCCATCTATTGCTTTTTCTCTTTTTTTATCCTCATCATTTGTATTTGTATACGCAAAATTGTAGTCGTTTTATTTGTTTAGGGTAAAATTGGATAATAATTACAATTAAAAAAAAATGTGATTTTGTTTATTTCGTTTTCTGTCTTTATTTAAAAGCTTGTTTTTCAATAGCCATATGAATTTCATTTATACAAAAAATAATTGCTGTAGGCGTATTTGGAGGAATTTATTAAAAATTGAAAAAAATTATATGGTAGCATGGTTCTCTCACGGCTCTCTTTGCATTTAGAAACTTAACGTAGAAATCAAAAATCTATAGTTCTCAAATTTTCTAAGTGAAGTTGTTTGCGCTGCTCATTTGCCAGATGTACAATTTTCAAGTCAAGTCAGGTATTCTCTGTTAAAAATCCCACGAATATCAGGGAAAAATCTCTTAATTACCCACATCTTAAAAATTTATTCCACAAAATTCCTAACGAACTCAAACATATACATATTTCAGTAGTAAAGAAGGAACATTCATATAAAATAATAATAATAGATTGGCGCTACACAAATGTTAGGGTAGAGGTGCAAACTATCGGTGGTTGGACTATTTGATATTTTCGACAGTTTTGGGCCTCACCATTCGATAGCATCGATACTATCGGTAAGAGAAAAAATATGAGATCCTTTCTACGGCACTATTTATATTGAATATGGTAATATTAGTAGAAAAAACCGAAATGTTAGTTTTAATAAACATTTTAGAGTGATTTATTAAAAATAACAAATTTAGTTATTTTAAGCAACAAAAAAAAAACACGTTGCAAGTGTAAATTTTAAACAATTTACAAAAACAAGGAAAATTCGAATTTTTCGAGTCATCAAGTTTTGAGTATGCACTTTTGTAGTCCATTAAGTTTTAGTAAAAATAGCAAGTTTTAAGTAGCTAGGGCTTACTGTGGATTTTTGGCAATTTTTTATTTCCGATAGTATCGCGATAGTGGCTACTATTCATCGATAGTGGTGCAAAATTGAAACTATCGATACTGTCGATAGTTTTGCAGCTCTATGTTAGGGTAGCTACAGCAATTTGAAAGCTTCACTCAGCTCGGAACGGCTTCGCTCGGCTCGGCTCCGCTTTCTATGTGAACGTATCCTACGTTTTGTAGTATCTTTGCAGACGAGTCCATGAGAAAAGCTCCGCTTAGCTTCGTTCAGTAGGAACAAAAGCAGCTTCGCTTTGTTCCGCCTTGCTTCGCTCGGCGCCGCTCGACTTTCTGTATGAACGCGCCTTTGTTGTTTGGAAGAGCTTCTCCTCCGATTTGTGTCGCGCGACTTGATGTTGTCACACAAAGGGGTGGGACCTAGTTTTACGTAGACTTCGAACGGAGATTGTATTTTTATAAGAAGCTGTCTTTCATGGCAGAAATACACTCGGAGGTTTGCCATTGCCTGTCGAGGGGCGACCGCTTTTAAGGAAAAACCTTTTTTCTACATTTTTTTTGCGATGTTGCTTTGACCAGGGCGTTAACCGAGGCCCTGCGGAGTGGAAGCGTGCACTGCTTACCACTACACCACAAATATAATATTCGTTCGAAATTCAAAGGTCGGTAGATTACTCACTAAGGGCCTACAAGAATTTAAAAACATATACTACATTCACTAATTACTCAGTGTATATTAAAAACTAGGATTTTGAAGAAACTTTTTTCCGGTTAATAGGAGGTTCAACCAGGCCTGTGCAGACCTTTTGCATATAAACGTGTATATAGCTTTTTTGTTTTGCGTGTTAGAGGCGAATCCATCCATTACTTCCTAGAAGCGGCTGCGGCGAACCCATTGGGCAAAAAATCTGGCCGCTTGTGTGTTTGTGTTCAGTTTTATTTATGTTTGTAAACTAAATGACTCAAACGGATCAAGCAGGTCTGTACAGACCTATGTGTGGCGTGAATGCTGGAGCAGGCGATGTAAACATGTATTGGCCAGGGACATAACGTTATATATTTTATCGTAAAAATCTTGCTCCATAACAGTTATTAGATGAGAAACATTTTTTATTTCGAAGATAAGATTTATAACCCATCGTTTATTTTGGATGGAGATGCCAAGGAAATCAATGCTTTCGAAGGCGACGACGCCACGGATCCTGATTATGTATTGACGTTAGAAAATGCGGCCCGATGCTTAGACAGACCGTTATAGAAACCGCTACTCCATATGACGATGATGAGGATTTCGAAGATTTATATGAAGGCACTGCAGTTGCCACCGAAGCCGTCGATATGAACGAGGAGCCACGTTCGGCGAGCTCGATTATAAAACACCGTTCAAAGGATGGCAAGCTTTAGTCAAGTGCTCCGCCGCGCACTGGTAGAATTCCTGCGTATAACTGCGCCATTGTGGATCGCGGAGGCCCGGCTCCAGGGATTGTGGGAACCCCGATTTTTATATCTAAATCGCTAATAAGACCTGAAATCATTGGTATAATCGTGCTTCAAACGAACCGGAAGGTCCGGGAGCTATGTAGCATGTGGTGTGCCATGAATCCTGACCAGCCACCGCGAACGTGGTTTGTCGGCATATTCAGGTCAACCAGTCAGCCTGCTCTTGAGTTGTGGGGCAACAAAGGAAACCCTATCTACAGGGCGACGATTTCTGCGCACCCATATAAAATTAATATACAATAAATTCGATTCGATAACGGCAACACGAGACCCGCTCGACTATGAAAAAGCAAATCGGCCGGTCACCGATAAGTCGTCTGTTGAATTTACTGAGTTTAGTAAATTCGTTGATATTCTGAAAATTAGGAGTATTGGATAAAACTTTATAAAGTCAACAGACGACTTCTCGGTGACAAATAAAGATTTTTTAAAGCTTTAAAATAAATTTTGGAGGGGAGGAGTAGTACTTTTAGATAACGAGGTGATCTTTCTAAAAAACAAAATTTTACAAATTACAGGAGCTCAAATGTGCCCAAAAACCCTGATTTTTGTACTTTTAGGTTAGAATATCTCGAAAACCTGACGTGATTGGGCTATTCTGGGGTCAGATTCCAATTCAACACGTCAAAGACCTTCGGAAAAGTGTAATTATTTACGAAATTCTTTTGAATTTCTGTCTCAAAAATGTGTATTTGTCTGTAAATTCCGTCTTAAAGAAGCATTTTTATATCCGGTATATTTAATTCCTCTAATCGAAATTGGACTAAAAATATAAAAGTTACATGCACCAAGGTAAACATACAGAAAAAAATGTTGACCAAACTTTATGATTTCTCTGCTATCTTTAGTTCAGATAAATTGTGGAAACACCGAAATTCTTATCTTAATATCCGCTCAGCAAACTAATGAAATTAAATTCACATTTTTGTAACACAAAATTTAATTGCCCAAATTGTTCATGTGTTGAGAGAATTATATCGAGCACTAACCGCGAAAATAACGTAAGAGACATTTTTGTTTTAACTTTCTTTTAGAGGCAGAAATGCATATAATTGCTCTAGGAATATTTCTGCATCAAAAAGAAAATTTTGAAAAAAATGTCGCTTATGTCATTTCGGCGATTAGGGCTCGATATTTGGTTGTCGTAACAAACTGGTAAGCATACATCAGACTGAAAAAACTACCTAGATGGAAAGCGTGGGCACTTCACTTCAACTTTCGCCATCTTGGAAGAGGTTGTGCATGCCCCTAGCTTGTCTGAAGCAAGCGCAAGGTGGATCCCACTTCAAACCTGCAACATGGCAAAACTCATGTGGCCAAAATGGGACTTAAAAATAACAAGGGAGCTCCTTAAGCTGTACAGAAGAAACATCTCATCGGTTAAGGGTCTGTTGACTGGTAATATAACTCTAGGAAGGTACGCGGAGAGTTTCGCGGTTCCTTTGAATGACTTCTGCAGAAGCTGCAGAGACGAGGAGAAGCCTGAATCAGTAAGACATCTAGTACTGTGGCAATGCGCCGCTCTCGGAAGGAGTAGACTTAGGTTTATGGGCGCTGTAACCTTTGGAACCCTGAGAGATTTGGCAGGCATAGAGATAAGGGTAGTGCTAAACTCTGTCAACTCCACACACAAGTTTGTATAGGAGGGGGGAAAGGGGGGGGGG
>NW_023458556.1:78982126-78998027 GCF_013731165.1 Rhagoletis pomonella
GGGGGGGGGGCTAACCTAACAAAACCCTTTTCTAACTGTATTGGAAAAGGTGTCGAAATTTGAAATTTGAACACAAGCAAAGAAAGAAGTATCCTTCAAAATGTAAGGCGAAAAATGCAGGGAAACACTGCTCTCTTCTTCATTGTGTTCTTATTTTACGCTTAGCGCTCTGCACCTCTTTCATCCGATTCAATATCGAGTTCCAGCATTACTGATTATCTCCAATGCGAAATTAATATGGAAGATTTGGCCTAATTAACATTGCGATGTCCTAGGGCAGGACCATATACTACAGCTCTGCATTACATCAGAATAGCACAAAACTACTTCAAGGGATTACTCCACGGAGAACCAACCTCTTGGCAACACAGCCCAGTAAACATAGTGAAGGCATTACGATCGTTAAAACACGAGGAATGACCGGGTAACAATAAGCTGGTTTAGATACACGAGTTGGTTCGCTACTGCATTACAGAGGAGTATTTTGTGAGTACTCCAATAAGGCACAAATGGTCCACGTGGTCCAACGATTTTCGCAGGCAACGATTTTTGTAGGGATATATTTCACATACACGCATATTTTATCTTACTAATATTATAAATGTGAAAGTTTGTATGTTTGGATGTTTGGGAAATCATCACGCGAAAATGACTGAACGGATTTGAATGAAGTTTTGTACGCAGATAGCTTATGGGCCGGATTGGCTAATAGGCTATTTTTTATGAGTTGCCACCTGTTAAAAAAGTTTAATTTATTTAATATGCGGGAACGACTGAATGGATTTGCATGAAAATTTGCACACAGATAGCTTATGACCTACAGTGGAAAATAGGCTACTTTTCTTAAGAGTTGCCACCTGTTAAAAAAGATTCATTAAATTAATACGCGGAAACGACTCAATGGATTTGCATGAAATTTTGCAAGCAGATAGCTTATGACCTACAGTAGAAAATAGGCTAATTTTTTGGAAGAGTTGCCACCTGTTAAAGAAGTTTAATTAAATTAATACGCGGAAAGGACTAAACGGATTTGCATGAAATTTTGCACACAGATAGATTATGACCTAGGTTAGAAAGTAGGCTAATTTTTTTAAGAGTTGCCACCTGTTAGAAATGTTTAATTTAATTAATACGCGGAAATGAGTGAACTGATTTGCATGGAAGTTTTCTCACAGATAGCTTATGAGCTAGGTTGAAAAATAGGCTACTTTTTTTAAGAGTTACCACCTGATAAAAAAGTTTAATTAAATTATGAAGCGGAAAAGTCTGAACGGATTTGCATGAAATTTTGCAAGCAGATAGCTTATGACCTACAGTGGAAAATAGGCTAATTTTTTGGGAGAGTTGCCACCTGTTAAAAAAGTTTGAATTAAATTAATACGCGGAAACGACTGAACAGATTTGCATGGCATTTCGCACAGAGATAGCTTATGACCTATATTGGAAAATAGGCTACTATTTTAAGAGTTATCACGTATTAGGAAAGTTTAATTAAATTAATACGCATAAATGACTGAACTGATTTGCATGAAACTTTGCACACAGATAGCTTATGACCTAGACTGGAAATTAGGCTACCTTCTTAAGAATTGCCACCTGTTTGAAAATGAAATTTTGCTCAAAGATGGTTTATGACCTGGATTGAAAAACAGACTACTTCCTTAACCGTTTTTCCGATCAGAACGAAATTGAGTACACTTACTACGGATTTCGGAAGGATGGTCTTAGACTGAAAGTAAGTCCGATAACTCAAGGCCCCTCCCATACAAATTGGAATTTTCATATTACATACATATCTCTGGAAGTATTTGTGGGAGAGAACTGAAACTTGGTATAGTGATATCTATGTGAAATCAATGATGGCATTAATCGATTGATGTTTTAATCAGTTAGTTAATTCGATTAAATTCAATCTGATTACAGTTAATAATGGTTAATTTTAATCTGGCTAAAGAGCTAATCGTGACCGCGATTAAAAAATTAATTTTTAATCATTAACTCTTAATTTGATCAAGTAGGTTTGGTGATTAATTAAGTTATGCTGGAATTTCCCTGTGCACACAAAGCAAGTTAATCCGGTATGGCTAAGTCGGGTTTTCTCATCCATCTAAGCAATTTGGTGTGCATTTTCATTGAGATATATACCAACAAACGTTTTACAAACTAGGTTTGTAAAAGTTCCCAGTTTATGTATTACTAATAACAATAATTATAATTTTTTTATATTATGTGCTTTTTATAAGCGTAGAACACAAAATAATTAGTATAACTGGTGTTTGGTTTCAAACTCGGACAAACTAGACAAATTAATCAGATTTTATTTTTAATTGGATTAACGATTAATGTTTTAAATTAATTAAACGTAATCGCAGCCAGCGATTAACGATTCAAAAAATGTTACCATTAATCGTGCAGTTGATAACGATTCATTAATTTTAATCGTCAAACGCGATTAACATTTTAATCGTTAATTTTTAATCGTTAATCAGATTAACAGTTTGCCAACACTGTGTGAAATCATGTTCATATTCACGGAGAAAAATGGACGTTTTTGGAAAAGAGGCGTAGCACCTCCCATACTGACTGAAAGTTTCATATTGTATATCTCTTCAAATGTTTGGGGTAAAGCACTCAAGCTTGGTATGGAAATAAATATGTATGTATGTATGTGAAACTAATACCATACTCATGGAGAAAAATGAGAGTTATTGGAAAAGGTGGTGTGGCAACTCCCATGCAAATTGATTTTTCTATGCTGCATATCTCTGGAGGTGTTTATAGCAGAGGACGGGAACTTGGCACCGAGATGTGTATACAAAATTAATTCCATACTCATGGAGAAAAATTTGCGTTATTCGAAAAGGCGGCATGGTACCTCCCGTAAAAATTTACTTTTATACTGAATATCTCTAGAGGTGTTCATGGTAGAGTACTGGACTTGGTACTGGGGTATGTAAAATCAATTCTAAACTCATGAAAGAAGATTAGGGTTATAAGAAAAAGGGGCGTGGCACTTTCTGTACAAATTGACTTTTTCTTGCCACATATCCCTGGAAGTGTTTCAATTGCTCATGAAAAAAATGTGAGCTATTAAAACGGACGCATGTCGCCTCCCATACATACTAAAAATTTCTTAATACATATCTCTGGAAGGATATGAAATCTTTGGAAGTATTTTAAATTTGTTATTTAGATTTATTTTATAAGTTCCGTACTGATAGAAAAAATTTCATTTAATGGAAAAGGGAGAGCCGGGTTCGGCCTTATAATCTAAAGCTCTCTTGAGGCATTTGCTACAGTAATGAGAAGTGGTATTTTATCAAGGCCAGGTTACTAAATTTGAGTTGGAAATATTAGAACCCGCCGTGGCACCTCCAAGAAGGTTGCATGTTTACGCGTCGTATACCATTTTAAGGTAAACTTAGAGGGATTGATATCTTTCGTATGCCTAGCGCGCAGACGAGATTTTATAATTTCATAGTTTTAAACGGCCTAAATACCTTAACTCGCTTAAAAAATAACGAGCTATAACGAAATGGGCACAGACATAAAATCTAACATCATTAAATTATTTTACATATTTATATAAAAGCGCGGGGTGAAACCCGCGGGTATAAGCTAGTATTATATAAATGCTCACGTTGAAATTCAAATCAATTATGATTTTTCATGGCAGCAGTAGGGGTCATAAGGCGTACTGCACGTCATTGTTTATTTTCCGCCAACGATTCCGTGTTACACTTCCGGTAATTGAAGTCTATAAGGTACCCCACCGTGCGCGAGTGAAAGCGAAAGCTTATTTCGTGTTTCTAACGAAAAATAACAAAAAGATTGCACAGCATTCAAATCCCACAAAAACCAACACAAGCGCGTGTTTTGGTTGCTCGAATGCAAAATATTCTACAAATTGCACTGAAATCACAAAGCCACCAGACCAACAATACAAAAACGCAGTACAGAGATCAGCGTTAAACAACCTAGCGATAGTAGGGTGCAATTCCAAATATACGTACATATGTGTATATATATGTATTAGGGCGGGTCGATTTAAAAATCGCTCATTGCTCTGTGAAAATCGTATTCTAGGGATCAAAATAAGAAACTTTGCCGAAGGAACCATACCTCTAAAACGAATTCTGATGTCCCCCAATTTGGGTCGAACTTTTGGGTAGGGGCAAATTTTGAGAAATCCCACTTTGACCCATTTAGAGTGCTCCAATCGAGTCCAAATGTATGACCGACCCCCACTAACTTTGGACGGCCGATCCACCCATGCCAGTGGCACACCCCCTGGAACTCCCCTGGGGGGTTCCCCATACAATCATTTCAAAAAATCACCATTTTTGGCCTTTACATGAAAAAATCAGCTAAATGGCTATGTTTTTTCTTTATTTTTATTTATTTATTTATAATAATATTTATTATTTATTTATAATAATATCTATTTTTTCTCTTAAGAAATTTATTTAGTCAGAACATATGTAAATGAAAAAATTAATTTAAGTGAGTTATAGAAAAGAAACTAAAAAAAATTATTGTTTGAAGTCTTTTTTACTTTCAAGTCTGGGCAATTTCGCACGGCTCTCTAATGTCGTCGCCATAACAGCCTCTACATTTTCCGGTATAACCCGTTTGGAAACGCTAGCTAGCAATTGAACATGTCGTTCCGTTCCTTGTATGTGTGATGGAATTTTTGGATCATTAAACGGTGGATCATCTTGATTTAAATATTCTTTCAATGTATCGTACGGAATGCTTCGCGTGAATGGTGGTTCAAATACGATATTTATATCATTCAAATTGATCATTTCCGTATAACTTGTGCAATTAAAGTTTATATCTGGTTTTTTATAAACTCTAAGTTCCATTGGCTCGTCAACATCGGTTCGATAGCGTAGAATTTTCTTGATGGCACAGTCGCGCTTTTCTTTGCTATCATCAAACAACATTGTTAACAAGATATTTTCCGAATGCGCATAATATGAATTATCTTTAATTACTTGATTGACAATTTTGCGTAAACGAGGTTCTAGAAATCGTGACCAACCAATGAACTTGAAAAATAATGCACTGCCGTACACGACAGAGCTGTAATACTTGATATTGAAGTACATTGGCACATAACATTTAATTATAAATTCAACCAGAATTCTTAAATTTGCATCTGGATTTTCCGTTGTCACATATAATCGCAATAATCTAGCGGCCTTGGTGAGCCACCGAGAATGTACAATTTTCCCTGGTTTGATGTTAGCCAGATCCACCGGAACCACGCCGCTAGAAATTGCATGGACCATGTCGTATAAGTACTTCGAATCGGAAAATTCAATTTTTTCTGGAGCAGGGGGCATATTTTGCAACTCAATTTTCTGGAAGCCGTCCACCACCTGAAAATATATAATAATAAAATAATTAAAAATGGTTGACAATTATAATAAATGAGTGATAGCAATAACTTACCGGAAGAGTTTCACAAGTATCGATTTGACGGCTCAGTTTTCCGGTTGCCGATCTTGGTCCAGTGCTGGTTGATTTATCCAAAGCTTCAAACAAATGCCGAAACGGAAGTTCGTTGAAGTGTAGAAGGCAAACGAACCAATGCAATGGTCTTTTTAACAGCAATTCGAATCGTCGTATAATTCCACCGTGTGGGCCAGTGTTTGTTGGCTCACCGTCAGTGCATATTCCAATTAATGCATCCAGTGATATATTTTTATCGTTGAAAAAACCATTTAATTTGGTTGTTTTGTATTCAGCGGTTTCATGTTCCAGTCTTACGTAACCAATCAATTCAGAATTGGGTTCTCTCAAAATAACAAGATGAGGTTCTTTTACCATCCTAGTATGATACTTCTCATAAATTTTATCTATCGTTAAGGTATCATCTTTTCTGCCATCGAATGAAAACGCTAACAAATTGGTATCATCTAACGGTTTGCGAAGCACTTCTTGTCTGCATTTCTCTTTTTCTCTGCGAACTTTCGATTTATCCATGATGAGAGGTTTCCCATGCTTATCTTTAATTTTAAAATCTTGCAAAAGAGCGGTTCCCAATGCTGATGCTACTCTGTCAGGCACACCAAATCTGTCACATACCAAGGCAAAGTTAAAACAATCGTATCTCTCTGTGTATTGTGAACTTGTGCTTCTATCCATATCTTCTTGAACCGGTGGCGGTGCGTATGTTGAATCATCGGGATCTTGGTATGTTGGCATTGATGACATAGACGTTGCTCCTTGCTCTTCAGTTTCCATCACAAATGCATCCATTGTTAGTCTTCTCTGCTTATGTTGATCGTGCATGAACTCTTTGAGGCGTTCGGGAACCCAGCCGCATGCACATGGAGCTGCCTTCAAATCGCATTTACATGTTCCAATGTAAAAAATTGTTTCCAGAGATTTTACATACTCTGTAAATTGTTGGGTGTTGTTTCTTCTCTTGATTTGCTCTTGATACTTGTCAAGCAATTTATTAAATTTATTAAATACACTTTTTTCAGCATTATTTCCATACCAAGTTTTTCCCAAATTCCAATCAACTTATCTTGTACTTGAATAGTGAATGATTTATGGGAAAACTTTTTTTGTTCTGTTTTAGCACGTTCGCTTAAGTAAAAATAATATCTCAAGATATCCAGATGGGTTGGTAAATTAAGATCAGTTAAATCAGTAGACACACCAAAAACAGTAACATCATGCTTGGGTATATGACTCATTGGGTTTTCGATAGTTGTTGATGTAGTTGCTTCATCTTGCGGTGTAGAGGATGGTGGATTCATTGTAAACTTTTTGATTTGGAATGGTCACTTCACTTATTATTTTTTTTTTTATATTTTTTTATCTGAAATTAGCACTTCACACTTTGAGTTCTTCACAACGACTTAATGCATTCACAAAAACTGTTGCGTTATATATGGTCTACGAGACGAGGTAATAAGAATGAAATGGTAATTTCAATTCTACCTGCTGTGTCTTGTGGTGGCTTAAAAAAAACAACACAAGCAATTTTACGATCTGCAATTGTGTCACAGTGATACCTTCATTGTTTAAAAGGGTTGCGGTGCATTCCAGTGATACCTTAATTGTTAAAATGGTTGCAAAAAACGCGCATTTCTTAAGAAGGTGCCTTAAAATACCCACAAAAAGGGTTGTAAAAACAACCTTCATTTCTTAAGTAGGTGCTATAAAAAAACTACACAAGTAAGTTTACGATATGCAGCTGTGTCTTAAAAAACGCACACAAGCAATTTTCCGATTTGCAATTCTGTCACAGTGATACCTTCATTTTTTAAACGGTTGAATAAAAAACCCACACAACTATGTTAACGACATGCAAATGCATCACAGTGATGCCTTGGTTTTAAAAGGGTTGTAAAAACGCTAATTTCTAATAATTTTTTTTAATTTCTTTTCTATTACTAAGTTAAATTCATTTTTTCATTTACATATGTTCTGACTAAATAAATTTCTAAAGAGAAAAATAAACTCCAAAAAGAAAAAACATAGGCATTTCGCTGATTTTTTCATGTAAAGTGTAAAACCGGCGATTTTTTGAAATGTTTGTATGGTGAACCCCCAGGGGGGTTCCAGGGGGTGTGCCACTGGCATCGGTGGGTCGGGCCTCCAAAGTTAGTGGGGTCGGTCCTACATTTGGACTCGATTGGAGCACTCTAAATGGGTCAAATCGGGATTTTTAAATATTTGCCCCTACCCAAAAGTTCGACCCAAATTGGGGGACATCAGAATTCGTTTTAGAGGTATGGTTCCTTCGGCAAAGTTTCTTATTTTGATCCCTAGAATATGATTTTTACAGAGCAATGGGCGATTTTTTTGCCTCCCCACAAATCGACCCGGCCTAATATGTATGTATGTGCTGCTGAGCGTTTGCCTGGTAAACAGTGTTGCCACACATGGGCTTTTCCTACCACAACTGGTAGGATTATTTCCTTTTGGTAGTTGGTAGGATGGATTGGATTTTGGTAGGTTCCACGGCCAAAATAGTTAGATATTTCGAAAAATAGAAAATATGTATCTCTAAACTTTTTAGCAACTCTAATGCTTATTGTGTATGTGGGAAAATATTGCAGAGTCTGGAGTATTGCAGATGGTAGCTAAAACGTTTTAATGCACGCTTTTGGTGATGGGATTTGTAAAGTTTTTAAAGACCAAATCAGCTAGTGGCAAGGGAATGCAACCAGGGCATCGGAGCAAAGGTTTTTTTTTCATCGCTCCGCTCAGGGATTTTATTTCGCTCCGAACTCCGCTCTTGCTCCACTCCCGCTCCCAATGAAAAAACCTTATTTATTTACATATCGAGAGCTAACCGCCAAAAACCTAGGCAAATTTTTTTTTCTTTTTGATGCAGAAATGCATCTAGTTATCTAGTTAGTTACACTTCGGCATCCAAAAGAAAACTCAAAAAATTTCCAAGTCAAGTGGCAAAAAATAATAATTTAAGTAAATTTATCGATTTTAATATGGGTCGATTTTGTATGAGGGAAAATAAAAGGCATTTGACCGTATCGTAATAGTAATATTATGAAGTCTTAGGTCTAAGTCAATTGTTATTGGCCACGAAAAATTAATTTAAAACTTATCTTTAGCCCGCGCGATTCAATCAAAGTGTATGAATTTGAAAAATGAAACTTTGGCATGTAATATCTATGGAATGCGTTAATTGTTATAAACAGGACGATATATCAAATAAAGGGTTATTAAATTTAGTACCCCACGTTCATTTATTATTTTTCAATAAGTCTACAAGTTTTTAAGATATTAAGATAAAACTTACAAAAACTATAATTTTCCCTTATGAATTTTCAATTCTTCATTACTTCAGCATCCAACTTAGAAATACAAAAAAATTTAGATGAGATTGATTTCAAACGTTTTAATGTTTTCAGATGTGTCGGGATGGCCGTTTGTTGAGACAAGCAAAACACATGTACTCACAACGCTTAAGTTGTACTCAGTAAAAATTAGGTTTATTTAAGTAATTTAGTTTTAGAAAATAGAAAAAGTAATTAAATTGATTGATAAGCAAATATTCGTAGTGGCTTCCGCATACGACCCGTCTCTCTCGCTGACGTTTACCGACTTCCTACTGCTGCCACTCTCTTGCAGACATGCCTCGTCGTCAAGGGTTGCCAGATAACTTTACAGATGTTTATATAATATTACAAGTAGTTTTTAGCAAAAAAAACCGACTTCAACTCCCATATAAAAAAAAAATATACATATATATCTCATGATCCACTGATCGGATCTCAACCAGATTAGTATGGGACCACCTCTGAGACACTACCTTTCCGATGCAAAAAGAATTATCGAAATCGGTTGACGTGGTCCAAAGTTATGCGGTAACATACATAAAAAAAACAAAAAAATAAATAAAATATTCCGACGAAGTGATAACCTCCTCCTTTTTTGGAAGTCGGTTAAAAAGGACCATCGTGGTGAATGAAGTCAAACATGTATTGTCAAAGATTAGGAATCGTTTGATAAGTTAATAGTAGTCCCAAGCATCCCAGTAGCAATCTTAAGCATACAACATCGCTGTTGGTGGCATGAGCTTGCTGCTGAGTATACATGCCAGTATAAATGAACCTTCATTTCCATTTAACACGCGTGGTTTCTCAGAGCGTATGATTACCTTAATTATACACTTGTACTACTGCTGTATGCATATGGCTGTATTAATGTTTCAAACATACAAAAACGCATTAATGGAACAGTATTACAGCATTCTTACAAGATTCCCATATGTAAATGCTACTTTTCTGATACATTTTAATATACGGGGACATACAAATAAGTAGCACTTACATATGCAAATGCATATCTTGTAAAAACCCGTTTGTGCTGAAAATAGTATCACACAACACGTCCGTTCACTAAAATTTTTGTACAAGACTGAAAATATTACAAAAATTCCACTTCAAATTTATCAAGAAATGTACTTAAAAAACGACAACGTACATTCGCTTGCGATTCGCTGGAATTTGGATTTATTCGTGGAAATTCATGACTACGCATGAATTGTTCACACTATTGCACTCATATAGCAAGCATCTTTCAAGAATGCATACAACCGATTTCTACTGGGATATAAGTATTTACACACATTAACATAATACAATTAGGGTGAGTCCATTTATGCAGTCTTGAAAATTAGTGCGAAGTGGTTTCATTAGGCCCCGAAGAGGCACATTTTTCGCGGTTTCTAAATTTGCCATTGTATGAAAGTTGGGGGCGTGCAATAAGTGTTTAGATATACATAAATATTTTAGTTAATTCCATTATGTGAAAAAGTGACTGTAGGTAAATGCAATAGTCTCTAACATATTCTGGGAAATCCTTTGGAGGACTCTCCAATTGGACAATATTGATTTGCATTCAGCTTGAACGAAAAAAATCACTCCCTGGTACACTTTTCTGTAATGTAGTTCTTTCATTTAAAAGTTATTTATACAATTGAAGAGAAATTTTTTTAGAAAAAAACTGGAGATCCACTTAAGTAATAACTTTGGTAAATGTTACTCGATCGGTACGTAATAATTACCAAATTGAAGGCGAGACTTACTGTTAGTGATTCATGATAATATGATGAAAATTTATTATAAACAAATTATTTTAAAATAAAAAAAAAATGAACAACATTTTTTGTCATTTTCCTATATTTGCAATTTTTATATTGTATGCATAAACATAAGTAAACTAATTAGTGTTTCTAGAAGTTGTGCCTGTTCAGTGTGTCCATACTCACTTTCGTAAACAAAATTTTTCCACAATGCTGGAAAGTAATGGGTTTTCTATTAGAGCTACCGAAATTGTTCCTAAATTCGCAAACTATAGCTAATATTGAAAAAAGATTAGAATATTTGGAACCAGCGACGCCAGCAATCTTTTGACTATAGGCCAGTGCAATTATCAAGAAACAATTAAAATTTTATTGAAAAAAGATAACTTTGAGATTAACGATAAGGTTAAGGGCTGCGAGGAATGATATTTTACTTTATCTTTAGCGTTAACCAATTCACTATCTAATAATATGCACCAAACCTTTTTGCTGAACCCAGAATTTTTAACAAGAATTGGTCTTATTCGACTAGTATGCTGAGCGACACTTGGCGGTCAATGCGCGAGCTCTTACAATTAAAATAAAAGACTAACATTTGCAGGCTTGTTGTTGATTTCATGATACAATACATTTTCACTATTACCAAGGGATTTGAGAAAAAATAGATTTTCGACCCGCCCTAGGCCTACAAGTTAATTTAAATTGAACTGAACTACAAAGTTGTGATAAACTACATACATATGTACATATGTATGTATGTATATGCACTGAAGACTAGTACGCTGAAAAGGGCTTGTCAATAAACCCACTGAAGTCCACCACTGTCCCATTTACCAAAAGAAGGAAAGCCAATTTCTATAGACCCACCTCGGCAGGAACAGAATTTGAGTTCTCAGAAGAGGCGAAGTATTTAGGATACCTCTCGACAAAAGCCTCAGTTGGACCTCACATCTCTGGAATGTTACCTACAAGGCTACAAGTTCGTTTTTTGCCTGTCAGAGACTTCATGGTAAGAATTGGGGAATATCTCCCATACTAATGTACTGCTCTTTCAATACGGTAGTAAAACCCGATTTTACACATATGGCACTGTCCTGGTGGCCAAAACTAAGCAAGTAAGCTGCATCGACTGGTCCGCGTGGCCATCACAGAAGGTATGCGCACCTGTCCAACAGATGAGCTTGGTTTCATTACAGGCATTCGTACTTTGTCAAATAGGCCTGCTGAGCGTCCTACGGCTGCCCAATACAATCAGCAAGAATACGAGATCTTCGGTGCCATTTGGAGGTTTTCAAGTCATTCCTAGATGACACCGAGTTATCCTTCTACAAACTGCTGTGAAGCGAGAATAACTATGACTGACGAGAGATCCCAAGTATGGTATCCCGACAGATCGAATATGGACGACGAGAGTACTGTGGCAGGCCTACTTGGACCAAGATTCCAGCAAAGTATGCCAATGTGCACATAACCAACGATATTCCAGGTGGAAATCTTCCCAATCGAGTTATGTGTTCGCGAATGCCTTCGCGGAAGGGGAAATGTGGCCAGAATAAATATTATGTCGTATAGTAAGGCAGCGTTAAAGGCCATAGACTCAATAAACGGCATCAAGGCTTTGACAGCTGTCTTTTGAACCACCTGGTAGCCCATAATAGCGTAACGCTGTAGTGGGTTCCAGGACATGAAGGGTTTCAACGTAGGAAAAAAAATTTGTGGGAAAAAAATTTGTCCGTGGCAACACTGCTGGTAACGATGGCCATGCCTGTCCTCTGCTGTATGCTCTCTATTGTATCTGCCGCACGTTCCGTCAACAGAAACTACAATGTATATGTATATACATCTGTGGAATTCTACATAGTACATGTGTATGTACATTAGAGTGGTGGTTTTGGATGGAGGAAAAAAATGTCATCGTAAAAAAGGGGGAACCCTCTTAGTTTTTGCCTTTTGGTATTTGTAGTATCTATACCAACTTTCAGTCTTCTACTAGTACCAATGCAGGGTGCTTAAGGACCTTGAAATGCGCTCCATAATCCCTTTGTAACTGACAAAAAACTATTGTTGCCATGACAACTGAAGCTGGTGATATTTTTTCATGTAATTTAAATTTGAAATGGTCTTATGCCGTATTAGAACTTGGCATTGCAATGGAAAAAATTAAAAAAAATGAACTTAATGACTAATTTTTTAACCGACTTCCGAAAAAGGAGGAGGTTATCAGTTCGTCGGAATATTTTTTTTTATGTATGTTACCGCATAACTTTGGACCACGTCAACCGATTTCGATAATTCTTTTTGGAAAGGTAGTGTCTCAGAGGTGGTCCCATACTAATCTGGTTAAGATCCGATAAGCGGATCATGAGATATATATATATATATATATATATTTTTATATGAGAGTTGAAGTCGGTTTTGTTTTGCTAAAAATTACTTGTTAACGTAATGACACGATTATTTTTTAATGCTCCACTTTGTCATTTGTCGCTATTATCATCTAATATCTAGTGGAAATCCAGCATCAGGTTGCTCAACCAATTGTGTGGTTAATATACGTACAATATACTTCTAGACTAACATAAACATTTCATGAGCATCCTCAAAATTTTTATTTAGAAACCTAAAGTTTGTTGCCAGTACCTCTTTCGGCAAGAGGAAAAATATACATACTTGTACGTCACATTGACATGGTCAGTACGGAGTACGAGTATCGTTACAGCGGCAACTCTGCAGGGGACACTCACCTTAGCTTAGGTTTATAATTCTTAAATAAATTTTAAACGTTTTCAAACTGGTTGCTTTTATATGAGTCGTTTATTTTGAAACTCACATAATTCGTTTCCACCTGCTGTGCTTAAATGGTTGGCTACTTTTAACTGAATGCATCTGTAAAGAGTTATACCGTCATAAACTAATGACAAAACTTGCTACCTTGGCTGATGAATTTAAACGAATAACAGACGCGTTCAGATACAGGTAAATTATCACTGAAGGCAAACAGCATGAAATGACTTATGCCGCTTTCAAAATAAATGAAGGCTCATACATATGTATGTACATATCGTCATCAATGAAAAATTTCCTATTTTGTAAATTTGAAATTTTACATGGGACATGAGGAGCAAACACTTAAATTTTTATTGGACATTTTTACAGACCATTTCTAAAAATGTTAATAAATTTCGCATTTTTTTAATTTTGGTGAGTGTAAGGGTTCTGAGATCCAACTAACAGAATTACCAAAAAACTAATTTCGATTTCTTTTCTCCAAAAAATGTTACCTTATCCTTGACCTTAACCTTAATTCATTACATTTTATAAATGTCAGCGTCAACCATAGAATGCACAAATTTGAGTATTCTCGGTTCGACCCATACAACAAACAACATTATTTTTATTATTACCTCCCTTTTATTAGCTCGGGATGTAGCTATGTAATATAGATGCGCCTAAAAGATGCAGCGATTTCTATTCTCATACCTGATGACAGTACGAATGCAAATTATAATAGCGAGGTTTTAGTTTTTTAAACTATAATTTTTTTTTATTATTAGTTTTATTGGAAATATACTGGATTTTTTTTTAATTTCGTAGATTTGGCTAAACTACGTAAGCTCGTGCATAAATTTAAATATTTCGCCAGATGCAATCGTACGTACATACATATGTATCCACATACATACGTGTATGTTCAGATGTGGATATAAACATATATTCTATACTATTCATCTAACTCGATAGCACCTTACTAAACACGTACGTTTTTACGTATGTATGTAAGTATATATGCTATTTTGTTTGCTCGTAAAAGAAAGACTTAAGTTGTTCTTTCGAATGTCCATAGATCTGTATGTGCAACACTAAAAACAATCACTCAGTCACTCCATTGAAGAATTCTGACATTCGACACTGACACTTAGTGTTAAACACCTGATGGTAGTTTAGATCGAATAAACCACTTTGCCATATTGTTGCTCTCCGTCATCATATACATATTTTATATGTCAAATAACTGTTAGAGCATACATGCTCGGTATATGTACATATTGGTCCTCTGCAATAACGGCACAACTCAAAATTTCATGTTTTTGAGTTATATAGCGTATTAGCTTTATAAATAACCACATTTTTCTGTGGCAAATCGACATATACTTAGTTATTACCAATCCGACAGGGGACGAACCGAAGTAGGCAACCTTTATTACTGAATAGTGGCATATTTGAATATTGGCATAATTCAAAAACTGTCGATAAGTTAATGATGCATTTATGGGAAATAACGAGATTTTTCTTTTTGTGCCGTTGTTCAGTAGTACAAGTGGAGTTATTTTCATTTAGCTACTTAGGAGTTGGTACTTATTTCGTATTTTTTCAGTCGTACTCTTACTAAAACTTTAGAAAAAAGTTATAATTTGAAAGCTTACAAATTTTCCTTACAAAATGGCAGCAAATAATCCGGAATAACTACGTTCCAAGATATATTTTTGCTAAATTACGAAATACAAAATCTTTAATTGGGTCTACTTAAAAATATCAAATTTTGAGTTGTGTCGTTATTACATACATATGAAAATATGTATCTACTTATGCACATACATTTTACATAACTAAACATGAGCGAATCGGTGTGGTTATTTTAGCCTTAAAACTCTCCGTACGGTGCATTTGCAATTGCAACTTATACAAACAAGATTATGTATGAGCCCATGAGTACATAAATATGTATCTGTTTATGTTACAGGCAGCTTTGCCATTTTGCTTCCTTTTAACTAAAATTAGTAATTTTTTTCTTGATATAATTTTATAATTTTTTATTCAAAATGCTAATTTTTCACATTTTCTAGATCAGGTTTTTTTCCCGAGATATTTTAATTTTAAGTTTGAATTGCGAATGAACAAAAATTCAAATTTTGGTATGAAAATGTTTTAAGTATATACGCCATGTACGATATGGCGTATGAGTAACATTCTTTCCTCCATCTATTTCATACTACAAATTATTAGAGTCCGACAGATTCCAATTTTTTTCAGGTACCGATGCCGATTAATCGGCTTATGGGGAAAGAATCGGACAAATAAATATATTAATTCATAAAATCAGTTAATTTGACGGAGTTAACAAAACAAAAGAAAACAAATAATTGAATTAATTGGATTGTTATGCAACATTACATACACATGTGCATATGAACATATGTATGTATGTGTAAAAATATATGTACATACATACAGGGTGTCCCAGAAGTAACGTGCCAAACTTTAAGGCAAGGTAGGTGGGGGGTGAGCTCACTGATAAACAAAAAATTTTCAGGTAAAAGTGTC
>NW_023458556.1:78998427-79025141 GCF_013731165.1 Rhagoletis pomonella
GACACTTTTACCTGAAAATTTTTTGTTTATCAGTGAGCTCACCCCCCCACCTACCTTGCCCTAAAGTTTGGCACGTTACTTCTGGGACACCCTGTATATAGGGAAACTGCTCCGATACTTGCATTCAACATACCTGCACATTAGTGATACCTACCTTAAAAATTTGAAACTATTATCAATTATCAAAGAAAGTATTACGTTTACCTGCACTGGCTCTACACTTACCCTAATTTTACAAGCTATTATTTATTTTGCTCATCTCGCACAACAACGAAAATGGCAATTATTTTATGTAGTTATATAGATAATTAGATACCATTCGGAAAAAATTTCTCTTGCAGTAATTTCTACGTGGTAAGTGCTCCTCCATTATTTGGTTTCATATTCGGATACCTTCCTCATTGAAGTAGTAAAGAAAATTCGCTTAAGTGCTTTTTTCGGTTAAGCGCACAAGTTTTTTCGTGCAAAGAAGGATGGGCAGCTATGCAAAATATACTGTATTACAGTATGGGTATCGATCAAAATGGTTTTGAAAAGGCTTTATGTCTTTATTATATGTAGGAGGGTTGCCACCTATTTACAAAGAAAAATTCAATATATAAAATAGGAAAAATTTGTTACTACAATATGATTGTCAATCAAAATGGCTTTGAAAAAACTGTATTTTCAACTACATGTGGGGGAGCTGCCACTTGTTTTGAAAACTTAATTCACTTTAATTAAGAGAATTAGATAATTTAAAAATGTATCGCAATATGGGTGTCAGATAAAAAAGGATTAAAAGGGTTTTAGTTTGAAATTATTTTAAACAGGGTTTCCACCTGTTTATAAAGTAAACTTCAATATATGCAATAGGTTAAACGAATTACTAGGATATGGATATCAATTAAAATGGCTTAGAAGGAACTTTATTTCTAAATTGCTTGTAGGAGCGTTGCCACCCGTTTACAAAATCAAGTTCAAGTTAAAATTAAGGCGATTCGAAAATTTAAATAAATCATATATTGAAAAGAAAATTTATAGACCTTTAAAAGGATGTATAACAATATATTTGTAGACTTAGCTTGTGGGGAGTTTTCATGAGGTAAGTTTAATAAACACATATTGTTCTTAATTTGTTCAAATTTGACCATCGCTGATTTCAGAAATTTTCATGAAAGTTGCCAGATATGTATTATTCACCTAAAAGAACATTTATTTTTTAATAAATTGACACCTCACCTAATGCAATGCATTCAAATTGTCGAAGTTAAGCAATTTAAGCAAAAATACGGCCTTGAATTTATATTTCTGCATGTACCGCAATTTCAGATTTTTTGGCCAATGTAGCTAAGAAATTCATCAATATTTACTCCAAATTGATACATGCAATGGCTCTTAAGCGAAAAATTGGGTTTTCCTAAAGTTTTAGGAAAACGGGCGTGGCACTGCCCACTCACAAAATTGAGCGTATGGTTTTTTTTTGTTAATATTCGAAATGTTTCACAAGCTAAATTTTTTTAGTAATGTAAAACATGGCTTATATTTTTGCAAACCACATTTAAATCCAAGGCGTCCGCTTTGGTGTAGTGGCTAGCAGTGCGCGCTACCACTCTGCAGGGTCTGTGTTCAAGCCCTGGTCAAAGCAACATTGCAAAAAAATATAGAAACAAGTATTTTCTTAACAGCGGTCGCCCCCCGGTGGGCAATGACAAATCTCCGAGTGTATTTCTGGCATGAAAAACAGCTTTTCATAAAAATACAATCCCTGTTCGGAGTCGGCGTAAAACTGTAGGCCCCTCACCTTTGTGTGACAACATCAAGGCGCACGCCACAAACCGGAGGATAAGCTTGGCCAAACACTAACATATGAAAATGGGTCGATGATCCCTGTCCGCTTTTCTAGTGTTAGAAAGGTTACTGTTAACCACTCGGTACGTCTTATTCGATGAGCTATCTTCGAGCTCTGGAGTAAATTCAAATATATATACGCCTCATAAAAGTAAGGCTTTCTTGAAAATTGGCTCTGACTTGGCTTAGCTAATAATATCCGTGTTTTTTTAACACGCATATAAATCTACGGTTAACGTGTAAAAAAACAAGCACCGACAATTTCCATTTGAAAACAAGTAATTTTTATTTTATCGACAACTATTCATAAGCGCACAAAAAGTTTGTCGCTTACTGCTCCATACAAATTTTAAGCGCAGAAACGTATGCGTGTAAAAAAAACACGCCTAATATATACATAATAACAAGCCTTGTGTCCATTTTGTGGGACAAATGTAAGGTGAAGGTGGTCGCGGCACTGTTTTGCATTTGCTAGTGCAGCAAGCAGTTGGCACCTGGCAACT
The DNA here is from genome assembly GCF_013731165.1 of Rhagoletis pomonella. Classification (NCBI taxonomy): domain Eukaryota; kingdom Metazoa; phylum Arthropoda; class Insecta; order Diptera; family Tephritidae; genus Rhagoletis; species Rhagoletis pomonella. The sequence continues at coordinate 79,000,761 of NW_023458556.1, forward strand.
AAAGGTCTGTTGTATTATGTAATAAAATTATAGTTTAAAAAACTAAAACCTCGCTATTATAATTTCCATTCGTACTGTCATCAGGTATGTAACTTGAGAATAGAAATCGCTGCATCTTTTAGGCGCATCAATATTACATAGTTACATCCCGAGCTAAAAAAAGGGAGGTAAAAAAAATAAAATTATCTGCTTGTCATACGGTCAGGCAACCATGCGCGAATGAGCTTATCTGCGCTAACTAGGAGGTGCACACAGCCGTGAATATGTACATGCACACAAACATACATTTTTACTATAATTCGCGTGTGCATAAATATGTACTTGGTACTTTTACTACAAATATAGTTATAATAAATAACATTAACGACATTAAACTATCGATTTATTGCACTTATGCTAATATACATATGTACATACTAGGGATGTTTCGAATGTCATATTTTCCACATTCGCGTATGCGAATGTTAGGAATAACATTAAAAAATCTATAATCAACTTAAGTCATCGTTTTTATTACATAAAAATTTTGCAAATTTTTAGAACATTGAACTAGTGCTTATCCTAATCAGTGTTTTAATCTAGTAGTCAAAGTTCAAAAGGGGCATCTTATATTTCAAAAAAAGTAATTTTGCTGCCTTTTCTTTCATGAGGCGATTTCTTATCGTATATAAGGCCGGGTGCACTGAACAATTGCTCACTTGGAACACTGGCGCGTAGTTTTGGTTTAGTTTTCTACCAACCGAGGGGATTTTCACCGAGATGAGCTCGTTTTTCTGTAAGATGGGCCTTCAATTGAGCTTTAACTCCAAATTTTTTAATGTCTTCATTTTCTACATATGAGCCTTCGCTTTCGCTGGAGGAATCTAAAATTATTTCTAGGTTGCTTATAAGACTTTTAGCAGTACTTGTTGAAGGCCCATCAATGTTGCTTGATATACATACTACTTAACCGCTTATCACCTGAAGCTAAGAGCCGGTTATTGTCCGCACCCTGGCTAGAAAGACTTATAGCCTATTTCCACCAGAGGCTTAACTGCAGTTAAGAGCTGAGATAAGTTCCAAGAATTTCAACATGGGGTGAGCGGCAAGGTTTATTTATTAGTGTTTGCTTTTCTCCTTTCGTTTGTTTGTACTTAATAGGAGGAATTACCCCCTTCGAGTTGTAATCTCCTTGTTCCAATAGGCATACACTGCAGTTAAGACTTGGTGGAAACGAACTATTAGAGCCATTTCAACAATATTAGAGTAATCTCTCTGCCCATGTTCACATTCGCAAGTTGAATTCATACTCTCGATGTACATAAATAAATATAATTTTATTGGTACCAAGATGTACTTAAATCAATTCTAACCTGCTTCATATGCTTCAGTATAATAGAAGACTAACTTATTTCTATGCTTAATCCTCTATTTATAGGCTCTGGGTTCTTTTGTTTATTGGTTGCTGATAATCTTCAATAGGAATGTTTTGGTTGCTGATAATGTTCAATCTTTTATTTGCTGACAATGTTTTGGTTGCTGATAATCTTCAATAGGAATGTTTTGGTTGCTGATAATCTTCAATAAGAATCTTTTATGTAAACTACTGATTCTGTATCATACATTGGATGATGTCATCGGTACAGTAGTGTATTTTCTGTTACACTAACTCTCCGCCCTCTTAAAATTAAATGTCCTCATTTACAATTTGGACTCTAGTAATTTTCGTTTTCTTTCTTCATGGTCTTTTTGACATTGTATTAGTGCTCTTTGATAAAGTATATTCCTTCTCTTTACTCTAAATTCTAATAATAGTTTGGTTATTGTGATTAATAGGGTTATAATTAATATAGTTATAAATGTAGCCTTAATTGGATTTTGTTCAATTGGTACAAATATGGATGATATTTCGTCTAGATTATTGAACTTGTATTCTGATTGAGATTCTAAGTATTCTAATATATCTAAATTTTCTTTATGCTTTTTATGGAGTATTTTTACCATAGTTTCCTTAATGTTTATATATTCTTCATTATTTAATGTTATATTGGTTTTGAAATAAATTGAAAAATCTCCATCTAAAATCTCGTTGTTTAATATATTTAATCCGCTAATAATAATGTTTCCGTTGCCATAATTAATAAAGGGTGGATTCTTTTCTTTTATCATTTTACATTGAGCATTATTTTTCTCTAATATTTGTATTGTACATTCGTCCCTTTTATTCTGCTTACATATAGTTTGATCTATAAAATCTTTACATTTATTGATTCTTACGTATTGATTTCCTTTGCATAAAGCAATATTTTTATCCATAATTAATTTTCCTTTTTTTGAAGCTAATGAGTGGATGTAGAATTGTTCACATTTTTCTTTGATTTTTGGGTATTTGTAAACTGTTACAAAGTTTTGTTTGAATTTAACAATTTTAATTTCTGCATATTCTAAAATATTTATAGTTAAAACATTTGTTTTTTCTTTCGCAATGATTTCTGTGATTTCTTCTAAGTCTAATGAAGTTGACAGGAAGTTGTTATTTTTTGCTAAATTAATTGTAGTTAGGAGAGTATTTAGTTCATTGTAGACTTCTGTGAGTATTAATTTTTCAGAGAAATCCTTGGGGTTTAATTTCATTAACATTTTTTCGAAATTACCATTTATTATTTTTTGTTTATTATGTCCCTCAATTAATTGATTGATTCTTGTCTGTATCTCTACTTCATCATCGTGGTCTGGTGTGCCCGTTATCCATTTTAATATTGTCCCTAATGCGTTTAATCCTCTTCTAAATCTATTAACTGCATTTATCTGTTTTATTAATATTTCAATTTTTTGGTGTAATATTTTCATTTCAGGATTTGAATCTAAATTATATTTTGAGTTTAATATATTTTGGTATGGTGTTAATATTCTAGTTAAATTTGTAATATGATATAAATAATCGTAGCTATCAAATATAAAAGCTGGATTCGTTTCTATTAATATATAATCTTTTCCTTTCAGGTTTGTAATATTTGTGTCTGAACTAATTCTGTTTATGCACAGCAAGATTATTATTATTATGAGTATCATTTCTAGTTCGTACGGATGTTATCTTTGTGTATTATTCTATTATCAGTTGTTGTGACTGTTCTACCGTTCAATTATTTTTTTCATGAATCTATCCTGCTTTTTATTTCTTCGGCTTCTCTTAACGTAAATAATATCTCCTTTCTTGTAAGTAATTTGTTTGTTCGGTGCCTTCTGTTGGGTGATATCTCTTTCTCGATTATATTGAATTCTATTTCTCATGACTTTATAGTCGTATCCTCCTCTGTTGAAAAACACGTCCTCGGGTTTATGTCCTGTGACCGAGTGAATGGTTTTATTGTACTGTCGTACTGCTTCGAATATTACCTCTTCGTGTTTGCCTTTGGTTTCCTTTACTAGTAAGTTAGTTAGCTCCTCTATTGTGCTGTGCGTCCGCTCTACTTGACCGCTCGTTGTCGAATGTTGTGGTGGCACTGCTGTGTGCTGTATATGTAGTCGATCGTATACAGATTTTGCTACTACATTAACGTATGTCGGGTCGTTATCGGTTGTTAGGTTCGTTGCGTATGGGAATATTTGTGATAGTATTTCATTCAAATATATGTATGTGTTTTTCCTATCTGGTATTTTTCTTATATAGCAGAATTTTGAGTATCTGTCTACTGTAGTTATATATATTTGGTTGTCCATAAAAAATGTATCCATGTGTAAATGTGTACCTACTTCATTTGGTATTGGTGTTTTTCCGTAAAGTAATTTATTCGGTCGTCTGTCGTATTTACATTTTTTACATATCTCACATATTTGTGCTGCCTTCTTTGCCATATCTTGCATGTTAGGCCAGTAATAGCTCTCAGAGAGTTCTTTTATATTATTTCTATAATTTCTATGTGCTCTTCTGTGTATTTGTTCAACTATCTCATTCTGTTCATTTTCGTCAGTGATGTCTCTGACTAATGCATTTGCTATTACAAAATTAGTTGTTGGGAAAGTTTGTACTAGTGTGGTTTTTATTTGATATAGAATTTCTTCTGTAGTGATTATGACGTTAATATTGTTTGGGTGTAATACGCCTTTAATATCACTTATCAATTGTTCTATAGTGGTGAAGTATATGGTATGTCTAAATTTTCCGAATATATTTTTACTTTCTATTCTTACTAATCCATTGTTAGTTTGGATAATAATTTGATTATTAAAATGGTTTAAGCTAGTGCCTACCCTTCTTATGGTTTCAGTGGGTGAGCTGAGTTGAGAGTGCTGCGATTCTGAGTCGGTTAATTGATTAATTTGTTGCCGACTTAGTGCGTCTGCAACTATGTTTTGAGAACCTGGTTTGTATACCAATTTGGCAACGTATTCTTCTATTTGGTTTTTCCACCTTTTTAGTTTATTATTAGGGTTCTTCCCTGAAATAGAGTAGGTTAAGGACTGCTGATCCGTGTAGATTGTAAGGTCTGATCGTCCATATAAATAGTTCCTAAGTTTTTGTAGTGCCCAAATTATGGCTAATAACTCTTTTTCGTTCGTGCTATATTTTTGTTCCGTCTCGCTTAGTGTTCTGGATATAAAACAAATGGGATTTCTACCTTGGGATAACACAGCTCCTATGGCAAAATTACTTGCGTCCGTGGTTAAATCAAAGGGTTTATTGAAATTGGGTTGAAAGAGTTCGACTTGTGCTTGTAATTCCTTTTATAATATATTCATCGCTTTTATGGCTTCCTCATCTAATTTTATTTGCATTCTTTCACTTTGATTTTTCTTTACGAGACCGTTTTCTCCTCTTAAAAACAATGTTAGGGGTTTAGTAATCTTGGCGTAGTCTTTGATGAATTTTCTATAATATCCTGCTAGTCCTAAAAATGATCTTAATTCTTTCAGATTCATAGGCACCGGGTAATTTTTTATGGTCTCAATTTTTTGTGGGCCTACGGTTATTCTGTTATGTTTAATATGTCCTAAATATTCAGTGCTGTCTTTGAAAAAATGAGATTTTTCGTATGAAATCTTCATATTTGCTTGACGCAGTGCATTTATAACAATTCTTATGTGTTCCATATGTTCATCGTATGAGGATGAATATATTAACACATCGTCTATATATACATGCACGAATTTTCCTATGTAATTCCTTAATATGTCATCTACGCATCTTTGAAATATTGAAGGTGCGTTCTTTAGTCCAAACGGCAGCCTCAAGAATTCATATTTTGCTCCGTTTATGCTAAAGGCTGTCTTTTCGGTGTCTGACTCCTTGATTTTTATCTGATGGAAACCTGCTTCCAAATCTAGGGTTGTAAAACAGTTGCTTTACCTAAATTCTGTATTGTCATGTTGACATCGGGTATGGGATATCTATCGGTAATGGTTTCGCTATTCAATTTCTGGAAGTCTATGACCATTCTTCTCTTAGGGTTTCCTAACTCGTCAGTTCCTTTCTTTGGTACTGTCCATACGGGTGAGTTATAGGGACTTTTACTGGGTTTAATTATATTATTCTCTAGCATTTTATTATTTCTTTATTTATAAAAATATTGTCTGAAAAGGGGTAAGGGTACTGTTTCGTCCATATTGGCTCTTCAGGTTTAGTGCGGATCGTCGCTTCAATTGTTGTTCTAAATGGTAAAATAGGATTTGTTTCCTCATTAATTCTCATAATTTCTTCAACTTCTTTTTTATATTTGCTCTCATCTATTGTGAAATTTACTTGACTGACATCCATTTCTTTTTTCTTCTGTTCTGTTCTCCTGACATACATCATTTTATATTCGAACAGATCTATCTTAGCTTTCATTTCTCTCAAGGATTGTTCTCCTAATATCATATCAAATTCTTTTAATTCTTCGATTTCAAAAAATATTAATTCTTGTCCTAGCATTCTAATCTTCTTGGCTGAGTTTATTGTGTTTGAACCATTCAGAGTTCTACTAACAAATTGTTTAACTGGGAAGGTCTTTCCATTTGGAATATTTTTCCTTATATAATTTAATGTCGAACCTGTGTCTATTAAAACTAATAGTTTTTTGTTATCATGTAAAATAATCTGAAGACACGGCAGATTATTTACTCGTCTAAAAAAGTAGCTCTATTTTCAAATTCGCTTTCATCTATATTTACCCTTAATGACTGATCACTATTATTATCCGTTATTTAGTTGATCCTTTGTAGTTTCTGTGGTGCTATATTATATCTGGATGACGTTGGTTGGTGGTTTCGTTTAAATGGTTCTCCTCTATTGGGATTGAAAGGTGCGTATCCTGCTCTTTGTAGTTCATAGTTGTTTCTGAAGGGATGCTGTTGATACGATTGCTGTTGTTGATGGTGATTATTCGTGGGTTGCCGGAATCTTCCTATTGATGTATCCACGTCCATTGGTGTCGGGTTTGATCTTTCCATGTGGGGAATAGGTTGAACTCCTGGTTGATACTTCCGTTCGTTTTGTGGGTGTTTGGGGTAGTTATAAGCTTCTCGTCGTATCGGATTGTTCTGCCTTTTATAAAGAATCTCCGTGGCAATTGCGTATGCACTTTCTAAATCTCTTGGTTTTGCTGCATATAATGTGTGTTGAGTAAATTCATCATTTATGCCATTGCGGAAGCAATCTATGGCCATTTCTTTTGTGACCTGCTGTAGAGAGTGAGTATTCCCTGGGTAATCAATTTCGCATTTAGTCATTGCTAAATTAAAGATTTGACAGATCTTGCTGTGGAATTCGGATAGCGTCTGTCTTCCTTGTATTTGTCTTTTCATTTCCTCTATGAGGGCGTTATAGCTTCTAGTATCGGCGTAGCTGTAATCTAGGCGATTGAGTATTGCTTGTAATTGAAATACTGTGCCATGATTCTGTAGAAGAGTTGCTGGTTCTCCTTCGATCTTCGTGTGACGTATTATAAATAATGCATCGTAATATGGTTTGGTATCTCGAAAGGCTTCTATGGGACTCATTGCTGATATGATGGTTGCCCTCCATGTCCTGTATTTGGATGTGTCTCCGTTGAACACTGGTAGCCGTTGGAATAGTCTCAAATTTATTTCATTTGCATTGTTTATCCTGGGACTTGTCGGTTGGAATTCTTCGATTTCAGGTACTTGCGCTTGCTGCAGCTGGGCTAATTGTGCTTCTACAGCGGCATAAGCTTGTTCCAAGGTTACTACCCTTGCTTCCATAATGATTCCTCTGCCTTGATCAAACACTTGTAATCGCTTTTTTCGGAAGCGGTCCAGTTTTATTTTTGGTTCTCCTTGTCCTCTTTTTCAGGACGTGTGGAATTTGATTTTTTAGGAGTTCCTTTTACTATTCACTTATTGAGCCCCCAGTTGAATTCATACTCTCGATGTACATAAATAAATATAATTTTATTGTTACCAAGATGTACTTAAATCAATTCTAACCTGAAGTTCATATGCTTCAGTATAATAGAAGACTAACTTATTTCTATGCTTAATCCTCTATTTATAGGCTCTGGTTTCTTTTGTTTATTGGTTGCTGATAATCTTCAATAGGAATGTTTTGGTTGCTGATAATGTTCAATAGGAATCTTTTACGTAAACTACTGATTCTGTATCATACATTGGATGATGTCATCGGTACAGTAGTGTATTTTCTGTTACACTAACTCGCATTCGCAAAACATTCGTATCATTTGATGCAAATGCGAATGTCGAATGCGTATGCGTAAAATGATGCGAATCATTCGCATAACGAATGCGAATACAAATATTCGCAACATCCCTGGTACTTGCATACATAGCTTGGTAAGTTAAACCAGTATCCTGACCCATATGGTCGATAGGGGGTAGCAGGAAATGACTATCAAAAAAACAGTAACGTACATGTGAGTTTCGTACTCAAACCGCCTCCCGACGAAATACTTGACGGTAGTACCGGGAGAATACGGAACAGGACGGTGGAGGGTTTAGTTCGGGTAAAAGTCCCACACCAGGGATGCCAACCCTATTAAGGGTAATTCCCCGAAATTACTGAAAAAATTCCCCTATTTTCAATGGTATTGCCCCAAAATAGCTTCTACTATTTAAAACACATTATTCTCATTTTTATTTAAAAAAACAAAAAACCTCTTTAATTATAATGACATAATAAGGACAGCCCCTTTAAATAATATATAAAACTAATACTTCTAAATATATTGCGTAAAGTAAGATTGTCGAAAATACTTTGTATTTTGGTGAATACTGCGGCAAATCGAAGCGAACAACGAGAAAATGGCAGAATGTTCGACGAAAGAGGTAGAATATTCGAAAACAAGAAACGTCGAGTAGATGAATACTGCGAACACCGAGAGAATGTGCCATAGACAGTAGAACGTTCTAGAGTTTCCATGAGTGTGAGCGCCTTATGGCCGCTGCCACAGCGCGAGAAGTTCAGTTCCAAGTCAGAAAGCTATAAAATAAGTTCACTTGCGAATCAGCAAGCTACAAGCAAGTTGTGAAACAGAGATAAATTGTGTTAGCAAGTTTTGTAAAGCGTTGTACTTGCTTTAACGAGTATTGTAAAGTGTTGTTATTGCATTAGCGAGTATTATAAATTGTTTGTTGTACAATAAAGTTAATTGTACTGTAATTTGGTCATCGTGAGCGCTTATCTAAAAATCCAGCGATACGAACCGAAGAGATTTTCGTAAATCCGTCAAGTAGTCAAGGATAATCGTGGCAATTGGTGTCAGAATTTGGATTGTTAAATGAATCCCGAATGACGCTCTTTTCAAAATGGCAGAAATTCAAGAGCCAAAGATCGAGGAACTCAAACAGGAGTTGGAAAGCGAAGTTTAGCAACCTCCGGAAGAAAAGCTGAGTTACTATCACGGCTGCGAGAGGCTAAGGAAAAAAGGCATCGACGTTGATAAATACGACTTCCATCACGGGGACGATGAGGCATCCATGAAAAGCGAAGACAAGGAAGATGCTGCCGGTTCAGCGAAGGATGTACAGCAGACATCTAAATGGATTGTAGAACAACAAAATGCTCCTAGTTCATCAACACCTATGGATATGAACACGCTATTGGCTGCCATATCACAGATGATGCAGAAACAGAGGTCGCAGTTGTCTTCCGATGTTTCCACACAGATGCAAACGCTGGAGACACGCATATCATCAGAGATATCATCGCAGGTGTTACCCCGACTAGAAACTCAGCTACAGCACAGAATGCAAAAATTACACAAATACACAATAAAATCAAAGGGAGACAAAAAAATGGAGGCTAAAGTAGACGAGTTGGAAGGTCGTGTTAGAGATTTGCAGTTAAATCGGCCATCTACTTCGACGGACGCTCCAAAGGTAAACACTCAAACGGCACGGTTCTTTTCCATATCTTTAAGCTACAGTTCGAAAAGACGGCTACAGCAAATAACTGGAGCGCGGAGGATAAATCCCCTGCTCTGTTCGTAGCATTAAAAGGACCTGCAGCGGAAATCTTGCAGACTATCCCTGACTGTGAAAGGAACAGTTACGATGCGTTAATGGGCGCAGTGGAGAGGCTTTATGGTAGCGAGAAGAGGAGATATATTTACCAGATGGAGCTGGAGAACCGCTGCCAAAAATCCAACGAGACTCTACAGGAATTCGCCTCAGAAATCGAGAAGTTGGCTCACCTGGCAATTGGGCACTCATCTGGTGAGCACCTTGAAAGGGTAAAAGTCCAGAGGTTCGTCAACCGAATGCGAGACATTCCAACAAGCCAACATTTGCTGAAACCGTCTCGTATGCTCAGACATGTGAAACGGCAGCGCTCCTAAGTAGACCAGCCTACAAAGCCCATCGGGTGGAAGTGGAAACACTGGACGAGACAAATGAAATGCTGAGGAAGATAATGAAGCTGCTGGGCGCGAAAAAAGATGGCTCTGGTAAATGTTTTGGTATGTGAAGCCACTACCCGGAGCAAAACTGACGGGGTACACAGGCTTTTGATGCTCCGTCCTCGTTAACAAAAAGTACATACACATATACATATGTATGTATTTGTTATTCCCATACATAGGTACATTGTTGTTCTGCGACAATTATGCAGGTACGCGTGGACACTGACTGCTCCCCTGAAATACATTTCCTCATGTGTGGTTGTTACCACTTATTCGTTAAAGAGTTGGTTCATATAATCTGACACAGTAGTTGGTCATGTCATTGCAGTTGATATTAATAATGATTATGTTATGTTTTTGTTTTTGATTGTCATTGGCTTTGTTCGGATTTGTTACTATTTTAAATTAATCATCCGTGCCCCGCAGATAAAGTGACGCTACAAACGGCGGCAGGTACGAATTCCACACAAAACGTATGTACTTACAACATGGTAGCTAGCCCACATGTGTCTATGTGTTTTTGCATATTGTACTTAGCATCCAACAAATATTTGCATGCTCATGATGGCAATAAACAACATAGTTGGCATAACGGAAACGGTCGAATGAACAAACAACAGGATATCACCCAAAGCCAATTTGCTTTCAACTTCAGTTGGTTGGTTATTTGCTTAGTGAACGTACATACTAGGGATGTCAATCCCGGGATCACGGGATTTCGGGATCCCAGGATCCCGGTCTTTTTTAAGTCCCGAATATTCCGGGATTAGTCGATTTAAATCCCGGGATTGCTGGAAACAATTTTTTTGTTAGCCAATTAAATTTTTATCACAAATATCCCCTCAAGGGCAAAACAACAATTTTTTGCAACCCTTAATGCTATAATTTCTTTAAGATCGCATTTCCATCAAAAGAAGGAATAATTTTGCTTCGCTCAAAATGGAATAGGTGATGCACTTATATATTTATTTTTTACTAAAATGTGTTAACGTTTTTATTATTACTTAAATATACTGATAATATCTTAAATTGATATCAAATCGTGATTTAAAATATTTTATATAGTTACATAGGCAGTTACTGCTGTACCAAATACAGTCACTTACTAAAATCTTTTGCATAGATTTTTTTTTTGCAATATTCAAAATATTTTTCATGGTATTTTTTTGTCAATTAAAAAAAATAGATAGCTCATTTTACAACAAACATCATGTAAATCAAAATTTCACACTTTAGAGAAAGTTGGTTTAAGTTCACCAAATTATCATAAAAATATCAAACTTTTTAATCATAATTTCTACAAAAAATTCTATTACTCAGTTTTATAGCCCATTCAATTTAATACAATAAAGTGCAATTTTAAAGTTGCTAAAAACTCCCTTGATTTTTGAATTTTTTTTACTAACGATGTTGGGCATTTTATTCCTTATAACGAATTTTTTTGTGGCAAAAAAAATATAAAATGTCAACGGGATGTTTTAGCAACTTCGGAATTGCACATACATATATGTGACCTGGTCTACGGAAAGGGGGCTTAGGTGTCAAAAAATCAATTTTCACTTTTTGGTTGATTCGGATGGAAGATGAGATGCTTTTTCACGTGGTGAAAAGCAGAAAATCCTAACTTGCTTAGAAGTGTACTAAAAATAATAATAATATTAATAATAATAATAATAATATTAATAATAATAATAATAAAACTATAATAATATTCCGACCAACAACAATACTTACTGGACCAACAACAATACTTACTGGACCAACAACAACACTTACTGGACGTCCGGCGCGGAGAACAATTAACGAGATAATGAGAAACTGACTAAACGAGTTGCTTACTTTTAACAGCTTTTTCACAGAAAACTAGTTTTCGCACGTAAGCTCCCTTTTCGTAGACCAGGTCACATATATTTTTTTAAATTAACAAAAAAAAATACCATGAAAAATATTCTGAATATTGCAAAAAAAAATCTATGCAAAATATTTCTGTGAGTGACCGTATATGTATTTGTACTTGTAGTACAAAAACTATGTTATAAATTAATGAGGATATGTACATACATACATATATGTTTGTCAAATTTTATGTTTGTTTTTTTGTTGATTGAAAATACTGATTTATCGCCTTAATAAATATGTAAATGAATTACAATAAATTGTACTTTTTTTTGTTATATCAATCTGATTTAAAATACTATAATAGGATGATCACAGATGTGTTGCACTTTTGCCTGAATTTCGGGACAATCCTGGGATCCCGGGATTGTATTTTCAGATCCCGAAAATCCCGGGATCGACAAACCCCCGAAAATTGACATACATAAGCACACATAGATTCATAGACACATCCATGCAAACAAATAGACACATCAATGCATACAAGTATTTATAATAAACGACTATGCATCTAGTGTTGCTGCATTCGGTAAATTGCCTTTAAGGTCGATTTCATTTTTGGGTTTATTTGGATTTTCTAGCAATCGCTTTGGTCTGTGTGACCATCCTATATGCATACCCGCGGCGTTCCGCCTGAGTGCACTTGCCTCTGGTGGGAATCGTTTTGACACCAACAGCAATCACACATGAGTACTCTTGCAAACTCTCCGGTGGAAGTGTCGCACACATATTTTTTTATTCGTTGTTGAGAGTGCAAATATCGCACATGGTATATCCGACCACTTGCAAGCGTACAAAAGCAAACACATTCATACAACCTAGCATATGTACATAAGTAAGACCGCAATTTCTTGGTTTTAGGATTTAGCTGCGAAGCAATATTTAAGCGACATTTGGGCATAACTAGCTAAAAGCAATTTGTTCGAAATTGAGGAAGCAAAAAACGAAGACTGGCTTTTGAAAAGTGGTAGTGTAGTTTCCCTACAGGAAAGAGGAATAGTGGAAGAAATGTATATTTCAGAACTAACTAGAATATCATTGACAAATTTAAACCACTTTGCTTATACCGTCGCGTCGCTTCAAGCGATATCTGTCTCGAAATTTCAACAGCAAAACGAATTCGTGACCGCCAAGATCAAGACCGGAACTTTAGCTGGTATTGCGCGTCATCAGTAAAAAATACTCATAATCTTAATATGTTTTTCACATATTAACTATGTAATTTTTAAATCAATAGTCTGTAAGAAAAGATCTAAAAGACTAAATAAGTAATATAAACATATTTCATTTCCGCTAAATAAGCTTTCAAGTTGAACGATATGGTGTCAATCAAGGGATATTTAGAAACCCATGACTCGGAAGCGCTGGCAGGGTCATTGAGCCTAATGCAAAATTCTGTACGATTTCGAATTATGTGTTCTCTTCTGAGTCACTTATTTCTTATTCTCGTTGATTGGAGCTGTAACCGCTGGAGCTATTTTGGACGTGCCCAATAAAGAAGGTCAGTTGTTTTTATTCTATGCCAACTGACGTCAATTGTAAATGTCACATGAAACGAAATCCTTCTTATGCAGGTATTTCCATCGGAGAGGCGGCCTTTCTTTTCAGGACTGGATGGTATATGTCCACACGTATGGCATTGCTGAGCCAGCATGTCATGATTCATACAGCTCATCGTTTGCGATATTTGTCCCTCGATCAATTCGACGCCCGCCTCGATGGTTGTGCGCCAGAGTGATCATCCGTTGGATTTCAATGTTAATTTTGGTTCCAACCTTTTCGAAATTAAAGCTATCAATAGTGATGTGAGTACCTATTATTATCTTCCTCAAAATTAAACTCAAGGAATTACATGACAGAGAGTTGCCATATTAGTCCACTTTATAGTCGGTGCTTAGAATCATGATACCGGTGTAGTTTGCGCTTGCGGCTTGTTCGCCCTTCTTGTGGTGTGAGCTAAATTCCAGTCGCCGGGCATGCGTTCATCCGACCATATAAGAAATGATGTATGTACCTAATCAACTTTCATTTGACGTGCTTAATAATTCAAGTATGTTCTCGACATCGGTCATTAGGTCGCTATGGTTGTTTTTACCGGAGTTCGCTTTAGTCTGGACACCTTTCGTAAGTCGTTTAACTTTCTGATATAGATTTCGGACGTTTTTAAGGAAAATAGGTCTGCCTTCCATCTTATATCGCGTTGCTTCAACTTGCATGGTACCATGGTGTAATGCATATTTTTTTGGGCACAGAGGCATGTGCGTTTCTAGGCTGCAACAAGGGAGTGATCCGAGTTGATGTTTGGTCCTCGGAGTGTACGCACATTCAAAATAATGAAAGCGTGGCAGTCGTGTAGATTGATGATTCTTCTTATCCTATGTTCCGATGAAGTCGATCAGCCTAAGTTCGTTATCAGACGTTTCGTAATAAAAGCTGAATTTTCCAACGGTAAAAGTGCTCGCAGTGCTCATAGCAGAGGTCTTTGGTCGCCTAGTCCTTCTTTTCCATTGAGGCGTGAGCGCAAATATTTGTCTGGGCTCTTGGATGCCTGCCCTCAAATCTTACTACTCTGCGCTTTCACCGTGGTCGTCATCAAACTCAGCGCAACGGGAGAACCTGGGATTTTTTTTGAGCACACGATTATATAGTGAGCCTCTTGCTCCAAGAGAGTGAGCCGTTAAACCTAAGGTTCTTCTATTTCTGCCGTTAATAAAGACTCCACCGGGTTGGTTACAGAATCTCCAACAGGGTTACTCGCGAGCGGTAGTAAATTCTGTTTTCCAAAAGGATTGTTTAAAGGCTCATTGAAGTATGCAGCGTCTGTTCACCAGTAGGTGCAGCTTCAAGCCGGTGCCTGTCTTGGAGCAAGCGGCTCGCTTTATAAACATGTATTCGGTTATACGAAACCACCCCCGCTCCAGCAATGGGTTGTGGGCTGGGTTTGGGCCCGCCACATAAAAAGAGGCTCCAAGGACAACAGATAACAAAGCCTCGGATGAGAACCTCCTTCTTGATGACGACCAGCGTTGCCATGTTGACGTTTTTAACGTCATTTGGACGTTTTTTGTATCCTGTTGACGTTTGGACGTTTTTTGTGTAAAAAATGACGTTTTTTAACTTCCCAGTAATTTTGCTCTGTGACTAAATCTTGTACTAAGTAGAACTGATTTTGAATTATTTTCTTAATAAATCTTTACAAGCTTTGTGTTTTGCAGCAGCTGCTTCAAAAGATATTTGATCTTTGGACACAGATGACTTAAATATGATGCATACCAAGCATACGCGCATTTTTTTGGATTCTTGGACTAAGGATCTTGTGTTTAAATGCTGGTTGTGTAAACACTTGAGGTTACGAGGCTTATTGTAATGTTTCCAATTGCACATTAAAAGCGAAATCAGGAAGAGCTGATCTCTTGCAACACGCACGCTCGCAAAAGCATCAAAAAAGCTGTAGCAGCGTAAAAAGTCAGAAAAAGTAGGCGACTTTTTAAGGACCTATTGAAAATGTAATGAACGCAAAAAAAGCTGAAATATTGCTATGCTCCTTCTTAGCAGAACGTAATTTAGAATTTTCGTCAACCGACCCCCTCACCAAATGTCTACAAGAACAAAAAAAAATTATTAAATATCAACGCGATAATTTAATGGGCTATCAAACTGCATACTCGAAAAAATTCTAAAAAATCTAAATAAAAAGTTGAAAATCTAGCTGAAGCTTTGCAGATTTTCTATAATTTTTGCACAAAGTTTGAAATGTGGATTTATATTTGGTTTGTTATATAATAAGCTTGGCTTTTATGGAAAAATAATAAACATTAAATAAACAAAAGAAAAACAGCCAAAATCGATCAAAATGGTGATGACTTAATCAGCTGAAGACAAGTGTATGTATAAAATGATTTTTATACTAACGATCTCAAACCAGTTTACAATGAATTTTAAATCTGCTCTGTCAAAATGACAAATTTTTTGGACATTAATTTGAATAAGACGTTTTTGGGTAGGAAATGACGTTTTTTCAGACCAAGAGGGACGTTTTCTCATGCCGAAGACCTGGCAACACTGATGACGACCACGGCAAACGTTTAAAGGACTACGATTTGAGGGCATGAACCTGGAATGTTCGGAGCCTTAATAGGGCAGGTGCCTCTGCCCGTCTGGTTGATGTCCTCATAAGGACAAAAGCTGACATCACCGCCACCAAAGAAATGGACCGGGCAAAGCAAAAAATGTCTGGGGCCTTGCGACGTCTACTACAGCTGCCATGTAAAGGAGCGCAAATTCGGTGTTGGATTTGGGGTGGGAGAGACACGGTAGATAGAAAATGATTTATGCAACCTCACACACGCAGTTTTGCATTTTGTTGATACGCGGTTTTGTACTTTAAACGAGGATATGTTAATTGTTTATAGGAGGGCGGTCTGTTCCAACCAACTTCGTGATTTTTTGCATACACTAGAAACTTTAAATTCAAAATTTGTGAAAGTTAATGGTGATACGCTAATCATAAAGCCAAATTTTTTGCAAAATCTGATGGGAAATTTAAAAGTAAATTTGAACTAAAACATGAAAAGGTTTTATTTGGGAAGAACATTAGTAGCGTTCCAGGTAACTTCGTGTAAAATCCTGTAAAACTGTCAAATAACAAAATTACTCTCTTGAAAGAAAGGAGCGAGAGCGAAACAGTAAAAGTCGCCTGGAACTCGAAAAACCACTTTTTCTGTAACTAGTTCCATTTTTTTATTTTAAAGCGCCATGGAGACAATCAAATATCTTTATCAACCGTATCGCGTTATGCTTGACAAAAAACAAGCTCACTTGCCTTCTGATCGTCGGGGGAGCAAGTGCGCGGACAAGAAAAAGAAATTGTTTTACCAATGCTTAACAGCTTTATGAAATGTACCTCACTCACAAATACGCAATGCTTGACGTATTTGTTTCATTGTCTCCGTGGCGTTTAAGGTTCTTTGCAAATGTAACCCTGCCAATCGTTTGACACTTTTCATGAACTTGCAGGAAGAAAAACTTCGGACTGAGAGAAAGTGCAAGTTACTCTTACAAAAGTGGTTTGACTTAAAGGTTTTTTGGTACCTGGAACGCTTTCCTGCAAAAAAAAAACCTGCAAGTCGTGAATATCTTGAGCACCTGGAATGCAACTATTCTTTAGAATTAGATTTTTAAATCGCAAGAAAAATAAGAAAACGAAAAAACAGCATAATGCGCGCGTGGTTTTTATTATAAAATAAAAAGAACAATTACGATGAAGTATTCTTTAAAAGTTTATATTTCATATATTTTTAATAAAAATAGTGCGAGCTACGTAAGTACAAAAAATACAAAGCACTGATATTGGTTTTTGATTTGAAATATTATTACATTGGTATAAATATCGGAAGGGAAATACTCCGATTTATTGTTTTAATATTATCAAAGTGGCAAGGCCGTTGATAATACTCACAATTCTTGAAACTTCAAAAAATGTTATTATCCGTCAAAAGTTGTTTATTGAAACTACCTTCTTTTTTGTATCAAGATTGAAATCATGGTGGAATAAGAGAAGGTGATGTCGGTATGAGCACACCAAATGGCAGACTCTTTTAATATTGGCATGCATTTTAAAAGTAGTAGAAAGGGGAAAAAATAAGCAGCTTTGGAAAAGGTCCTAACATTAGTATAAATGATTTGGATGGGTTATAGGTATATGTACATGTCTAAATCGAAATTGTAGATGTGGTCCTTTAAGCAATACCTCATAACGAGGGCAACCGAAAATTTGCTAATAATAATAAATACGTTTATGGCGCTAAAAAATTCCACTAAAAACCAACAATTTTGCACTATTAAATTGCTCTTAAAAGTTTAATAAAAAAAGTTTGTGAGTTATATTATTAAACTAGCAGACCCGGCGAACTTCGTCCCGCCAAAAATTATTTTTTTTATTGAAACATTTGGTACAACGGTTTCGCCAGCAATTCACGTTCACGTTTGGTTTTGTGGTCGACAGAAGGCATATCCTCTATTGCCGTCGACGAAGTCCTTGCGGCTCGATGGTGAATCGTCCTTGAATCTGTATAGTATAGTTGGTGGCAATTTCCAAACTGGTGAGTATCATTGGTCCACATTCTGTTTAGTCACCGTAAAGCATGGACCGCAATGGTTCTGATGGTTGATTTAACGGGAGTAATTAGACTTTGATTCCTGGTGCCTCCGAATCGACGATTTTTAGCAATAACTCGGCTCCAGCGCCACTAAAAATTATCACTAAAATCGTTTCGGTCATTTAGAAGGAGTTAAGCCACCAGAATACGTACTGAAACTCTTCGGCATTTTTTCCCATACAAAAAAACTATCACGCATTCGTTATCTATATATAAATAGGCAAGCATGAATTAATTGGGAACAATTTTCTCCTATGTTTCTTAACCGATTCGAACGATTGTTGCTTTGTTGGAAAGGTGTTTCGGAGGAAGAGTGCACAAACTTTTAGCTTTTCCGATACGTAGCGCAGGGGCGAGCTGCACTAAAAATATATATATATATAGCCCGATTTGCTTCAAACTCAGAATACATATTCGCTACATAAGGATAAATACACCTGCCAATAGCTGGCTCCAAAGTCGAGTTATGGCAAATTCAGTTCCATGCAATATGTTCTCATCCTTACTAATATTATAAATCCGAAAGTGAATTTGCTTATTTGTTACGCTTTCACGCTTTAACTACTTAACCGATTCCCATTAAATTTTGTGCACTGGTGCCATTTAATAATAATAATAGATTGGCGCTTACACATATGTTAGTGTTTGGCCGAGCTTCTCCTCCGATTTGTGGCGTGCGCCTTGATGTTGTCACACAAAGCGGAGGGACCTACAGTTTTACGCCGACTCCGAACGGCGATTGTATTTTTATGAGAAGCTGTTTTTCATGGCAGAAATACACTCGGAGGTTTGCCATTGCCTGCCGAGGGACGACCGCTGTTAAGAAAAAACCTTTTTTCTATATTTTTGCGATGTTGCTTTGACCAGGGTTTGAACCCAGGCATTGTGGAGTGAAAGCGCGCACTGCTTACCACTACACCACAGCGGCCGACCGCACTGCTTACCACTACACCACAGCGGCCGACTGGTGCCATTTAGCCCAACTTAAAATATAGGATAGATTTAATCTCAATTATTCCAGGGGGCGTGGCACCACCCATAAAACGGAATTTTCGTGCCGCAAATCACATCTCAGAAAATATTTTTGATAGAGTAGAAACTTGGTATAGATACATATATGTATGTCTATAAAATCAATTCCATACTAATGGAGGAGGGCTGCCAGCTGTTTAAAAAATCAAATTCGACTTGAATTAAGGGAATAGTTTATTTGAAAATTATATTAAAGAATGGATGACAAGGGGCTTATAAAAGATGTACTCTGAAATTATTTTGGAAAGGGTTGCCACCGGTTCGAAAAGTCAAATTTAAATTAATTATTTGCAAGCTATCTGAAAAATTAATATATGAGTGTCAAATGAAAGATTGCTGATAAACCTTCAGATTGAACATTAAAATACTACTGAGGTATTTTACAAGCGTTGCCACCCGTTTAAAACTTAAATTCATTTAATTTAAATGAATTACTACAATTTGGGTATCAATCGAAAGTTTTTTGTTAAGGGTTTTAGTTCTAAACTACATGTGGGAGGGTTGCCAACTGTTTGAAAAATCAAATTCTTCTTGAATTAAAGGAATTTGATAATTGGAATATGTTTCACAATATGAGGGATTTAATAGAGTTTAGTAGGAAAATATTTCGAAAACGATTGCCACCTGTTTTAAAATTCGAGTTTAAATTAGAAATGCCACCTGTTTCAAATACAATTATATTATAAGTTGAATGAGTTATTACAATCTAGGTTTAATCTTGAAAATGCTTTTTTTCTATGCAACATATGTATAGCAGGGACTCCACATGTTTGAAAATTCAAATTCAACTTGAATTGTAGGATTTAACGGTTTAAAAAGTAAAATTCAAAATCTTCAATCATTTCAATGAACTATTACAATATGGGTATTAATCGAAATGATTTTGAAATAGCTTCATTTATAAATTACATGTACATAAGTATCACAAGAGAGAGGGTTAAGATAGTTTTGGTTGGAAAATATTTTGAAGATATTTAAAAAATTTAAAGTCTCCCAATTTTCGTATATTTTAAGTGGAGTTTAATTAAAATAAATTACGCCTAATGTAGCACGTAGAAATTTCATACACTCAGCGAAGCGGGTGAGAGGGATCTAGTACGGAGAAAATGCGCAACATCATCAGCGAAAAAATTCTCAAAAATCAACGGTAACTTATAGCTATTTAAAACTTGCACTTTATGATACTGAAATTGAATGAACTACAAAACTGCATACTCAAAATTTGATGCAAAATTAACTATATTTCTATAAGAAATTAACAAAAAAAATGTATTATGAAAAAGAAAAGAACACTGTATTCTGGGCGTATATATTTACAGATAGTTTCAATATGTTTCGAAAGCGCCACGTCCTTTTTCCAGTAGCCCCAAAATCTCTATACCAATTTCCAGGACACTACCACAAATACTTCCAGAGATATACGGTATGAAAAATTCGATATGTATGGGTGATGCCACGCTCCCTTAATATATCGGAAGTCTGCAGTAGGCGACCAAAATTTCAAAAAATCGGTACAGCCGTTCGCGAGATCACTTCTTATAACAAGTAATTTTTAGCAAAAAAAAACCGACTTCAACTCCCATATAAAAAAAAATATATATGGGGCATTTCACCTCAAGTGACCCAACTTTTGAAATCTATGTCTTCCGATCGGGATGAAATTTGCACCAAGGTTAGTCCTAAAAAATAGTAGTTATGACACAAAATTTCAATGGGATCGGTCAAACACACTCCGAGTTGGAGGTTCTAGAATTTTGACATTTTGGTCAAACGGCCATTTTTTCGGATCCATATAACTAATTACCTATTGTATTTAGAAAATTTTTTCAGGAATGTTTTCGATAGATTTCTCTTCAGTCTTTACAAATTTTATTTTTTTTTAATTAAAATGAATTTTTTTTATTATTTTTTTTTTTGCTCAAAAGAAATCTTAGGTATTTTTCTTTAAGAGCTTTGTGGTCGCTTAGTGCGATGCAACTTGTGTATCAATCAAAATTAGCGTTTAGTAACTCGAAACAGCGGTTTTTTTAATTTTTAATATATGACCTATTGTCTTCTTTTTTTCGTATTATTGTGTAAGTGTCTCGGAAACCTGAAAATAAAACTTATATGAGAAGGTATATCAATTACCTTTCCAACGGTATATAACACGCCTAACCAAAGTTTCATACCCTCGATAATGCCATTCCCATAGTTAAGGATGATTAAGATTTTTCGTAGTCTAACACAGCAGGTACTCGATTTTGTGCATCCAAACTCTTTATTAATAGCTTTGCAGAATTTTGAGTATTAGATTTGCATACCTACTAGCACAATATTTAAAAGGTATGAAGAATATGGGATTTTCCGCTAGTTAAGGATGATTAAGATTGTTTATTTTTTGCTCAAAAGAAAGCTTAGGTATTTTTCTTTAAGAGTTTTGAGGTCGCTTAGTGGGAAGCGACTTGTTTATCTATTAAAATGAGCATTTAGTAACTCGAAACAGCGTTTTTTTTAATTTTTAAAACCTGAAAATAAGACATATAAAAAATTAGATACAATTACCTTTCCAACGCTATATAACAATACCCACAATATGTACACCTTTGGAATAAAATAACTGTTTTTCTATAGAATTGGTCAAAATTATGAATTTTTTTATTTATTTAGAATAGTTTTTAATATATAATTTAATAAATAGATACATAAAAAGTATACAAGATAGTTAATTTTATAATAGCCAGCCTTCCATCCACCTTATTTTCCACCTTTCTTTGTGGCTTTTTTCGTCAATCCTTTCTTAGGGTTACTGGGTTCTGCTGTTGATTTCACTTCGGGTTTCGCTTTTGGAAAGAAATCACATTGGGTAGAGGAAGAAAACTTCTTTAACTTGAGCCTTCCATCGCCAATCGGTATGAAAGCATGATATTGAGCGGTACCATCGATTGTTACTGCAGCATCGAATCTGCTCTTCAGTGATTTCGCAGTTTCCGCATGATCATCTTTGCTACTAAAAATTATTTCAGTTTCTTTACAGTACTTCTTTGCCCACCGGAATAAAGCTTTCGCATCTAAGATACAGGCTTGATGAGAGCATTGGAGGCTATACTTCGCTGCATTTCTTTTAATATTTGCTCCTATACCATCACATGCTCCTTTACCATGAGCAGTAGGATGAAAATGCCACTCAGCTGGTGTATCGAAATCTGTTTCATGAGCCATAAGATTTGCGAAGCTACTTTTGTTTTTAAAATGCTGACGAGCTCCATCCGAAACGTAGTATACCTTCGCTACTGTGAATTCGGATTTTAGATAATTTAGTATTATCTTCTGGTACTCATAAACAGCAACGGCGTCATGCTTCAAATCGTCGGATATGATTGCCATACTTTTATGTTCCAGTTTTCCATCTTTCATGTAGTAAATAACTATTGTAAATATAGTTGCTTGGTCGTTATTGAAATGGAATGCTTGTATGGCATCCTGGATAACATATTTATAGTTTTCTGCGAAATCGTATGAAATAACGAATTCACCTGCCTGCAAATGTATCTTCAAATTTTCGAAGAATGACCGCTGCTCCTTGACTAGAAAGTCATGGGTTCTCAAGTTTACCAATCCGGTACAAATTTCTTCCACAAAATCGTCCACCCTTAAGATAACTGTTTTCAATGTGCACCTTTCAGACTGCAGCCAAGATTCAAATTTGACCTCCTCCACAAATTCTCGGTCAAAAGACTTGACCAAATTCTCTTTGACGAACGCAGCTCCCGGGCAATTTGAGCATTCACCCAAGTGGCAAGAAGTTGATACATTAGGACACATTGTCAATTTAAGGCAATCACGGTAACTGTTCAAATCTTCCGGCGAATCATTTGTTAAATAATTCAAGTTGATTTCCTTCAACATCAGCTTCACATTTTCATGATAAATGCAAACGCATACTGTATGAGTTCCGCTGCTTCTTGCCAAGACGCAATGTTTTGGCCTGAGCTGGGTAAATTTTGTGAATCCAATTTTAATATCCTCGTGTTCAGATTGAAAGCTCGCGAACAGCTCATTCAGGTTGCAAAGAATTATCCTCTTCTGCATTTGAACTTTCTTACCGTCAATTCGTACAGACACCCAGTCTTTCATCCCTGGCATCAGGCGACTCATATCATCGCGCTGATAAAACTGAGTCACTAGAGCTTCAGTTTTGCACTCTAAAGGTTTTCCTTTCTTTGTGTTTGGGAGTGTGAGTATGCCATGCTCTGCAACTAATTTTTTAGCAATCCTGGCTTTTCTGATGTTCCAAACTCAGCCATTGTTTTTGCGCGACTCCATGTCGGTGGAGCAAGCGTGAGAAGTTGAATTTTTTCTGCTCTACTAGTTGAAGTTTTGTACTTTTCTTTCATTTGCTCTAGTACTTTTACTGCTTCCTTGTGGTATTGGTTTTGGCACTCATCCCTTGAAGTCATATTTTCTTCAGTAAAGTTGGAGCCATCGTCATCGGAAATTCGGTCATCCTTCTCAGATTCAATATGGTCTCTATCTGGAATAACGTCTTCACAATGCTCATTACTTTTCGAAGTCGGTAATTCCTTCAATTTGCTGAGCTCTTTCCTGCACGATCCACAAATTCGCATCCGTTTTGATAGCGTAGGGAATTTTGATATTAAGCCGTCAGAAAGCCGTCGTGTATCTGAAGAAACGTGTTTTTTTTTTTGAAGGGATTAAAGCAAAAAGAAGCAAAAATTTCTTTATCAAGCTTAGCCTTTTTATGAGCCATAGCTACTGAAAATATTAATTATGTAAATAACACAGTCTTTATTTTAACGCTGTTTCTAAAAAAGTGGTCTTCAAAATGACCATACACTGCCTTCATAAACTATAGCTGATTTATTATAGCTACTTATAGTTTGCGCGAGTAGGTATGAATATCTATTGAGAAAAGGTTTGGACGAATCTGCTGTGGTTAGGTACAAAGAAAAATCTTAATCATCCTTAACTACCGGAAAATCCCATATTCTTCATACCTTTTAAATATTGTGCTAGTAGGTATGCAAATCTAATACTCAAAATTCTGCAAAGCTATTAATAAAGAGTTTGGATGCACAAAATCGAGTATCGTGTTAGACTACGAAAAATCTTAATCATCCTTAACTACGGGAATGGCAGTATCGAGGGTATGAAACTTTGGTTAGGCGTGTTATATACCGTTGGAAAGGTAATTGTATATACCTTCTCACATAAGTTTTATTTTCAGGTTTCCGAGAAACTTACACAATAATACGAAAAAAAGAAGACAATAGGTCATATATTAAAAATTAAAAAAACCGCTGTTTCGAGTTACTAAACGCTAATTTTGATTGATACACAAGTTGCATCCCACTAAGCGACCACAAAGCTCTTAAAGAAAAACACCTAAGCTTTTTTTTTGAGCAAAAAAAAATAAATAAAAAAATACCCCTTTTTGAAAAAAAACAAAAATTATTTTTTAT
>NW_023458556.1:79025241-79032351 GCF_013731165.1 Rhagoletis pomonella
AATTTGTTTGAGCAAAATCGGACTAGTGGTTCTCGAGTTATGTCAAAACAAATCTACCAAAGGTGACAATTTCCCCTATATGATAGTTACTAACTTCAAATAGATATATCTCGATTCCTAGACGTGACCCAGCAAAAGCCGGGCCACGTATAACTTGTTTTTGACCGATATAACATTTCCCGTTAGTTTCATCCCATCCCGATTTTGACTGTCGCATAGTGTAATAAAAAAAATGTGGTTACAGAAGCATACCAATCAATTGAGAAAGCGGTGAATGAAAAATTTAATTCGGTGCCAGAAAAAATAAAGGCTTTTTTGAATTACAAGTTCGGGCGAAACTGAACTTTATATACCCGGCGCACGTATTAAATATCATTTTTTCACATTTTAGTAAACTGCATAATAAGGAAGAGTATTTTTCCCGATGTAAAACAGTTTCAATAATATGCTATGACATATTGAAATAATTGGACCAAATTTGGTGGAAATCGGTAAGGCGGTTATCGATATACCTTAGGTAGTCATAAGTGGGTGGTGCCACGCCCATTTAACAAAAATCAATAATCTTGTGTCTTATTAAAAGATTGTTGTATGTTGACATCTTTAGTTATTGAAAGATCGGAGTTTTCGTATTTATGAAATTTACCGTTATATGGTTAGTGGCAGTAATTTTAGTCTGATTTCAAAAAATTTCAAACTATTACTTTTTGCTAAAAGTGCCGAGTTTGGTAGAAATTGATAAACCTGGTACCGAGATACACATTTCCAAAAATTCCCCTCAATATCATTTTATGCTAAGAGCTCATTGCATATATCGATTTTGAGTAAATTAGCTTAAATAGTTACTAATTTATCGCTGTTTTCGAATTTCTGTAAATTACCGTTATATGGGATGTGGGCGTGGTTCTTGGCTGATTTCAAAAATTTTAAACTAGTTTCTTAATGAGGCCCTAAGCAATGTTCGCACCAAGTTTAGTGGGTATTGGTAAAGGGAATACAGAGATACAGCATTTCATCATAAGTGGTCGGGGTCACGCCCCTTTTGCAAAAATTTCATAACTGTCTTATTTTACGCCAAAATTCTACTTCAAATACCAACTTTCAACAATTTGGATCCAGTATTTGTGAAAATATCTTAGTTTCTGCATATTTTGTGAATACCGTTATATGGTAGGTGGGCGTGGTTATTGCCCGATTTCGCCCATTTTCAATCCCAACCTACCTTGGATAAAGGGAAACCTGCTAACTAAATTATCGAGTTATCGTGTACACGGACAGATGGACAGACGGACGGACGGACAGACATGGCTTAATTGATTTCTCTTTTCATTCTGATCATATATGTATACATTTGTCTATGTCTATCTAGATTAGTTTTGGCTGTTACAAACAACCGTTACGCGAACAAAATGGTGTGAAGAATATATAGTAATTCATCAATTGAGAACGGTTGGGCCGATTTGGCTAAATTTGTTTTAGTTGTTCGTAATTGCCAGGAGAAGGTTTTTGCGAAAGAAAATTTTGGGAAAACCCTCCGGGAAAGTCGGAAAATTGGAAAAATCGAAAATTAATTTTATTGTATGGAATTTTGTGTGCAATTCCTTCGCAATGCCATTCGAATGGAAAAATAGAAATTTCTAAGTGGAAAACTCGGAAAAATCCGGAATAACGCGAAATATTTGAATTTTTTTCCACGAAAGCTTGGAAAATTTCGGATAATTGTGAAATTCATTGGGAGCATGAATCAATTGGGAACAATATCCTCTTATGTTTCATAACGGATTCGAATTGGTGCTACTTTTTTGGAAAGGTGGAAAAAGGAGTGCAGAAAGTTTTTATTATTCCGATTGGTGGCGCAGGGGTCGAGCTACGCTAAAAAAAAAAAATGCATTTGGTTCGTTGGTAGCCTTTTGCCTAGATTAGCAGATAGGATCAATTTTTTCCATTAAGTGAGCCAGGGACCGATCTATTTGAAAAAGTCTTATTTATGGTCCGATTTTCTTGAAATTTGGCACGTAGGTAGCTTATTGGCTGGGTTAACATATAGGATATTTTTTCTGATAGGTGGAGCAGATACCGATCTATTCCAAAAAATCTTATTTATGATCCGATTTGCTTGAAATTCGATACCCGTATTATAGATATGTGTAGAACAGAATAGAGTCATTGTTTTACAGTTCGAAAGCGGCGCAAACATGCGGATATTGGCTATTTAACAATTCTTATTACACAGGCCAACAAAAATGGGAACAAATTTGATGCAGCAAATGTTAGCGCTATTTTTGCCGAATTTTTGTGTGCTGATTACGAATTCGTAAGCTTAAAGTTTCCATCAGCTCCAGATTTTAAGAAAAACGATGTCAAAGTGAAGCTCTAGCAAAGAAACACAGGTGGTAGAACCTTCCACTTAGGCTTTGATTAAAACTAAAGATCTCGAATACTATCCTTTGCAAATTCCTGCACCTTTGCTTGATGGTCACTTATAGTCATTTGGTGCACAGTAATAACTGCAAAAGGTGATAGAACCTTCCACGTAGGCTTAAATTAAGGCTTGGACTTCTGACTTCAATCCCTGAAAATACCATTCCTACACCTTGACCCTAAGGTCACCTATAGTAATTTATTGACCAGCAAACACTGATTTTTACACCATTTTTTCCAATTGCATAATTTTCCAGTATTTTTTTTTTTATTGTTGGATGATAAAAAGTAAATTGGTATAGTGACCATTAGGGCAAGGGGCAGGAATGGTACTTTCAGGGATAGTAGTCTGTAGTTCTAGCTTTAATTTAAGACTAAGTGGAAGGTTCCAATACCTTTTGTTTCATTACTAGAGCTTATCAAATATTTCCAAAATCGCGATTTTTTTACACTTTCACCACTTTTTTCTCAAAATCTGGAGCTGATGGAAAGTTTATACTTACGGATTCTTAATCAGCACAAAAAAAAGCCTATCAAAAACAGCTCCAACATTTGCCGCATCAAAATCGGTATTGCCCTGTGGTACCTACACTATATAAAGAGAAGCTCCTTATTTTTAACCTGCTTCCAAAAAAGGAGGAGGTTATCAGTTCGTCGGAATATTTTTTTTTTTTTTTTTTTTTTTATGTATGTTACCGCATAACTTTGGACCACGTCAACCGATTTCGATAATTCCTTTTGCAGAGGTCTTTGTCTCAGAGGTGGTCCCATACTAATCTGGTTGAGATCCGATCAGTGGATCATGAGATATATATATATGGAGCATTTCACCTCAAGTGACCCAACTTTTGAAATCTATGTCTTCCGATCGGGATGAAATTTGCACCAAGGTTAGTCCTAAAAAATAGTAGTTATGACACAAAATTTCAATGGGATCGGTCAAACATACTCCGAGTTGGAGGGTCTAGAATTTTGACATTTTGGTCAAACGGCCATTTTTCAGATCCATATAACTAATTACCTATTGTATTTAGAAAATTTTTTCAGGAATGTTTTCGATAGATTTCTCTTCAGTCTTTACAAATTTTATTTTTTTTTAATTAAAATGAATTTTTTTAAATTTTTTTTTTTAAATAAAAAATAATTTTTGTTTTTTTTCAAAAAGGGGTATTTTTTTATTTATTTTTTTTTGCTCAAAAAAAAAGCTTAGGTGTTTTTCTTTAAGAGCTTTGTGGTCGCTTAGTGGGATGCAACTTGTGTATCAATCAAAATTAGCGTTTAGTAACTCGAAACAGCGGTTTTTTTAATTTTTAATATATGACCTATTGTCTTCTTTTTTTCGTATTATTGTGTAAGTTTCTCGGAAACCTGAAAATAAAACTTATGTGAGAAGGTATATACAATTACCTTTCCAACGGTATATAACACGCCTAACCAAAGTTTCATACCCTCGATACTGCCATTCCCGTAGTTAAGGATGATTAAGATTTTTCGTAGTCTAACACGATACTCGATTTTGTGCATCCAAACTCTTTATTAATAGCTTTGCAGAATTTTGAGTATTAGATTTGCATACCTACTAGCACAATATTTAAAAGGTATGAAGAATATGGGATTTTCCGGTAGTTAAGGATGATTAAGATTTTTCTTTGTACCTAACCACAGCAGATTCGTCCAAACCTTTTCTCAATAGATATTCATACCTACTCGCGCAAACTATAAGTAGCTATAATAAATCAGCTATAGTTTATGAAGGCAGTGTATGGTCATTTTGAAGACCACTTTTTTAGAAACAGCGTTAAAACAAAGACTGTGTTATTTACATAATTAATATTTTCAGTAGCTATGGCTCATAAAAAGGCTAAGCTTGATAAAGAAATTTTTGCTTCTTTTTGCTTTAATCCCTTCAAAAAAAAAAACACGTTTCTTCAGATACACGACGGCTTTCTGACGGCTTAATATCAAAATTCCCTACGCTATCAAAACGGATGCGAATTTGTGGATCGTGCAGGAAAGAGCTCAGCAAATTGAAGGAATTACCGACTTCGAAAAGTAATGAGCATTGTGAAGACGTTATTCCAGATAGAGACCATATTGAATCTGAGAAGGATGACCGAATTTCCGATGACGATGGCTCCAACTTTACTGAAGAAAATATGACTTCAAGGGATGAGTGCCAAAACCAATACCACAAGGAAGCAGTAAAAGTACTAGAGCAAATGAAAGAAAAGTACAAAACTTCAACTAGTAGAGCAGAAAAAATTCAACTTCTCACGCTTGCTCCACCGACATGGAGTCGCGCAAAAACAATGGCTGAGTTTGGAACATCAGAAAAGCCAGGATTGCTAAAAAATTAGTTGCAGAGCATGGCATACTCACACTCCCAAACACAAAGAAAGGAAAACCTTTAGAGTGCAAAACTGAAGCTCTAGTGACTCAGTTTTATCAGCGCGATGATATGAGTCGCCTGATGCCAGGGATGAAAGACTGGGTGTCTGTACGAATTGACGGTAAGAAAGTTCAAATGCAGAAGAGGATAATTCTTTGCAACCTGAATGAGCTGTTCGCGAGCTTTCAATCTGAACACGAGGATATTAAAATTGGATTCACAAAATTTACCCAGCTCAGGCCAAAACATTGCGTCTTGGCAAGAAGCAGCGGAACTCATACAGTATGCGTTTGCATTTATCATGAAAATGTGAAGCTGATGTTGAAGGAAATCAACTTGAATTATTTAACAAATGATTCGCCGGAAGATTTGAACAGTTACCGTGATTGCCTTAAATTGACAATGTGTCCTAATGTATCAACTTCTTGCCACTTGGGTGAATGCTCAAATTGCCCGGGAGCTGCGTTCGTCAAAGAGAATTTGGTCAAGTCTTTTGACCGAGAATTTGTGGAGGAGGTCAAATTTGAATCTTGGCTGCAGTCTGAAAGGTGCACATTGAAAACAGTTATCTTAAGGGTGGACGATTTTGTGGAAGAAATTTGTACCGGATTGGTAAACTTGAGAACCCATGACTTTCTAGTCAAGGAGCAGCGGTCATTCTTCGAAAATTTGAAGATACATTTGCAGGCAGGTGAATTCGTTATTTCATACGATTTCGCAGAAAACTATAAATATGTTATCCAGGATGCCATACAAGCATTCCATTTCAATAACGACCAAGCAACTATATTTACAATAGTTATTTACTACATGAAAGATGGAAAACTGGAACATAAAAGTATGGCAATCATATCCGACGATTTGAAGCATGACGCCGTTGCTGTTTATGAGTACCAGAAGATAATACTAAATTATCTAAAATCCGAATTCACAGTAGCGAAGGTATACTACGTTTCGGATGGAGCTCGTCAGCATTTTAAAAACAAAAGTAGCTTCGCAAATCTTATGGCTCATGAAACAGATTTCGATACACCAGCTGAGTGGCATTTTCATCCTACTGCTCATGGTAAAGGAGCATGTGATGGTATAGGAGCAAATATTAAAAGAAATGCAGCGAAGTATAGCCTCCAATGCTCTCATCAAGCCTGTATCTTAGATGCGAAAGCTTTATTCCGGTGGGCAAAGAAGTACTGTAAAGAAACTGAAATAATTTTTAGTAGCAAAGATGATCATGCGGAAACTGCGAAATCACTGAAGAGCAGATTCGATGCTGCAGTAACAATCGATGGTACCGCTCAATATCATGCTTTCATACCGATTGGCGATGGAAGGCTCAAGTTAAAGAAGTTTTCTTCCTCTACCCAATGTGATTTCTTTCCAAAAGCGAAACCCGAAGTGAAATCAACAGCAGAACCCAGTAACCCTAAGAAAGGATTGACGAAAAAAGCCACAAAGAAAGGTGGAAAATAAGGTGGATGGAAGGCTGGCTATTATAAAATTAACTATCTTGTATACTTTTTATGTATCTATTTATTAAATTATATATTAAAAACTATTCTAAATAAATAAAAAAATTCATAATTTTGACCAATTCTATAGAAAAACAGTTATTTTATTCCAAAGGTGTACATATTGTGGGTATTGTTATATAGCGTTGGAAAGGTAATTGTATCTAATTTTTTATATGTCTTATTTTCAGGTTTTAAAAATTAAAAAAAACGCTGTTTCGAGTTACTAAATGCTCATTTTAATAGATAAACAAGTCGCTTCCCACTAAGCGACCTCAAAACTCTTAAAGAAAAATACCTAAGCTTTCTTTTGAGCAAAAAATAAACAATCTTAATCATCCTTAACTAGCGGAAAATCCCATATTCTTCATACCTTTTAAATATTGTGCTAGTAGGTATGCAAATCTAATACTCAAAATTCTGCAAAGCTATTAATAAAGAGTTTGGATGCACAAAATCGAGTACCTGCTGTGTTAGACTACGAAAAATCTTAATCATCCTTAACTATGGGAATGGCATTATCGAGGGTATGAAACTTTGGTTAGGCGTGTTATATACCGTTGGAAAGGTAATTGATATACCTTCTCATATAAGTTTTATTTTCAGGTTTCCGAGACACTTACACAATAATACGAAAAAAAGAAGACAATAGGTCATATATTAAAAATTAAAAAAACCGCTGTTTCGAGTTACTAAACGCTAATTTTGATTGATACACAAGTTGCATCGCACTAAGCGACCACAAAGCTCTTAAAGAAAAATACCTAAGCTTTCTTTTGAGCAAAAAAAAAA
>NW_023458556.1:79032451-79033487 GCF_013731165.1 Rhagoletis pomonella
ATAATTCACTCCGCATCATCAAAATACTTGGACGGAATTAAAAACAAATTAATAAAAGCGCAAAACTCTGAACTTAGCTACCACAACAGAAATAGGCAAACTAAAATTTTTAAGCCAGGCGAAAAGGTTTTTTATAAAATCTAATAGAAGACTGGGTAATAAACTCAGTAAACTATACACAGAAAAAATAGTGGAAAAAGATTTGGGAACCACAGTCCTTATTGACGGCAAGAGAATTCATAAAGGTAATCTAAGATAATTTTTTTTATTAATAGGCTCCTGATTCTAACGGCAGCTGCATTAGCGCGGTCGGAAATTTTTAATTATACTGACTCAGTTTACATCCCTATATCGGATGGAGAGGTTGCCATCTATAGCCAATATAACCATATCATACACCACCTAAATTTGACCATTTACGAGAACATCGTCGAAGAAACGCACGACCTTCTGGAGAACTTTCCACAGTCCCACATTAGCAAAACAGTGCAGCTGGACATAGACCGCATATTATGACTACTAGATTCATAAAGAATTCACCACCGACATTCCCGGAGCATTAACTTCTTGGCAACTGCTCTCAAATATGTAGCGGGAATTCCCGATTTCGATGACTTCAACCAACTTCATACACGAACGGACTCTTTGATCGAAGCAAATGAGCAACAGATTTGCATTAATAGCCAGCTCCAAGTTAAAATAAACCACTTAACTGATACTGTAAACAAAACAATTAGCACAACAAAAACACATGAGCTTGACACGGGGCACCTATTTGAACTGATATCAACAAGGAACAGAGCGTTAATAGACGAAATAGAATCAGCTCTGTATTCAGTCACCTTAGGGAAGATACAGTTAATCAACCCAAAATTGTTAAATAGTGATGAGGTTAAAAACTTACTAATCACTGAGCACTCTACAAATATCACAATAAGCGATTTATTAACAGTCTCAAAATTAAAAATTTTACAAAACTATGACCATATATATTTATTTCATAATTAAATATCCAATAGTAGAACAGAATTGTAAG
>NW_023458556.1:79033587-79042705 GCF_013731165.1 Rhagoletis pomonella
AACAACGAACACCTGCAGTCCAAAATCGTGGGAATCGCAGATTCAGCAAAGAAGAGTCACACGGCAGTCCACGTGAGGTGTTGGCAGTTAGGGAGTTAGGAATTCAGGTGCAGGCACCACTAAAATCAGTTGTATTGACTCGCTCGGCATTACCGGCTGCCCTTGCATAGCAAGGGAAATAAAAATTATCAAACCAAAATACCGTGTTTGATTTACTGGCGCCCAACGTGGGGCCACTTAAAAATATCCTCGTAAAAGGATACGCGACCGTGGCCGTGGGTTCGGACCCACCATACAAATAAGTTATAAGCGGAAAATTTATTAACTTCAAAAAAAAACCAAATTAAAGACTAGTAGTGCAAAAAAGGCGTACGTGCCTTACGAAAAACTAAAAACGAAATAAAAACTCTTAAATCAGTGGCCTAAGGAACTTGAAAAAATTTATAATGAAATAAAAAAAATTAAAACAGCTGAAGTGATTGATTCAACCAAAAAAAGACATACGTACCTTGTAAAAAGAACTCAAAAAAGCTTAAAAGCAAACTTTTTTCTTTTAATAAAAATTTAGGCCTTGCACGCCAAGCCGAGGCATAGCCTACGAGGGACAGGACGAATACGCCGTCTCCCCCTACCGGAATAAACGACCTGGAAAAAATTACTTTAGTATGAAACTGTAAGTAGAGTGCTCCATAGAATTAAGAAATATAGATAGATAGAAAGATTAAATTACTAAGAGAAAAAGAAATTTTGAAACAAAGTGACTCGACATGGACGAAAATACCATTCGCACTTTAATGAGTGCCGCTGTCCGGACAGCAACGGAACAGACAAGACGAGAGTTTCAATCGACAGTGGACGCATTGACAGCTAGGATCGCACAGATAGAGAGACCATCTCAGGTTGAAGAATATCGGGAGGGGACAATCGACTCGACAGTCAGGTGTGATGAATCTCTGGACGTAGTGAAGTCCTTGCCAGAAGTCGCGATACGTGTCGTGGCGTCAGGCAGCACATACTGCCTATACAATTTTCGAAACCGCGCAGGGCAATTCCAAGCATTATCAGGCCGTGGCCATTATAAGGAACAAAGCAGTGGGTTCTGCGGATTCAATTCTGTCGTCCTTTAACACGGTACTTAACTTCAAAGCTATTATAGCTAGGCTCGGCTTTACGTACGCGGACAAGAAACCGGTCTACATACTGGAACAGGAAATGTCAACTCTTCGTCAAGGAAAACTGGCAATAACTGAATTCTATGACGAAGTGGAGAAAAAATTAACGGCAATAATTAACAAAACGTTGATGTCCTATCAAAACAAGGATGTCTTGGAATCGTTAAATGCGAAGTACCGCCAAGACGCGTTACGGGTATTCATATCGGGACTGAATCGCCCACTCTGCGATATCTTATTTTCGTCAAGACCATCAGACATGGCGTCAGCCTTAGCACTCGCACAGGAGCTAGAATCCAATCAGGCGCGCTCCTTATTTGCACACAGATTTTCCGATAGTAGATTTCCGGACTTTAGTTTGCAACCACGCAATCTTAATAGAATGCCTCTGGCAAGAAATAGTGTAGCATTTCCTAGACAACCAAGCGGACCACCACCACCACGACCAACTCCTATGGATGTAGACCCGAGCCTCTCTAGATTCTGGGTCGCCCAACGAAATGATAGGCCCAACAATCTTTCCACACCGCAATTAGCTCCGCCGCGACCTACTTCTTCTAACCCCCAAGCTTTTCCTTCAGGTAGGACAGCCTTTGGGAATCAATACCCAAAGAGCTCCGATATGCAGCTAGCGCAGAAAAGGCAACGCGATAGCGATCGTTTCAATAATAACAAGATAAAACGCATAAACCATTTAGAACAATATCCTTCAACCGAAAATTACGAGGATGCCGACTACTACTACCAGCCAGACAGATATGACGACGGTGCAGGCAACGAAACCCGTTATACCGATGGTGCAGATCCAGAGGAAGTATCCGACGAGATCAATTTTTTAGGGGTAGATCCCTGCTACCATATGTTAGCAGGGCATTCGAAGGAAAACAACTTAAATTTCTAGTGGACATTGGTGCGTCAAAAAATTATGTAAAAAATGCAAACTGGAAGGGTACAAAAGCTATTTTCTCCCCATTTTTAGTTAGCTCCATTCATGGAACTGATATAATTACCAGTAAGTGCACCATAAATATTTTCAATACTAACTCCGATTTCTTTATCTTACCTACGCTCAAGACTTTTGACGGTATAATTGGTTACGACCTCCTTCGAAAGATAGATGCTAGATTGGATATTAGAAAGGGAATTTTGTTTCATGTAAACGGGTCAGAAAAGCTAATGTATTTTCATTGTAGCGATGTTAACAGTATAATCGCAAATGCGGATATTGTACAATTAAAAGCGAAATACGCTGCCGTTTTTTCTGACCCAAATGAGTCCTTGGCGTTCAACACAAATATTGTGGCTACTGTCAAAATAAGCAATGATTACCCAGTTATCTCCAAATCATACCCATATCCAATGGCCGCCTCTGAATTCGTTAACGAGGTATTTAACAATCTCTTGCATGATGGTATAATTAGACCACAACGCTCACCATATAATAGTCCAGTTTGGGTGGTTCATAAAAAAGGAACAGATGACACAGCAAAGAAAAAACTACGCATGGTCATAGATTTCAAAAAGATCAAAGAAAAAACCATAAGCAATAAGTATCCAATTCCTGACACATCCGTAATCCTTTCAAACCTAGGGAGATCATAAATTTTTACAACAATAGACTTGAAATCTGGGTTTCATCAGATTGTACTTGCTGAGAAGGACAGGGAAAAACCCGCATTTTCCGTGAATAACGGAAAGTACGAGTATTCTATGTTACCATTTGGGTTAAAGAATGGGCCGAGCATTTTTCAGCGAGCTATTGACGACGTACTGAGGGAGGATATCGGGAGAACATGTCACGTTTACATAGATGACATCATCATCTTTTCCAATGATAACGAAACTCACCTGCAGGACGTCAGCCGAGTGCTTGAATTATATTCAGCCAAGATGAGGGTCTCCTTGGAAAAAACTAAATTTTTTAAATCGGAGGTTGAATTTCTAGGATTTTTTGTCTCGAAAGATGGCATTAGAACATCAAAGGATTAAGTAAAATACATAATCAACTACGAGGTCCGAAAATACGCGCATTGCGTTCCTTTTAGGCTTGTCTAGCTATTATAGGCGCTTTATTAAAGACTATGCACTGATTTCCAAACCCCTCACAAAATATCTACGGGGCGAAAATGGAACAATTGGCACCAACTCTTCTAAAAACATAAAAATTACATTTAACGATGAAGCCCATGAAGCGTTCCGAAAAATCAAGAATATTCTGTCTTCAGAGGACATTCTCATTCTTTATCCCGACTACGAAAAACCTTTGGATCTGACCACAGACGCGTCATCTCACGCCTTGGGTGCAGTCCTTTCACAAGGAGGCAGACCCATCACTATGATATTGCGCACTTTGCCGCAAACAGAAGAAAACTATGCTACAAATGAGCGAGAACTTCTCGCGATTGTCTAGGCATTTCAGAAACTTAGAAACTATCTATATGTGGCAAACAATATCAACATCTTTACCGACCATCAACCGCTCACTTTTTCGATATCGGATAAAAATCCGAATGCGAAATTGAAGCGGTGGAGAGCCTTCGTGGAAGAGTTCTCCCCTAAATTTCATTACAAACCAGGCAAAGAAAACATTGTCGCAGACACGTTATCAAGGCAGCATATAAACAGTTTAGAACCCAAAGCCATGTCTCACTCAGGCGGCGAGACTGTTCACAGTGAAGAATCGTCCACAGAAGTAATTTTCACGGTAGCGAACCCGATCAATTCATTCGTAAATCAGATTGTTCTCGAAAGTGGAGATACAAATTCAAAAACCACAAAAATTGTGTTCCAATCACGCAGCATATCATTTATAGAATATAGACAATGTTTCTGATCAATTAAAGGACTGCATCAATCCCAACGTTACCAATAGATTGCTATGCGACCTATCTGTATAAGGAAAATTTCAAAACAGAGTTAAAGCTGACTTTCCATCTGTCAAATTCGTGCATACAAAAAATTTGGTAACTGACATCTTTAACGAGGATGATCAAAAATGAAATTCTGTACGCGGAACATGATAGAGCTCATCGGTCTCTTAAAGAAAATATGAAGGAAGTCTTAAGAAACTATTATTTTCCAAACATGCGCAAAATGTTAACAATGCTTACAAAGAAATTTTACTTAATTGCAAAATTTGCCAGGAAGCGAAATATCAGCGCCACCCGCCAAACCCTGAAATGGGAAGGACGCCAATCCCTAGCAAGCCCGGAGAAATTCTACATGTGGATATTTTTTCAACGGATAATAAGCATTACATAACTTGCATCGACAAATTCTCAAAATTTTCTATAGTTCAGTCTATTCCCTCTAGGTCAATAGTCGATATAAATGAACCCTTGATACGAATTATGAACTTTTTCAAAGACACTAAAAGCCTTCTTTGTGATATCGAAAAGTCACTAAACTCTATGACAGTAAAATCCTTACTAAAAGATCATTTTAATATTTCGATATTTACGACACCACCACACCATAGCACAACGAACGGACAGATAGAACGATTTCACGGAACTCTTTCGGAAATCAGTCGGTGTATTAAACTAAGCCAGGGACTAGATGACACGAACGATCTTATTCTACTCGCGAATTACAAATACAACAGGACAATACACTCCGTAACAGGGCAACGGCCCATCGACATAATTCACTCCGCATCATCAAAATACTTGGACGGAATTAAAAACAACTTAATAAAAGCGCAAAGCTCTAAACTTAGCTACCACAACAGAAATAGGCAAACTAAAATTTGTAAGCCAGGCGAAAAGGTTTTTATAAAATCTAATAGAAGACTGGGTAATAAACGCAGTAAACTATACACAGAAAAAATAGTGGAAAAAGATTTGGGAACCACTTATTGACGGCAAGAGAATTCATAAAGGTAATCTTAGATAATTTTTTTTATTAATAGGCTCCTGATTCTAACCGCAGCTGCATTAGCGCGGTCGGAAATTTTTAATTATACTGACTCAGTTTACATCCCTACATCGGATGGAGAGGTTGCCATCTATAACCAATATAACCATATCATACACCACCTAAATTTGACCATTTACGAGAACATCGCCGAAGAAACGCACGACCTTCTGGAGAACTTTCCACAGTCCCACATTAGGAAAACAGTGCAGCTGGACATAGGCCGCATATTACGACTACTATATTCATTAAGGACTCACCACCGACATTCCCGTAGCATTTCGATGACTTCAACCAACTTCAAACACGAACGGACTCCTTGATCGAAGCAAATGAGCAACAGATTTACGTTAATAGCCAGCTCCAAGTTAAAATAAACCAGTTAACTGACGCCGTAAACAAAATAATTAGCACAACAAAAAAACATGAGTTTGGCACGGGGCACCTCTTTGAACTGATATCAACAAGGAACAGAGCGTTAACAGCGAAATAGAATCAGATCTGTATTCAGTCACCTTGGGGAAGATACAGTTAATCAATCCAATATTGTTAAATAGTGATGAGGTTAAAAACTTACTAATCACTGAGCACTCTACAAATATCACAATAAGCGATTTACTAACAGTCTCAAAATCAAAAATTTTACAAAACTATGACAATATTTATTTCATAATTAAATATCCAATAGTACAACAGAATTGTAAGAAAATCAGCAACGCCCAGCATTCTGCCAGACTATCACAGCAGACCTGACCCAGTGGAAGAAATTGATGACGGCTTCGTTATTATAAACGATAAATTGGTCGAAGTTCGTGAAGTAAATTCTCCCCCAGTAAACTTGAATGGAACATTTATGATAAAGTTTACAGAGAATGTTACCATTAATGGCACCACGTACATCAATTGGCGAAAGATAGTACGCGCGTATCCTGAGGTCACACCCGCGCAATTCCTGAACCTGACAAACCATACTATATTTTTGTCACTTCCATACCTGCACCATATTAACCAAAATAATCTGCAACATATTTCATCGTTGAGGGGATTTGTTGAAACACAATCGTCCCAAAGGCCTTACGCCCTTACAATTGCATTTTTTGTTGTTGTCGTATTAGCCTATATAATCAACAAGCGACGGAAACGCAACGCTAACATTGCAATATTGACCAACGTGCTTAAGGAATCCTTGGACGTCTCCTCTTCTAGCGGGGAATAGTTAACATACCGCAGTAGGCAGCCACAATAATAAAGCAAAATAACATAGTGCAGTAGGCAACACAACAAGTGAACAAAATCCGTAAGCGCAGCGCAAACAACTACATCAGTAAAAATAAAAAGCGCTGCTGCAGCTCAGGTAACGCAGCCGAAACAACGGAAGGGCTTGCCAGAAACAACGAACACCTGCAGTCCAAAATCGTGGGAATCGCAGATTCAGCAAAGAAGAGTCACACGGCAGTCCACGTGAGGTGTTGGCAGTTAGGGAGTTAGGAATTCAGGTGCAGGCACCACTAAAATCAGTTGTATTGACTCGCTCGGCATTACCGGCTGCCCTTGCATAGCAAGGGAAATAAAAATTATCAAACCAAAATACCGTGTTTGATTTACTGGCGCCCAACGTGGGGCCACTTAAAAATATCCTCGTAAAAGGATACGCGACCGTGGCCGTGGGTTCGGACCCACCATACAAATAAGTTATAAGCGGAAAATTTATTAACTTCAAAAAAAAACCAAATTAAAGACTAGTAGTGCAAAAAAGGCGTACGTGCCTTACGAAAAACTAAAAACGAAATAAAAACTCTTAAATCAGTGGCCTAAGGAACTTGAAAAAATTTATAATGAAATAAAAAAAATTAAAACAGCTGAAGTGATTGATTCAACCAAAAAAAGACATACGTACCTTGTAAAAAGAACTCAAAAAAGCTTAAAAGCAAACTTTTTTCTTTTAATAAAAATTTAGGCCTTGCACGCCAAGCCGAGGCATAGCCTACGAGGGACAGGACGAATACGCCGTCTCCCCCTACCGGAATAAACGACCTGGAAAAAATTACTTTAGTATGAAACTGTAAGTAGAGTGCTCCATAGAATTAAGAAATATAGATAGATAGAAAGATTAAATTACTAAGAGAAAAAGAAATTTTGAAACAAAGTGACTCGACATGGACGAAAATACCATTCGCACTTTAATGAGTGCCGCTGTCCGGACAGCAACGGAACAGACAAGACGAGAGTTTCAATCGACAGTGGACGCATTGACAGCTAGGATCGCACAGATAGAGAGACCATCTCAGGTTGAAGAATATCGGGAGGGGACAATCGACTCGACAGTCAGGTGTGATGAATCTCTGGACGTAGTGAAGTCCTTGCCAGAAGTCGCGATACGTGTCGTGGCGTCAGGCAGCACATACTGCCTATACAATTTTCGAAACCGCGCAGGGCAATTCCAAGCATTATCAGGCCGTGGCCATTATAAGGAACAAAGCAGTGGGTTCTGCGGATTCAATTCTGTCGTCCTTTAACACGGTACTTAACTTCAAAGCTATTATAGCTAGGCTCGGCTTTACGTACGCGGACAAGAAACCGGTCTACATACTGGAACAGGAAATGTCAACTCTTCGTCAAGGAAAACTGGCAATAACTGAATTCTATGACGAAGTGGAGAAAAAATTAACGGCAATAATTAACAAAACGTTGATGTCCTATCAAAACAAGGATGTCTTGGAATCGTTAAATGCGAAGTACCGCCAAGACGCGTTACGGGTATTCATATCGGGACTGAATCGCCCACTCTGCGATATCTTATTTTCGTCAAGACCATCAGACATGGCGTCAGCCTTAGCACTCGCACAGGAGCTAGAATCCAATCAGGCGCGCTCCTTATTTGCACACAGATTTTCCGATAGTAGATTTCCGGACTTTAGTTTGCAACCACGCAATCTTAATAGAATGCCTCTGGCAAGAAATAGTGTAGCATTTCCTAGACAACCAAGCGGACCACCACCACCACGACCAACTCCTATGGATGTAGACCCGAGCCTCTCTAGATTCTGGGTCGCCCAACGAAATGATAGGCCCAACAATCTTTCCACACCGCAATTAGCTCCGCCGCGACCTACTTCTTCTAACCCCCAAGCTTTTCCTTCAGGTAGGACAGCCTTTGGGAATCAATACCCAAAGAGCTCCGATATGCAGCTAGCGCAGAAAAGGCAACGCGATAGCGATCGTTTCAATAATAACAAGATAAAACGCATAAACCATTTAGAACAATATCCTTCAACCGAAAATTACGAGGATGCCGACTACTACTACCAGCCAGACAGATATGACGACGGTGCAGGCAACGAAACCCGTTATACCGATGGTGCAGATCCAGAGGAAGTATCCGACGAGATCAATTTTTTAGGGGTAGATCCCTGCTACCATATGTTAGCAGGGCATTCGAAGGAAAACAACTTAAATTTCTAGTGGACATTGGTGCGTCAAAAAATTATGTAAAAAATGCAAACTGGAAGGGTACAAAAGCTATTTTCTCCCCATTTTTAGTTAGCTCCATTCATGGAACTGATATAATTACCAGTAAGTGCACCATAAATATTTTCAATACTAACTCCGATTTCTTTATCTTACCTACGCTCAAGACTTTTGACGGTATAATTGGTTACGACCTCCTTCGAAAGATAGATGCTAGATTGGATATTAGAAAGGGAATTTTGTTTCATGTAAACGGGTCAGAAAAGCTAATGTATTTTCATTGTAGCGATGTTAACAGTATAATCGCAAATGCGGATATTGTACAATTAAAAGCGAAATACGCTGCCGTTTTTTCTGACCCAAATGAGTCCTTGGCGTTCAACACAAATATTGTGGCTACTGTCAAAATAAGCAATGATTACCCAGTTATCTCCAAATCATACCCATATCCAATGGCCGCCTCTGAATTCGTTAACGAGGTATTTAACAATCTCTTGCATGATGGTATAATTAGACCACAACGCTCACCATATAATAGTCCAGTTTGGGTGGTTCATAAAAAA
>NW_023458556.1:79042805-79044275 GCF_013731165.1 Rhagoletis pomonella
GGGGGCGTGGCACCTCCCATACAAACCGAATTTTTCATACCGCATATCTCTGGAAGTGTTCATGGTAGAGTCCTCTAACTTGGTATGCAGATATATCAAACCAATGGCATACTCATGGAGAAAAATTGTGGTTATTGCAAAAGGGGGCGTGGCACCTCCCACAGAAACCGAATTTTTCATACTGCATATCTCTGGAAGTGTTCATGGTAGAGTACTCTAACTTGGTATGGAGATATATCAGAACCAATCGCATACTCATGGAGAAGAATTGTAGTTATTGGAATAGGGGGCGTGGCACCTGCCATACAAACCGAATTTTCCATACTGCATATCTCTGGAAGTGTTGATGGTAGAGTACTCGAACATGGTATGGAGATATATGAAATCAATCGCATACTCATGGAGAAAAATTTTGGTTATTGGAAAAGGAGGCGTGGCAGTTCCCATACAAACCAAATTTTCCACACTTCATATCTCTGAATGTGTTAATGATAGAGTACTGGAACTTGGTATGGAGATATATAAAATCAATCGCATAGTCATGAAAAAAAATTGGGGCTATTGGAAAAAAGGGGCGTGGCACCCCCCATACAAACCGGATTTTTCATACTGCATATCTCTGGAAGTGTTCATGGTAGAGTACTCGAACATGGTATGGAGATATATGAAAACAATCAAATGGTCATAAAGAAAAATTGGGGCTATTAGAAAAAGGGGCGTGGCACCTCTCCTACATACCGAACTTTTAACACTGCATACCTCTGGCAGTGTTCACGAAAGTGTACTGGAATTTGGCAACCAGGTTTCCTAAAAAATTGTCTCTATTTTTTTCTTTTAGAGTTTTTAGTATTTTTGTATGAAAAACTAATATATAAAAATTTCGTGTCACGGTGTTTGTGGTAAAACTCCTCCTAAACGGCTTGACCGATTTGAATGAAATTTTTTGTGTATATTCGGTAGGTATGATAATAGGTTGTAAAGTATGTTTCATACCGCTAAGTGAAGGGCGCGTGGCACCTCCCATACAAAACAAATTTTCCACACTGCATATCTCTGGAAGTGTTAATGATAGAGTACTGGAACTTGGTATGAAGATATATAAAATCAATCGCATAGTCATGAAAAAAATTGGGGCTATTGTAAAAAAGGGGCGTGGCACCCCCCATACAATCCGGATTTTTCATACTGCATATCTCTGGAAGTGTTCATGGTAGAGTACTCGAACATTGTATGGAGATATATGAAATCAATCCCATACTCTTAGAGAAAATTGGGGCTATTTTATAAGGGGGCGTGGCGCCTTTCAAACGCACTGAAGCTATTACGTATCTTTGTATGCATATACACTTTTGCTAGGTTATTTAAGATGGCAATGGAAATATGCCTTCTGACAACCACCAAACCGTCATAATAATAATAATATTAATAATAGATTGGCGCTTGCACATATGTTAGTGTTTGGCCGATCAT
>NW_023458556.1:79044375-79046381 GCF_013731165.1 Rhagoletis pomonella
CGTGTTTGTCATTATTGAGACTTGGCTCAATCCACAGTTCTTTGACTCCGAGTTCTTCGATATTAGGCACTATGATGTTTTTCGAAAAGATCGCGATCCAGTCAAGACTGGCTGTATTGGAGGAGGTGGAGTGCTCATCGCATGCCATTGTTATCTACAAGCGTCATTAGTTCTTCTTCAAAATAATGATACGTTGCTAGATCAGCCTTGTGTGAATATGAAAAATGTATCTAATTCGCTGTACGTTTGTGCGTCGTATATTCAACCAGCTAGCAATGAACTTATATTTAAAGCACATGTCGATAATATTGTTTCTCTTCATGAAGGCATTGGTGAACATCAGCTTGTTGTTTTGGGAGATTTCAACCTAAGCAATATTACCTGGTCATATTTGGATAATAATGTATGTTTAACTCCTTCTAATATAAGTAATGCCATAGAATCTTATCTTATTGATAATTTCTTAGGGCCGTTTGCACCATGTCTAGTTAATTATAACTCCCAGTTAAACATCTTTATCGACGTTATCGACACCCATCATATAACATGTGATCGATAAAGCAGTGAATGTGCTTAACTGAAGGATGTACCTCCAGTTAGCGTTAACTAGACATGGTGCAAACGGCCCTTAGGATGTGACTTAGTTCAGGTTAACGGGATTCACAATAATTTGAACCGCTACTTAGATCTTATATTTGTAAGTAATAATATTAAGTTTAATATTCGGGTCGCCGCTTCATCACTATCTCCATCTACCTTACATCGTCACCC
This sequence comes from Rhagoletis pomonella, assembly GCF_013731165.1. Classification (NCBI taxonomy): domain Eukaryota; kingdom Metazoa; phylum Arthropoda; class Insecta; order Diptera; family Tephritidae; genus Rhagoletis; species Rhagoletis pomonella. The sequence continues at coordinate 79,045,147 of NW_023458556.1, forward strand.
TTTGTAGCTTGACATTGAATTTTATGAGTATTTTGAAGTTAATCATGAACATCAAGAAATTGCATTTAATTATAACTCTTTTAATTTCGATATCATCGATAACGCATTTCTTAATATCCTTTGGGTTACTGTTCTTGGTGACGGTGATATTGCTAGTTGCTTTGACCAGTTTAAAAGTTCGGGGTTTAATCTTTGTAAAAAACACATTCCAGTTCATGCTAACTTGTCACATAAGTTTCCTTGGTATTCGAAGAAACTAAAACGTTTAAAAACTTGAGGAATAAGTTCTTTAAAAAATTCAAGTCAACTAATGAACAGAAATACTTTGATCTGTACGCTAAGGTTAAAAATGAGTTCGACAGTTTAAACAAATCTCGCTACAGGGAGTATATAAATAGCTTCGAAGTTAAAATTAAAAATAATCCAAAAAGTTTCTGGCGATTTGTTAAGTCTAGAAAAAAGGTATCTACGGTTCCCACTTCGGTTTTCTATAACGATTCTAAGGCTAATAGAATTTTAGAGGCTGCAAACCTGACTTTTCCTCATCGAACTTCATCTCTGGTGATGATTTATCCAACGATGACCTCTCGAATATACCTACACAGGATTTGGGAAGTATTTATTCTATTTTCAATCTAGGGTAGGGTGGCCAGATGCGCTGATTTAATAAATACATGTGCTGATTTTTTTCTATTGTACTGATTTTTAAGAGCTCGAAATCAGTACGCAAAATCTACTGATTTTTTGAGTTTGTACTGATTTTGTACTGATTTTTACATTTAATAAATACTTTTGTAAATTGGTGTAATTGACATTTACTCGAGGTTTACATGTTCAAAACAATGGTTTTTGACAACTCATACGTGTGAGCAGATTGAAAGCATTAATTAAACTTGAACCATTATTAAAAAGGTATCAGCTTGCAATTGTTTCGTTTCCTAGGATTCGCAAAATAACAGACTGTTTGGATTCAACCCAACCCGATTTGCAATCACGATTTGCAGGTTTTACAGGATTTACAGGAAAAGCTTCGCCATAAATAAATCTTATGAAAGGTGGTGGTGAGTTAAATATAGAGCTAATTATGTGCTATACAATGGTCCAAAAAAGCTAAAGGAAATAAATGGTATTCCTTGTTTGTATCACATTGAAACGTACGTCTGTCAAGTATGCGACGTATGGAAATATCCATATGTATTTAAAAGTCTATTAGTTACTTTTGGTTAAATTAGTGC
>NW_023458556.1:79046481-79055865 GCF_013731165.1 Rhagoletis pomonella
GGACAACGGAAAATTAGCTTATCTAGACTCCATAATAATCAGACAAGGAAACCAATTAAAATTAAGGTGGTATAAGAAACCAACATCATCAGGACGAATCATCAATTTTAATTCTAAACACCCCAAACCGATGATAATGAATACAGCAATGGGCTGTATACGACGAATGTTGGAGATATCGGACGAAACTTACCACAAAGAGATGGAGAAAGAGATTCGATCATTATTAAAAAACAATGATTTCCAGGACAATATCATAAGTACATTATTAAAAAGATCAAAATCGCAATTCAGTAAGCATAGCTCAGAAAATCCTACAATATTTAAATCATTAACTTATGTCCCTCATCTGTCAGAACGCCTGGCTAAATCAGACTGCTACAACAAAGATAAAATAAAAATAGCCCACAAACCTACAAATACATTAAAAAACGTATTTAATAAAACGAAGTCAAAAATACCCGAATTGGAAAAAAGTAATGTTATTTATAAAATCCCTTGTAAAGGTAAAAACAACGAGCCACAAAATCAAAATTAAAAACTAGATTAGCACAACACAAATCGGATTTGAAACAATGTCAGCTTACAAATATCAAAAAAACAGCACTCATGGCCCACTGTGCAGCTAGGGGCCACTCACCGAATTTCAACGACGCTGCGATTCTACAACAAGAACAACACTACAATAAGCGCTTTACCTTAGAAATGTTACATATAATAAACACACCGGCAAACATAAGACTGAACTACAAAACGGACACTGAAAACTGCGCTCACTTGTACAGACACTTGCTTACAAACAAATCGACAGTACCAAACTCCACGTCAAACAGTGCGGACGTGTAAATTAATGTATGTATACGTTTTCTTTTTAATTATTGTTTTTGGAATTTGTGTTTACGTATATTTTATGTTTCACATGTTTGTCAATAGTTGCCCTGAGAACGGTTACCGAAGCGTAACCGAAATATATCGGAAATAAACACCAAAAAACTTGTGTTTTCATAAAAGAATTTTTAAAATTGACCTCGAGCCGGCAAAACACTAAAGTAAAATAATCAATTGATTTTTTTTTTGGATTTATAGCTACTTTAAAACCAATCTGAAGTTTTTCGGCATATTTTGGCATATTGCCACGCCCTTTTCAACTAACTGAAATTATTTTGTTCCTTCCCATCGAGCTGGGCTCAGTAAAATTAGACCTTTTCTCAAAAAAAAAGTAGAAGCAAACTTTTGATGCGTTTTACTTCTACTTGACACGTAGTTCATGGATCCAGTCTTGCCCCTAAATTTCGTATGGGAACATTCTGCCTTCTTGGATTATATGTTTTTTTGGGGGTTTTTTACGATTTGCAAGCTTATTTTGAATTTTCCATAAAAAGTGGTTCTATAGAACTTTCTAGAGAATTTAATTTCTCACATTTTTATATATTACGTTAAAAAAAAATCATTTCCACACCAACCGGTACAGTGCGATAGCCAAAATTCTACTGCACGAATTACAGAGCTAAAGGTCTCAAAATGATCGCATAGACGCCCCCATTGAAAACAGTGTGGCCTTTTGGTAAATTTGACATGGCGTCTAAACTAACCGTAAATTAGATTTTGCTTTACAACTTTTGTGTCTCTGAAGAACCCATCATTAAAAAACTTAGGTTTTTGAGGCTGCTGATTACTAAGGCATCTAGTACCGGGATTCGGGATCCCGAATGCCGGGAGTCCCGAGCCCTCGGGATCCCGGGACATAAATTTATTTACGACCAAATTAAAATAAAATGAAACCCCCTTAAGTACCTCCCCGCTTAAGTACATAACCCGCTTAACTAACCAACATTTTTGTGCACCATGAATTTTTTGATGTAATCTGAAGAAAGTCCCTCTCTTAAGTACCTCCCCGCTTATTTACCCAACCCGCCTAAGTACCTTAATTTTTCGTACCCCATTTACCATTTTACTTATAATTTTCCCCTTTTAAGTGCTCTTTTAAGATTCCTTAAAATACTTACATAAAGTCAACGGTAATTTTTAGCTACTTGAAACTTGCACATTGTTACACTAAAATTGAATGGGAAATAAAACTGTATATGTACTCAAAAACAATTCTGAGAAAAAAGTTTGAAATTTTGATGAGTTTTTTTAAGTGTTCCACAAAATTTTAAGCTTAGGTTTATCTTACTAATATTATAAATGTGTAAGTTTGTATGTTGGGAAGTTTTGTACGCAGATAGCTTATGGGCCAGATTGGTTAATAGGCTATTTTTTATGAGTTGCCACCTGTTAAAAAGTTTAATTTATTTAATGTGCGGGAACGACTGAATGGATTTGCATGAAAATTTGCACACAGATAGTAGTTTATGACCTAGATTGGAAAATAGGCTACTTTTCTTAAGAGTTGCCACCTGTTAAAAAAGTTTCATTAAGTTAATACGCGGAAACGACTCAATGGCTTTGCATGAAATTTTGCAAGCAGATAGCTTATGACCTACAGTGGAAAATAGGCGAATTTTTTTGGAAGAGTTGCCACCTGTTAAAAAAGTTTAATTAAATTAATACGCGGAAACGACTAAACGGAATTGCATGAAATTTTGCACACAGAAAGCTTATGACCTAGGTTAGAAAGTAGGCTACTTTTTTAAGAGTTGCCACCTGTTAGAAATGTTTAATTTAATTAATACGCGGAAATGAGTGAACTGATTTGCATGGAAGTTTTCGCACAGATAGCTTATGAGCTAGGTTGAAAAAAGGCTACTTTTTTTAGGAGTTACCACCTGCTAAAAAAGTTTAATTAAATTAATACGCGGAAAAGTCTGAACGGATTTGCATTAAATTTTGCAAGCAGATAGCTTATGACCTACAGTGGAAAATAGGCTAATTTTTTGGAAGATTTGCCACCTGTTAAAAAAGTTTTAATTAAATTAATACGCGGAAACGACTGAACAGATTTGCATGTCATTTCGCACAGAGATAGCTTATGACCTACGTTGGAAATTGCCACCTGTTTGAAAATGAAATTTTGTTCAAAAATGGTTTATGACCTGGATTGAAAAATAGGCTGCTTCCTTAACCGGTTTTCCGATCAGAACGAAATTTAGTACACTTACTACGGATTTCGGAAGGATGGTCTTAGACTGAAAGTAAGTCCGATAACTCAAGGCCCCTCCCATACAAATTGGATTTTTCATATTACATACATATCTCTGGAAGTATTTGTGGGAGAGAACTGAAACTTGGTATAGTGAAATGTATGTGAAATCAGTGATGGCATTAATCGATTGATGTTTTAATCAGTTAGTTAATTCGATTAATTCAATCTGATTACAGTTTATCATGATTAATTTTAATCTGACTAAACAGTTAATCGTAACCGCGATTAAAAAATTAATTTTTAATCGTTAACTCTTAATTTGATCAAGTAGGTTTGGTGATTAATTAAGTTATGCTGGAATTTCCCTGTGCACACAAAGCAAGTTAATCCGGTATGGCTAAGTCGGGCTTCCTCATAAATCTAAGCAATTTGGTGTGCATTTTCATTAAGATATATACCAACAAACGTTTTACAAACTAGGTTTGTAAAAGTTCCCAGTTTGTGTATTACTAATAACAATAATTATAATTTTTTTATATTATGTGCTTTTTATAAGCGTAAAACACAAAATAATTACTATAACTGGTGTTTGGTTTCAAACTCGGACAAACTAGACAAATTAATCAGATTTTATTTTTAATTGGATTAACGATTAATGTTTTAAATTAATTAAACGTAATCGCAGCCAGCGATTAACGATTCAAAAAATGTTATCATTAATCGTGCAGTTGATAACGACTAATTAATTTTAATCGTCAAACGCGATTAACATTTTAATCGTTAATTTTTAATCGTTAATCAGATTAACAGTTTTCCAACACTGTGTGAAATCATGTTCATATTGACGGAGAAAAATTGACGTTTTTGGAAAAGAGGCGTAGCACCTCCCATACTGACTGAAAGTTTCATATTGCATATCTCTTCAAATGTTTGGGGTAAAGCACTCAAGCTTGTTATGGAAATACATATATATGTATGTATGTGAAACTAATACCATACTCATGGAGAAAAATTAGAGTTATTGGAAAAGCTGGTGTGGCAACTCCCATGCAAATTGATTTTTCTATGCTGCATATCTCTGGAGGTGTTTATTGCAGAGGACTGGAACTTGGCACCGAGATGTGTTCCTCCGACATGGTTCCTCCCGTACTAATTTACTGTTTTATACTGCTTATCTCTAAAGGTGTTCAAGGTAGAGTACTGGGACTTGGTACTGGGGTATGTAAAATCAATTCTAAATTCATGGAAAAAGATTAGGGTTATAAGAAAAAGGGGCGTGGCACTTCCAGTACAAATTTACTTTTTCTTGCCACATATCCCTGGCAGTGTTTGTGGAAGAATACTGGAACTTGGTGTGGAGTTGTGTATACAAAATGTTTCAATTGCTCATGGAAAAAATGTGAGTTATTAAAAAAGGAGGCATGTCGCCTCCCATACATACTAAAAACTTCTTAATACATATCTCTGGAAGGATAGAAAATCTTTGGAAGTATTTTAAATTTATTATGGAGATTTATTTTATAAGTGCCGTACTGATAGAAAAAATTTCATTTAATGGAAAAGGGAGAGTCGGTTTCGGCCTTATAATCTAAAGCAATCTTGAGGCGTTTGCTACAGTAATGAGAAGTGGTATTTTATCAAGGCCAGGTTACCAAATTTGAGTTGGAAATATTAGAACCCGCCGTGGCAGCTCCAAGAAGGTTACACGTTCACGCGTCGTGGAACCACTTTAAGGTAAACTTAGAGGGATTGATATCTTTCGTATGCCTAGCGCGTAGACGAGATTTTATAATTTCATAGTTTTAAATGGCGTAAATACCTTAACTCGCTTAAAAAATAACGAGCTATAACGAAATGGGCACAGAAATAAAATCTAACATCATTAAATTATTTTTCATTATTTGGAAATCAGAACCAAAAATTTTGAAGCCCAGGTATGATAGACATTTTATTTTATTTTATTATACATATATTGTTTATAAATGAATTATAATTTATAAATCAAATGTTTTCAGTCATATGTTTTTGAGGAAAATATACCGTAAAAATTTTAACATTTCAAAATTGCATATCTCGACTGAAAAATAAGATATTCGAGCTAACTCGACGGCTCACAGTGTGCTTTTTTAACACTTCATGCGAATTAATCGTAGCGCTTTCGACAGAAGCAATATTTTGCTACGGAAAAAAATGGCTTTGAAAGCTAATATAATTGCCTTTTAAGAAAAAATATTGCCATTAAGCCTCAATCACTCTTTGACCTTAAAAAAATTGGTCAAAAATATTGTTCTTCGAAAAAAGACATGCAAAATCCAACGGATATATTAAAAAAAATCATTTTTTGTACTTTTTATTGTACTAATATTATAGATTTTGAGACGAGAAACACGATTTCCCTGTTTAAAAAACGGGAAAAAAATGTCAACCCCCCAATTTAAAAAATGCATTATATATTGCATTTTTTATGATTTGCATACAGCTGTCACACAATTTTATATCGCTCGAACAACAAGTCAGTTTTAGTGCTATTCAAGACCTTTAATTTCAGCCAAGGTAGAAGTCTGAGAGCTAAATTGTTACGATTCTAAAATTTCATTCGACATTTAACGCAATTTTTTTCTAATTTCGGAGTAAAACACAGCAGTTTCGAAGTTTGGTTTACAATTGTTATAACTTGGCTCTTAGACGGCCTTGGCTCAAATTAAAGGTCTTGGAATACATTTATTGTTCGAGGGATATAAAATTGAGTGAAGGATGCAAGTTAACATACCGCAGTAGGCAGCCACAATAATAAAGCAAAATAACATAATGCAGTAGGCAACACAACAACTGAACAAAATCCGTAAGCGCAGCGCAAACAAGTACATCAGTAAAAATAAAAAGCGCAGCTGCAGCTCAGGTAACGCAGCCATAACAACGGAAGCGCTTGCCAGCAACAACGAACACCTGCAGTCCAAAATCGTGGGAATCGCAGATTCTGCAAAAAAGAGTCACACGGCAGTCCACGTGAGGTGTTGGCAGTTAGGGAGTTAGGAATTCAGGTGCAGGCGCCGCTAAAATCAGTTGTATTGACTCGCTCGGCATTATTACATATTATACATTATATTAACTAAAAACGAAATAAAAACTCTTAAATCAGTGGCATAAAGAACTTGAAAAAATTTATAATGAAATCCAAAAAAATAAATAAAAACAGCTGAAGTGATTAATTCAACCAAAAAAAGGCATACGTACCTCGTAAAAAGAACTCAAAAAAGATTAAAAGCACACTTTTTTCTTTTAATAAAAATTGAGGCCTTGCACGCCAAGCCGAGGCGTAGCCTAGGAGGGACAGGACGGATACGCCGTCTCCCCCTACCGGAATAAAGGACCTGGAAAAAATTACTTTAGCATGAAACTGTAAGTAGAGTGCTCCAGAGAATTAAGAAAGATAGATAGATAGATAGATAGATAGAAAGATTAAATTAGTAAGAGAAAAGTAAATTTTGAAACAAAGTGACTCAACATGGACGAAAATACCATTCGCACTTAAATGAGTGCCGCTGTTCGGGCAGCAACGGAACAGACAAGACGGGAGTTTCAATCGACAGTGGACGCATCGACAGCTAGGATCACACAGATAGAGAGACCATCTCAGCTTGAAGAATATCGGGAGGTGATAATCGACTCGAAAGTCAGTTGTGATGAATCTCTGGACGTAGTGAAGTCCTTGCCAGAATTCACTGGTGACCAGTCGCGATACGTGTCGTGGCGTCAGGCAGCACATACTGCCTATAAAATTTTCGAAACCGCGCAGGGCAGTTCCAAGCATTATCAGGCCGAGGCCATTATAAGAAACAAAGTAGTGGGTTCTGCGGATTCAATTCTGTCGTCCTTTAACACGGTACTTAACTTCAAAGCTATTATAGCTAGGCTCGACTTTTGGTACGCGGAAAAGAAACCGGTCTACATACTAGAACAGGAAATGTCAACTCTTCGTCAAGGAAAGCTGGCAATAACTGAATTCTATGACGAAGTGGAGAAAAAATTAACGGCAATAATTAACAAAACGTTGATGTCCTATCAAAACAAGGATGTCTTGGAATCGTTAAATGCGAAGTACCGTCAAGACTCGGGACTGAATCGCCCACTCTGCGATATTTTATTTTCGTCAAGACCATCAGACATGGCGTCAGCCTTAGCACTCGCACAGGAGCTAGAATCCAATCAGGCGCGCTCCTTATTTGCACACAGATTTTCCGATAGTAGATTTCCGGACTTTAGTTTGCAAGCATGCAATCTTAATAGAATGCCTCTGGCAAGAAACAGTGTACCATTTCCTAGACAACCAAGCAGACCACCACCACCGCGACCAACTCCTATAGATGTAGACCCGAGCCTCTCTAGATTCCGGGTCGCTCAACGAAATGATAGGCCCAACGATCTTTCCACACCGCAATTGGCTCCGCCGCGACCTACGTCTTCTAACCCCCAAGCTTTTCCTTCAGGTAGGACAGCCTTTGGGAATCAATACCCAAAGAGCACCGATATGCAGCTAGCGCAGAAAAGGCAACGCGATAGCGATCGTTTCAATAATAACAAGATACAACGCATAAACCATTTAGAACAATATCCTTCAACCGAAAATTACGAGGATGCCGACTACTACTACCAGCTAGACAGATATGACGACGGTGCAGACAACGAAAACCGTTATACCGATGGTGCAGATCCGACGAGATCAATTTTTTAGGGGTAGATCCCTGCTGCCATATGTTAGCAGGGCATTCGAAAGAAAACAACTAAAATGTCTAGTGGACACGGGTGCGTCAAAAAATTATGTAAAAAATGCAAACTGGAAGGGTATAAAACCTATTTCCTCCCCATTTTTAGTTAGCTCCATTCATGGCACTGATAAAATTACCAGTAAGTGCACCATAAATATTTTCAATACTAACTCCGATTTCTTTATCTTACCTACGCTCAAGACCTTTGACGGTATAATTGGTTACGACCTCCTTCGAAAGATAGATGCTAGATTGGATATTAGAAAGGGAATTTTGTTTCATGTAAACGGTTCAGAAAAGCTAATGTATTTTCATTGTAGCGATGTTAACAGTATAATCGCAAATGGGGATATTGAACAATTAAAAGCGAAATACGCTGCCGTTTTTTTTGACCCAAATGAGTCCTTGCCGTTCAACACAAATATTGTGGCAACTGTCAGAACAAGCAATGACGACCCAGTTTACTCCAAATCATACCCGTATCCAATGGCCGCCTCTGAATTCGTTAACGAGGAAGTTAAAAATCTCTTGCGTGATGGTATAATTAGACCATCACGCTCACATAGTCCAGTTTGGGTGGTTCATAAAAAAGGAACAGATGACACAGGAAAGAAAAAACTGCGCATGGTCATAGATTTCAAAAAGCTCAACGAAAAAACCATAAGCCATAAGTATCCAATTCCTGACACATCCGTAATCCTTTCAAACCTAGGGAAATCATCAATTTTTACGACAATAGACTTGAAATCTGGGTTTCATCAGATTGTACTTGCTGAGAAGGACAGGGGAAATACCGCATTTTCCGAGGATATCGGGAGAACATGTCACGTTTACATAGATGACATCATCATCTTTTCCAATGATAACGAAACTCACCTGCAGGACGTCAGCCGAGTGCTTGAAAAATTATATTCAGCCAACATGAGGGTCTCCTTGGAAAAAACTAAATTTTTTAAATCGGAGGTTGAATTTCTAGGAATTGTTGTCTCGAAAGATGGCATTAGAACATCAAAGGATAAAGTAAAAGACACAATCAACTACGAGGTTCCGAAAACACTCCGCGCATTGCGTTCCTTTTTGGGCTTGTCTAGCTATTATAGGCGCTTTATTAAAGACTATGCACTGATTGCCATACCCCTTACAAAATATCTACGGGGCGAAAATGGAACAATTGGCACCAACTCTTCTAAAAACATAAAAATTACATTTGACGATGAAGCCCATGAAGCGTTCCGGAAAATCAAGAATATTCTGTCTTCAGAGGACATTCTCCTTCTTTATCCCGACTACGAAAAACCTTTCGATCTGACCACAGACGCGTCATCTCGCAGTCCTTTCACAAGGAGGCAGACCCATCACTATGATATCGCGCACTTTGTCGCAAACAGAAGAAAACTATGCTACAAATGAGCGAGAACTTCTCGCGATTGTCTGGGCCTTTCAGAAACCTAGAAACTATCTATATGGGGCAAACAATATCAACATCTTTACCGACCATCAACCGCTCACTTTTTCGATATCGGATAAAAATCC
>NW_023458556.1:79055875-79068366 GCF_013731165.1 Rhagoletis pomonella
TTTGACCATTTACGAGAACATCGCCGAAGAAACGCACGACCTTCTGGTGAACTTTCCACAGTCCCACATTAGGAAAACAGTGCAGCTGGACATAGACCGCATATTACGACTACTAGATTCATTAAGGATTCACCACCGACATTCCCGTAGTATTAACTTCTTGGGAACTGATCTCAAATATGTAGCGGGAACTCCCGATTTCGATGACTTCAACCAACTTCAAACACGAACGGACTCCTTGATCGAAGCAAATGAGCAACAGATTTACATTGATAGCCAGCTCCAAGTTAAAATAAACCAGTTAACTGACACCGTAAACAAAATAATTAGCACAACAAAAAAAACATGAGCTTGACACGGGGCACCTATTTGAACTGATATCAACAAGGAACAGAGCGTTAATAGACGAAATAGAATCAGCTCTGCATTCAGTCACCTTGGGGAAGATACAGTTAATCAATCCAATATTGCTAAATAGTGATGAGGTTCAAAACTTACTAATCACTGAGCACTCTACAAATATCACAATAAGCGATTTACTAACAGTCTCAAAATTAAAAATTTTTCAAAACTATGACAATATTTATTTCATAATTAAATATCCAATAGTATAACAGAATTGTAAGAAAATCAGAATTAAGCCCGTTGTAAAAAATTTTAAATCAATTATGATAGAGACTAGTATAGTGTCCAAGTGTAGCAGTAAATATCAACAACTTGTGAATTGTAAAAACTCATTGTCAACTATATTTTTTCAAGTTTCAAATGTAAATAGCTCTTGTGTTTTAAATTTGTTAAGCCAACGCCCAGCATCCTGCCAGACTATTACAGCAGACCATATCGACCCAGTGGAAGATATTGACGACGGCTTAGTTGTTATAAACGATAAATTGGTCGAAGTTCGTCAAGAAAATTCTCCCCCAGTAAATTTGAATGGAACATTTATGATAAAGTTTACAGAGAATGTTACCATTGATGGCACCACGTACATCAATTGGCGAAAGATAGTACGCGCGTATTCTGAGGCCGCATCCGCGCAATTTCTGAACCTGACAAACCATACTATATTTTTGTCACTTCCATACCTGCACAATATTAACCAAAAGAATCTGCAACATATTGCATCGTTGAGGGGATTGTTGAAACACAATCGTCCCAATGGCTTCTAGCTTACGCCCTTAAAATTGCCTTTTTTGTCGTATTATAGGGCTGCCAGACGCCCCGGTTTTCCCGAACATGTCCCGGTTTAGACTATTTGTCCCGGTGTCCCGGTCCAACCTTAAAATGTCCCGGGTTTCATTTAAATGTCCCGGTTTTCGATTTGATTGCACAAATTTGAATAAAAGTTCAAAAATAACTACAATTTTATGAATTCACTGAGGGAAATAACGCATCGTAAACATGCAAATTTTTATTTGATTATCGTTCTAAAATGTTCGTATTTAAAAACATTTTAATACCACGCACGCGTGGTGTTGATTCAAACTCAGCATTTGAATGCACATTTACATGTCTGGCTGTAGATGAGTACGCAAAGATACTTGCCACAATTTGTTAATTTCCAGAGGGTCAGGATTCAAATCCCATTACAGGCAGCATGGAATTTAAATATATATTTTTTACCTTAATTATGAAAAAGCTTCCGTTAAGTGCAAAGCGCTTCATTTTTATATGGGCGTATTTGAATTTAATATTTCTAGACTGAATAATAAAATGTGTATACTTAAATGTATTACGAGTTGGGTTGGTGCTCTTTCATATGCGTATTTTTTTAAATTTAGCACGTTTTTTTAATTCTAAACTTCTTTCTCTCAGTGCACCGGTTTCATTTGTGAAATAGTTACATCTTCAGATAGTTGAAATTTGTACGAGCAATAGTTGATGATTAATATACATATGTACCTAAATACGTTAAAAATGACGTGCACAGAGTTTTACAATTATATTAAGGAAAAGACAGAAGTTTTGAAACAAGTCCACAGCAACGAAAAATTTGACTGATATTTTAATGTTATCTTGTAATCAATTTTTTTTCTTTCATGAAACCTAGAGTGCTTATAAGTACAGTGCGGTACAAAATTATTGGCTCGGAGACTCTTCATCAAATCACAATTTCTAATCAGATCTGTTAGAAAAATTTTGAAAATATACCTTTTGTACCAATTAGTAAAGTGCAAGTCTGAAGTTTCCATGAAAATTTCGTTGATTTTTAGCCATTTTTTTTTGCTGACAGTGTCTTCCATATAAAAAGAATTGTCGAACATAGTTTGTATGCAAGAAACTCTCAGTAAAAACAATACCAAAAATCAACTAAAATTTAATGGGCTGCAAAACTTCATTTTTAAAATTTTTACAAAAAGTCTATTTAAAAAGTTGCAAATTTGTAAGCAAATTTATTGAATATCTTGAGTTTTGTTTTTTGATGTATTTAGTAAAATTTTTTTTATAAAGAATAAAAAAATTGTGAAAAATTCTCTGTGCTTTAGTTGTGATAAGTTGTTTTGTTACTACATCTTTTCGTACGTAATTTTTGTCCAAACGAAATGGACCCCTTTTAAAGTGGGTTAAAATCGAGTCCAAAGGAGTCGGTTACAAACATACATACATACAAACATACAGGTGAAGCTAATAAAAGGGTGTTAATAACATAATGCAGTAGGCAACACAACAACTGAACAAATTCCGTAAGCGCAGCGCAAACAACTACATCAGTAAAAATAACAAGTAATTTTTAGCAAAAAAAAACCGACTTCAACTCTCATATAAAAAAAAATATATATATATATATATATCTCATGATCCGCTGATCGGATTTTAACCAGATTAGTATGGGACCACCTCTGAGACACTACCTTTCCGATGCAGAAATAATTAGAAATCGGTTGACGTGGTCCAAAGTTATGCGGTAACATACATAAAAAAAAAAAAAATATTCCGACGAACTGATAACCTCCTCCTTTTTTGGAAGTCGGTTAAAAAGCGCAGCTGCAGCTCAGGTAACGCAGCCATAACAACGGAAGCGCTTGCCAGCAACAACGAACACCTGCAGTCCAAAATCGTGGGAATCGCAGATTCAGCAAAGAAGAGTCACACGGCAGTCCACGTGAGGTGTTGGCAGTTAGGGAGTTAGGAATTCAGGTGCAGGCACCGCTAAAATCAGTTGTATTGACTCGCTCGGCATTATCGGTTACCGATGATAGGGGAAATAATTTGCATTACAAAATCGGATTTTTTATTTTTTTATTAACTTCATCATGTTTGATTTTTATTTTTTTCAACCTGAATACGCAGGTATGAAAAAACTCGTAACTTCTACAGTTTTGGTGTTTCCATTCTCAAATTTTTACAGCTTACTCCATAAATTTTGACAACTATTCAGGTTGAAAAAAATAATAATCAAAAATGGGATTTTTTAATGCATTTTTTTTTTTTAATCTATATCACACTCTCATTAAAGCCGAGGTAATTACGCACATTTTGATACCTTAACTGATTTTCTCCGACAAATAAATAGTTTATTAACTGCAAACAATTAAGAAAAGATACTTCTCCGTGAGTTCAAAATTTCGGGAATTTTTTTTCGAGATTTTCGAGTATTATGACGAAATAAAAAAATAGGTGTCTTCTTTTTTTCGATAAAGAATGTAAAAAAATATATTTCACCACAAAAAAAAAATATTCACGTGTAAATATTGTATGGTATGACCCATATATATGTTGTGGCATACTATTTAATATTACTACACATATGTGTATATTAGAGTGGTTCATAAAAACACTCTTTTTTGAAATTCATAAACGCTACATCAGAATATTGTTATTTGTGATAAAAAAAAGAGACACGTGTTTTTTTATTTTGAAAAATAAGTTTTCTTAGAGGTCGTGCCATTTGCGCCATTTTGGATCCGCCATTTTGAATTTCGAAAAACTGACTTCAGATTCCTAATTAGCAACCCCAGAAACCCCCTGGTAACAAGTTCCAACCTATGACAATGCGTAAATCGTTAAGTATCAACGTTTTAATTTTATTAGTGTCTTTTCAAGAGCATATTTTCGGAAACTAGACCCATTCTAATTGTCCAAGACAGGTGTGTAATTAAGGGAAAGCTCCCCAATAATACCAGAGTAATTATATGTAAAAACCACATTTTTAGCTGCACTTTAACATGTCAAGAAAATAAAAAAGTTGAGAACATCAGCGTTTTTATAAAAAACCGACCAGCGCGACCTCTAAGCAGACTTTTTTTTTCAAAATAAAAAAACAAGTTTCTTTTCTTTTATCACAAATAACAATAATTTGAGGTAGCGTTTATGAATTTCCAAAAAAAAATTTTTTGGACCACTCTAGTGTATATGTACAAATACTATATGTAAGTTTTAAGATGATCTCTTTTGTAAAAACGACTGCGACTGCAATATGAATGATTTTCAATTCCATAGTTTTTAGTGTATTCAGTTTGTAATTAGCTTTTTAAACTGATATAAAATAAATACATTTATATTTCTTTGCTTAAAAACACAAATTTATTTCTTTTTCTAGTATTCGCACTAAAGCAAGACCACAAAACTAGTTTGTTAGCATATTTTAATTAATGGTAATAATATCCCGAAATATCCCGGGATCCCGGGGTTACCATTTTAAGATCCCGAAATCCCGGGATTCACAAAATGGTCCGGGATTGGATGCCTTAGGCACGGTGCACATTAGTGCGATACGATATGCGATGCGATATGCGATACGATACGCGATACGATGCGCGATGCGATATGAAATGCGCACAGTGCACATTAGAGCGATGCGACATGCGATGCGACACGCGATACCATTTTGTGATAGCTACACAAACATTTGTGCCTTTATAAGCTTGTAAATGAGCTGCTTCTCAACCGAGTGTAGACCTTTCGAATGATGGGTCTATGTTTATATCTATATACTTTTAAAAATTTAAGAGAAAAGTATGTTTAAATAATATCGAGTAAAACTGATGTTTATTTTTACAAAGTCGGCTAAACATTAAATGAGATATTCAAATTCTCATGACAAATTATTTCAGAATATTGCGTTCACTACAAGGAGATCGGTGAAAGCTGAATTAAAAAAACGGTTAAGCAAAAATGTTTGAGTTGTATAGCCAAAAATATTCTTTTTCTTATGAAAGGTTGAATAGCTTTCCCCTGATTGTTTAAAGTAAAAATCACTATATATTAAATGTTAATTTTCAATCAATTACTCAATTCAGGAGTAGTATAGTTGCTTTACAAAATAGTGCGTGAAAACTTTGCCAAATTTGAAAAACGACGACAAAATTAACACAGAAAATACACACAGATCTCTTCAGGTTTCTAAAAGTTTATGTGTATACATATATCATTCGAAAGGTCTAAGCTCGGTTTATAGTCAACTGAGTTACAAGCTTATAAGTGCGGAGAACCGGTTTTTTTTAACAGTAAATCAAGATTGTGTGGGTGTTTGACAAAAGTTTCGTATCTCGATTCTTACTTCACTCGGCAAAACCTACCTGAAAAATAACATGACTTACCAGGTATTTTTGCTTCATTATTTTTTGTAGCATTGTGTAATAGAGCACACAAATTTGTACTTTCTCTAATAAAATAACACTAAAAAATAAACATATAAAAATATAACGAATAATCAAAAATAATTACCTACATACATACGTCACTTTTTAGTATTTGTTATTATATCTAATTTCTTCTTTTATTGGTAAATGAGATGATTGTTTCTTAATTGTTTCTAATCACATTGATTACTAATTATTTGAGTATTTGAAACAAAATAGTTAATCATTAACATTTAAACAAGAGGAATATGCTTCCGCCTGTAAAATGTGCATGCTTATTGCAAAAAATACCGCGCAATGCTAATCTCACATCGTTCAGAAAACCGTGTCGCACGTGCGGCACGCATGCAATATTATATCGCAGCGGTGTCGCACGTGCGATACGCATGCGATATTATATCGCATCGGTGTCGCTGTCGTGCAAGTGTGCACAGTTTTCATCGCTTCCTACCAATTACCACGTACTCAGCATGTCGATGTCGCATCCATATCGTATCGCATACCGCATCGCATATCGTATCGCGCTAATGTGCAGCGTACCTTACTGATCACGAACCATTTTTTACAAAAAATGCAAACTTAGCTTGCGAAGCGCAAACAAAAATCAAAAAACATAACATCCATGATGGCGGAGTATTCCCCTATGAAATTTAGGGGCAATACTGTGGATTCACGATCCGCGTGTCAAATAGAAGTAAACTGTATCAAAAGTTCGCTACTACAATTTTTTTAATTTCTTCGTACCAATTTGATCTAATTTTACTGGGCAAGTTTTTATTTAATAGCGGTCGCCCCTCGGTCACCAATGGCAAACCTCTGAGTATGTGTATGATTTATGAAAGTGCAAGTTTTATGCAATTACGCATGGAAACTTGCTCGTAAGTACGCACTTTTAACCGACTTCCAAAAAAGGAGGAGGTTATCAGTTCGTCAGAATATATTTTTTTATTTATTTAATTATTTTTTTTATATATTTTTTCCTTGTGTACATATAATCGATAATTTTTTAATTTTGCATTAGAAAGGTAGTGTCTTCGAGGTAGTCACATACTAATCTGGTTTAGATCCGATCATTGGATCATGAAATATATATATATATA
Source organism: Rhagoletis pomonella (assembly GCF_013731165.1). Taxonomy (NCBI): domain Eukaryota; kingdom Metazoa; phylum Arthropoda; class Insecta; order Diptera; family Tephritidae; genus Rhagoletis; species Rhagoletis pomonella. Next base: position 79,062,558 of record NW_023458556.1, read on the forward strand.
TATATATTTTTATATGAGAATTGAAGTCGGTTTTGTTTTTTGCTTAAGAATTACTTGTTTAAAGGGCACTGGTCGTTGGACTACATGCATTCTGCCATGAAAAACAACTTCTAATAAAAAATAAAATCGCCGTTTGGAGTAGGCGTAAAACTATTGGTCCCTCCCTTTTGTGGACAACATCAAGCCGCACGCCGCAAATCGGGGGAGAGGCTCGGCCAAACACTAACATATTTTGTAAGTGCCAAAAAAATGCAATCGTAAACACTATTGCGCTTACGAAATATTAATTTAGATAATGGGATTCATGCATAACTTTTTTTTTACCTACACGGTCAAAAATTTGGGTTTAATTTTTAAACCGCGCTGGGACTACTGCCTCTTTTAATCTTTTATAGTCTACTTTTTAAACCAGTCAATAGTTTTAAGCAATTTTTAATATATTCTGGTTTAAATTTTAGTCCAAAAAGTTCGTGGTTTAAAACTCAAACCAACATGTTTTAATTCCAGTTTCTAGATTTCATATAAAGATAATTTGATTTAAAATCTAAAACGAAATAGAAAAAGTTTGCACACAGCGAAATGTGGTGTTGATTCAAATTCAACATATGAAAGCACATTTACATGCGTGGCTTTAGCTGAGTGTGCAAACCGAACTGTTTAAATTCTAAACCCAACATATGTGCCCTCTTTTTTTTAAACTTGGAAGGTTTGTATTTAAAACTGAATTTAGTTTGGTCATATATGTAATCCAAAAAGTTTGAAATTAAAACCGAAATTTTTAACCGTGTATGTTTACTCTGTAAACTGAAACAGACCCTGCAGCGAAAGCTACTAGTTGTGAACTAGAATTCTACCAGTTTGCGTTTCAGCCCAACTAGTTCACGTTCTATCCTTTTTCAATGTTAGCGACTGGTATTTTTAACATTGCGATGTCCTACGAGATGCCAATTGTCAGGCTATGCATCAGCATCTACTAGCAGAAATACTAGTAGCATCATACCAGTTGATGAGATAGTCTGCCAATTCATCCCCTATGAAAAGCATTAGTATGCCTTTTTGCTCGCGGCACTCCAACAGTCGCAATGGCCGACAGAGCAAAGCACTCGCGTGGTACCAGGTTCAAGCCCGGGCGCAGGCAAAATTTTTTTATATATATTTTTTTTTATTTTTTATTTAGGGTTTTTTATTATTCTTAAATTTAATTTAAAAAAATATATTTTTTGTAATCTATTTTTTTATGGCACAAGTATTTCTTCCCATATATTTGTTTCTTTTTTTTGTAATGCAACTAGATTTTTAAGTTTGTTATTTATATTTAATTTGAAATAATTATTCCTACTTACATTGATCTAACTTTAACAAGTAAGAAAGTCTAAGTTCGGGCGGAGCCGAACATTAAATACCCGGCGCAAGTATTAAATATATGTTTTCCACCTTTCCGAAAGCTACCGCTACATGATAAGCCGGGGTGTATACATTTTAAGTAAATTAGCGTCCTTAAATTTCGAAATATTGCAGTTTCAAGCATATCTGAAATTTACCGTTATATGAAAAGCGGCCTCAATTTTAGTCCGATTTCAACAATTTTCAACGGTTTGCTTTTATGTGGCAAGCACAATAACCATACCGAGCTTGGTACAAATTGCTAGAACGGTTAGCGAGATACATATATGTGATCACAAGTGGGCGGTGCTACGCCCATTTTCCAAAATTTTGTCATAAACGTATTTCTTGGTAAAGAATTGTTGCAATCATCAATTTTGAATAAATTAGCTTCAATATTTACTGATTTATCGAAGATTTTGTATTTCTCGAAATTACCGTTATATGGGATGTGGGCGTGGTTATTGTCCGATTTTAGAAATTTTCGGCCAGTTGGTATGCTGTACCAGGACCAACAACTGTGCCAAGTTTGGAAGAAATTGGTGTAGAGGTTACCAAGATATACACATGTAACCATAAGTGGGCGTGGCTACGCCCATTTGCCAAAATTTTGTAATATTCTTATTTTTCGTCTAAAACTCATTGCAAATATCAATTTTGAGTGAATTATCTTCAGTAGTTACTAAAATATCGCAGTTTTCGTTTTTCTGAAAATTACCGTTATATGGGAGGTAGGCGTGGTTATTGTCCGATTTTTAAAATTTTCAGCCATTTAGTATGCAGTACTAAGGCCAACAACTGTGCCAAGTTTGGAAGAAATTGGTGCAGCGGTTACCAAGATATACGCATGTAACCATAAGTGGGCGTGGCTACGCCCATTTTCCAAAAATTTATAATATTCATGTTTTCCGTCTGAAACTCATTGTAAGTATCAATTTTGAGTGAATTATCTTCAGTAGTTACTAAAATATCGCAGTTTTCGTATTTCTTAAAATTACCGTTATATGGGAGGTAGGCGTGGTTATTATCCGATTTCGCCCATTTTCAATACCATCCGTCCCACGCCCAAAAGAAGTTCACGTACCAAGTTTCGTTAAGATATCTCAATTTTTACTCGAGTTATCTTGTGCACAGACGGACGGACGGACGGACGGACGGACAGACAGTCACCGCTTAATCGATTTCTCTTTTCATTCTGATCATTTATGTATACATTTGTCTATATCTATCTCGATTCGTTTTGCCTGTTACAAACAACCGTTATGTGAACAAGGTTATAATACCCTTGTGCACAAGTGCGCCCGGGTATACAAATCTTAACCACCTCCAAGCGGCCTCGAACCTGCGATCCCAGAACCAGAACCAGTAGTCTTCACGTGACGCCACAGCCGACATTTGTAAGAAAAGCAATTCATTGCGTTTTATTTTAGGCTTTGGCAATTCAAAGGCAGATGTCGCTGAATGCTTAAGTTCTTCGAAAATGTCGAACTGATAGGCACATACTAGTTTATGAACTAGTATTTTTTCTAACTGGTTTGGGTTTTCACTGCAGGGGAGCTAGAGGCTAGGAGCTGACATTCAATTTTAAAAGCAATCGTTCTGATTACCAACAAAACTGAGTGTAAAACGCATGAAGAGAATTGCTGGTTAGCACCTGGCCTAAGCTTACTTTTTATGCATGTTGTCCAACAACCAATGCACTTTAGAAAATGCGTACTTACGCACACGTTTCCAAGCGTAACTGCATTACACTTGCAACATTCACAAATCATACACATACGAATGTATGTACACACAGAAGATGCGACCGAAGGGCTACTTGGCTAATTGAACTAAATATAATATTCACTGTGCATTTAAATATGCATTCCCGAAAGGCGCTAGTAGTTCTTAAAACTCCGCTTATCAATATTAGTAATTGAATCGATAATTTAACTAGAATTTAAATTGTATTATAATTTTTCAGCAAACGAATAAAAGTATAAACATTTATTCAAATTGTGAAAATGAAAAACAGTAGTCCCAACGCATACGTTTATTAGAAAATATTAGAAGCAGTATAATTTGCTCCCATTTTGTATGACAAGTTAATTGAATGTAGGCAAAGGGGGCTTCACTGAAAATAAGGCAGCCAATAAAGTCAAAATTTATAGTTATGTGGTCTACTGACATCACCTGTATATAATTCCACCATGGATTGAAATTATTAGAGCAACTCAAATGCCAAAAAAAAAGTAAAACAAAAAACAAATAGCTGAAAAATATTCAATTATCTTTTATTTGAGACTGAAAGTGAGAATGTAACTGTGGGAATGAAAATTCCCTATAAACATTTTTGAGAACGTTCGAAAATTACCTTCGATATCCAATATGCATATCGAATTGAGAACGAACTCATAACCAACCTTATGCCGATTTCGTTTCTACCGAAAAATGCAAACTTCTCTTTGCCCTCCGCGCACAAACACTAAGAAAAGGGCGATGAGAAGGCAACATTTTCTGTAGAAACGAAAACGCCATTACTTTTCCAACGTTCATAGTATTTTGGAAATACACTCGAGATGGGTCCGAAAAAAAATTAAAACCATAGTAATAAGAGAGAAAGTGAAATCCAGCTCATTCACGAAGGGAAATACAAAACAATCACTCTCTCTCATTAAAAATTCAATTCGATAATGGGCTGGATTTCGAATTCATAACGAAGGGAAAATACATTGGATAACGAAGGTTCCGTTTTGCTGGAGAATGGCCTAGTTCTCGAATCGAATACTAACCTATTAGTTATCGAAGGTGAGACTCGAAAAAAAAAAGATTTGTTTTCCAATCATTTTCGAATTGTTAACTAAGGCCAATGTTTATTGAGTATGAAAACATTTTTTGTTATGTTAGCAAACTTCAAAAATGTTCAGGCTGCCTCTCAGCGGTTTTACCTTAAAATTGTTGTACTATACTGCTTACTGCTAGAACGTAGTCTTCTTTACTTCTTTTTTTTCAAGTTAGCGAGCGCACGGATGGACAGAATACATAGATACTTATACTCCGTTTAGTTTGATGAGGAAACTCCATCTAACAAAGCCCAGTGGGAGAATAGTAATCGAAAAAATAATCAGTAAAACAACCCATCTCACATTCGAAAATGCATTTTTTTTCCCAGGGCGATGTCCTAAGAAAAGTGGGGCATTCAATTTTGCATTACCTGGTATCGAGAAATTAATGTGATTTAATAGGAATTTTTTGGGACTTTTTGAATACATAAGAATGCTGATTACATATTAAACAGTAATTGGATGTAAAACTCATAAGAAATACATTCGATTATTTATCACGCATGTAATGCATTACTACTTTTCCCACTGGGAGTTTTTATTTCCGCTTACTTTCCCAGTCGGAAAAGTAGTAAGGCATTACATGTGTGATAAATAATATAATGCATTTCTTATGCGTTCTAGATAATATTACTGCTAACTATGTAATCAGCATTCTAATGTATTAAAAAAGTTTCAAAAATTTCATATTAAAATACATTCATTTCTCGATACTAGGTAATGCAAAATTAAATGCCCCACTTTTCTTAGGACATCGCCCTGGGGGAAAAAATGCATTTTCGAATGTGAAAATGGGTTGTTTTACTGATTATTTTTTCGATTACTATACATAACATTTTCCCACTGGGTTGTGATAGGTTTGTCCGATTTCACTTCCAGAGAAAAGTTTCGGTCGCTGCTTTCTCTTAATTTCATCAGTTAACTTTCCCACAGCGTCCAGCAAACAAAGGCTGCCGGACATTGAATGCCAAACGCATTATACTACACACAAAAGCCTCATTTTTAACTATCTATAATTCTGTGCCTTATGCTTGCTCGGATTTTTAATGTATTTGACTTCATATATAATTCAACATACAAACGTGCACAAAGCAGCAGTGGGAGGGAAGTCACTCAGATTGTGGCGAATCGTATTTTATTATTCCATTTTTCCACCATTCGTTTTATGCTCCTACATCACTGCTTGCTCACCGCTAATCGCTTTGCCTTTTGTGGTGAACAATGACATAAGAAACGGGGCTTCAAATTTTTCTGCATTTGAGGTTATGTGTCGTATGTTTTATTCTATACACCGTTGCAATTCGGTTATATGAAGTTATTTAATTTAATCAGATTGGAATTTGAAGAATCGCAACTGACTATAATAATATTTACTGCAGACTGAGATAATTTCACATTGAAGCACCATAAGATTATTAATATATATATATATACTAGCAGACCCGGCGAACTTCGTCCCGCCCAAAATTAATTTTTTTTATCGAAACATTTTGGTCCAACATTTTCACCAACAGTTCACGTTCATGATTTTCAGTGACGCATTTATCTTCTAATATGATCGGCCAAACACTAACATATGTGCAAGCGCCAATCTATTATTA
>NW_023458556.1:79073366-79123861 GCF_013731165.1 Rhagoletis pomonella
AGTCCAAAGGAGTCGGTTACAAACATACATACATACAAACATACAGGCGAAGCTAATAAAAGGGTGTTAAAAAGTTGAATATTTTGATGAAAATTTGCTGAATTTTCGCAAGTTTTGTACAAAGTTTAGGAATTTTATTTTTATGGTTTTTGTTGTTGAATGGACCATATTTTTATACAAAATTGGCGGAAAAATATTAGAATAAAAAATGTAGCATATATTGTGAAAAATTTGCTGTGCCAATACTTTGTTCCGTCAGTATATCTAACGTTATAATAGGCGTGTTTTTTACACGCATACGTATCTGCGCTTAAAAATTTTATGGGGCTCTAAGCGACAAACTTTATGTGCGCTTATGAAATCAAAATTACTTGTTTTGAAATGGAAATTGTCGATGATTGTTTTTTTACACGTTAAGCGTAGATATATATGCGTGTAAAAAAAAACACAGCTAATATAAAACTAATTATTGGAATATCAAAAATTATATTTTTTATTTCAAATACATACGTTAAAACAAATTAAAACTCAAAACATTTCAACATCAACTTCTATAGTTTCGGAAAAAAGCAACGAAAGTAAGAGAAAAACACAAAAAATTGTATATGTATTTATAACTAGTATGTCATAAAAAACACTGACTTACAACAAAAATGCGCACCGGATGCCAGTATCCAATTCCTATGCAGAATCGCTTGCTGATGCAGAAAATCGAATATTTTTCCATAAGTAAGTTTTCGAGATATTTGCAATTTAGTGTTATTCAGCTAAAAAAAATCGGTTCCACTTAATAACGTATATCTTAATCGAAATGTAGCAAATGAAAGGTAAAAAACTTCCCATAAGCGGTATATACCAGGAGGGGCAAGGCCGAAGCCGAAAATAGCCACATGTATGTATATTCTAAATCCTACAAAGGGCCACAAAAAAACAACAAAAACAAAAATTTTATTTTTAAATAATTTTATTATTAGAAATGAAAAACATTAAGTTTATTGTTATTCTAATGTACGCAAGATAGATATTAAAGAAAATTCAAAAGATCCCTTTGGCCAAATTTTCAAAATCTGACTTTACGTCAGTAAAGCCGTGCGTAACAGTTTTGTTAAATGTTGGTTAGGTACGTTCGTTTAAAATCTCCAGTAAAAAATGTCCAACAGCAAAATTCCGGAGAAATGTCATCTGTTCTCTCACAAGAGAAAAATATCCAAAATAGTACGCGAACAGAAAATTTGTAGAAACTTGCAAGTTAGATGAACAGCTGATAGCAATTTTGTTTACATTCAAAAGTATAAAATTGAAAACGTAAGAAAACAAATCCCGAAGTCTTATCCTGACACAGTTCACTGACTAAACGAATAATTACTTACTTCTTATAAGTTTAATTAGTAGCATTTTACTATTTTAGCTTCCAAACCATAAAATTCAATTTAGGGAATTGTGTAAATTCCAACCCGCTGTTTTTGATCAGATTTTTTTTGTTCTCCAGACGCCGCTATCCAATTTGTATATAGAATCGCTCGCTGATTCCGAAAATCGAGTTTATTTATTTTTGTATGGATACGTTTTCGAGATATTTGCAATTTACCGTTATTCAACTTAAAAAAAGAGTGGTTCCACTTAATCAAGTATATCTTACGAACCGATTAAAAAATCGTAATATGAGGTACAGTAAATGAAAGAAAATAAGATTCTTTATAAACCGTATATATACCACTTTTCAATAGCCCTTATAGTTTCTCAGAAATTAATTAATCATTTCAATTTTTTTTGTATTTTTGATGGAAAAATGCAACAAATTCAAACTTTGACAAGGAAAAAAGTCAAAAAATAACAGTTTCTGTGTAAATATTTTGCACTTGTGCACTTCCTTTCGAAAAACAAACTAACCTACTAATGAAGAAAATCGATAGATAAATAAGAAAATAATGTTTGGTCAAATAAAAATGCGCAAGGATTTTTTGTATGAAATATGAGCGCGCTCTGGGCAACGTGAGCAACCCATTTGCAAGATGCGGTAACCAATCCAAGTGTATTCGGTTTAAGGGCTCACTGAAGTCTGCAGCGTCTGTTCACCAGTAGGTACGGCTGCAAGCGGGTGTCTGCTTGGAGCAAGCGGGTGTCTGCTTGGAGCAAGCGGCTCGCTATATAAACGTGTATTTGGTTGCGAAACCACCCCCGTCCCTGCAATGGGTTGTGCGCTGGGCTTGGGACCCGCCACGTAAAAACCACTTCCAGTGAAGAAGCAAGGCAAAGCCTCGGATGAGACCCGCCCTTATGATGACGACCAGGGCAAACGTTTAAAGGACTACGATTTGAGGGCATGCACCTGGAATGTCCGGACCCTTAATGGGGAAGGCGCCTCTGCCCGGCTGGTTGATGTCCTCGCAAGGACAAAATCAGACATCACCGCCATCCAAGAAATGCGTTGGACGGGGCAAGGCAAGCAATGTCTGGGGCCTTGCGACGTCTACTACAGCTGCCATGTAAAGGAGCGAAAACTCGTAGTTGGATTTGTGGTGGGAGAGAGACTCCGTCGCCGAGTACTGTCGTTCACCCCGGTGGACGAGCGTCTAGCCACAATCCGCATCAAAGCGAGATTCTTCAACATCTCGCTCATCTGCGTCCATGCCCCGACGGAAGAGAAGGATGAGGCATCCAAGGATCTCTTCTATGGGCGCTTGGAGTGCACGTACGAGCGCTGCCCTCGTCATGATATCAAAATCGTGCTTGGCGACTTCAATGCCAGGATGGGCAAGGAAGGGATCTTTGGAACCACAAACATGGTAGTATGCAGTACTAGGTTCAAGCATAAACAGATCCATCAAGCTACGTGGCAGTCTCCGGGTCGAAAAACGAGAAACCAAATCGATCATGTTGTGATACACGGAAGGCACGCTTCCCGTGTTTTAGATTTAGATTTAGACGTACGCACACTCCGAGGGCCAAACATCGACTCGGACCACTATCTTGTTGCAGCCAAGATACGCACCCGCCTCTGTGCAGTAAAACATTTGCGCCCAAATATGCAAGGAAAGCTTAACGTCGAAAAGCTGCAATCACAACAGACAGCCAGCACTTTCACTACTCGACTCTCACACCTGCTCTCAGAGAGCACTCTTCAACAAACTGACATATGCGAGCAGTGGAACCACATTTCCCGCTCATTAAGTACTGCCGCCGAAGCAGTAGTCAGATTTCAGTGAGCCCGAAAGAACAACTGGTACGATAAGGAGTGTCAGGAATCTGCAGAGCAAAAAGATGCCGCCTACAGGGCCACGCTGCGATCGGGCGCAACGCGTGCTATGTAGGATCGCTATAGGGATCTGAAGAGGGAAGCGAGACGTATTTGCCGCAAAAAGAAGAGAGAGGCCGAAATACGTGAGTTCGAAGAGCTTGAAATGCTGGCCGACAGGAAGAATGCCCGAAAATTTTACCAGAGAGTTAGTCGACTTACGGAAGGTTTAAAGACCGGGGCGTACTCCTGTAAAAACAATAATGGCGACCTAGTAACTGATGTCCAGAGCGTACTTAAATTATGGAGGGAACACTTTTCCGCCCTACTAAATGGTAGCAGCACGGAAAGTTGCGGAGAAGAAGAACCCGAGCCCGCAGTCGATGATGACGGAGTCGACGTTCCACCGCCTGACTATGACGAGGTACGTATAGCAATAACGCGGCTGAAAAACAACAAAGCCATTGGAGCTGACAGCCTGCCAACTGAGCTATTCAAGTACGGCGGCGAGGAGTTGATAAGGTGCATGCATCAATTCTTGTGCAGAATATGGTCAGATGATCGCATGCCCGACGACTGGAATTTAAGTGCGCTCTGCCCAATCCACAAGAAAGGTGACCCCGCCATTCGCGCCAACTACCGCGGGATCAGCCTTCTAAGCATAGGTTACAAGGTCTTATCGAGCGTATTGTGTGAAAGACTGAAGCCCACCGTCAATGAACTGATTGGGCCTTATCAGTGTGGCTTTAGACCTGGCAAATCCACCATAGACCAGGTATTCACAATACGCCAAATCTTGGAAAAGACCCGCGAGAAAAGGGTCGACACTCACCACCTATTTGTCGACTTTAAAGCCGCCTTTGACAGCTCTAAAAGGAGTTGCCTATACGCCGCTATGTCTGAATTTGGCATCCCCTCAAAACTCATACGGCTGTGTAAAATGACGTTGACTAATACCACCAGCTCCGTCAGAATTAGGAAAGACCTCTCCGAGCCGTTCGCCACAAAACGGGGTTTCAGACAGGGCGACTCCCTTTCATGTGACTTCTTTAATCTGATGTTGGAGAAGATAATAAGAGCTGCAGAACTGAACCGCTCAGGAACAATTTACTACAAAAGCGTGCAATTGCTGGCTTATGCCGATGACATCGACATCATCGGCAAAAAAAACCGCGAAGTCTGTTCTGCCTTTTCCAAGTTGGATAAAAAGCAAAGCGAATGGGTCTGGTGGTAAACGAGGACAAGACGAAGTATCTCCTGTCATCAAACAAACAGTCTGCGGTCTGCCTTGGCACCCACGTCACTGTTGACAGTAACAATTTCGAGAAAGTAGAGAATTTCGTTTACTTGGGAACCAGCATTAACACCGATAATAATGTCAGCATTGAAATCCAACGCAGAATCACTCTTGCCAACAAGTGCTACTTCGGACTGAGTAGGCAATTCAGGAGTAAAGTCCTCTTTCGACGTACGAAAACCACGCTCTATAAGTCACTCATCATGCCCGTGCTGGTATATGGCGCAGAAGCATGGACAATGACAACATCCGATGAGGCGGCTCTTGGAGTGTTTAAGAGAAAGATTTTGCAGAATATTTACGGGCCTTTACGCGTTGGCGACGGCGAGTACCGCATACGATGGAACGATGAGCTGTATGAGCTTTACAAAGATATGGGCATAGTGCAGCGAATTAAAATACAGCGGATCCGCTGGCTTGGCCATGTCGTTCGAATGGACACCGACGCTCCAGCTCTGAAAGTATTCAACTCGGAACCCGCTCGTGGTAGCAGAGGAAGAGGGAGGCCCCCACTGCGATGGAAAGATCAGGTGGAGAAGGACTTGGCTTCACTTGGCGTTTCCAATTGGCGTCAGTTGGTACAGAGGAGAAACGACTGGCGTGCTTTGCTGAACTCGGCCAAAATCGCTTAGGCGGTTACAGCGCTAAAAAAGAAGAAGAATGAGCAGAATAGACTGTAACTCATACGCCACGTACACCTGAGTAATTGGAGAGTTTGCATCGAAAACAAGGGGCGTCAGAAATGATTAATTAATTTCTCAGAAACTATCAGAGCTATCGAAAAGTGATGTTATGGAGAATTTTATTTTCTTTCATTTTCCGTATCTCGTATTACGATTATTCAATTGGTTCGTAAGATATACGTGATTAAGTGAAACCACTATTTTTTTAATCTGAATAACGGTAAATTGCAAATATCTCAAAAAGTTATAAATAGAAAAAAAATTATCTCGATTTTCGGAATCACTGAGGAGTTCTACATTTTTGCTGTAAACCAGTGTTATCAGGTACGCAAATGCAACTAATTGTGAACGGTATTTCGACTTTACGAATTTCATTGTAGAGTACAAAAACTCATAGTTATACGTTGTACCAAAAATATAAAATATACGGCACCCAGCTGTTTTCAACAGCGGATATTTTAAATCTGATGCTTGTTGCCGGAATTCAAGCAATGGCAAAGCTTTATGTTGCAGTTCCAGGGCCTTATCTTCTTTTAGTTCCAAAAACTCAAACTCTTTCACTTTTCTTAAAAAGGAGTATTTCGGATATTGTAAGTTCATCCTCAATTATTACTACGTTTATACGGACAGAATAATCGACTTAATTGAAAGCGCATTGACACCGTACACATTTCGCTCTAGTGTTTATACTTACGGCTTTATATCGGCATCAAAGTAACCGTCTTCAAAAGCAAACAAAATAAGCTATTTTTATTTGATATTTTATAAGTTAACATAATGGAAAGTGATAAAAATCTAATTTTATTCGGCATTATAAAATCGTGGCAAAAAAAAAGAACGATTATTATTTATCAGCTTTTAAATACTGATGCGATTATTTGGAATTTGAGCGGAACAGCTGACCTCCAATTCGCTTTGAGTGAGAGCGGTGTTTATACACTCTTTCTAACTGTCTGGAGAAATAAACTACCGATTTGAAATGGATTGTGAGCCAAAACACTTCGCTCTTTCAAAGCGAATTGGAATTCAGTTTATACATATGTTTTGAATCGCGGCGAAATGAATTAAAGCGACTTATGCATGCGTATAAACGTAGTATATGTTACATAAAAAAGGGTTTATGAAGTATGAAAACGTACATTTAACTAATTTCAAATCGGCAAATCTTTTTTCAAAATCTGCTTTTAAATCGTGTGCAATATTTTTTTCTAGCCATGGAAAATTATGAAATATTCTTTATTTGAGATCATGAATAAAAAGAGGTAGTTTAGCTTCAAAACCTAAAATAATTTGCGACAAATCAAAAACATTTTTATTCTCTTCTTGTAGAGACAAATTCAAGTTTTGCAAATGTTCCATCATATCGGTAAAGAACAGAATAGAAGAAGAATGCATAGAGCGTAGACGTGTTAATCTGGCTGGCAAGAGATCGCGACTTTTTTGTGCTGCTAAAGTGTTTATTCCAATTAAATATTGCCTCCAAAAGTGGTGAAAGAGCGTGGAAGACTGTTTTTGTATACCACGGCCTGCTGTCGAAAATAACTTTTGCGCGAAGTCGATTATTTTTCCATTTTTGAAACGCAAGTATATTTATTTACCTACTGAGCATTTAGCAATTGGAGAAGTTTGAGAACTCTGCTGTTTCAACTGACATATTCATAAATGGTATACCGCAGAGCAGCGATGAAAATGTTAGTGAAGTGTTTGCGGAGGTGTGTCGGGCGATTGACTTCGTCACTCCAGGTATGCGTGAGTCGTTTTGTATTCGACCAAACAATATCCAAACAAACTCAGCGCCGATATTGATTAAGCTTAATTTATCGCATGCCAGAAATCAGCTTTTTAAATCGATTGCTGGTTTTCGCAAACTCAATAAAATTATAGTTTAAAAAACTAAAACCTTCCTATTATAATTGCCTTTCGTACTGTCATCAGGTATGTAACTTGAGAATAGAAATCGCTGCATCTTTTAGGCGCACCAATATTACATAGTTACATCCCGAGCTAATAAAAGGAAGGTAATTATAATAATAAAAAGAGACCTTTATTGCTGTCGGATGTTGGTTTGTGCGGCGAGGGAAAGATATACGTGCATGAGAGTCTGACCAAGGCCAATAGAGAAACTATGTACTATGCAACGCAACTTAAACGCCAGAAATTATTATCGTCTGCTTTCAGCATCCGCGGGAGAGTACATGTTAGAATGCGTCATAATATAGAGGCGATTCCTGTGGACAGCAAAGAAAGCGTTGATGCACTTGTCAGTAAAACCGCTCAACAGAAGTAGCTTAAACTGCTGAAATAATGGCAGCATTTCTTTATTCATTCTGAACGTTTGGAATAAACTTTTTTGTTTACTTATTCTTTAGAACGTTCCTAATGATATGTCAACGTACATTTCATACGCATTCTGTTTATTCCGGCTGTGAAATGGGATTATCCGGAATGTATAAAGAAACGCAGCCAATGTTTTAGTTATTCAGCTATTTAGCCTTAAAGATTCTCTTCACATATTTCCTCTGTATCTTCTTTGGTCTTACATTTTCTTTGTTCTGTTTTCTTGCTTCTGCCTTCGTCTTTCTGAACCTCGAATTTAGCAGCGCCGATCGTAGATCTCAACATGTTCAATGTTAGCACTGCACCACGAACCAGAAAATAAAGGTCGCGCCATTCGCGGACCGCTAACCCTCTCTTCGTCGATTTGACAGCATCCACCCAATCGCTGACGTCATAATATACTTTTGTTTACATTCACTGTTGCCAACTTGATGCTTTTCGCACCAAATTTAGTGGGTATTCAAAACGCGAAAATTTTGGAGTTTTGTGCTTATTGCGTTTTTGGTGCTTTTGTTTTTAGTTTGAAGACTTCAAATTAGAAAATCTTAAAAAAATGGAAGCAAAATTTATAGCAATCGTAAGTGTGCTAAGCAATTTTACAAAAATTTAAACAAAATCATGGCACAGTGACAATCATAAGCGACAACGAAATATGCGCAGCACCTTCAATCACGCCAGAAGAAATCGACCGTTGTGCAAGAAACATTGATTTTTATTAATTTGAATCGGCATCCTTACAATAAAATTATGTATTCATACAAAGTCCATAAAAATTTTGTGCCTTTTCAAATTCAAAACTCGGCAATACTGCCTTTTGTTCGATGCTTCTTCTTTTTCTTGTCGAGTTCGTCTTGCTCTCTCCTTCTGGTATATTTGGACGTCACGGCCAGTTGCTCTCAGCTCGATTGGCGCAATGTTGTATTCTATCATTCTTGGCACTGCACAGTGGTTGCATTTATATGGGGAGAGCGGCCAAAAATACTTTTAATGGACATATCGGGATAAAATTTGTACCCTAAGGTCTGTTACGAGTAAAAACTGTAATATGTAAAAGTGGGCGGGGTTGGACACGCCCACATACAGTCATGTGAAAAATAATAGCGACACGACATTGTGACAAGTTTCGGCTATTTTTGTTTTTTTGTTTGCTTAATGTTTATTTTTTTTTATAAAAATACAACTTACTATCTAACAAAAACCACATATTTAAGTCCAAATTTTAAACTTTATAAAAAAAGTAGAAAAATTCAACAAAATTTTAAAACAACACAAACCTTTTTAATAAGAACTTTTAGAAAAAATCTAGGTGTGCAGTTTTAAAGCCCATTAAATTCTAGCTTAAGAAATTGCAAGTTTGAAGTGGCTAAAAATTTGCGTTGATTGTTGATAGTTTTTTTTTTTTTTTGGCGGATGGTGTTACTATTTGTTTCCATAAAAAAAATTTCAAACATACTTTGAATGGAAGAAAATGCGAGACACCGTCAGGAAAAAAATTTTCAAAAATCAAAGCGATTTTTTAGCCACTTAAAACTTGCACTATCTTGAGCTAGAATCCAGTGGGCTGTAAAACTGCATAAATAACTTTTTTCTAAAAGTACTTATTTAAAAAGTTTGGTAATGTTTTAAAATTTTGTTGAATTTTTTTGTTTTTTTAAAAGTTTGAAATTTGTTTTTTGTTAGATAGTGAGTTGTATTTTTATAAAAAAAAATAAACATTAAACAAACAAAAAAATAGCCGAAACTGGTCACAATGTCGTGTCCCTATTATTTTTCTGTGACTGTATGTGGGCGTGTCAAACCCGCCCACTTTTACATACTACAGTTTTGACTTTTAACAGACCTTAGGGTAAAAATTTTATCCCGATATGTTCGCCGACGCTTAGTCTGTTTGAAGACTCAACAAAATCTATTTTCGGGCGCCACGATTTGATTTCGTGGAAACTGTTGGTTGACATTTTAATGAAATGATTTATTTCTTTTCGAGCCAATTATAATGAATTTTCAAAACTGCTGATTTTTGGTGTTTGGGTCTTTGCCAAAACAATGCAAATTTTTTACAAACGTAATTAATACATTTTTGCAACTCATACCGATCTGGCTCAAAACCCTCATATTCAATATCTTTCGCTATTGCACCCAGCAAATTTTGAACTTTTTAGGAATGCGAACCGAAATTTTTACGCCAAATCTCAAAAACATGCAATCGACAAAACTCGCAGTGTTAACTTGTGCATAGAAACATTTTGAATTAGAAAATTAGATACACAAATCAAGAAATAAACATGAAAAAAACTGTAGAAAATAAAGGGCTTGGATTGGGTTATGGAATACTATGCGATCCTCTGCAGGTCAATGCATCTACACTGAACAGTTTTATAATCTTAAAATATTAACAAACAATATGTAAATAAAAATATTGAGGGCCGATAGGGGAAACACACTTAAAATATTTCCTAAATACTTGAAAGACGAACCAAGAAACACACAAAATCGTACTTTTCTAAAACAACGATTTGCATAGAACACAACACGAATATCTAAAAGTTTAATTATAGAAATAAAGTCGATACCTTTATGTACAATATCCATTGCATACAATTTTAACTCACTCGGCTTTTCACAATATTTTAATTACGTCAAATCCAATTCAATTTTCAGCGTGCTGACGCTATACAAATAAAATGAACAATTGATGACACTTTTGTTACTTTTTTCAGAAACAACCGTCAGAAATAAAACAAAAAATATATGACAACGTGCAGTTTGGACAAAAAACTAGTTGTAAAGCCTATTTTGGTTCAAAAATTTTTACATACAATTTTTTAATTTTGGCCTATGGCAGCAACCACTGTGCACTGGTTCGAACACTGACAAAAATAGTTTAAAATTGTTGTTGAATCTTGTTAGTAAAAAACATCCCGGCTTAGACTGTGCGACTTTAACGCTCGAAGTTTTAATTCTTATAAAGTTGACTATATTGATCATGTCTTTCAAGACTCCGACGTTGATGTTGTATGTGTAACTGAAACATGGTTCAATGAAGCCGTGATGGATAATGATGTTAACTTGCGTGATTATAAATTAACAAGAAACGATAGGAAAACGCTGTCGAAAAGTGGTGAAATTGCTATATATTGCAAATCTAGTCCGCGGCAAAAAAGCCATTTTTAAATCAAATTGTGTCGATCCGGTTTAATACGTTTCAGTCGAAATTGGGGATGGTTGCGAAAAGTGTCTTATTGTATGCGTGTAAATTCCGAGTAAGATGTTTGACCTTAGTGGTTTATTCATCGAAGTGGCTGATTTAGCGCCTAAATATGAGCATGTTTTACTATGCGGTGATTTCAATATAGATCTGTTAAACAATGACAATAGATCCAACGATTTGATAGATAGATTGGCTTCTGTTGGTTTGCAAGCAATGAACAAATTTCCAACGCGTTTTGCTACTAATTGTTAGCCAAGCCAACTAGATCTGGTCTGTGTATCGGATTCTGTTAACATGCTTCACTGCGATCAATTTTCACTTGCTGGTGTCTCCGATCAGGATATGTTATTTGCATCTTACGATCTGTATCTTAAAAATGTTGTCCTACCATTCTTTTACAGGGACTTAAAATCTGTCGATATAAATGCTTTAGAATGTGTGGCCAACGCTATAGATTGGAATACTGCGTGGTTTTTCCCTGACATAAACCAAAAACTGAACTGGTTTACTTCCTTGTGAACGTACCTCTTTGATAAATCTATTCCTTTAAAATCTGCAATAATTCCTAAAAAATAAACAGCCATGGCTCACGGGGGAGGTTCTACGCACTACTAGAATGCGCAATAGATTATACACATGTTGGAAGCGCAAACCAACATACAAAAATTGGGAAGTATATCGTGTGGCTAGAAATCATGCCACTTTTGCAACAAAAAATGCAAAAGGCAATATTATAAGGCCAGACTTAACGTGGATCTGCCAACCAAATTCTCTGGAATAGTCTGAAGTCCGTGGGCGTACGGAGTAAAAGCAACTTAGAATGCGATTTAGATATTAACATCATGAATGAATACTTCCTTCAATAGATCAGTTTGCAACATAGTAGCGAATTCAAACTGGACCAAGGTCTTTTATTTAGACCAAATGAAGAATTAAATCAAACGCTATAGTTGTGGACGTTATACGTTTAAAGTTTTTGAAAATGATCCTTCCATACGTAGTTCCAACCGTGACCCATATCTTAAACTTTTCTTTCACTACTTCTACGTTTCCAGACGCATGGAAGATAGCCATTTATTCCATTTCTGAAAAAGCACGCAGTCTCATCACCATCTGATTTCCGTCCGATAAGTAGACTGTCCTCATTGTCCAAGGCCTTGGAAAAGCTAATGGTAAGACAGATAGTTGGATACCTTGATGAATATAAACTCCTCACGGTGTATCAGTCTGGGTATAGAAGTAGCCACAGCTATGCTACAGCTATTTTGAAGGTAACTGGGGATATAAGACCAGCATATGACAGGGGTGAGCTAACAGTTTTACCTCTGTTAGACTTCTCCAAGGCCTTTGACAAGGTTGATCATAGTATACTCCTGCTAATGCTAAAAAGATATTTTGGATTTTCTGATGGTGCCGTAAAGTTAATGGAAAATTATCTTACTAATCGTTGGCAGAAAGTTGTAGCTAAAAACGTGGGCTCTGAGCTAAAGAAACTACATTCGGGAGTGCCGCAAGGGTCTATACTAGGTTGAATCCTATTTAGCATTTTTATCAATGATATTGTTAACGGCTGTAAAACCGTATCGATTTACATATTTGTATGCGGATGATGCCCAAATTTACCTCTCTGGCCCTATAGGTCTTTCTGAAAACTTAATAGCCAGAGTTAGTGAAGATCTTCACTCGATATCTGTTTGGGCAAAGCTTAATAATTTGAATTTAAATGCAACGAAGACCAAAGCTATATGTATGTCACCCCATTTAAACTCGCAAGATTACATTACATCATTAGGCCTTAGAGAACACATTGATCAAATTTGAACCAGTTGTTACAAAATTAACTCACATTTAGGGTGTACAGACCATATAAACTCCACTTTAGCAAAAATATATTTTGTACTAAGAAAGTTATGGCGCACGGCGGACTTTGTACCTCAAGACATAAAATTACGCTTGGTAAAAATATTTATAGTTCCACTGATTTCGTATGGTGAACTCGTTTATGGTCAAATGGACAGTACAAGTGAGCGGAAACTGCAAATGGCGCTAAATAATTGCGCAAGATATGTATTTTCCAAGCGCAAGTTTGACCACATTTTACAGTGTAGCTATAAAATACTCAACTGTAGCGTGACTTTTTTCTTAAAGTATCGTAGCCTTTTATTTCTGCACAAATTTATACATAAACAAGTAAGAGCAGCGCTGTCTTCGGCTATGCCGAAGGCTTCATACCTTTCATGAACATCTGCAAATTTTACTTTGACAGATTACTGCTTTTGAATACATCTGCATACATCGATAGAGGAGTTACATACTTATATAAAAAATCGCATCTAAACAATCAGAGGTATGGAAGATATACTTTATATGGCACCAATCTAAGTGATTTTCACTGCTATGTGATCGGTATGTAAACCGGTAACACAATTTATTGGGTTTAGTTTCCTACATAAAGAAGATATATCGCAAAAACTGGTATCTGAACAATCAGTGGTATAGGAGATAAAGCTTATACAGCATAGATTTTGACGATTTTCTCAGTAGACTTTGTATTATTATTTATAAAATATCTTACGAAATTTATCGGTTTTAGCTGTTCAAATAAAGGAGTTTTACAGTAAAATCCCATATCTGAACAATCAGATGTATGGAAGATACATATATGTTATAGTTACCCGATCCTTGTTATTTTCACTGTAAGTATTCCGTTGATAATGAGCAAAAATGGTGCGAAATTTCATGTTCCTAGCTGCATAAATGGAGGAGTTATGATAAAAGACCTCATATCTGAACAATCAGTTGTATGGGGGCTACAGGTTATAGTGACCCGATCTTTGTTATTTTCACTGTAAGTCTTCTGTTGATAATGAGTGAAAACAGCGCGAAATTTCATGGTCCTAGCTACATAAATGGATGAATTATAACGAAAAATCTCATATCTGAACAATCAGTTGTATGGGAGCTATAGGTTATAGTTACCCGATCTTTTTAATTTTCACCGTAAGTTTTCTGTTAATAATTATTGAAAACAGTGCGGAATTTCATGTTCCTAGCTATATAAATGGAGGAGTTATAACGAAATATTTTATATCTGAACAATCAGTTGTATGGGAGCTATAGGTTATAGTGACCCGATCTTTGTAATTTTCACTGTAAGTATTCTGTTGATAATGGGTGCAAGTACTGCAAAATTTCATGTTCGTAGCTGCATAAATGCAGAAGTTATAACGAAAAATCTCATATCTGAACAATCAGTTGTATGGGAGCTATATGTTATAGTGGTCCGATTCTTCCGGTTCCGACAAATGATTAATACATTATAAAAATACACCCACCTACCAAATTTGATCCGGATATCTCGAAAACTGAGAGACTAGATTGCATACAAACAGACAGACAGACGGACAGACGGACATGGCTAAATCAACTCAGCTCGACGTTCTGATCATATAAGTATACATTTTAATGGGTCTATCTCTTTTTGTTCTGGTACTTACAAACATCGGACCAAAGTTATAATACCATTTCATGCTCATGAAAGGTATAAAAAACCCCGGAATACCTTTTTAAAAAAATGACTTTTGCGCGTTCAAGTAGCCTCATTGGACCAAGACACAATTGTCTTGTTTCCTCGAGAATGTTTTTTGTCAGTGTTGTAAAAACATGGAATTTCCTACCGATATGTTTAAAATCCACTGAGAATGCTAGGCGCTTTAAATCAGAGGTGTATGAATACTTTAAGATCTAAACCTTATTAACTCTTGCCTTTTAATTGTTTCAAACTGTACTTTAATCTAATTCAGTTGAATCTATTAAAGAATTTTTACTTTTATCTAATTTAGTTTAATCTATTGAAAGAATTTGTGCGAAAAATTTTGTCTAGGTTAGCGAAACTAGAATGTTAGGACATATAATTCAGAGCTCACTTTTCCGCATTCGTTTCCTTATAATTTTATAAAGTTTTTTCGATGTGTATACATCTTTGGTTTCGGTAGGGGTAAAATTTGCGAAGCTGTAACGCATAGCCCAGCAGAAAATGTCGAAGGGCTATCATGTATAAGACTATGTACCTACATACTTAAATTTGTATGTACATTAGACTGCATCACCAAAAAGTTGCGGTTTTTCCGCCGGCATTACAAAATTTATTATATTTTAAGACGCCCACCAAAATATTTCGGAAAAATATTAAGTTTTTAGTGAGCTGGACCGATTTTAAAATATCTCCAAAAATTTAGTTTTTTATGGATAAAAATAGTTTCTTAAAGATCTTTTTGAAAAAAGTCCCTTCAGATGACAAAGCAGATTAAGCTTAAAAAATCTGCATAAAAATATTTAAAAATCTTTTCAACGGAATCGTAAGAACGAGATTTTTGATGCTGTTTTTTTACTTTTTTCAAAGATGGATTTAGGAAAAACTTGAATAACTGGGCCAAGACTATTCGGATTTAGACTTATGGGACCTCAGTAAAAAGGTATTTTCACACTGTTTATATTTTTGTCAAAAAAAAAAGTAATTTGTATCCCAATTATTTATTTTTCAAATACCAACACATCTTAATTCAACTTTGAATAACGTTCGTTCATCCTACCTTTCTCTTTCATCCTTTGAATGAGTTTATTAGCAAAGAAATAAAAACTATGAGAAAAAACCTTTCCAATGACATCTCTTAATTCTAAATCGCAAGAGTTTAGGTTGTGTTATTAAAGTTTTTCTTATACCATTTTTTGAAAAAAGTTAAAAAAAACAGCATCAAAAATCTCTTTATTACGATTCCGTTCATTTTTTTAAATATTTTTTTTTAATATTTTCATGCAAATTTTTTAAGCTTAACCCGTTTTGACATTTGAGGGGATGTTTTCAAAAAAAATCTTTAAGAAACTATTTTGATTCATATAAAATTCCATTTTTAGAGGTATTTTCAAATCGGTCCAGCTCATTTAAATCTTAACATTTTTGCGAAATAATTTGGTGGACGTCTTAAAATATAATAGATTTTATAATTCCAATGGAAAAATAGCACCTTTTTTTTTGTATGGGGAGTGATGCAGTCTAATATACATACACATGTGTCTATGTATGTATGCGGCCGCTTTGGTGTAGCGGTAAGCAGTGCGCGCTTCCACTCCGTAGCGCCTGGGTTCAAGCCCTGGTCAAAGCAACATCGCAAAAAAAAAAAAATTTGAAAAAGGTGTTTTCTTAACAGCGGTCGCCTCTCGGCAGGCAATGGCAAACATCCGAATGCGCGCGAATTTTGCATTAGATTTTTCAGGAAGAACTCAAAATGAAAATTTTTCCCCAAATCGCGATATGGGAAGTGTCCGCCATCTTGGATTTAATGTTTTTTACGATTTGCGCGCGAATTGTGCATTTCTCGCGAAAAAAGGTAATTCGATTGCCTACAATTTCATGTGCCTATAAATTTTTTAAGGAATTATTTATTGCTAATAATATGCAAAAAATGGCCAAAATTAAGTAAGTGGTGTGGTTTTTTTAAATTTTGAGCAATTTCTATTTGAAATAAGTGGCACATTTAAATAGAAAAGTTGTAGAGGACAAAATTTCCAATAAACACATTATTTATATGTTCGCGTACGACGTGTAAAACTCGACCACCAACGCGCTCAATGCAGCGACAAGGGGAAAGCTACTCAAAACTTGTTTCACAGTATCTCGGAGGTCGTGTTTTTTGGCGCCGAGCCCATGAATAACTATTTTCAGTCAGTTGAAACTGTAATTAGCAAATAGTTTTTGTCCTGTTATCAATTCGACTTTTCTCTGATTCTAAAGAGTTTTATTGTGGCGAAAATAACTATGTGTGGATTAGGACTACCTCTTGAGAGCGACGGTTTATTCTTTGCAGACATTGCCTTGATAGGCGGTATTTTCTCTAGCTATTATTTTACAAATCTGTGGTTTTAATAACGATTCAATTTTTATGCATAAATATCGATGCCTGGAGTTCAGGGTTACCAAATCTCATTTTTGCCACAACAGCGATTTAGGCGGTTTTGCAACTGGTTGATGGGCGGTTTGGCAAAAACATCGACGATATGTGTGTATGGATGAACTCATTGGTTGCAAGGTGATATTCGTAGCATGGTTTCAGGCAAACCGAAAATTTTAAAAATACTTAAATCATTTTAACATGGGTCCGTTAATAACTTGTGAACATACATGTATATATGTATATATATACATACATATGTATGGATGATATAATACAAAGTTGCACAAAGAGAAGAGGAAATGCCGACGAAATTAATTTAGCTTTCTAGTTTGCAAACAAAAGATGGTATTTTATATGCATTCATGACTTCAAAGTAAACTTAGCGACAGATGAAGCAGGACCACAGATTATATTCGTAAAGGAAACACTAACGTTAGGAATATATACAAATAGAAATGCTCACACTACAAGCTCAAAAACAGTAATTGATGCGGTGTTTTCAAGATATTTTAACACCCTTGTGTCAGAAGTATTTGCAAGTATCATATTTTAGTAAACATACCAATAATTTCGTGCATTGAAAGAATTATAAACGAAAATGAAAAAAATTAATAAATCAGCAAAATGAATAAAAGAACAGTGAAACCTGCCTAACCCTTTCAGTACAATCGTCCAATATATTGGACAAACTTTTTTGTACTTAAAGCTCTTTTTTTCTTAAGTAAGAGCTTTTGTTTTCAAAATAACAGTGGCTTTGAGAAAAGTATATTATTCGTATTTAACGTATTTCTTTTACTGTCTTTTCGGGATGCAGTTGACCATGGTTTTTCACAAAAGTGAGAAGTGTCATAAAAGTCGATAGGAATAGTGTAATATATAGGAACAAATTTAAGTATTTTTTGGTGGAATTGAGATCCGAAAAAAATGCTAAATGTTATTCTCAGCTTTGAAATATAGTTCGAAAAGATAACGTTAAAACTAAGAGTTTTATAAAATTTTTGATTATATATCTTAAGCTTAGGTTTAGATGGTATATTTATACTATAAATATGTATAAAAAATTACTTTTTAGTAACAATAATAATAATAATAGATTGGCGCTTACACATATGTTAGTGTTTGGGCGAGCTTCTCCTCCGATTTGTGGCGTGCGCCTTGATGTTGTCACACAAAGAGGAGGGACTACAGTTTTACGCCGACTCCGAACGGCGATTGTATTTTTATGAGAAGCTGTTTTTCATGGCAGAAATACACTCGGAGGTTTGCCATTGCCTGCCGAGAGACGACCGCTGTTAAAAAAAAAACTTGTTTCTATATTTTTTTTCCGTGATGGTTTGACCAGGGCTTGAACCCAGGCGTAGCGGAGTGGAAGCGCGCACTGCTTACCGGTACACCACAGCGGCCGACTTAATTACTTTTTAAAGAATTTAATTCTAGTAAAAATTACATGTCATTGCTTTATCTATTTTTTTTAATTTTCTTTATTCGTTTGTCTATTTAAATAATGCCACAATCTTGGTTTTAAACTACGTATGCTTCATTAAATGTTCATGTTTTAATCATGGATTTACATATCTATGCAAGTTAACAAGAAGATGTATCTACATCAATAATTATGGTGGCACAAGTACTCGCATCGAGTTACTTAAGCGGGTTATTTTAAGTACCCAACCCTCCTAAGTACCTCAAAAACCTGACATTTTTCGTGAGGTAGTTAAGCGGGTTTTACTGTAAATAAAATTAATGTTTAATTTCTAACCTAACCTATATCTGTATGTATGTAACTGAATTGCCTAATAACAGGTGTGCATACAAGTCGATTGTCCTCATTTTCTAGCCTTACTCCCTAATCTGTAAGTAGAAAAAAATGAGTTTTACAAAATTATAATTATAAAATAATCTCAGATTAAACTGATCACTTTTTGGTGTCCAATTTGGTTTTTTCGATTATATTTGCTGGTATAAGCGGTTTTTTTACTATCCGGAAAGACTTTTATTTCGAACTTAAAAAATATCTGGCCAAGTTTAACTGTTGGAAAAAAATAACTGCTATTTACGGTCCCTGTTTTCACTTAACTATAGTTGCTATTCATAATACACATTTTCATTTCAGTGGCGTTGCCCTTCGACAACTCAACTTAGGTTGCGTTGCCATTCATAATCGACCCATTAAATACGATGGTTGTAAAAATGTCTCCTTATTACTTCACCAGGTGGAGCTCCACATACAATTGGAAGTGTCAAGTGTACAGAAACAAAAAGATATAGATGAAATTTTACTAAAAGAAATTTTTAAAAGCATTTAAAAAATTAAAGATTTTGTAGTATTTAGATACCGCGAATAGGAATAATTTTTCTATTTGACATCTACCCTTCTCCAGACTAAATGCGATTGTATTCTTTTCTTTGATTATATTCTTTAATAACAGAGCTAGGCTCCCACTACCTTTTGTATTCTCCGCTAGTCTTTTCTGCGTATATATTTCCTTGCATCTTGCTCAAGGCCTTCACATACTAACACGCGTCAAACTCGTAGAGTTACCCAGTGAGAGAATGAGAATAGTCCAAATAAACCTCAATCACTGTGAAGCAGCGCAAGATCTACTATCACAAACAGTAAGGGATCTTCAGGCAGACATAGCGATTATAAGCGAACCTTATAGGTGTAAAGATGACTGTGTGTGGGTTTGCGATAGTAAACAGGGTGCAGCTATATGGCTCTGTGGTGGACTCGCATTTCAAGGAAGGCACAGCATGGGTGAAGGTTTCGTTCGAGCTGAGGTAAACGGAATAAGCATTTTTAGTTGTTATGCAAGACCTAGCCTTACGAAAGAAAAGTATACCCTTATGCTGCGTAGCATTGCTGAAGAAGCAAACGGGAAATCCCCGCTAATTATCGCCGGTGACTTCAATTCGTGGGCAACAGAATGGGGTAGCAGACTAACAAATAAAAGAGGCGAGCTGCTGCTTGAAACTTTTGCCCAACTCGGCGTATCAATAGTAAACAGCGGGTCCACATACACCTTCCGCAAAATGGGAACAGGGTTATTATTATAATTATATATAATTATATATATATATATTATAATTATATTATTGAATAATTATTGACATAACGCTGGCGAGTGACTCCTTGGCCCAAAAAATTAATTGGAGAGTTAGAGGAGTATACCCACAGCGACCATCAGGCAATAATAATGGGTATAACTCTGAGGCGACCCAAACAGATGCCAAATCTGACAGGCCCAAAATGGAAAGACAGTATGTTAGATTGAGAGGTCCTAGCCTGCATGATGGAAGAGTTCCAACACAAAGCTGGCTCGGTAGAGAGCGAGGTTGACCACCTGGTTCGTAACCTCGCATGCGCCTGTGATGCTGCTATGCCTCGAAGAGTGGTGAGGAAACAAAATTCCCCATGCTATTGGTGGAATAACGATATAAAAATACTTAGACGTCAGTGTCTGAGTGTTAGATGCAGAATGCAGCGTAGCAGAGGGAGGCCAGACTTCAACGAAAACCTACAATCTCTAAGAACGGCGAGGAAGAGCTTAAAAAACGCCATAAGAGTAAGCAAACGTGAAAGCTTTAAGAAAATATGCGAAATACCGGATATAAACCCGTTGGGCACGGCCTATAGAGTAGTAATGGCAAAAACTAAGGGCAAGAAAGCACCGAGTATCACGTGCCCAGAAAGGCTACGCGATATAATAACGACTCTATTTCCACAAAGGGAAGAAGTCGTACCAAACTGTACACGATACGAAATTGTTGATGTCCCAGTTATTACGGTTAACGAATTAGAGTCCGCATGCAAGAAGATCCAAGACGGAAAAGCCCTTGGGCCAGACGGAATACCCAACAAGGCTTTAAAAGCTGCAATTAAAATGAGGCCAGATTTATTTGTAAATGTGTTTCAGACTTGTCTTACTGAGGGCATTTTCCCGAAAAGATGGAGGGTCCAAAACCTAGTCCTAATACCAAAGGGAAATAAGCAATCTGGGGAACCCTCGTCCTATCGGCCCATATGCCTATTGGACACACTGGGAAAAATCCTCAAAAAAATTATTTGCAACAGGCTTACATCGATCGCAGAAGAGAGACGCTTTCTGTCGCCACACCAGTTTGGCTTCAGGAAATCTCGTTCAACAATAGATGCTGTTAAATCAGTGGTTGACATAGCCAAAGAGGCCATCGAAGGGAAAAGGTGGCATGGAGGCAAAAATAAATACTGTGCTGTTATAACGCTAGATGTGAAAAACGCATTTAACACTGCAAGCTGGCAGCACATAATGGAAACCCTAATCAAAATGGAGGCCCCGAATTTCATTATCAGAATAATTAGGTGCTATCTCTCCGAACGGGAACTAAAGTACCGGAGCGACAGAGGAATAGAGGCGTACTGTTTTTCCGCGGGGGTACCCCAAGGATCCGTTCTCGGGCCTCTCCTGAGGAACTGAATGTACGACGAGGTTCTATACATCGATTTGCCTCCTCGGGCAAAAATAATAGGATTCGCAGACGACATAGCTGTAGTAATAGTAGCGAAGCATATACAGGATATTGAAAAGAAAGCCAGCGAAGCTATAAAGAGAGTGAAGGCATGGCTATCATCAAGATATCTAGAACTCGCTGATCACAAAACAGAGGCAGTATTGATAAGTAGCAGAAAGGCCATAGAGACAATAAGACTCAGTGTTGGATCAGAAACTATAATATCAAAGCCCGCAATCAAATATTTGGGGGTAATGATTGATGGCCGTTTAAACTTTAAGGTCCACCTGGAGTATGCAGCAAAGAAAGCATCGAATTTACAGGCATGCTTATCTAGAATGATGCCAAATATCGGCGGTCCCAAACATAGTAGAAGGGTATTGCTTAGTAGAGTGGTCAGCTCAGTCTTACTCTACGGTGCTCCAATTTGGGCTGAAGCAATGAGCCTAAAATATCATGCGAAGATACTCACATCTGTGTATCGCCTAAGCGCACTAAGGACTATTTGTGGATTCCGAACCATATCTGACGAAGCATCCTTCGTAATTGCCGGACTGATTCCCGTAGATATCCTGGCAAACGAGATGCAAAGAGTGTACAAGCGGGTATCTCGGGAAGTACCAGTTTAAACCGAAAAGAAGTTATAGAGCAGGAAAGATGTCGCTCTATGGAGATCTGGAAAAAGCGTTGGGATGAATCGGAAAAGGGTAGGTGGACTCATAAGCTTATTCCATGCATTAAAAACTGGCTGGAAAGAGCCCACGGAGATTTAAACTACTACTTGACACAGTTTCTTTCGGGACATGGCCCCTACCGAGAGTATCTAAAAAGATTTGGGCATGGAGATTCCCCACACTGTCCGACTTGCACAGGCCTTGCTGAAAACGCGGAACACATAGTATTATTTTGCCCTCTCTATGCCCCTGAAACCCGAAACATACTACAGGGTAGCAACATTGTAGACTACATGTTAAAATCAGCAGAGAACTGGCATAAAAAGTGCGCACATATCTCTGGAATTCTTAAAGAGCTAAGGCGATCTGAACAAGCTAGAACCGGTTAAATAACGTAGCGAGCCTGCTGGCCACCAGCCCCGTGAGGTAATACCTTAAATGGCAGTGCCGCGGGGAGAGTGGTTAGTGGAGAGGTTTTAGTACGCAGGTGTAGCTGTGAGGCTGCAAGTCGTGCATACTACTATGCCGGTATAGTAGTGCTCATGAGAGTTCCCTCTTCACGGGCATCATCCCAGAAAAAAAACAAAAAAAACCAGTGAGCTTAACATTGCGTTGGAACGTCTGTACTGAAAATTCATCCAGTCATTCTTCCACTCGAACAGTTGGACCGTGTATACGTGGCATTACATTGACTTTGGTGCAGCAATTGGATCATGTATTCTTTGCAGTATATCGACTTTGTCGCATTTGTTGGTTGCCAATTAAACAGCCAAAATTGAACAAGGCACTTCATATTCGGAATAGCAACAGAGGAAAATTTACTTAGTATCGGGTTTCGATATGAGTATTTGTTTTTCGATACCTACTCAGTACTTGGTTCAAAAGTATCGATGCCAAATTATTTGGCATCGATCGAAAAGTTTCGAGTATTTATGTACTTGTATTTACTCGTATCGTTTCATCCCTAGATGTAAATCAAGAGATGTAGAGTGAAGTCTTCAAGGTATTTGATGTGTAATACAGACAATTTACGCAGTATGTACAGTATATTTTGCTTAGCTGCCCATCCTTCTTTGCACGAAAAACTTGTGCGCTTAACAGAAAAAAGCACTTAAGCGAATTTTCTTTACTACTTCAATGAGGAAGGTATCCGAATTCCTATGAAACCAAATAATGGAGGAGCCATATAGAAATTACCACATAGAAATTACTGCAAGCGAAATTTTTTTCCGAATGGTATCTAATTATCTATATAACTACATAAAATGATGGCCGTTTTCGTTGTTCTGCGAGATGAGCAAAATGAATAAAAGCTTGTAAAATTAGGGTACGTGTAGAGCCAGTTCAGTTAAACGTAATAATTTCTTTGATAATTGATAATAGTTGCACAATTTTTAGGGCTGGTATCGCTAATATGCAGGTATGTTGAATGCATCTATCGGAACAGTTTCCTTATAAGTGGTGAAAATAATGCCGCTGATGCGCATTTTGGGGTAGGTATCTTAAATGTGCACTTAAGCGTAAAGGCAGCAAAGCAAAATATACTGTATTACTTATGCGGTTTATTTAACAATCCTTACAAATGCCTTCACTTCACGTTATTTTAGAAAGAGCTTTAAGTTTTAATAAAAAATAACATTAAAAAAAAAAAATAAAACAGATTCCAAATATAAATTTCATGGTTGAATGCCGCACTTGACTTAATGCAAAAGAGATATTATCATTTGCATGATTTAATTTATGTGTATGCGTGTACGTACCTACATACATATGCATGTGAATAGCTTTTGGAAACACATTTACTTAAGTGTTTTATTTGTCTTCAGTCACAATTCCCCTGCAGCAAAGCCCCTTAGTGGACAAATAAAATCATAAAATTTATGGAGATATACATATGCAAATGCGGATAAAACAAACGCACGTGAAAGCTTTTCAACTGTCCAGGGACAAAAGTGTTAGTATGTATACATTTTACAGCTAACATACAAAACTAGTTTTAACCGACTTCCAAAAAAGGAGGAGGTTATCAGTTCGTCGGAATCTTTTTTTTTTTTTTTTTTATGTATGTTACCGCATAACTTTGGACCACGTCAACCGATTTCGATAATTCTTTTTGCATCGGAAAGGTAGTGTCTCAGAGGTGGTCCCATACTAATCTGGTTGAGATCCGATCAGTGGATATATATATATATATATTTTTTTTATATGGGAGTTGAAGTCGGTTTTTTTTTTGCTAAAAATTACTTGTTATGTATTACATTAGGTGCTGCATGCATTCATTAGGAATGTTAAACCCGGGATGCCGGGATCCCGGCCTTTTTTAAGTCCCGAAAATTCCGGGATTCTTGGCAAATAATCCCGGAATTTGTGATTCGCACTGCTGGCAATAACAGAAACTCCTTTCTTGACCAATATTGGCTATATTTCTTTTTTTATTTAATAATTAATATTTTTTTTTTATAAATGTCTAGCTCGTTATACGTATAACACCATGCGATAGTAAATTTTACACACAAAAAGCAATATATTCGCAAAACCATGGGCCAAATATAGTAAAATTATGTTTTTAGTTTTTCACTTTGACGTCAGTAATTCAAAAACTATTTAAAAAATTCAGTGAAATGTGCTTAGAAAAGAAGTATGGGTATCAAATTAAAGAGGAATTGCTGTAGAATTTAAACAGATTCAATTTTTTGGTGCATAAGGGCTGGTAAGTATTGAATATGTCCTTTTAAAATTGTATCCTTGAAATTTCGCAATATTTGTATTTGAAAAAATTATATCTTAAGAACTTATATAAACTCGACAACATCATCGAATTTCGTTCTTCTAACTCTATCAGCTTAAAAAATTACCTATTCCTCCTTGTGAATCCAAAAAAATTTAAATTTTTTTAAATTCTAATGAAATTTCCTCTTTCATTTGTTACCCATGTTTTTATTCTACAACTAGCAGACCCGGCGAACTTCGTCCCTCCCAAAATTAATTTTTTGTATCGAAGCATTTTGGTCCAACGTTTTCACCAACAGTTCACGTTCATGATTTTCAGTGACGCATTTATCTTCTAATATGATCGGCCAAAAACTAACATATGTGTAAGCGCCTATCTATTATTATTATTATTATTATTATGACGGTTTGGTGGTTGTCAGAAGGCATATTTCCATTGCCATCTTAAATAACCTAGCAAAAGTGTATATGCATACAAAGATACGTAATATCTTCAGTGCGTTTGAAAGGCGCCACGCCCCCTTATAAAATAGCCCCAATTTTCTCTAAGAGTATGGGATTGATTTCATATATCTCCATACAATGTTCGAGTACTCTACCATGAACACTTCCAGGGATATGCAGTATGAAAAATCCGGTTTGTATGGGAGGTGCCACGCCCCTTTTTTCCAATAGCTCCAAATTTTTTTCATGACTATGCGATTGATTTTATATATCTCCATACCAAGTTCCAGTACTCTATCATTAACACTTCCAGAGATATGCAGTGTGGAAAATTTGTTTTGTATGGGAGGTGCCACGCGCCCTTCACTTAGCGGTATGAAACATACTTTACAACCTATTATCATACCTACCGAATATACACAAAAAATTTCATTCAAATCGGTCAAGCCGTTTAGGACATAGAGACAATTTTTTAGGAAAGAACAACCTGGTTGCCAAATTCCAGTACACTATCGTGAACACTGCCAGATGTATGCAGTGTTAAAAGTTCGGTTTGTAGGAGAGGTGCCACGCCCCTTTTTCTAATAGCCCCAATTTGACCATTTGATTGTTTTCATATATCTCCATACCATGTTCGAGTACTCTACCATGAACACTTCCAGAGATATGCAGGATGAAAAATCCGGTTTGTATGGGAGGTGCCACGCCCCTTTTTTCCAATAGCCCCAATTTTTTTTCATGACTATGCGATTGATTTTATATATCTCCATACCAAGTTCCAGTACTCTATCATTAACACATCCAGAGATATGCAGTGTGGAAAATTTGTTTTGTATGGGAAGTGCCTCGCCTCCTTTTCCAATAACCAAAATTTTTCTCCATGAGTATGCGATTGATTTCTTATATCTCCATACCATGTTCGAGTACTCTACCATCAACACTTCCAGAGATATGCAGTATGAAAAATTCGGTTTGTATGGCAGGAGCCACGCCCCCTATTCCAATAACCACAATTTTTCTCCATGAGTATGCCATTGGTTTGATATATCTGCATACCATGTTAGAGGACTCTACTATGAACACTTCCAGAGATATGCGGTATGAAAAATTCGGTGTGTATGGGAGGTGCCACGCCCCCTTTTCCAATAACCACAATTGTTCTCCATGAGTATGCGATTGGTTTGATATATCTCCATACCAAGTTAGAGTACTCTACCATGAACACTTCCAGAGATATGCAGTATGAAAAATTCGGTTTGTATGGGAGGTGCCACGCCCTCTTTTCCAATAACCACAATTTTTCTCCATGAGAATGCGATTGGTTTGATATATCTCCATACCAAGCTAGAGTACTCTACCATGAACACTTCCAGAGATATGCAGTATAAAAAATCGGTTTGTATGGGAGGTGCCACGCCCCCTTTTCCAATAACCACAATTTTTCTCCATGAGTATGCGATTGGTTTGATATATCTCCATGCCAAGTTAGAGTACTCTACCATGAACACTTCCAGAGATATGTAGTATGAAAAAATCGATATGTATGGGAGGTGCCACGCCCCCTGCACCTAGCGGTATGAAATATACTTTACATCCGATTCTAATACCTACCAAATATACACAAAAAATTTCATAAAGATCGGTCCATCCGTTTCGGAGGAGTTCGACCACTAACACCGTGACACGAGATTTTTATATATTAGAAGATGAATTGAATTTTATCATATCTTTGAAATTACAAAATCCTTTAAAATAAATCATGAGGTCAGAGAGAAAAAATAAAAAAACGCCACTTTAATTAAAAAAGTAGGTTTCAACCCATTTATTTATTATTTATTTTATGGTAGGAGAGATAGAAGCAATTTTTTCAATTTAAGTTGTTGAAAAGTAATGAATATCTAAATCCCGGGATTGTGATACCCACATCTCGAAAATCCCAGGATCGTGAAAAGCGGAAAAATTAACACCCTAGTATGTATGCATGAGTATCCACTGGCACGCGTAAGTGGATAAAAGCTCGTTTGATGTGGCGAATGCATTCTTGAAATTTACCACAAACAAAAGACTTACAGTACATAACACGCTTGCCTACAATGGACACTGTTGCTAAAACACTAAAAAATACATACATACTTGCAAACTCACATTCGCAAGGTATGAACAACGTTAAAGTGTCCTTGCCATAACTTTGAGTCCAAATCATACCAGCACACCTCGTCCAGAGTAGTGCTAATCTGGTATGTCGACTCAAACGAGCACTGTTCTGTATGGCGCATGCGGCATTCGGAGTGATGAGCTTGAAAAGTGAACGCATCCTTTTCTAAACACGTTTACTGTGCTTGCACCCTTCAATCTTAATACGAGAATTATACATAAATATGTCAGTAGCTTAGTGACGAGTCGTCAGTTCCTTATAGGAAAATACAATGACAGCGAACTTACATATTAATGTATGTACATCTAATGACTAAATAGTTCGCAATACCTAATCTTATTTTCAACGTAAACAGCTGGAAGGACGTTGCAATTATCCTCTTTTGAATTCTTCTTTCGAAAGTGTTAAAAAGTAAAGTATTGGAAAAGCCAATGGTCTAATACTAGAAGACGCTTTGAGACAAAATAAGTTAAATTGTTCCATTTAACGCATAAGGTGTAGTCATGGGTAATAGCGAAATATTTTTGGCGCTAGCTTAATAACGCCAGCACCACCTGTGGTGTCAGCGCAATAGCGCAGTGTACTGAATTGAACACTGCGCCATCTGAGTGTCACCACAGTACCCATCGTCATAGAGTGTAGTACACCATACAGTGGTGTAATGTTTATTATTTCTATAATTTTCAGTGCTGAGCAACGCTTGTACCGCCAACCGAATTTAATTGCTAGGAATGTAGCAAATGTCACGATATTCTCATCATTCTTGAGTAAAAGCTTTAAATTTGCGTTCTCAACACTCAAAGGCAAAAACAAAGTACGTGTAAATTTTCAAAGAGTTAAGGCAAATTGTGTGTGTGCCTCATGTGTTGCTTGGTGTTAATGGCGCTGGCGCTTTCCATATACTGGTGTTGGCGCAGCAACTCCGGCTACGGAGTCTAAAGGGTCCTTCAGGACCTAAAAAGGTCCTTCAGGACCTGTTGTTTATTGGACGTGTAAAATTTTATAGGGCATCCCAGGATTATACATAAAGACAATTTTTGAAAATTTAGTTACTTTTCTATAAGAAAAGTCGTTATTTGATATCGATTAAAAGTATTTTGGGGACCATGCTAGCAAATTAAGGATGTCTTACACCACGCTAACACCCTGTCACTTCACTTAAGCGCTGACACAAATTGTGTAAGGGGCACCAGTAAATCCTTGAATTTTTACTTAGAGATAAATTGATTTTGCTGGAGATGTTAAGATCGGTGTTTCCGAAATAAACTGCTTAGATATAAGGAGTCGCTTTTTACTAAGAATTGGTCACCTCTGTCACATCTAGATTAATATAACAGATTGGCGCTTATACGTATGCTAGCGTTTGGCCGAACTTCTCCGATTTGTGTTCTTACACAAAGGGGAGGAACCTACGGTTTAGACTCCAAGCGGCGACACCACAGATTAATATATATGTAAATTCTTGACTTGTCGGGACCCACGGTACTGATTTCAAATTGGCCGGGATGGGCGGTATTGGGAAGGTCTGGGGAATTTTGCGGGCGGGACGGGACCAAAATCCCTTCCCGACAGTCCCGATAAAACCGCAACCTCAGCAAATTCGGAAAATCTTCCTTAAAAACGACGTGTGAAATATGCACTTTTTTATGCTTTATTGGGACGAAAACGAACAGCAAAGCAAAACAAAAAAATTGGAAGATGCCAGATCTTTCATAATTTTTTTTTTGTTATTTAAAATTAATTTGAAAGACATTTGAATTTTTCTTAGTGATAGATTTTGGGACCCATGGGACCCGCGGTACAATTCTGAAAAACATCGGGATGGGCGGGTTCGGGACTTAAAAATTGAATTTCGGGATGGGTGGGATCCGGACTAAAATATTTAGTCCCGTGCCCATCACTAATAGAAAGAAGCAATTGTGCGCACGTGCAACGGCATTGTACATATACATACATAGTCACATGCGCACAATATGAGCTAATACTAGGTTCAAATATAAGTAGATTATCCTCATTTTCGAGCTTAACATCCTAGTCTGTGATTAGAACAAGAGATTAACCATATAAAATACATCCCTTGTTTATCTGTAATTATTAAATAATCTCAGATTTCAACGATAACTTTTCGGTATCCATCCTAGTTTTATCGATTGTTTTTGCAAAAAAATGTTCTTTCCCGTACGCAACGCGGGATCCCGCGGGTGCCCAAAATAGCCCAGAAATCATTCCCGTACTTAACAAACGGGGTAATAGAGAGCGAAAATGGGAACGTATTGGATCGTAAGTGTCTTCTTCTTCCTGCCCAAAACAGCCCGGACTTTTTCTCCGGGTAAAAATGGATAAAGCGTCAAAGTGCATATCAGCTGTTTTGTGTTTACATGTTGCCTGTTTCTAGTGATGTGCTGAGTCAATACTTTTAAGTATTGATCGATATTCGGTACCGATTTAAAAAGTATCCAATACTCTCGATACTTGGTACCGAAACATTTAGGTTTCGAATAAAAGCCCACATAGGCCAAAAATATGGAAAAAACGGTTTAGGGGAGACTCGCCTATAAAACCCCGAATGTAGGAGCCAATAGAGCTTTTCATACGGATTCAAATGAAAGATGTATATAAGTCGGTTCGAGGCCATAATGCAGAGAAACTCTTACTTGTTTGAAGCATTTTTGTTCCAGCTAAATCGGACGATATCATTTTTGTAGGCCTGGGCGCAGATTCTGTAACTGGTTAGCGACAATTTTCGAATCGGCTACAGTTTTGTTGACGTATGATATGAAATATTTTTACGTCAACAAGTGCGATATCGATCTGAAACTTGTCGCTAACTGGTTACAGAATCTCCCCCCTGAAAGGCTTCTTCATCCGTAAAAGCATTTTTCTTGAACTTAGGATCAACTAAGATTAAAACTGATCAAATAATATTCCTCTGTTGCGATAAGTTCAAGTGTTTTAGCCGATATCATATAAATTAGTAATTAAAGTTTTTTCTAAACTTGAAATGCATATAATGGCGAAGGTTTAATGTAAAGAATCGGTATCGGGTATCGAAAAGGAACTATTGGGTACCGAAATCTTTTTCAAGTACTGGGTACCGAGTATTGGGTACCGAAAATTCAGCACATCACTAGCTGTTTCACAAATTCTGGGCACGAAATGTGGTTTTTTGCGTTCCCGTACTTCTGGATTATGTTCCATTTTTGAGAGCAAACTTTTCGCTTATTCTCTAATTACCGGATCCGGTCCGGATTGTTAGGGAAAGAACCTAAAGAGGAAAAATTCCAAATGTAAAAGTAAACAAAAATGGACGCTAGCAAGGAAAAGAGGTTTGTAAAGGTATTTTTAATAAAATGTTAAGTTTAAATATATTTATATTGCCTATTATAGCAGAAAAACGTGATCACGGTGGCACAGAGAAGAAACATAACTTCTCCTTGAGATGTGAGAATAACAAGCACAACAAATTTGACGGCTAATAATCTGAGATTTGCCTGTGTAAACGGGGTGAATAAAAAACGAGCTTTGATTGAGATAATATTGATATGTGAACATACTTTAAGGGTTGTTTAGTTGGCAATCTCAGCTCTTTATAGACATTAGTATTCAATGCCAGAGTGTATGGGAATAGTCACGTATGCATTTCTTAAATGTTATGAAATGCGATTGGCTTAAAATGCAAGTGAAACCGTAGACTATTTTTACTACTTCCTGGCCCTGTCGGTTAAGGTGTTTTTCTAGATAAGTTATACATACCAACACAAATTTATAAGCGGGTCAAAGTGGTCTGTTTGAACTGCAAAAATGCTTGACAGGTAGGCTACGATAAAATTGTCCGCGAGAAGTGCAACAAAATGGTGCTACTATTGCGCTAATTGAATCCTGAGTATTACTTGGGAGGCACTACAACCAACCAACCTAAACTGTGTATAGAGTTTGAAAGTAGGTCAAGTTAAAGCTTGAATCATATTTTATAAATAAATAACTAACAAATTTTAACCTGAAAAACATTCACCATATTTACCAAAAATCGCCAGTTTTGATCGCCAGTCTCCATAGGTACATATCGCACTTCAATAGTGTCATAATCCAAAAAATACAAATTTTGAGTTGAGTATGCAGAAAATACTTGTTCTTCTATGTTGCGTAAAATTTCATAGCTCTATCGATTACCAGTATTGCACTCGAACAAAATATGCACTTTTACTATGGGAGTACATATCGTCACTAGACACGAATAAAGGGGCGCTAGTGTTTCGACGGCGAAAAAAGGCATATAAAAAAAATTTTAAGAAAAACTTCGGAGTAAAAAGACTTATACTTACTTATACTTGGCCAAGGACTGCCACTTCAGCATCATTTCCCAAATCTTTTTGGGGAATTTACATATTTGACCGCGAAAATAAGTTTACGCGACCTTCTTCACCGTCAAATATTTCAGGAGTCATGCAGACGTTGTCGGGAGTTTGTTTTCTTTATACGTTTCTATTTAAATATCCAGTCTCATACTAGTTCAATTATGAACCGAAACTAATACTTTGGGAGTCAAAAAATTAAATGAATTCATGAACATACAAAACAATAAAAAACGTTTGATTAAGTACACATATATTAAAAATTTTTATTTAGCAGCCTTAGATTTGTTAATTAGTGTAAAATTTTTTGGGTATTAAGTAAAAGGAAAATTAAATACATAAATATTTCACACTTTCAAACATAAATTAAAATGCATTTTTCATTAAATGTTATTAAAAGTAAACGCTTTCAGGTACAATAAAAACTATATATATTTTTTTTCTTTTTTAATAATATTAAATATGTATAAAAAAAAATTGAAAAAAAAATAATTGAAAATGATTAAAAATAATTTAATAACCATGTAAACGATTATCCAAAAAACGTGCTTTAATTAGTAATCATCATAATGATTATTAATCATTATTTAACAGGTCTGGTTAGCAAAACGTTTTATAAGGCAGTTAAATAATAACTTCCATGCTATTTTTTTCTTCTAAGTGGCTTAGGCAACAGCAGACCGAGACTAAAACTTTTCAGGACGCCTTTTGAATACCAGGCCCTTAGTCTTATTTTTCTGCCTATTTATGTTTAACATAATCAGGCGCGATAGATTACTTTAAAGGCGTTTAACATATTTCTCGGTACAGTGGTAGGCAAATTACAATGTAAATATAATTTTATAAGATAATTTAAGGCGTATTCAAAAGCTTGAGTACACATTGAAGAAATAAAATAAATTTTATTTTTATAATAGAATTTCGGCACACAAATTTGTCAAAGGTGACATTTCTACCATGAAGGAGGCAAGGCTCACACTATTAAAGCTTGTGTACAGGGGGCCAATTACCGTTCTTTTAAATGGTTAAGTAAAAATAAAAAATTCAAACTGTGTGAAAATTTTATTTTCTTTCCCCTAGTTTCTCCGCGCCTGATTGACAGTGCAGAGGTTGTGTGCAATAAGGAAATAGCTTTTAATTTACAACAAACACTTGCATTT
This sequence comes from Rhagoletis pomonella, assembly GCF_013731165.1. Taxonomy (NCBI): domain Eukaryota; kingdom Metazoa; phylum Arthropoda; class Insecta; order Diptera; family Tephritidae; genus Rhagoletis; species Rhagoletis pomonella. Next base: position 79,106,084 of record NW_023458556.1, read on the forward strand.
TTCATAATTCTTTCGTGTTTGGTGTTGAGTTCCGTGCACACGAAAATGCGTTTTTCGACGATGCATACAAAAGTGAGGTTATATTAAAATGTCATCTAACCAGTGTTGCCGCGCCGTCTCAAGAAAATGTATCTCTGACCAAGTCAAAAATGTATCCAAATGTAGCCAATTTTCTTTTTTTACATATACATCTCATAATTTGTAAGAAAACCAAACATTTTCATGAAACAGACATAATTTAACCCATCCTAAGGACTTGGAATCGATGTGCATAAAATCAAACATTTGTAATTTCAATTTAGAAAGTACATTTTTTGTGCATAAGTATTTTGCAAAGTAAATATAATAAATAGCAAGTACACTCTAAAAAGAGCATGTAAAAGTATCTATTTTTCAATAAGAATCTGTATAAATATACGTATAGGTTGTTCAGTATTTGATTTTGAACTTGAGATATACACATAAATACACATATACAGAATGTTTAAAATTGCAAAAATTTTTAAACTACAAATACATTTCCTACTAAGAATAAACATTACTTTATTTTAAACATTTTATGTGTAATTTTGCTTTTCCGACAAATTCGTTATATAAAAGTAAATAGGCAATGATTAATTTTATTACACCGCATGCAAATTTGCACACATTAAAAGAGGAAACTGGTTACTTCTCTCAATATGCGCAAATAAACAAAAATTTTTTAGTGTATTTAAAGTCTTTTCAGTAAAATTCATAAAAGTTTCCTTAAATGAATCAAATTTAGTTTTTTAAACTACATTGAAATCTTCTTTCTTTTTAAATTAATAAATGAAAATATGTGATATGAAAGAGATTACTACAGAAAGAGTATAATTTACTTTATATATATCGTCGTTTAAAGTACAAAACCGCGTATCGTCATTCGGCAAAATACTAAATATATACTAGCCAGAAATGCGATTGCTTTATAAAACAGAGAACCATTTTGAAATATAAGTGTTTTTACTCTCTAGAAAATAATTTATGCAACGTCACATACGCGGTTTTGCTTTATCTTGGTACGCGGTTTTGCATTTTGTTGATACGCGGTTGTGTACTTTAAACGACGATATGTATATTAAGATCTTGCGTAAAGCATCCTTTTAAGCTAATTAAAGCAATTGCGCTTATACCTATTTTGGTGAGATCTCTTCATATGTTCATTGCTTCGTTCACAAAAAATAAAATGCTTTAATTTCACGCTTAAGTAGCGATTCCTTATACGTTTAGAAAACGTAATGCTTTCTACCATCTTTAATGAAAATCGATTTTTGAACGAAAAAAACTTTATAGGAAAAATACTAAATATATACTAGCCAGAAATGCGATTGCTTTATAAAACAGAGAACCATTTTGAAACATAAGTGTTTTTACTCTCTAGAAAATAATTTATGCAACGTCACATACACGGTTTTGCATTATCTTGGTACGGTGTTTTGCATTTTGTTGATACGCGGTTGTGTACTTTAAACGACGATATGTATATTAAGATCTTGCGTAAAGCATCATTTTAAGCTAATTAAAGCAATTGCGCTTATACCTATTTTGGTGAGATCTCTTCATATGTTCATTGCTTCGTTAACAAAAAATAAAATGCTTTAATTTCACGCTTAAGTAGCGATTCTTTATACGTTTAGAAACGTAATGCTTTCTACCATCTTTAAAATGAACATCGATTTTTGAACGAAAAAAACTTTATAGGAAATATAAAATTTTGGCCTATTTAAAAAAGTATCAACATTTATACTGACCGGAAAAAATAAGTATCCCGCAAAAATTCGTCTAAAAATTTATCCAATTGGATCTATTAAATCCAAACGGCATCCCTGCATCTAACCAATTACCAAAATCAAACGAAATGTTCTTACATCTGGAATTTTGTTCCTGATTATTTAAATACTAGCAGACCCGGCGAACTTCGTCCCGACCAAAATTAATATCTTTACTTTAATTTTTTGGTCCAACATTTTAACCAACAATTCATTGGCACATTCCTCTGCTAAGGTTATGGTTTGGTGGTCATTTGCCGTTTTAAATAACCTAACTAAAGTGTTATGTCCATGAAGAAGTTCTAGAAATTCTCCAACTGTGCAGCATTTCATAGCACAGTTAATCGCAAAGCGAAATAAATTTGAAGAACTTTTTCCTCTTCACTCCCTGGCGGCAACAATGACCCGGTTTTATAGTGAATCTATCCTAGAAGCTTTATAGTATAGTATGTGGCAATTTCAGAATGGGTGCTTATCAAAGATTGGTTTATAAACAAAACCAACATCCCAATTCCAAGAGAATCTCGATGGCTTCTTTCCCTAGGTAAAAAGTTTGCTCTGCCTATGACCCGGAAAAATTTCTCGCCGGTTCATCTGATTGCGGAATTAGAGCAGGGAATTCAGACATTAGAGGAAGACAGGGAAAAAGATACTGCGAGATGTAATATAGCCACCAGCATTAACGCATTCAAAAATCAATTCAAAAACAATAAAAAAGAAAAATTCATACTGAGAATATTTGAGGACACAAAACGGTTTATAAAACAACATAAGGACTCTATAGTAATTAAAAATGCGGATAAGGGGAATAAAACGGTGATGATGGACAAAACAGAATACAAAGAGAAAATGAAAGATCTATTGAGCGACAGATATACGTACAAAACGATAAGAATGGACCCAACACAAAAACTGCTGAGAAAAAACAACGCGATAGTAAATGACATATACAAAAAGAAAAACATTGACAATTATCAAAAGCACAAATTGACATGCAATGCAGCTACAGCACCTAGACTATATGGACTTCCGAAAATACACAAGGAAAATACACCCCTTAGACCTATTTCTGCTTCAACCAATGTGCCCTGTTACACCCTTTCAAAGTTCATTGGAAAAACTCTTAAACAAATTGTCTCAGACCAATACAATATACACAACTCGTTCCAGCTAAAAGAAAATCTAAGAACCATGACGCTTGAAGAAGACGAGGTTCTAATTTCATTTGATGTGGTATCATTATTCACCAACATACCGGTGCAAATGGCAATCCGAACGATAATGCAACAATGGACTCTATTAGAAAGATATACCACTCTCACAAGGAAGCAGTTCTTAACGATGTTAGAATTCTGTCTATGCGACAACAACTATTTTCTATATGACGGAGTATATTACCAACAAATACACGGAATGCCGATGGGAAACCCGTTATCGCCTACTGTAGCTGACATTAGGGGTATTCTCCAAATCTTGCAAAGCCATTGCACGCAGCACGGATTGCATGGATGGCATAAATTGCAAACACACAACAACAAAATACATGGGAAATAACATTTCCTATCGCTGCAAAATATGCAACGTCGAAACCCATGTATATATTTTGCAGAAATAGCATAGCAAGATAAATGCGACCCTGTGCTAGTTGTTTTGTTGTTGGAATTGCTACATATTTCTCTCACTCCTCTCATCTCGCTCATTTAATTTTTTTTGTGCTGTATCTTGTTATTGTATTTGATACATAATTTCGCTGCTTGCTACCCATACATGCTACCACTTTGCATTGGGGTGCTCTCGTACTCTTCCAAATTTGGAATAGTATTTTTGCATTTCGTGCAATCCGTGCATCATGCAAGACTTCGAGAATACCCCTATTGTTTTAGATAAAATACTTGACGACAGCATCGCTGAATTGAAATCTAAGGACATATATATCAAATACATCAATAAGTATGTAGATGATATATTCGCGATCGTAAAAAGAAATGACGTAGAAGATATTTTAAAAGTGTTGAATTCCCAACACAATAAAATCAAATTCACCACCGAGTTAGAAGAGGGCAACAAATTACCCTTCTTGGATTTGGAAATTCACCACTCAAATAAGAAAATAATCACAAATTGGTACTCAAAATCAATAGCATCTTCGAGAATGATAAATTACCACTCGAACCACCCATGGGCACAAAAGAAAAATACGGCTACTAACCTGATCAACAAAATCTAATCCTTAAGTGACCAGGAGTTCAGAAAAAGTAACAAACAGAAAATAATAAACATACTGCACAAGAACGGATACCCAAATAAAACTATTGAGATGCTAATAGCAACAACAATTAACAAATTAAAATCAACGCAAACAAACAATAAGTCTACCAGCAGAAGTGAAAAAAGAAGATTTACAGGAGTCACATACATACAAGGCCTAACCGACAGCAAAACACTGCACAGAAATATTCAAAACAAGAACATAACATATGCACATAAGCCACATAGCACGCTAAACAAAATATTCACCAAAACAAAAGACAAAATAAACAAACAACAACAACATAATGTGGTCTATCAAATCCAATGCAAAGGTAAAGTCAACGAAAACTGTAACAAAGTATACATAGGCACGACTAAACGAGCGCTTGGAGTCAGAATTAGTGAACACCAAGAAGACGCGAAAAATAGGAAGACAACAACAGCACTTGCACAGCACTTGACGAATAGCGAACACATGGCAGATTTTGAGAACACCACAATTTTGGACGTGGAAAGACGAGAAAAAACAAGATTAACTTTGGAGAGTCTGCGAATACAGGAGAGGATAAGGGACGCGATGAACTTTAAAGAGGACGTTGACAATATAAACTGTGCGTACCGGACGGCAATACAAAGTAACAACTCAGATGGGCGAAGACAGTGACGTCAAAAAAAAGAAAAAGTGTTTAGTTAAATGTTTTGCGTTTATTATAATGTAAATAGTTACACTAATTTAATATGTAAGTGCTATTGTGATAAAAAAGATATGTATATGTATATGTATGTATAATTTCCAGTCATATGTAACTATGTCTAATTGTTGTGTGTATTATGTTTTGTTTTTTTGCAATAAATCAGACTCCCTGATGAAGGCGTGAAGTACGCCGAAACGCGTAGGAGAAAGAGGAAACACAGTTTGCCTTTTTAATATACCGGCCGGAAAGCTCTACCAATGACCCAGTTGGGTTTTATTTTAAGGCATTCTTGCTTATTGTCATTGCAAAAGCTAAGCGAACTGGATACTGAAGTTTTTTAAATTCGAAAGGCATACCAAGAGGAATTAAAGGGGTCATGTGACTTGTGGTTCCGAAGTTTTGGCTGACAAAAACGTCCACTCCCATGTTACGTGCTACGCCCCCTTTTACAAACTCATTTATATATACCTTACTATAAGCACCTACCATAAATAGATATGTTTGCATACCAAATTTCAAGTTCATGTGACTTATGGTTACGAAGTTATAGCTGATAAAAAATTCCACACCTTTCGACACGCCCACTTTTACAGACTCATTTATATACATATACTTTACTATAAGCACCTACCATAGATACGTCTGCATACCAAATTTCAATTTTATGTGACTTATGGGTCCGAAGTTGTGGCTGGTTAAAAATTCCATGACTATGAGATGAGCCCCGCCCCCTTCTACAAACTCATTTATTTATATCTTGCTATTTATAAGAGCCTACCATAGATATGTCTACATACTAAATTCGAGTTCATCCCTGCAGGGAAGAGCCAAACCAGTTAGAAAATATACTAGTTCATTAACTAGTATGTGCCTACCAGTTCGACAATTTCCAATAACTAAAGCGTTCAGCGACATCTGCCTTTGTATTGCCAAAGCCAAAAATAAAGCGCAATTAATTGCTTTTCTTACAAATGTCGGCTGTGGCGTCACGTGAAGACTACTGGTTCTGGTTCTGAAATCGCAGGTTCGAGGCCGCTTGGAGGTGGTTAAGATTTTTAAAGTTAAATAAATGTAAGTAAAAATAATTTATTATATTTATAAATAAATAACAAATTTGAAAATCTAATTGCATTGCAAAAAACATTTAGGAAGAAATGCTTGTGCTATAAAAACAAAGAAATTAAACAAAAATATTTTTTTATTAAATTTAAAAATTAAAATAAATAGCCTAAACAAAAAAATAAATTAATAAAAAATAAAAATAAAATAAAAAATAGAAAATAAAAAAATTTTCCCTGCGCGAGGATTTGAACCTGGGACCTCAGGCTTACCACGCGAGTGCTTTGCTCTGTCGGCCGTTGTGACTGCTGGAGCGTCGCGAGCAAAAAGGCACACTTATGCTTTTCACGGGGCATGAATTGGCAGACTATCTCATCAACTGGTATGGTGCTACTAGTATTTATTCTAGTAGATGCTGATGCATAGCCTGACAATTGACATCTCGTAGGACATCGCAATGTTAAAAATACCAGTCGCTAACATTGAAAAAGGATAGAACGTGAACTAGTTCGGCTGAAACGCAAACTGGTAGAATTCTAGTTCACAACTAGTACCTTTCCCTGCAGGGATGTGACTTATGGTCCACAAGTTAAAAATTCCACGCCAAATTCATGCGACGTATGGTTCCAAAGTTATAGCTGAAACAAAATTCCACGGGGATGGGATATGACACACCCCTGTTTACAAATTAATTTAAGTATATATGCCTTACCATAAGCGCCTACCATAGATACATATCGTCGTTTAAAGTACAAAACCGCGTATCGTCATTCTGCAAAACCGCGTAACTCACACAAGCTCTTGGCTCAATCCTCATCCATTCGTCCTGAAATATACCAGCCAGAAATGCGATTGCTTTACAAAAACGAGAACCATTTTGAAATATGAGTGTTTTTACGCTCTAGAAAATAATTTCTACAACTTCACATACCCGGTTTTGCAATTTGCTGACACGCGGTTTTGGATTTTGTTGATACGCGGTTTTGCACTTTAAACGACGATATGACTTCATATTAAATTTCAAATTCATGTGACTTATGGTTCCAAAGTTGTAGCTGAAACCAAATTCCACGCCCCCTTTTATAGACTCATTTATATACACCTCAGAATAAGCGTTTCCAGTTATAGCTGATTAAATATTTGCAGGCCTATAGGAGGTGCCACGCCCCCTTGCGAAATTTACGACACATTTGTACATAAAACCTTACCTATAACCTTCCCGGGGTAAAAACAAATAAGTTTGAAAGTTTTCGTGCGATTCCATGTCGTGGTTCAAAAGTTATAAGGTAATAAACAAACAGACATTCACATTTATATATATATAGATTATTTAACAGGTCTGGTATAATTGAATATGTACCCGCTTTAATGGTTTACAATATACCCAAATAAAAGTTATAATATTTTGTGTACTTTATTGTATTAAACTGTCGAAATCAAATAAAGCCGGGCATGAATAAATCGTTTTGTACTTCGTAAAAGTCTCTCTACCATGAACACTTCCAGAGATATGCCGTATGAAAAATTTCGTTTGTATGGGAGGTGCCATGGCCCTTTTTTCAATAGTTCCAATTTTCCTCAAAGAGTATGCGATTGATTTCATATACCTCAATACCGAATTCCAGTCCTCTACCATGAAGACTTTCAGACATATGCAGTATAAAGATTCGGTTTATATGGGAAGTGCCACGCCTACTTTTCCAATAGCTCCAATTATTCTCCTAGAGTATGCGATTGATTTCATATATCTCCATATCAAGTTTTAGAACTCTACCATGAACACTTCCAGAGATATGCCGTATGAAAAGTTCGGTTTGTATGGGAGGTGCCACGGTTTATCCGTTCTCGAACACAAAAAAACGGCTTTCAAAATATACATATATGTATTAGTATAGATATTGCTTTTAGATCTTATAAAGCTTAATATTAAAATCCGCTATCCAGGGTTTTTTGAGTAAAGTGTTTTCTTTTTTAGTTTTAGTGCTGTGATCTTCGATTTTTTCGTAAGGTCAAAAGTTAAAAAATACAGGCATTTCACTGTATACAGTTATTTATGAGTTGGTTTTGAGTGAGCTATAACGTTGTTTGTGCTTCTTTTGCTTTTACGTGAACTTTATTCCGGAAATACAAAAATGTCACACAAAGTGCTTAACCACTGTGGAAATTGTACAGGTATGTTTTTTGGTAATGAGTGTTATAAGGAGCGAAAAGTGTTAAGTATTACCTATTACGTCGACGGAGATAAATTGCCTGCAAGAGACGAGTGTTCTATGCTAAAGTCTATGTAAGTCGTGCCTTGCGGACAAGACCCACAAAGGCCATGAATGGTCATACTGTCACTCTCAATAACCAAAACTTACCGAAAAAAATAGACTACTGCGTAACCAGACTCACTTTCAGTAAAGGATATCACACAGAGATACCAAGTAGAGAATCATGGTCAAAAGGAGTCCCGGGGCCTGCATCGATGTTGATTTTTCCAATGCATCGAAAGATAGATGTTACTCCTCAAAATTTGCATCCCTAATGTATACACGTTGCAGCAATTGATCTTTAACAAGTTTTAATTGAACGAGCTTTGAATTGGAGTTGAGTATCTGTAGATGCCGAGATGATCTTTAGTTCCTTCAATCAATGCTTCGCGATAATCGCATGAAAAAATTTTAAAATGCACTTAGTGGCATTGTGCTACTATGATAGCACAGCCGAGTAATCATTGTCAACTTATGTACAGTGGTCGAAAAAATTATTGCCGCACCAAATTTTGACAAGTTTTAAAATATTATTTTTGTTTTTATTTAATTTTGGTTAGTGTTTTATAAAAATACAGTTCATTCTCCAACAACATCCGGGTAAATACAAGTTTAAAGGTAATGCCACACGATTGGGAATTTGCCCAAAATTTGGTGAAAATCATATCCCAACGGTGGGAATACCCAAATATGTTTTTTATCCCAATCACAAAAAAATAATTTGTTAAAATTTTTCAATAGAATATCGCTGTATTGTACTATTCTTCTGACTACAAAACAGAATTGTCGTCCCATTTTTTTTATATATTGTACCAATAGCCTTATATAAAAATGTACTAATCGAGAGTCACTCACAGCCTTAAAACTTTATGCAATATTATAAAAAATCAAAAAATTTTCGTAAAATTTCTGCGTGTGCAGTTTTGTAGCCCTTGGAAGAATCCAAGTAGAGCAAAGTACAAAGTAGAACAAAGTACAAGTTTCAAATGGCTAACAACTGATTTTTTAGAATTTTTAAAACAGCACAAATTTAGAAGCTTGGATTTACATTTGTTTTGTTAAAGTTTTTTTTTTATAATATGTATTTATTTATTGAATCTTTCTTTCGCAACTAACAAAAAGATTTCAAATCTTACAAACTACTATTAAATTTAAAATTTCTGCGGGAATGCTTAAATTTTTTTATTATTATTATTATTTCTTAAATATAGTTATTGCAGTTGTCGCGGCTGTCGGAATGGACAAGATTCCGAGCAGCAGGATCGCTGGATATCGTGCTGGGCAGGCGGTCTGCAAGGCCGAGGTCCAGAGCCGCACTGCCTGGGCGGGTGGAAAAGACTAGTTAAAGAATAAACTATATTTTCATAAAAAATATAACCAAAATTAAATAGCAACAAAAATAATATGTTAAAACTTGGCAAAAAGTGGTTCCGCTATAATTTTTTGACCACTGCATGTATGTTTTCATTATTTCAAAGCTTATTTTGCTTTTTAGTTTTTAGTGCCTTAAAATCCCAGCCAGATGATAGATTTTTTCTCATTTAAATTATTTAATTCGTTAACCGTACTCTGTAGATACACTTTTTTAATTCAAATATAAAAATTTTGCAGAGAAATGGGAAATTCTAAATATTTGTCCAGTTAAAAACGGGAAGCAATTATTAACCTACCGAAATATGGCGATAATTTGCCATGTACGAGTTGTGGGGAAAAATTTATAAAATCACGTACAGATGATCGTAAGTCTATTGTGGCTTAACGAACTGAATAGCGAGTTTCGGCAAATAAAAGGCCAGGGCGTCCAAAATTTGCAAGTGAAAATATTTTTTCCGCATACTGTATGTACATACATTAGGGCGGGTCAATTTGTATAGTAGATTTTTTCGCCTATGCGCGCATAACACAATAAGATTCTACGTGTAATTCTAATCAATTGGAGTTTGCCAATTTGCAAAAATAGGTTTCTTAGCATTTTGAATAAAAACATACTATTGGTTTTTTTTGGTATGAGGATTCCATTTTAACTATCTTTTTCTTAAATCTTCCACCAGAGGGCGCAAAAGTGAAAATTTTCTAATATTCCTCGAAACATATTTTCGCAATTTGGCAAACTCAAAACTGATTTTAGACCCACGGTTTTTTCGGCAAATTTGCTTAGAATTACACGTAGAATCCTTCCATGCTATAGGTACGCGCATATTAAAAAAAAACTGATCAACCCTAATGTACATATATATTTGTGGCTTTCTTTCCAGTCCATGCAAGTTAGTTTATGAGCTAAAATATGGGGGAATTTGATAGATGCGCTGACAAACATGGTAAATGTGTTGACAAAGCTGTTGCTTTTACTGCAGCTGATATGCAACGACAATGTCTCATCTCATCTCAACTTTGTTGCCACTACTATGTTAATAGTTGTTGCCATGAAGCTGTGCAAATATGTATAAAATATAGTCAGTAAACAGTTCTTTACTAAGTTGATAAAGAAGCGGCAACAACCAGAGTAACTACAAAGAAGCAGAATAACCATCAATTTGACTTAAAATGACAAGCCAAAGAAACAAAATAACAAATCGGATATAACAAACTCTAAAAGAATGTAAATAAGAGTGAAAAGAAAAGCAATACATACAGTCAAATTCCATGAAAGCGGTATTCACCCAATTTGCCACCAAACAGGTACCAGTTCATAATGAACTCGATTCGACGTCGGTCTGGTAAACTCGCATCGACGTCAAATCGGTTTATCGATTTCTCCCAAACACGGTTTAAATATTTCATTAAGTCTGACCGACCATATAAGAATTAAATGAATATGACTTTATCGCAATTACAGAAACTTGGCTTCATAAAGATAATTCTAGCGCTGAACTCGTAGATGATTATTACTCAGTCTATCGTCATGACCGATATCCCTTTGCAAGTGGTTGTGAACGTGGAAGCGTAGTTTTACTAACAGTTAGGTCAAGTATTCTTAATACTATTTTATATATGAGCAGGATATAAATAATATTAGCTCCATAGAAGTTTGTCTCATTGTTGATAATAAAATCACTGTCATGGGTGACTTTAATTTACCAACTATTTCATGGTCTTTTATAGACAAAACACTAATGCCATTTAACCAGGGACCATAAATAGCAATTTTTTTTTTGTCAACAGTTAAACTTGGCCAGATATTTTTTAAGTCTGAAATAAAAGTCTTTCCGGATAGCAAACACACCGCTTATCCAAATTAAAAAATGTGGTACCAAATGAAAGAGGACTTAAATAGCTTTTAAACAGAAATAACGAACCAAGGTTACCACTTCTATTTATATTAATTTTTATAATCCAATACAAAAGAAATGCATATATCTGACCCAATGTTTGTTATATGGTAATTAAAAAACATTTTTTATTGAAATATATTTCAATAACTAGCTGACTTTCCGCTGGCTCTCCTCGTTTAAACATTTCAGTTTTAAAGCTGTTTTAGTCCTCTTTCAACTGATTCCAAACTTGTTTAATTTCTATAAGCGGTTTTGTTATTATTAGGAAAAGACTTTTATTTTCGACTTTAAAATATCTTTCCAAGTATAACTGTTGAAAAAGTAGCTGTTATTTACGGTCCCTGCATTTAACATTAGGACCGATATTGAATCAAGAGTTATTTTTTAACATAATAGAAAATTAGTAGTGAAGAAAATCTGCGCTACAAGATCCAACACTATCATTAATGCACATCAGGCATTCCACAAGGGACGCATGTTGGTCCTCTACTGTTCTTGTTATTTATAAACGATTTACCTTCACGTTTTACTCGTTCTAAATTCCTAGCATTTGCTGATGATGTGAAATCATTTCGCATTATAAAAGACATTTCTGACGCTCAAAAACTGCAAAATTATTTAACTTGGTGAGTTGTAAACCATCTGAACCTTTACGTTGGAAAATGTTGTGTGATGCCCTTTACGCGAAGCTCCTTTTTGAAAAAGGAAAGCGAGGATCTTGGAATTGTTTTTAACAGCAAATTAACATTTTCCTACATGTGGATTACGTTATTAATAAAGATCACCTCACTCTGAAATCTATGTACGTAGCTCTAGTCCGCAGTATTCTTGAGTACGATGTAGTTATCTGGAACCCCTATTATGATTCATGCTCATAAAAAATTGAAATGGTTCAAAAAGTTTTCCAAATTCGTGCTCAATAGAATGCCCTGGCCAAATGGTATTCCGACATATGAGTCAAGAAGAAAACAACTTGGTCTTCAGTCACTGAAAGTTAGGAGATCCTATCTATCTATAATGCTTGCTTAAAATGTCCTTTCAGGAAGTATACATTGCCATTGCTTGTTGATTTTGCATACAGCTTCAATCTTGGATTAGTACGGTTTTTGTTTTACGATAAGGTACATATCGACACCTGAGTGGAAAACGCCCTATAATAATAATAATAATATCCCAACGGTTTTTACCCTCCATTCCCACCCGTCCGCACGAGGGGCGCAGTCCGCATGACGTACGGAACTAGTATTTTCAATCCGAGTCCCGGTAGGCAGGAGTTTGTTAAGTGTCGAGATCTAAAACTGTTCAGCTAGAGAACTAAATTCATCAGCCGATTTTATGTCTTTATTTTAATGATTCATTTATTGAGAGAGGACAGTATAGATTTGTTAATGCTGTAAAGCGGATCTGATATATCAAACGTGCTAGAATGAGAGTTAAAATCCTGACATAAGCAACGGAGTGGGTCATGCAATTCAAAATTAGTTTTACAAGCTTTGAGAAATAGGGGGCAAAAGTGTCTTGATACCCGGGAGGGAACATTAAGGCTAACTTCGCCAAGAAGAAGCGGACTTGAAATTGAGCCTGTTAGTAATTTAACTATAAAAATTTTACCAAGCATTTGCCTGCGGCTGGAAAGTGTAGGAAGATTAATAAGTTTTAATCGGCTCGTATAAGGTGGAAGGTTATATTGAGAATCCCAACGGAAATTTCTTAAAGCAAAAAGTAGGAATTGTTTATGAATTGATTCTATCTTGTCTGAGTAAATTTGATACCTTGGATTCCAAACCACCGAACCGTATTCCAGAATTGGCCTAACTAATGTTGTAAACAGGGTTATAGTGATATAAGGGTCACAAAATTCTTTTGACCATCGTTTCACAAATGCAAGTACACCTTTCGCCTTGTTGACTGTCACATTAATATGAAGATTAAAATTAAGCTTAGGATCCATTGTGATACCAAGGTCCACAAAATTGTATACCTGGTCCAGGTTATGGTACCTACTGTATAAGAAGCGGGATGAACAGCTCTTCGCGAGAAGCTCATTACTTTACATTTCTTAAGATTCAGAGGCATAAGATTTACTTGACACCAGTAACCCATGCTGTCTAAGTCTGATTGTAGCAAAGACCTTTCTTTAATTGAAACGTACGATTTATAAAGCTTTACATCATCTGCATACATTAAAATTTTGGAAAATTGTATATCTGTAGAAATATCATTTATAAAAAGCAAGAACAGAACCGGGCCTAGGTGGCTACCTTGAGGGACTCCTGAAGTAACATCAATGACGTCAGAGATAGTATTTTTAAACATTACCCTTTGTGATCTATCATAGAGGTATGAAGAGATCCAACGTAGAAAATTAGGTGGAAGACCAAGAAGATCAAGTTTGTAGATGAGCAACGAGTGGCACACTTTGTCAAATGCCACTTTTCAAGAGCACTCTATTCCAGAATTTGGTTGAGGAACGTTCTATCTCAGAATTATTTTAATTTAATGTAGAATTCCCGTTTAGTTAAATTTTTTTTGGGAGAATATATCGACAACTTAGTGGAAGATCGGCCTATCTCGGCTGTCAGTTCGAAAAGGCCGCTTCTCAGAAAACTTTTCAAGAACCCCCTACTTCAGAATTCGATTGAAGAACGCCCTATCCCAGAATTCGGTTAAAAAGGCCCTGTATCAGCACATTTTCAATATATCTTCATTTGAGATAGGCGCGGGCACAAATTTTTCCCCAGAACGGATTCGAAGTCGTTTGGCAAATTGGTGCAATACAGTGTTTAACATACTGAAAGATACATACACATGTGTACGTATGCCATACAGTTGATTCATACAATGTAAAACTTGCACAAGCATAAAAAGAAGAAACTATTTTGCTTGGGCCTCGTTTCGCAAACGCCATTACCATAAAATCACTTTATTTCAATAGTCTTTGTTATGGTGCTGTTTGTATGTACAATGCAACGAACAATGCAAGATACACCAACAAAAAGCACAGACAGACGGCAGTGTTGATACTTATTAACGGGCCAGTTGATCTGATTAAAATTGTGCCTTGACAGACGGCAGTAATGCGGATTAACGAGCAGTAATGCGGATTAACGAGCGGCAAGGTCGTGGGTTCGAGTCCCACGGCCAGTAGAATTTTCATTTATTTCTTTTTTATTCATTCATTTATTAGTTTTATATTTTTTTAACGTTGCTTTCAGTTAGTTGTTGACTTTTTAATAAAATTAAACTCTAAAAATTAAAATTAACTAATAGTAAAATAAAAATGTGATATAAAATAAAAGAAATGAAAATAAAATAAAATTAAATTAAGTATATAAATCGAATAAAATCAAAAAAATTAAATAAAGTATAAAAAGAAGAAGTTTTTTTTTGCAATCGCTCCAACCGAGGAGCAAACCGGCCACCTACAGACTTGCTGCACGCAACTCTCTCCACTCGGCTACCGTGGACGCCAAACTCGCTTCCTTTGTTTGCATACTTGTACAAAAGACAACAGCTGGCCGTTTTTACCAGTGTTGTCATCGAAAATTCCCCTGATTCGGGTTAATTCCCAAAAATTTTGTGGCTGCTTATGCCCATTTGAAAGAGGAAGGAGCATGAGTTAATGCAAATAAAGGCTGTTTATCCAAATAAGCGAGCCTGCTTGTCACCCGTAAAAACCATATTATTCTCTATTTATCTACTCAATTCTAAATACCCTGACCTATAGCATTATATTGGTACATAAATCTTTCAGATAACGATGAACGAGTATCAGTGTGACGGGAAATATTTTTAATAAATTACAAAAATGACAATTATCGCATCGTGACAAATATCACTCTCTTATATAAAACTGGTTCTAGTTCATTAGGTTTAATGGGAACAATAGTTATTTTTCCGCTATTAAGTTTGATGGAACGCGTGGATGCGTGGCGTATGAGCTACATAATTTAATGCTGAAATTTCCTTAAAAAATTTACTTTTATTGTATCTGGGAGGAGGCTTGGCCCATCTGATTGGCCTGGCTGTTTACAAAAAGTATTAAAATAGTTCCCTAAATATTATAGGTATATACAATTTGGGATAGATAGCACTGGACCACAAATTTCAACTTTTTCTCTTTACCAGAAACGCCGTTATGAAATTCTTATGTAAAATCACCCCCTGATTCCGAAAATCAAGGTTATTTTTAATTCTATGGTACCGTTTTTGAGATATTTGCAATTTACCGTTTTTGCAAAAAAAAAAATTGGGTCCACTTTATCATATATATTTCAAGAACGAATTAAGCAATTCCAAAACGGTTTGAAGCTTTTAAAAGGTAATAAAATTTTCTATAAACTGTGCATACAACACTTTTTGCTAGGCCCTGTAGATTCAAAGATAACGAACAATCATTACCGATTTTTTCAATTTTTTTTGTAAAAATATAAAAAAAATTGTACTTTGCGGGGAAGGATCTCGAAAACCTTTTATTTTTTGCAGATTTTTATTTTCTCCCTAAGCTCTGTTGTATTACAAAAAAAATAAGCTATCATCGAAGAACATCGATGCAAAACTACGTAAGTTATAAGCGATCAAATAAAAATACCCAGGTTGCGCAACTTCAATGTATGTACCTATACATACATACATATATTAAAGGTATAAAGTGCAAGTGAGATATTATCCGGATAAACGAATAACACCATAACAATGATAACACTTTTTCTTTAAATAAATCAAATAGTACTTTTAATACTCGAATTGTATTATAGTAGGTAGAGTGGTTGCATCGAAAGGAAGAGTGGTTGGGTTCGAAACCTGCTGTAGGCATGTAGTTATAAACATGTATTTCCGTCAGTTATGGGTAAGTGTGCAGGTAGATTTTCAAAATTATAAGACACAGAAAATTTCTAAAGCCTACATCTAAAACAGGTAGTATTTTCTTTTCCCGGCTTGTTATAAAAAGGAACCTTTCTGTCTAGGTAAGATTTGATTTTTTCAATTTTATTCTTGTTCCGAGTATGAGTTAATGCGCTTTGAAACTTCATAACATCTTCAAGGCTCGCCGGAGATAGTTCAGTTCATAAGTCTAATTTCAAAACCGTGATTTATTAAAAAAAATAAAATGTGTAAAAGGACGCGAGAATTTGAGTGTAATAAGGATCCAGATATGTTCTGTTTCATGTGTGGCCAATATACTATCATAAGGCGACGACGAGTGTTCTCAGATCATATCAAAACTTTATACTCCAAGTATTTTGGAATTGAGCCTAAAAATGCTGAAAAACCATGGACACCGAACACTTTGTGTACATCGTGTCGAGTAGAATTGATTCAGTGGGAATCAGGACAACAAACAAAATTTGATACACCAATGATATGGAGCGAACCTACTTGCCATTCAATAGAGTGTTATATTTGTCAAACAAAAGCAAGGAATGAAACCGATTCAAAATAACGTTCCGGTTTGGGTTTCGGTTTTGCCAAGTGTTTCGGTTTCGGTTTTGGTTTCGTTCTTCAAAATTTATTTCGGTTTCGTTCCGGTTTCGGTTTTTCACAGAAATTTTGTTGATATTATTTAAATCACAATGTCTTAAACGTTGAGGAAAGAAAATCGAAAATTACAGTTCACTGATAATATCAACACTAGGTTCTTTCCCTAACAATCCGGACCGGATTTGGTAATTAGAGAATAAGAGAAACATTTTCTTTCAAAAATGGAACAAAGTTCAGAAGTACGGAAACGCAAAAACCCACATTTCGTGCCCACAAGTCGAGAAACAGCTGATTCACGTTGTTCTTGTTTTTGTCACTTATACCATGTTCTGACCGACATCGGAAACATGTTTTCGTTGCTAAAACTTTTTTTTCGATTATTTATCGAAGTGGAAGTCATATTTTATCATCTTTAATACGCCATTTCGGATTTATTGTTAATTGCCTGGCCAAAGCAAAATAAGAATGAAAGTTAAAGGTTGTAAATGAAAAGAAAATGAAGGAAAAATGTTTTGGTTGTCGGTCAGAACATGGGATTAAATGCAAACACTTGGAAATTGAATTTTGGTTTCACAAATTTGATTTTAAGTACATAGATTGAAAATACATCAACAGGCCATTCACTTTTCCTTAAAAGCACCAAGTAAATGCAGGCAACATGTAAACACAATACAGCTGATATGCACTTTGACACTTTATCCATTTTTACTCGGAGAGAATTTCGGGCTATTTCGGGCAGGAAGAAGAATACACTTACGATCGAATACGCTCGAATTTTCGCTCTCTATTAACCATTTCGTTGAGTACAGGCATGATTTCTGGGCTATTTTGGGCACACGCGGGATCTCGCATTGCGTACGGGAAAGAAACTACTTAAATATAATTAATCGATTATCGATTCACAACAACAAAGTCATCAGCAGATTTTTGCGAAAAGTTACCTTGCCATACTTATTTACTACTTAACAAGAATTTTAGC
>NW_023458556.1:79123871-79151905 GCF_013731165.1 Rhagoletis pomonella
TATCTCAACGAAATTTGGTATGTAGGTTTCGATGTATCCAAGGTAAGTTGGTATTGAAAATGGGCGAAATCGGACTGTAACCACGCCCACTTCCCATGTAACGGTAATTTCCAGAAATACGAAAACTGCGATATTTTGGTAACTACTGAAGATAATTCACTCAAAATTGATATTTATAATAATTTTCAGACGAAAAATAAGAATATTATAAATTTTTAGAAAATGGGCGTAGCCACGCCCACTTATGGTTACATGTGTATATCTTGGTAACCGCTGCACCAATTTCTTCCAAACTTAGCACAGTTGTTGGCCTTGATACAGCATACTAAATGGCCGAAAATTTAAAAAATCCGACAATAACCACGCCCACATCCCATATAACGGTAATTTAGAGAAATACTAAATCTTCGATAAATCAGTAAATATTAAAGCTAATTTATTCAAAATTGATGCTTGCAACAATTCTTTACGAAGAAATACGTTTATGATAAAATTTTGGAAAATGGGCGCAAAACATTGACAATAGTGTCAACCGAAATACCATAGTGCCCTGTAACAAATTCAACTAATCCCGGATGACTCCGGGAGCGATACCAAAGGAACATGCGACTAATACCACTTTTGACCACTTTATATGGAATGAACTGTTCGCTTTTGTTGGAGAATTTCCTATGAGGAGACTAATTGTTCACCTTTATACCCGAACGGGTATTAAAAGCGACTAGCCGCTTTTTAAAAATAAGAATAAAATTTGCGCCAGCTGCGATTCAAACCAGGGTTCTCATGTTCATTAAGAAAATATTATCTCTATGTGCCAACGCCGCACATGAAATTACATTGACTAAGTGCGTACATATCATTAAGCCGTTAATAGTAACCGCGGACTAATTGATCTCCAATAATACCCGTATGAGAGTAGTTTCGACTATTTAATGCCCAATTGTACCCGATTGAGAGTATGTAATCTCGGAATACTCTCTTTTGAGTTTAGTCGCGAAATTTTTGCAGAATGCGATAGATTACCACAGAAATAAAAATGGAATCGAAATAAGCGATGAGAATCGCTTACCCTTTCGCTTCAATAACGCATTACTTTAATATGGGCAGCATGTATTAATATGGGAATGTCATTGTTTAATTTAGAGTATTCAGCATATTGTCTTTAATTAAATTATGGATATAATTCACCACAACTCAAAGAAAAGTTTCATGATGCGTTATTTACTAAATTATTCTGCTTGAGAAGCTAGCTAGGGCTGTAAAAGAAACGAAAATTTGGATATCCGTATGTACTACTAATCCATTCAACACCCGTATCTTTCGTATCGTTACTTTTGATACAAGCACTTGTACCTCACACAAATGTTCGTTCGTATATAGCTAGTAGAAATTTTATGCATACGACATCGCTGTTGGTGGCATGAGCTTGCTGCTGTGTATGCATGCCAGTATAAATGAACCTTCATTTCCATTTAACACGCGTGGTTTCGCAGAGCGTATGCGTACTCTAACCATACACTTGTAATGCTGCTGTATGCATATGGCTGTATTCATGTTTCAAACATACAAAAACGCATTAATGGAACAGTATTACAGCATTCTTACAAGATCCCCATATGTAAATGCTACTTTTCTGATACATTTTAATATACGGGGAACATACAAAAAAGTAGCATTTACATATGCAAATGCATATCTTGTAAAAGCCCGTTAGTGCTGAAAATAGTATCGCACAACACGTCCGTTCACTAAACATTTTGTACAACACTGAAAATATTACAAAAATTCCACTTCAAATTTATGTACTTAAATGTACTTAAAACAACACCAACGTACGTACGTTTGCAGTTCGATGGATTTTGAATTTATTTGTGGAAATTCATGACTATGCATGAATTGTTCACACTAATTCACTCATGTAGCAAGCATTCGTCATGAATGCATACAACCGATTTCTACTGGGTATGCAGGCATGTGCGTATGCATGTACATACAAATACACGCAACACACTTTATAGTCCGGAAGCCAGCGATAGTTTGGAGCAGGCTTGTTGCGAATATTCGCATTCGCATTCGCAACCGCGGAGCTTCCGCATTGATTTTGCCATTCGCTTTCGTATTCGCAATAATCAATGCGGAGCTTTTGCGAATGCGAATGTTGTGCAAGTGCACCGATAAAACGCATATCTGACAAGCAAAATGACAGATTGTAGCCAATATTTTTTGCCTATTGTCGTGTTGCCCGGGCGTCGCACATGGGAATATTTGTGCAACAAAACTGGTTAAATGTCATATACAGATATCAACTTTGAGAAGAGTGTATCTTATCATATTACTTCTAAAGCTATATAACCGAGCTATCAATGGGATGGGCAGTCATACAAGTTCCCGCTTCTATTTGACCTTTGACGTACGTTAAAGGGAACTTTGTCCTTTTAATACTATTTTTTTTTTTGGTTTTCTATGCCTTAAATACCTGTATTGGTTTCTTTCAGTATTATGATTTTTTTGGACCAGTCTTAAAAAAGCTACTACACATAAAAGAAGAAAGTGGGCACTGTAATTTTAAACCAAATTTTCGTGATTTGCTTTTGATGTTACATATACGTATGTATATGTTTCAACCATTTCGAATGGGGCTCTTTGGGGAATTTATTTTTAGCAAACATTTCAAAAACAATAATTTTGTTTACTTGTCGGGCAATATTTTTTCAAAGTTTCAAACTCAAAGTTTGGCTATAAAGAGAATCAATGCTCAAATAATTAAAAAGCTATAGGTTGACCTTTAATTTGCTAAGAATTACGTAAATGTATGAGACCCTATGATTCCAATAATTCAAATGAAAAAAAATATAAAAATATTCTGAGCCGATTCGGCTGGCAGCCACGACTTTGAAAACAGAATTTTGTTCAAAATTTTCATTCCTGCAAAATAATAATAATCGCTATAAGGACAAATCTTTCAAACCAGTCACAGTAGAAACTATTAAAAATGAATTACAAAAACTAAAATAAAAAAAAAACGCTGATGACGTTACAGTTTCCCCAAATTCTGAAGCAGCCAAAGGAATGAGAACGAAGAATTATTTTTAAAAAGCTTTGGAAAAACCTGACCGATCTGGTTTGACTTGTAAGCGGTGTTTAAACAACGACCTCGCCATTATGCTAGATTCCTCAAGTGAAGATGAAAGTTAGTAGGATACATCCGACATTTTCAGCCACGATGCAATTCTTATTACCTTTTATTAAATATTATGTTCCAATTTTTAAATTCAAGTAAATACTAAATAAAATAAACATTATTAAAAATTACTTACTTTTCCGTTTTTTATTTTTCTAAATAACTTAATTTAATTGTTTCTTAAAAATACTTGACAACCGCATTCGCCTTTGCATCCGCGGATATTAGCTGTTAGACATCCGTATCCGCATCCGCGGATGTCTAAAATTCCACATTCGCAACATCCCTAGTTTGGAGTTAAATGCAGCGCATTATCGGATCAGTAATTAGTATTGATTATCGAGAACTGTAATTATTGTATGTCATAAATATTTATTATTTATTAATTAATGTTTAGATATCCACATTTAGTGTTCGATTTTTATCAGAATACTGAAATTACTGAATTAATGTACAGAATTGCTTTCCTTCAAAACAACGAGATAATGTATTGCAATGACGAAGGAAATTTCACAATTTCATTTCAACTGTGAAGCGAAATGCAATAGTGTGACAATATACGCATGCGTAATAGCGTGTGTACATGTACATCGCACACCGTCTTTAAAAGAGACACAACTCAAAATTTGGCATTTTTAAAATTATGCGCTATAAATGTACACTGCGGAGGGTAAATTTTTTTGTTTACTATGCACGTATAGCATAGGAGGATTCTACGTATAGTTCTAAGCAAATTTTCCGAAGAAACCACGGTTCTAAAATCAATTTGGAGTTTGCCAAATTGCGAAAGCACATTTCGAACAAAATATTAAAATTTTCACTGTTTCGCCCTCTGATGAAAGTTTTAAGGAATAGATAAGTGCATAATTGGATTCCTCATACCGAAAAATTCCTTACAGCATTTTTTTATACAAAATTTAAGCACTTCTGTACAACACTATAGCAAAATGCTAAGAAACTAATTTTTGCAATTTGGCGAACTCCAAATTGATTTTAGACCCATCGTTTCTTCGCCAAATTTTCTTGGAATTACTCGTAGAACCGTTCTGTGCTATACGCGCATAGTTGAAAAATCTCCATAAATTGGCCCGCCCTAATGTAGACAGAGCTTTTATTCACCTTTCAGCAAAAGCTGAAGCAAATTTTTGTTGTAATTTGTTACAAAAAACCCTAAGGTAAAGTCTCCCTTGCCTCTCCAACGTCTTAAGTAGGAAGAATGAGAGACTAATTGGCGTGAAGTCCTTCGTGGATACGTGAGATGACTTCCTGCTTTGGGTATAAAATGGACACTCACCTTCCTCCAGTAGGGCGATTCACTACGCTACTTTAACGTTTTTCTCATCGTTAAGTTAGCTAAAAGTAAGTTTTATCGATTTTGCTATTCATTGAAAGTTTCGCTAACGAAATTCGCTTTGACAAAATCAGCTGTTATCGTTAACGTTTCGATTGTGGCTAAGTTCTCGACAAAAAATTTTGTGTCGTTAACATAATCGAAATTTCAAGTTTTTAGCTGCGCTTTCTTTTAAAAATGGTTTCGAGTATTTAGGATACACCCTATTTCGGAGCGAGCGGGAATCTAGTCCTTCAACAGTGAATCGACGTGTGTTGAGAAATGTGGACAACCCATTTCATTTAGGACCAACGGAGTTCAAGAAATTGTATCGCTTAAGTCCAAACATGGCAGATGACCTAGTTTGGCAGCTTGATGGGCATCTAAGAGGCTCAAGAGTAACCGCAATAAAGACGGAAAAACAGGTAACTTACAAAACTTTTTGGTTTTAATGCAAATTTAAATACTTTTCGATTGTGCTTGGATAGGTTCTAGCTGCCCTACGATTTTTTGCGACAGGATGCTTCCAACGGCCCGTAGGTGAACAGTGGGGAATATCGATGAGCCACTCATCGATAAGCCGGTCCATACACCGCGTGACGGATGCTATTTATCATAATATGTTCTGCTCCAAGGTACGATTTCCAATGACGCAAGCGGAGCGGCAAGCCGCAAAGGAAATTTTCGCTTCCGTCTCCTCACCTTTCGTTGCAGGCACTATTGGGGCTATCGACTGCTCTCATATCGCTATTTTGAGCTCGAAGAACCATGAGGAGGCTTATGTAAACCACCATGGTTACCACTCAATAAATGTACAAATGGTAAGAGGGAATTTTTATATATATGTACATATGTAGATATGTGACCCACATCTGAAAATTTTAAATGTGAATGCTAGATATCCTGGAGCAAAGTTTTCGGAGAAAAGTTTTCGGTATACAGTTTTACAGACTTATAAATTTTAGTATTATAATGTGTAAATTTGAAGTGGCTTAAAAGTCGCATTGATTTTTGATCCATATTTTGCTGATGGCGTGAAAAATTGTTTGGCACACAAGCCCGAAATTATTGGGCAAATTACTAAATAGTTCCCCAGCTCCTCGTCAAATAATTCCAAAACATATACTTACTGTTTGCCATTGTTCGACAGTCTTAACAGCTCCGCCGATGGTATTTACACTTGCCGCCAACTCACTCCAATTCCTGTCGCTCTCAGACTTGCCGTGCATTTTTTGGAATTTGCCCGCTGCTAGTCCCGGGCACTCCGACAAGTAGTCCAGCAGCCTTCCAATTTGCTCGCCTGAAGCGCGGCTCCTCTTTGCTGCACATTGGCTTGTTGAACTCATTCTAAATCGATAGTAAACATATTTATGCATAAATCATAGTTTAAAACGTGTATATTCTCTTTTATAATACTTACATCTTTCAAAAATCTTAAATTTTGTCGGACAGACAATTTAAATTGGCGGGCGGCGAACACAAATGTAATTGTTTTTTTCGTATTCCTCTTTGTGCTCTTCGTATAATTTGACATTTCATTTCACAGAGGTGCCACGTGCTATCAATTTAAATAAAAAGCGAAAGTCAGGTGTTTAGTGTCATTAAGGATAAGTTAGGGAATCGCAAAATCATTACTGCAAACATCAAAAATCGTAAAGTAATAATCCGACAATCGTATCGCTAAAAGATAGTGAATCGCACTACAGGCTAGCTCGCGGTTTTCTGCAGCTGAGCAGGAATGATGCCGTCACGTCCCGCTGACTTTAAAGGCATGAAAGAGTTGAGTAAAGCAGACGGTGCTTCTCCAGTAGCACACTAGAAGAAACGGAGCAGCCCATGAGATTTAAACCGTAGTTCTACACGGTGGTCATGGAGGTTATATTCACCGAAACCAGTGGCTCCGTGAGAAGCACTCTTGCTGCCTGCCCTAATGTTCTCTCAAAATATCACGATGGCGAAATTTTGTCTTGATTATTGCAATTAAAAATAAGGTGTTGAAGTTATCTTGCTTACTGCTTCGCTTGCGCTTGCATCCACACCACAATCTGGGAGAGAAGTTGACGTCGTCTTTATTCCTAAAGATCCTAAAGTTCCGTTACTGTGCATAAACGTTGTAAATTAACAGGAAAACAGTTTTAAAATACCCTTGAAAGCAATTAAACTTTCATTAACATTTCACAAAAATAGCGCACACATGAATTTTGTTTATATTGAATGCCACCAAAATTCGACCATATTGCTATTTGCACTCGAGCGTCTTAAAAAACTGCACTTTATTATAAATCACAATGATATTAGGTTTATTTCTTACATTTTCGATATGTTTCGGACAAAAGAACGTAATTATGGAATGCTCTCGCAAAAGTGCATAAAATGCGCCAAACCACAGAAACACTTTAAGCCCATTTTCGTGCCCGAAACTAAACGTCAAATCGCAAAAAATTTTAAATTAAAGATGTGAGCAGCAGGGAACACAATAACGTTAAATAAATAGTTCACTTGATGTTTTTCACTCAATGAAAAACAGCTAAATGTGCACATATTTATTGGTTAAAATTTGAATGATTAAAATTCTTCCTCTTCTTCTGGCAGTTTGACAAACTCGCCCGGAAAAATAGTCCAGGCGACTTCGGGCTAGTGAGAAGCAAACATTACGCTCACAAAGTGGCTTTCCCGAGCCAACCAAAGAAACACAAATTAAGCACTTTCGGGCACCGCCGCGTGTTTCTGTAATGCCCTTTTATGGCAAATAGAGGCTGACTTCCAAAACGTCAACTGCATTGCATACGTACAAAGTTTAGTGTTCCAAACGCCGAACTACAATTGGTTGACAAGGTATACATTTCCGGAACGCATCCGAAAAGTTATCGAAACGTATCGCTAGAGTAATCAGCGCATCAGAAACAAATTTTATGCTTCGTTTGGGTTTGGTTACCATTTGTGTTTTAAAAATTGGAAAATTCCGAAATGGTGATCATTGTTTTATTAAATATCCGAAATATGCAATGTATATGGTTGCAATGTTTCGCAACGCTGTATATACAAACAGTTTGAATACCGCAATAGAACAGTATCCAAACATTGCATTGGTACGTTTTGGAAGTCAGCCAGACTGAAATATTATGGTGAATGCATACATTTGACACAAGAAAGGGTACTTTCGCTGCTTCAAAGTCAAGACATGTGAAACAAGTCATATGATATGAAAAGTACGTGTAAACTAAGCCCATTCGAATTTTGCTATATTTTTTGTTTAAGTGTTAAATAAAATCCAAATAACTATGGAGACGAAAGAAACAGGTTTGTTTTATTATTTAGCCAAAGAAAATAGTGAGAACAATTAATTTTTAGCGAAATTCAAGGATATTAAGTCTTGGTTCATTGACGAACGTAATTTTCAAGCATTCGTATTTGCATTTAAACTTTTAACAAATATGGACCGCTCAGAACCAGGCCTTATAAGCAATTCTTGGTTCCTTCAAATGTACTCTTTGAAAGCTTGTTTATATATCTTTCCCTTTATTTCTCTTTTTCTTTAAATATCGTATTAAACGTAACTAGTCAATTAAAAAATATTTAATTGTTGCCAGAGATGTTCCCATTACACCGATTATTTTCGATTAAAGCACAAATCGAATCTAAGTTAATTTTCTTTCAGATTTTTACATTCATAGCAAATTTGCAGGAAGCTATATTTTTGAACATGGTATTCCTGCAAAGACAACAAGGGGGATAGGCTTTCGAGCACGGTGTAGACGATTTTGAAGTCTTTGGATGGCAAAAATGTGGATTGCAAAGTATTGGCAAATGTCGTAGACAAGATATGCCTAAACACTTGAAGAAAGCACAAGGGACTTATATTTCAAAAGTATATGTATTTTTTAATTGAACAATAAGAAATACAAGTCTCAAAGTTAACGAAGACGTTTTGCGTCGCTGCTGTGTCATACTGAAATGTCTTTCATCTGGTTATCCAATAAATACAAATCAGTTTGAAAAGTTTGTCATGGAAACGGAGCGCCAATTGTTCAAGACATATTCATGGTGTAAACGCTAAACTCGGTGGCTAAGACTCGAAAAAATCTGGTCAATGGCGTAATTATTGATTGCGGTTTATTTCTGTAAAAGGGTTAACAATACAATTTTTTACAAGACAAATTACAAATAAGTTTACTTATCGTGGTTGCGTCTTCTCGGCCAAATGTTCAGCGAATGAAAGGACAACCGCAGCTTACAATTTGACTATTTAACGATTTGGATACATACAATGAATAGTTCACAATAGACTACAATAAAACTGACGAGTACGATAGTGTTGCCTTTGAGCGGGTTTCCGCAGCCCCGCCCCCGTGAATCAATCAGATTCACCAACTTCCACGTCCAGCACGGCTAACTTCGACGCGGCACGACGAGATATTCCCCTGGTTGTACGTACATCTGCTTGCCTGACCACTCCATACGCTCCTGGATAAACTTGCTCTACCACACCTCGGCTCCATTGGTTTCTAGGTAGACCGTTATCGCATATGAAGACTATATCTCCCCGCGCCGATTGGTGAAGTTGTGAATTGCCACAATACACGAGTCCGTACTCAAGTCGTGCGCGAGTTTCAGATGAATGGCTCTGATAGTGAGGCACGTGAAGAGTGCCACCCAGCGCTTCTCTTAACGGCGTGCGACAGCAACATTGATAGTCGAGACATACCATGAATAAATAGTTCACAATAGACTACAATAAAACTGACGAGTACGATAGTGTTGCCTTTGAGCGGGTTGCCACACATGGTATAAGCTTCCTGGAACTGTGTATAAAATTTTGATTCACGGAACAGATGTGATCAAAAATTCACTTGCCAATAACTAAAACTTCGATGTTAACCCGACATACGACTGATTTATGACTGCTCTAATACAAACCAGGACTCTTTTGCTATTGCATTCTCTTTTTAATACACTTGCTTAAAAAACAAAAAAAAAATTGATTTCGTTTTGATCAGGCGTGATTTAGAGTTTATGTTCCGGAGCTATGAACTTCATTAAAAAATATACAGCTTTGATCTTTAACTCTTAGAATCTTCTTTACGTGCCCAAGTTCGAGCTCAAATACTCATTTCTGTATGCTTTTCACCGAAGACTTTTATTAGACTCGCATTTTATCCACATACATCAATTAAACAAATTTAAGAAAAATCTTTGCATTAGCGGTGAGCGTGTCATACAACATATTAGCTAATTTACCTGAATGGTGAGTCTTATAGTGGAACACTAATGTGCAAAATTTGGTTTCGATAGGTTCATTTTTTTTTAAATCAATTCAATTCAATTTATTATTTCAGATTATTGTACAACTAAGACACTGTGGCCTTTTATATGTACATCAGCTAACATTTAAAATCCAGGATTATTTATAGTGAAAAAAGAAGACATATCAATTCCGCTAAAATATTGAAGAATTTCCTTTTTAAAGCTGCTCCCATTCAGTCCAGTTTTGACACTTTCCGGAATCGAGTTCCACAGTGTAACAGGGCTAATGAAAAACAGTCGGCCAGAGGTAAGGAGTTATATTAAGGAACAATCAAGCTGTTATGTCTCCGTGATTTGGTTAGTTGAAGCTTATCATGCAAATATTTAGGAACTTTCCACTCTAGCAGTTTAAACATAAACATGCAGTTTCTTGCTACATCCCAGAATTTTATCTTTCAATGGCTATATGTGAGCATAAAAACTTATACCATACATTTATACATACCTCGTGACATTATTGAATGCTACACTAATCTTTTTAGCCGAAATTGAATCAGGTTTGCTGTAAACGAATTCAAAGTAAGTTAAGTGGGGTAAAATTAATTGCAAAGCCAGTTTTCGTCGAGTTTCCTGCTGTGTATAGAAAGCAGAGATTCTCAACGTACGCAAGATGACATATATATTGCTAACTACTTTGTTAACATGGTCGCAACAGCTTAACTTGTTATTTATAATAAAACCTAAGTTCCTAATCTTGTCAGTGGTTTTGAAGGCTGATGTTCCAATCCATAATGTTGGTATGACAAAAGGCTTTGCAGCATTTAAACTTAAACCATTTTTCTCTGCCCAACAAGAAATATTAGACATATCACTATTTACCTTATAACATAAATCTTCAACAAGACCAATACCATTAGAAAGATATAACTGAATATCATCAGCATACGCATGCACATGAATCACACATCATTGACAAACATACTGAACAAAAGAGGACCAAGAACTGATCCCTGAGGGACACCCGCATTTGTAGATTTGAACCGTGATGAAGCAATCTCCTTTCTGGGTTTATTTGCACGTCTCGCTGTAAAAATTATTTTCATAGCGTCAACGCGCATTACCAGCGTTAACTTGGAAGGTTTAGAATAAACCATTGTCGAATATTTTCCCTACATTGAATCTAAGGATGTCTTCAGCTGGTTAACAAACTCGTTTTCATGTGACCCGAAAAGTAAGCCTACTGATATGACAAATTAAGCTTCTGAAAACCTTCTGGACATCAGTGAAGGTAGCACTTTGAATATTAAATACTACGAAAGGAGCCAAGAGAGTTCTGGATGCAAGTGTATGCAGAAAATACTGCTGTTGGTAAGATTACATTAAAAATACTAGCAGGGTTGCCACTTTGGTAAATTGTTACCAAAATTGGTAGAAAAAATTTGGGTTGGTAAAAAGGTAAATTTTTTCTCAGTTTGGTAGATTTTTGATGAACTTTCCGTTCCCGATTTATTTTTCGTAGTTTTCTTTAAATATATTATACATTTATTTGCATACTTTTTAAATAATTACATACGTATAAAAACTAATTTTACTGGAATCCCGAGGAGCTTTTGATTGCCTAAATATTTTAAAGGATTATTTAAATATAAAGAAAAAATTGGCAGGTATGTAATCTATGCACTATGATTGTTCGCAAAAAAAATAAACCAACGCCATTTTTTATCAATGGAAAAAAAATTAAAAAAATCAACGGGAATTTTAAGCAGCACATTGTTGGCTATACTCAAATAGTATTTGCTTTAAAACTCGATACCTTAAATTGTTCTAAAAATGCAGAGCAAAAAATCGAAATTTAGACGAAAATTTTTGGAATTTTTCTATATGTTGTATATAGTTTGAACCCTCGATTTTTATGGATTTAGTTAAAGCAAAATTTTACTCGAAAAATATTTCGAATATTGAAAAAAAATATTTTTTTGAGTTACTGTATTTGTCTTTAATAACTCGAGTTGAAGTTTTTCAAATAATATATATATAATAATAAGTTTCATTGTTGCCTTTAGTTTCATCACTTCCGCTTTTGAAAATATTACAATAATATGACTCAAATACCGTATAACTAGTTAAATAAAAAGTTCTTAGAAACAATAAAAATAAAAAAACAAAAAAACTATAGTTTTAATTAGAATAAATAAGAAAATAACAAAACTATAGTTTTTATTAAAATAATTATAAAAAAGTTATTGGTAGATATTTCCCAGATTTGGTAGATTTTTTTCAAGTGGATGGTAAATATTTTTTTTTCGTCAGTGGCAACCCTGAATACTAGTGACTTTTAGGCCCTTACTATGAGTTCCATTCGATTCGAAGAGAATTTTGCTTTCGATGGTGTAGCGAAGTGTTAGAAAATTTTAAAATATGTACAATTTTGCATTTGTTTTCTTACTTTTTGGCGGCTGGACACTAATTTTAAACAATTTGTATTAATTTCATGCAGTTCTAACGTCGTGAATATTAAACACAAGCTCGAAAGCCTGGTTTTACTTGTGAAAAGAATTCCCAATACTCAGTTGGCACGATCTCTGAGAACAAAATCGTAAGCTGTTGATAGTTTTAAAATATCTTAAATAGATTTGGCTCACAAACTCCTCTTTATACAGTCGGAAGTTTTTAATAGATCTGTAGACAAATTTTTTAAGTATATTTTATGTCAAAATATATTCGACTACACCTAAACCCTCTTAAACATTTTCTACTCCTGGCCAGTTTACCAAGCTCTCATCCTCTGACAAAACATCGAACCAGAACTCCGTTGTACTAATTTTTACCACATTTTTATAAGCTTTCTTTTTAATTTGTTCAAATTTACATATGTATATATGTATAAGCACACTATTTGGTTTGCTCGTTTTTTAAAAAATATATTATTGTGAACAAGCGCTATTTTTCATCGAATGAGTGTCATAATACCAAATAAAAATTCGTTCGATCAGCACTTCCGACCACAGTCGAAGATCGAATGCAACTCATAATAGGGGCCTTACTTTTACACTTCTATGTGAGACTGCATTTTCAACAAATGCTTACATAAACAAGTAATTTTTATGCAGAAAACAAAACTGACCCCAATTCCCATATACAAATTTAAGATTATCGTTAATCTATTCATGATCCAATGATCGGATTTAAACCGAATTAGAATGGGAACACCTGTGAGGTAACACCTTTAAAAAAAGAATTATAGTAATCGGTTACCGTGGTCCAAAGTTATGCGGTAACATATGAACATAAAAAAATAATAAAAAAATATTCCGACGAATGGATAACCTTCTCCTTCTCGTGAAGCCGGTTAAAAACAAATATACCAGCAAGCTTTCAGCGTCAAATGATTTCAGGGTAAAATTTTCAAAGCTCCCAATAAACTAAAATGAAATAATGAAATCATCAAAACAGTTTCAGTCCTTACATTAAAGCTAAAGGAGCATAAAGTTTGCAATGAGTTTTCTTGTTTTCGTAGACATTTGAAGAGTAGGTGTTCCGCTAAATTTTTTTAGCACAACAAGGGTGCCAAGGTGAAAAAAGTTTGGGAACCCCTGGTCTAGAGAACGAAAGTCACGATACGTGAAAGCAGTACCAGCTGCTGGACAACTAAAAACACTACATCAACAGTGCAAAAAATTAAATCATGGTACGAAATAAAGCAAATTTGGTCAAACTTAAGTATATGGTACAAGTCGGAAGTAATAAAATAGTCCAAAAGACTGGAACTACAGTTGCTAGCATATCTGGTAGGTATAGTGTCGTTGAACACAACTAGCCCAGCTGCTGAGATGTGATCACGCAGTTTAATGCTACTAGAGTCTGGGATGGAATTCCAAAATTTCAAAATGTGCCTAATGGACTGCAAAAATAATGCCAAAAAGGAGATGAAAGTGCCACAAAATTGAAATTGCTTTCTTTTAAGGCTTTTTAAGAAACACATATGTAGTTTTAGAAATATTATCTATTTTTAATGCACTTCATTGAATTATTAGAGTAAAATCATATTAAAATAACACAATATTCCAATTTCGAAGGGAAAAACACTTAAATATAACTATTCGGACCTGTTTACACATATGCATACCCAGGGGCGCACCAAGGAATATATTTTAGGGGGGGTTTTATATTTCTGAAGATATATCACCGGAATACTGAAAATTTTCTTCAGATAATACGCTCTTTAAAATATATTTATGCAAGTTTTATGTACAGTATGTAATAAATAAATAAGCGTTTTAAAATTCATAAACTGCACTTTATTTACATAAGATTAACAGAACTCAAACACCTTTAACCGACTTTAAAAAAAGGGGAGGTTATCAATTCGCCGGAATACGTAACTTTGGACCACGTGAACCGATTTCAATAATAATTTTTTTGTAGAAAGATGGTACCTCAAGGTTCGGCCCGTAATTTGGTTTAGAGATCCGATGATTGGATCATGAAGAAATTAACGGTACCCCTAAATTTGAATATAAGAATTGAAGTCGGTTGTGTTCTTTCCTTAAAAACTATTTTTTTTAATAAAAAGTTCTATAAACTCAAGATGCGCTCAACTTTCAAAAGTACGTAATAAAAAATATTAAAAAAGACTCAGTAAAAATAAATTTATTGATTCCATGAATATTTGCTCTTTTATGTTCCTTTTTTCGATTTCTGGTTTTTGGCTTTCGATAAAAATGGTGATTTTTCACGATTTCTAAATTTTTCGAATACCGAAAAAATTAACTGAACTCTCAAGAAAACGAAAAATTCATATAAAACGACGGACGAGAAATGGAAAAGAAATTTTCTACCAAAATTTCTTAAATCAGTTTGCAGCTCTCAAGAAAAAATGCTCGTATATTCATTTCCTCATGAAAATTGACAGCAAAAGCAAAGCGCTTTTTCAAGCAACAGAAATTATAATAAATATTTCTTATAATTTCCTTGAGAGCTGAATTCTTAGCTTTAAGATACAGTTTGTATTTGAGGTTATTAGCTTTATGGGGGGTTTGAACCCCAAAACCCACCCCTTGTGTGCGCTAATGTGCATACCTAGTGTGACCACTTTTCCAAAGACTCATTTACGTACACAAAGGATTGTAGCAACACAAAATTTTAAAGAAAAATTTTGGAAACGATTTTATTGCTGTTTATTAGTCGATATTCAAACACATTTTTGACGTACAAACTTCAGCATATTTATTTGCGAATTGAGAAATATTTAGGTACATACATACATTCAAAGCTGAAATAATGCAATTGTTGCTAAATTACAAAAGTGTCGGCCTATGTAATCAATTCATTGATCTTGAGTAGTTTTCCTGAACGCGCATTTCCCATCTGATGCAATTTCTTTCAGCATTTGAAGCTGCTTCTTTACGAATTCGAAAAATTCCGTACAAGTCATTTTAATGTTGTACCGAACAAACAAAAGATCTCGCAATGTCTCGATTTTCAGTTGTGATTTCTCATCGCTCCAAATCTGATTGATCAAAGAAAATATGCGTTCAATACGCCCACTTTTAATTTTTGTTTTATCTCAACGGCCGCTATACCGCACTTATGCCTCAAAACGAGTCTACGATACGAATGAGTTTAATATACAAAAAGTCAAATGAGTTAGTTGAATGAACTAAACTAAAGTGAGTTGGAGTCATTGAGTCAACTTCTATAAATTTGCTGAGTTACCCACCCTTAACGGACACAAGAAAAACACAAATAAAGTATTCAGCAGACAGCGTTGCCAGTGTTGGGGATTTTATCGTAATTTTGACGATTTTTTAATGAGGTGTTTACATTTTCCATCAACTGATTCATTATAATATTTTTAGTTTTTATTGGTCAAAATTTGCATGTACGTATGTATGTTGGGCGCTCCTATCGATAAAATTTACGTACAACAATATTTCTTCGATTCAATTTACGTACATTTTCGTGATTTTGTGGTTAGCTTCGGTACACGGTACATGGCTACAAATTTACGTACTGTACGTGTCATTTACCTACAGTTGGTCACACTATGCATACCTATGTGCGAAATAATAGCAGTGCGACATTTTGACCAATTTTGACTATTCTTTACATTGAATAATTTTTATTAATTTTATATAATGGCCCTTATTTTAATTTTTAAGTGATTTTAATTTTCACTTTTCGAAAATATGAGTAATATATCGTCGTTTAATGTACCAAACCGTGTATCGCGTCATTCTGCAAAACCGCGTAACTGACATTTGCTGCCAAAAACTGGATTTACTCACACAAGCTCTTGGCTCAATACATATCCGTTCGTTCTGAAATATACTAGCCAGAAATGCGATTGCTTTATAAAAAAGAGAACCATTTTGAAAAATGAGTGTTTTTACTCTATAGAAAATAATTTATGCAACCATACGCGGTTTTGCACTATCTTGATACGAGGTTTTGCATTTTATTGATACGAGGTTTTGTTCTTTAAACGACGATATGATTGTTTGTTATATACTGGCTAAACTTCTGTAATTTATGATTGTGCCAAAACTGATTGAATTGTGCCAAAAATGCCATTGTGAATGAAATTGTAAAAAATGGCACTATTGTGCCTACTTTTCCATCACTGACTAGAGTCATTACGAGCAAACTAACATTAAAATCACCACTAATAACATACACCCATACCCAATAAGAAACAGACAACTCAGAAACATTGTTGCTAAACCATGTTTCGGAGACACATATGATGTCTATTAGCGACGACTCAAGAATGTGTCTAACATAGTCCATCTGGTCGGAACATAGACTCCGCGCACTAAAATGGACTATGTTAAGACCAACAGATTGCTTACATAAAATATCCAATGTAGGGTGGCCAGATGCGCTGATTTAATCAGTACATGTGCTGATTTTTTTCTATTGTACTGATTTTTAAGAGCCCGAAATCAGAACGCAAAATCTACTGATTTTTTGAGTTTGTACTGATTTTTACATTTAATAAATACTTTTGTAAATTGGTGTAATTGACATTTACTTGAGGTTTACATGTTCAAAACAATGGTTTTTGACAACTCATACGTGTGAGCAGATTGAAAGCATTAATTAAACTTGAACCATTATTAAAAAGGTATCAGCTTGCAATTGTTTCGTTTTCTAGGATTTCGCAATATAACAGACTGTTTGGATTGAACCCAACCCGATTTCCAATCACAATTTGCAGGTTTTACAGGATTTACAGGAAAAGCTGGTTTCGCCATAAATCAATCTTATGAAAGGTGGTGGTGAGTTAAATATAGAGCTAATGATGTGCTATACAATGGCCCAAAAAAGTTAAAGAAAACAAATGGTATTCCTTGTTTGTATCACATTGAAACGTACGACTGTCACGTATGTGACGTATGGAAATACCCATATGTATTTAAAAGTCTATTAGTTACTTTTTGTTAAATTGATGCGCTGTTATTTGGTTGTTATATTGTTAATAATAAAAAATACGCTTAAAAATGAGCTGATTTTTATGACTTTGTACTGATTTTTATCCCAACTGTACTGATTATGTCACTATAATATCTGGCCACCCTAATCCAACGCGACCTTATGATTTCCATCAGCGCAAGAAATTTTGTTAACAGTCATGTTAAATAAATATTTTGCGCTGAACTGAAAAAGAAACAGCCGTAAAACAATAAATTAGTCTACAAGTAATCACGGCAGGAATGTTAGATATAAGAAAATCATAAAAAAGCAAATCAGTAGCGACAGCTTCACTCTCATACCTAGCAGACTCCTTCTTCAGCGCAAGCACCTCCGCTTTAGCTCCGCAATCGCCTCACACGTCGATTCGACAACAGTTAGCCTAATACAATGTTCTGACCGACTACGAAAATACCTTGAAAACGAGTTTTGGGATTGTGGGCTGAAGGCTGCTCACACCGACTGTTGGTGTTTTCGTTGACATTTCTTACATCCTTTGTTTACAGTTTTGCTGCACAAATACAAAACCAAAATACTTTTCCTTCAATTTCATTTCATTAACAACCTTTTACTTCCATGCTTATTTTATTTTGGTCAGCCAATTAACAATAAATTCGAAATGGTGTATTAAGGATGATAAAATATGACTTCCACTTCGATAAATAATCGAAAAAAACTAGTGCAGACACCGATTGGAATGAGTGGAACGTGAGTTTTCAAGTGGTTTTCAGCGAAAACTTGTTTTCGTTTGACAGATTTTACATTGACGAAAACACAAGTTTTAGGTCGAAAACCAGTTTTAGCAACGAAAACATGTTTTCGATGTCGGTCAGAACATGGTATAACATCCAAAAATTTCATCGTTTTCTTTATGTTACACAACTCAACTGATATCTCATCGAATTTCTGCATCAGTCGCCCTTCGCTGCTCCTAATGCTCCCGCTCAATCAAGATCCCTTTTTGCTTGTCTATTTCCGCCTCCAACTGCTGCAGCATCACGACATTTAACTGGGAGAGGGGTATTTCCCTTCGGTGGGGACAACTTTGAGCTTCTTATTTTTTTTTTTTTTCGGACATAGTGTCGATTTAATAAATTTAATTTATTAGAATTTTAGCTCGTAAACTCAAAATTTGATATGACTCAGCGGCGTTTAATTACACGGTGTTGGCTAGCAAACGAATTTATTTTGATTACAAACAACAGAAATTATGACAAAACCGGCAGCACAATAAAAATACGTCTAC
The DNA here is from genome assembly GCF_013731165.1 of Rhagoletis pomonella. NCBI lineage: Eukaryota > Metazoa > Arthropoda > Insecta > Diptera > Tephritidae > Rhagoletis > Rhagoletis pomonella. Next base: position 79,142,346 of record NW_023458556.1, read on the forward strand.
TCAGTCAGTTGCATTGCTGCATTTGTTTCTGAGAAATTTAATTTTGTCCACCTCTCCCTACAAAGGCGACCACTGTGCGGCGGGCGAGAAAAAGAGCAAAACTATTATCAAAACTGAGTCAAAGGAATAATGTCAAACAAAATATTTTTTTTTAATTTCCGTCCTATATACACTTTTATGTTTTCCCTTAAGAAAGAAAAGTATTGATATTACTACAGAATTTAACTATATCCCGTTGTTCAGCACACCCGTATGGTATGAACTTTTGAATTGAAAAGGCCGTTATAGTGTAAAAAGGACGATTGTGCCGCTAATGCAGACAGTCAAACTTGAAATGCTTCATCCAATCAGCACATCTTCGACTTTTACGGATTCAAAAAAGATCTGTTTAGTGTTGCTCTTTCTGTAGTTGATCATTGCTTGCATAGTACTTATTTACATATATATGTGCAAATATACACATAAAAGCATTTATGCATGCATATGCATGAACACTAGGCTTGGTCGATTTTGTACAGGGGGAAAATAAAAGGCATTTGAAGGTATTGTAATAGTAATATTATGTTGTCTTAGGTCTAAGCAAACTGTTATTGGCCACGAAATATTAATTTAAAACTTATCTTTAACCCATGCAATTGATTCAAAGTGTATAAATTTTGAAAATTATCAAATACACCAAATTAAAAGTTATTAAATTTAGTATCTCACTTTCATATATCATTTTTCAATAAGACTACAAATTCTTAAGATATTAAGATAAAACTTACAAGAACGATAATTTTCCCTTATGAGTTTTCAATCCTTCATTACTTCAGCAACCAAGTTAAAAATTAAAAAAAATGAGACGAGATTTATTTTAAACGTTTTATGTTTCCGGATGTTTATATAATATTAAAAGGACCATCGTGGTGAATGAAGTCAAACATGTATTGTCCAAGATTAGTAATCGTTTGATAAGTTAATAGTAGTTTCAAGCATATAAGTATATAAGAGCGGAATGGTTTCATTAGTCTACGAAGAAGCACTTTTTTCGCAGTCTCTAAATTTGCAGTCATATGAAAGTAGGGGACGTGTAATAAGTGTATTTATTTATTTATTTATTTTTTTTTATAAACCTAAAGTTATCACACAGTTTTTAGAGATACAGTTTCAATGAAACTTAACAACTATAACAATTTTATATATATTTGTGAAGGAATCATAAGTACAGCAACAAAAAAGAAGAAAATATTCAAAGGAAAAAAATTTACAGAAAAAAAACGTTATGCAATTTAATTGGTATATAACTATATATATATAGAAACCCTGTATATATAAAATACTACATAAGTATAACTATATACATACACAAAAACCGATTGTTTTAGGAATAAATTATTATTTGATATTTAAATAACCATAGTAGGAAGTGAATTGACAAGGATATTTCCTGAATATTCACAGTGCCGATTGAACTTGTAGATAATCTTAGTTATTTGTTTCGAGATAAGTTCTATTTTATTATCATTATGAAGACGTTCAGTGGATTAATGCCACGGTAAATTAAGCATCATTTTTAAAAGTTTATTTTGGCGAGCCTGGAATTTGTTAACGTGGGTTTTAGAACATATAAAATCATGGACTGAAAAATTACTTTGGCTATGATAATTTTGTTATCATTGCTAAGATTTGAGTTCCTCTTAATTAATGGATACAACATTCTTATACCGATGTCGATTTTTTGGATTACACTCTGGATATGATCTTTAAAGATTAATTTGGGATCAAGAATTAGGCCTAAATATTTGACTTTATCGGACCAGGGTATTTTTAAATTGTTTATTTGCAAAGTGGAGTCAGGAAGATAACAAGGGTTTCTTCTTCTCGTAAAGTAGATTGCTTGCGCTTTTCCGGGATTAACTTTGATTTTCCATTTGCAAATATAATTAGATAAACTATCTAAAGCAGATTGTAGTTCGCTCGTCGCTTGTTGACCGAATTTGTGTGAGGTCCAAATTGTAATGTCATCAGCATAATATGAATAATTGCAATTACTAATTCTATCGATATCAGAACAATATATAATGTATAAAATTGGCCCTAAAACCGAGCCTTGAAGCACGCCTGCAGGTATTTGGATTAAGTAAGAAAAACAATCACCTATTTGTACGCAGAAATCGATTGGTCAAATAATTTTGAATAATTATGATCAGGTAAATTGGAAAACAAAAACTAATAAGCTTAGCTATTATACCGTTGTGCCAAACTGAATCAAAAGCTTTTTCAATGTCGAGTAAGACTAGGGAAGTTGATTTTTGGTTTACAAAGTTGTGATTACAAAGACGTTTGATGGCATGTGTCGTGGAATGGAAGTTGCGAAAGCCAAACTGTTCATTGGGTATAATATCAGCAGTTTGCAAAAATTCCCAGATTTTATCTTTTAGTACTTTCTCGAACACCTTGCTAAGACTGCTGCGAAGACTAATCGGACGGTAACTAGATGTGGTGTTATTTGGCTTACCTCTTTTATGTATCGGAATTACTTTACTTATTTTACAAGTATCAGGGAAATAGTGTAATTTCCCTGTAGTCAAATGTACTAGTTGTAAACTACCTCAAACCTAGTATGAACCGCATGCCCAACTAGTCAGCCAACTATCTTTTTTCCATACAATCAACTGGTATTTTTAACATGGGGATGTCCTACGAGATGGCAATTGTCAGATTTCGGTCAGAAATATACCAGTATCATACTAGTTCAAAATAGACAGAAAAATACTAGTCCAGTTATGGACCAAAGCCACTTTAATATATTACATATTTTCATTTAGCAGCCTTAGATTTGCTAATAATTAGTGTTAAATTTTTTGAGTATTAATTAAAAGCAAAATAAAATACATAAATATTTCAAACTTTCGAACATGATATCTAATGCATTTTTCATTAAATGCTATTAAAAAGAAAACAAAAGAAAACAATTTAGTTAAAAATAAAATGCATACTTTAGTTAATTTTTGAGTGAACTAAATAAAAATAAAAGTTGTCATTAAAATAAATGCAATTCATTAAAAATTTATAAAAGTAATAATTAATGTTTGAAATTTGAGATTTGGATAAGAATAAAATAAATAAATAATTCAATTATTAAATATTCTTAATTTTTGTCTATAGTTTGGCTTGTTGATTGATAATAGACATTAATCAAATAAATAATTATAGTAACCGTTTAATTAAAAAAATTCGAAAATAATTGAAAATGATCAAAAATAACAAACTAATGATGTAATTAAATTTTTTTAAGTTATTATATGTTAATCATTGAAAACACGCTTTAATTAATAATCATTATGAATATTAATCATTATTTAACAAGTATGGTACTCGCTTTAACGGTTTACAATAAAGCCAAATAAAAGTTATAATATTTTGTGTACTCTATTGTATTCAACTGTCGAAGTCAAATAAAACAGGACACGAATACATAAATCGTTTTGTACTTGGTACAAGTCTGGACATTTTCGAACTAGTTCGGTTTCTGTCAGGAAATTCTAGTTGTAAACTAGTATTTTTCCTGACTAGTTTGGGGTTTCACTGCAGGGTTAAGGCAAGAGTTTATAATGAATGCTATAAATTCCACCGAATTTCGGGGGAGACATTTTAACATTAAGTTGTTGATTTCATCAAGACCAGTAGATTTTTTGGAGTGCAGACACATGTTCACTAGTAACATAGTTAGAATCAGGTGTCACAAGTTTTAGTATATCAAATCGAGACACAATGGAGTTGATATTGTTGTTGTGGTAAGGTATGCCAAGATTATCAGAAACTTTATGATACTGCAGAAAATTTTCAGAAAAAGGTGTAACTTTCTTTTCATTAGTGTAAAGAACAATATAACCGGTCAGAATTGGGGGAATGCCTTGATATTTATTTCTCATTATTTTAGTTATATTCCAAAAAGTTTCAGAGAGCTCAGTTTTTCATTCCACTTTTTATTTTTAAGCTTGTAGATTTCGTTTTTAATTATAACATTAAGATTCTTCATCTGAGTATAGTCGCATTCCTGACGATATCTAATCCATCGTCTACGAAAATAGTTTCTGCTTTTAATTATGTTTAAAACGAATGGAGGCAACTTGAGATGGTAATTATTGCCGCTAACTTTAGGGACAGAGAGCCTGACGGCTTCCAGAATCTTGCTTGTAAGAAAATTTATATCTGAATCTATTTTACTTTTACTGGTAGTTGCATTCAGGTCCATAGGCAAGCCAGTACATCCTCGTTTAAGGAACTGGTTGTATTTGTACCAGTTGGCATTTTTATAATCAAAATATATAGGTTCATGATGGAATACATCGATGGCTATTTGGAATTCAACTGGTAAGTGATCCTAGCTTAACTCATTAATTGTGATGGGTTGAGAGATAGCCTGAGGAATGTTGGAAATAATAAGGGCAAGTGTTGATGGGTTGCCCTTGGCAGCAGCTGCAATGTAGGTAGGAGTTTGTGCATAGGATATCGTAACAGGGAATAAAGCTGAGACTTCTTGCAAACTATTGCCCCATGCGTTTGTACGTAAGCATCCCCAAGCCCTGTGTCTACTATTGAGATCGCCACTTATCACAAATTTGCAATTCAGATTAAATAACTTCCTTAAATCAGATTTATACTTATTTTGCAGCCCATTAGCTCGTGACCCGCCGGGAAAATATACACTAAAAATTTAAATTTTTCCACCGTTTTTGGATGACACTTCAATACCAATATGTTCAATAATCTCTGTTGCAATATTTGGAACAATAGTAAATTGGAACCCTTTTCGTTTTAATATAGCAACTCCACCTCCACGCTTATTAATACGATCTTTTCGAACACAATTGTAATTTGAGTGTGAAAGCTAAGATTGATTGTTTAGCCATGCTTCCGAGAGAAGACAGATATCGATTTTGTTAAATACTAAAAAATCAAATAACTGACTTTCCTTATTTCGGATACTTCCAGAGTTCCATGTAATCAGTTTTAGTCCGAAATTAAACATTACAAGTTATTTTGATATAGGTACTTAATTGCTAAATGTGTGATAACTTGAAATTTATCTGCTTTCGTTTCACAACAGTTTAATTTAGTTAGGATATCTAGTGTTAACTGGGTGATCTCTTGCTCCGTAAATAAGTCGGTATTTGTCTGTTGGACGTTGATTGGGCTGCGAGACCAGGCAAAGGTAGTTGGTATGCTTGCCGGCCTGTCACATGGAAAACCATGTAAAGCGGGAAATGATGAAGAGTTGTAGCGAAACGAATTGGAGTTTACGTTGCCCTTATTTGTTGGTTGACGATTTTTTCGCATTTTAATTGTATCTCTTATACGTAGAAATGCCTCACGGTTTGGACAGAGAGGATCAGTTGACTTGTGTTCGCCTTTGCAGTTGGCGCAGCGTATTTTGTTTGTGGACATGCATTCAATTGTTTTGTGCTTTCCAGCACAGTTGGAACAGTTTGCCTTCACATAGCAGTTTCTCTCACCATGGCCGAACATTTGGCAATTGTGACATTGCACCGGCTTGTTTTTAAGTTTTTTCTGATACTGCAATTTTACACTCCCGTTCTCGAAACTCACTATGAGAGAGCGTCATTATAATTGTTGTTGTTTTTGATTACTGCTTTGACTTCTGTGCATTTGAAACCAAGCAGGAGAAGTGCATGTTTAACTTCATCAGCAGATTTACCATCAAGGCCATGGAGTACGACCTTGAAAGGTAGCTCTTGCTTTTGATCGTGGTAAAAAAATTGAAAATTATTTTCTTTGAGTATGATTCTAATTGCATTGAATGATTCTTTAGTTTCACTAATCAGTTTTATGCCTATTAACATTTTTTTAACAAGAAAGTTGTTCACTTTTTTATCCTCAAGACATTTTAATACTTGACTGCTGTTCTGAGTCAAAACTTTAATCGGAGATAATATTATTTTATTAATTTTAGCCGGTTCATCAATTTCGCTGCCAGACTCATCATTAGACAACATCTGCAGTGGTGTCCAATAATTTTGTTTGGTGGAATCACCAACTGATGCTTCACCTAATTTCATAGTTTTTGAGGCAGATATATTGTCTTCCTCACTGAATTTAACGCCACGTTTAGTAATTTTTTTATAACTACGTATACACAGAGAAAGTTGGAGAGCGAACGAGGTGAATAAGTGTATAGATGTAAATATTCTAGTTAATTTCATTATGTGAAAAAGTGACTGTAGGTTATTAGCGCACACAAGGGGTGTTTTGGGGTTCAACTTGGTGGTTAACTCATTCCATCTAGCCCTGAACTGCCTAATCATATTATCGTATATTTCATTGTACAAGTGTTGAAGTGGTATACAAATGTAGTTTATCTGTTGCCAATGGCTTCCCGGCTGCGAAGGACGTTTATGGATGAAATACTATATGAGGAAACTGCCTTAATTTCCGCCTGGAATAGGTTTAATTTTGAATTAATTGTCGTTTCTGTGATGGCTAATTCTGTGCCGCTTGTGCTTTCCGGCCCAATTAAGCGGTTCAGATTCTAAAATTGAATTTCCCCATGGCCGTCAATCGACCTGCGGATTTCGCAGCACGATTTTCCGCAAATCGGCCAATGGGCGGTGAACTAAGGGTTTTTTAAAGAGCACACGTCGAAGTGGACCTCAGCGCTCCCGCGATGCACAGTGCCGCTAGGCGCTGAACCTTCTACATTGGCCCGAAGTATAAGGACTTTTTTGCGGCATTCCAGCATCAGAGCAGGTGACAAACTCAAGTGACTCCCAGCATTCCTTCTTTTCTCTTTCTTCAACATTGCGCATCCACAGCTGCTTACTATCGAAGACTACTCCCAAATACTTTGTGCGGTCTTTAATTGAAAGCTCCATGCTACCTACAAGTGTACCACACTTGGAACTAAACCACTGACCCACACAAATTGACAAAAAAACTTCGTTGTGCTGGTGAAGCATGTAAAACTATAGGACGAGTAGGCTGTGCAAAATGTGATGTGGGTTTATGTTTGAAGTGTTTTGCTACTTTTCATACTAAAAATTTACTTCTTCATCCGCTTTGTACGTAGAAGTGCATATATTATCAATAAATGTATTAAAACTTATAAACAATGTTTCTATTATGTCATATTTTAACCAAATACTGCCCTCTAACAATCCATCTGGAATGCACCCCGTGTTGCCATATGGCAACGGCCGATATCGGGAGAACTATACTACTCCCAAAGTTTTAGTCATATTTTTTGCTTTATTTTAACGCTACTTTTACCCTATATATAGATGAAACCAAAAAAATCTAAAACAAAATTAATCTGGGACAATTTGGGTTAAAACTTAGAATCCAGCTCTCAAGAAAAGTCACAAGAAGTATTTTTTTATTATTTCTGTTGCTTGAAAAATAAATTTCCTTTTGCGGTAAATTTTCTTGAAGAAATAAATATACGAGCCTTTTTTTCTTGAGAGAGAGATTTAAGAAATTTTGACAAAGGATTTAAGAAATTTCTGGTGCGTTATTTTATATAAATTTTTCGCTTTTCTTGAGAGCTATTAAAAGTTTAAAAATCACCATCTCCATCGAAAACCAGCAGCAGGATTCCAGCATTTGCTATAGCTGATTTTGATCATCAAAAATCTCTAAAAGAATAGCAGGAACGCCTAACAACACGCAACATTTAGTTACATACCCCTCATGCTGGCAGATTCTGCTGATTACACATTACAGTTATTACTTTTCGATTCAGTATACTTTTAGGCCCACTGCTTTTCATTTAGAGAATTTTGGCGACGAAAATTTAGCGTAGTGACCAGAAATCGAGAAAAACGATCATTAAAACTCTTTTTAAATTTTTTTTATTACTTTTGAAAGTTGAGCGCATCATTTTATTAAACAAGCAATTTTTAAGCAAAAAACACAACCAACTTGAATTCGCATATACAAATTTAGGAATACCGTTAATTTGTTCATTATCCAATGATCGGATCTAAACGAAATTACGGGACGACCCTTGAGGTACCATCTTTCCGATAAAAAAAAAATAAAAACAGAAATTGAAATCGGTTCACGTGGTCCTAAGTTACGCGGTAGCATACACAAAAATGGAAAAAATACTCTGACGAATTAATAACCTCCCTCTTTTTTGAAGTCGGTTTTAAATCTTTGAGTTCTTTGTTAATTTTATGTAAATATAGTACAATTTATGAAACGTTAAAAGGTTTATTTATTTATTACATACTGTGAATAAAGCTTGCACAAATGTATTTTAAAGTGCCTATTATCTGAAGCGAATTTTCAGAAGTAAAAAACCCCTCCCAAAATATATTCCTGGGTGCGCCCCTGCTGTAGGTATATGGGCAAATCTAAAAAATAGGTACACCTCAAAAAAAAAATCTTTAATTTTTAAATTTGTGAGCACACCTATGTTTTATATATCATTTTATTCGTATTCTCTTAATAAATCGATTAATATAAGTTTAATTCATTTTAATCAAGTGCTTCAAAAGTTAGACGAGGAATAAACATGAAATAGAAAACTAAAGAATAAGCTGGATTCAAATTACGTTGTTGAAGTTGTAAATTTTGAGCAGATATTTTGAAAGTTGAACTCACTTAATTGGGACGTTCTAAATTCAATAGCATCCCCCGTTTTACCAAACTGGCTCCGGTTTTCGAGATAACGGTATTTGAAAATTTTATCAAATTTTAACTATTTTATAAATAACTGCCTCAGTTTTAAAGTTATTTTACTAAAATTTTGCACATATCAGTTTTTTAATATTACCTTAATTATTCCTTAAAATTATCGAAATGGGTGCACTTTAACGTACAGCTCCAATACAACTGATTAATCAGATATGCGTTTTTGCGCTGTAACTATAACTTCATATCTGAATAATAAATTGTATGCGTGCTATATGTTAAATTGAACCTATACTAAATTTTAACCTGTTTAATTGGAGGAGTTATAACGCAAAACAACGTCTCTGATCAATCAGTTGTATGGGAGCTAGATGTTTTAGTGAACCGATTTCGATGATTTTATGGAATAGTTAAGGTCTTATTAAAAAATGGTCATGTGCAAAATTTTAGTAAAATATCTTTAAAACTCAGGGACTTTTTTTTATAAAATAGTTAAAATTTAAGCAAAGTTTCAAGTACCACTATCCCCAAAAGTGGAGACAATCCGGCAAAACTGGGACGCCTTTGAATTTAAAAGGCTCCAATTAAGTAAGAGCAACTATCAGAACTTTTGTCGAAAAAAGTTTGATTTGATACCACGCTCGAAATATTCTGACTACAAGAAGGAGCATAATTAAAAGTACTAAATCGGGGTCTTTAAACACTTCTAGAGAACATTTTTTTGAAGAATTTTACAGGTATATGCAACGTTATAAGGACTAGTAGTTATAGAAAGATTTAGATCGTTTCGACGTATTTTACAAATGTGCCTTCAATTATGGTGTTTTTGGAATAAAAATTACGCTCAAGATCGCAGAATGTTTTATCTTTAAAAGTTAGTTTATTCTGAAAGCACACCTCTTGCTAAGGTATCAAATTAT
>NW_023458556.1:79151915-79156092 GCF_013731165.1 Rhagoletis pomonella
CCCCCCCCCCCCCTAAATTTCTTTCTGGCTACGCCGATGAATAGAACTATATGTACATACCTATGTAAAAGCCACAAGAACCCAAATGTGTTTTTTAAATATCCTTTTAGTTAGATCTTAGTTAGATCGTAGAGCACCTCCTTACCAAAACTCTATTCAAATCTGGATATGTATACGTCTGAAACTTATACAATGAAAATTTAAAAGTTCTTTCAGCCCAGTAAAATTTGTCACGGCCCTTTGCATTGATAATAACAAAATGTATGCACACATTTTTGTGTGTACAAAAAAAAAAGGAATTATGTACTTAAAAAGCAACAGCAAGTAACCGCGGGAATTCGCTTCGCATGGCCACAAGGGTCCACTAATGAAACATTGGCTTGAGTTTAGGTCGTTGATTACAGGAAATTATTTGAATTTATGAAAGTTTTCATTTATTTTTGGTGGTGCTTCATACATACGGTTGCCAGACGTACTGATTTTATCAGTACAGTACTGATTTTTCAACTCTTGTACTGATTTTATTCATTTCTTCAATCAGTACGCTAATGTCCTGATTTTTCAAAATTTGTACTGAATTTTCTATTCAAACAAAATACTTTAGTATGTTCTTAACGTTGGAACTTCCTTAAACTGTACTGTAAAAAATAAGAAGAATATAATTTAATTATAGTTGACATGTTTTAGATAATGTTTGATATGCCCAAGAAATTAATACAACAAAAAGATTAATCGTTACGTACCAGTTGCGATAATATGATTAAATTATTTAAAAAGAAGGCTTACATTTTTGTCGAGTGTTGTTAGTTATCTCGAAAATAACTTTCAGTTTAATAACAATAAATTTCAATATTCGAATGGCTTTTGCCTATAACTTACAACTCCTTTTTCTCAATTTATTGACTCTGTAAAAGAGTTTTGCATACAAGACATAGAGTTAGATACTCTTTTTAGCGAATTCTTAGTCTTTCAAAGTTTTTGAGTAGTTGCAAAATTATTTAAGCCATGAGGAAATATGGATGAACTCCTTAAAAATTGGTACTTTTTTACAGTATGAGAGGATCTTAAGAATAAAGTTTGTTTCCTGGCGCAAAGAGAAAAACCGGTTTCTAATTAAAATTTTTGAAAGTGAACTTCAAATTAAAAGTAATTTTAAAATGAAATGTATAGAATTCTTTGACTATTTAAACACTGAAAATGGGAATGATCTCATTATTGCTATTCAAATATGTCATAAATATAAAATAATTTACTGGCTCCTGTGTACGATGATGTGTACACTCATGTTAAAATGAATAACATTTTTATATTTTATGAACTAATAGTGAACCCGTATGGCGTTTTTGTTTAAAATATTTTTTTTTATAAAAAAAGGTATTTTTTCCTTTTAAATGTTTTTTCTCAGATTTATACATACGAAGTATACAAATTGCATATCAGAAGAAAGCGGGTTTAATTACGTTTACGACGATATAAATTGTTTAAAAATCAGTTTAAACTTGTTTGAAATATAATGATTTTAATTTTTCAAACCTTTAACCCCTTTATAGCACCTGTAACATATAAAAAGTTATATATCTTTTAAATAAGAGAAAAAGGCGTACCACGACTATGTTTTTACTTTTGTTAGTAGTTTAAATACAGTAATTAAAAATAATTTTTTACCAAAGGTCCAATTTCGAACTTCGAAGGCCCATATCTCGATTTCGGAGGCTAACTTCGAAAAACGGAGAAATTACTTTTTTACCTAAGACTCAATCTCTTAAAAAAATTGGTTTGGTCCAATACCCAGAAAAAAAGTTGATTTTGCGGTACAGTGTTATTTTTATTCAAAATGTCACAAATATAAAATAATTTATTGGCTCCTGTGTATAATCATTTTAAAATGAATAACACTTTTATTTTTTATGAACTATATTTTATTTATATACCAAAATATATAAATTATTTTCTGTTACTTACATTCATAATTTTGCTTTGAATAAAAATGTAGTGAAAAGTACTAATTTTTTTAGCATGAAAAAGTCTAATGTACTGATTTCCCCCATTAAAAATCCTATTCATACAAGCCTTTCCATTATACAACGTATTAGTTTATTACTATTTTTTTTGTTAATGTTTCACGGTTGCTGAAAAGGAAATTCATAAATCTGCATCCTGCAATACATAGTAAAGGCACTCGTAAGCATGTGTTGTACTTAATATCCAAGTACTCTACTCGCTGTACTATGCAATTTCGCTATGGTTTCTTTGTTACAGCTAAAAGTTCTATTTTAATTTGCATTGCGCTGTCATTTCCAATTTCGTGCTTATTTATCTTTGAGGGCCGTCAAAAAGCTGGAATTTTAATCGGTCACCCAACGTAAAATGTTGAACAACAACATGCTATGAAATTCGAAATGAACGTGAAATCGCAGATTAATATATTTACAATACTGTTTGTAATCAATATTACATACATAGATTAGTTTATAGATATTGGGTAAAATATTCGTAATGTATTAAAATAGCTGTAACTAAATTCGTGTGTGATTTGTAAAAAAAAATGTTTTATGAAAGTAGTTATTTATAAGAAAATGGATGTGATGTTAGTTGATTGCAGTGCTTCCTTGGAGCTGTATACTATTCAATTCTCTTTGGAAATATTTTGTATGTGTATATTCTGTGTTGATCGAACCATTTTGATTCTCTGATGAATTTGCCCACTTGGCTTATGGTAGCTCCAAATAGGTCAATTAGTTAGCCCTTAATTAGGCGCATGGGGCCAAGGCCATTTCAAGTTGAAAAAAAAAAATGTCTTGGAGTGCTTGGAGCATGCACGCGCTCTTTCTAGTTTACTAACTACCCGCGGGGTACTTAAATTAGTCATGGCCAGAACATCGGCGTGTACACATGTGTCGTTACGCTCTTAAGCCCTGACCCCATGCGACCACTTACGTAACGTTTTTTGGCGGAGGTAAGTTTTTATTTTTGTATCTAAGTTTGAAGTCAAAGTTATGCTTTCTTTCTTAAAGTTAACTATGTATAATAAAGAGCTTTAATATTTATTACAATACACATTTCGTTTTATTTATTTAGTCACGGCTAGAACGTTGTCGCATACACATGCGTCGCTATCTCTTTGGTGCTGCCCCATGCGACCACTAACGTAACATTTTTCGGTGGACTTAAGTTTTTAATTATTTTTTTGTAAGTTTAAAGTCGAAATTATGGTTTTGTTTTTCTAAGTTAACGATAGTAGAGTACTTAAGTATTTTTGATAATACACACTTCGTTTGTTTTATTTATTTCTAAAACTATTTTTCCCACTTTTTTATTGGGGTCACTCGGGACCCCACGGGATTAATTGCGTGATTTTATTTATGCGCCTAATTAAGGGTTAATAGTGATTCTAAGTTTCTCCCTAGTGTTTTATAACCAATATTCGCTAAAAAAAGCTGCACAGTTTCTTCGCTTTCTTCTAGCTGACAGCAGCGTCAGTTTCTATTATAGAGTATTTTTATTCTTGTTGCTCGCTTTGCTAGGGGCCAGAGCCGCGCGATTTTTTATTAAAAATTTGAATTGTTTATCGAAGTATTAATTTTTATGGAAAAAGCGCCGCAGGCGAAAATTTTTAATAAAAAATCGCGCGATTTTTTATTAAAAATTTTCATTATTTATCAAATTATCAATGTACGTTTTCTATATTTGTGAATTTTGATTTGTATTCACATTTAAGTAATCTATTTAACGTATTGCTTACATTGAATCTAACTTTGTAACAAGGTGGTAGTCAGAGAATACCCCTATTGAGAAATTATGATAAAATGTAAAACTGAATCTCACACACGCATTCTCATTTTCAATTTCGAACAACAATAATTTTGAACAATTTTATTTCTTTATTTTCAACTTTGTATAATTTAAAAATGCTGGAAAACTTCAAAAAATCCTGATGGACGAACTGAGGGAACGGTAAAGTATTTTAAACTCTCGATAAATATGCGTTTCAGAGAATGAGATTATTTCTCTATCTCTACGTGACAAATTTGATATGTAAAAGCAAACAGACCGTGTTTAATTTTGCACACATTAGGAGAGGAAACGGGTTATCTCTCTTTATATGCGTACATTTAAACAAAAAAATGGTATAGGAAATTTCAAAGATTTTATATGTAAACTATGAAATTGTGAAAAA
>NW_023458556.1:79171092-79207520 GCF_013731165.1 Rhagoletis pomonella
AGTTCTAAAAATTTATTTTTCACAATTTCATAGTTTACATATAAAATGTTTGAAATTTCCTATACATTTTTTTTGTTTAAATGTACGCATGTAAAGAGAGATAACCAGTTTCCTCTCCTAATGTGTGCAAAATTAAACACGGTCTGTTTGCTTTTACATATCAAATTTGTCACGTAGAGATAGAGAAATAATCACATTCTCTGAAACGCATATTTATCGAGAGTTTAAAATACTTTACCGTTCCCTCAGTTCGTCCATCAGGATTTTTTTAAGTTTTCCAGCATTTTTATATTATACAAAGTTGAAAATAAAGAAATAAAATTGTTCAAAATTATTGTTGTTCGAAATTGAAAATGAGAATGCGTGTGTGAGATTCAGTTTTACATTTTATCATAATTTCTCAATAGGGGTATTCTCTGACTACCACCTTGTTACAAAGTTAGATTCAATGTAAGCAATACGTTAAATAGATCACTTAAATGTGAATACAAATCAAAATTCCTTTGAAGAAACTTTATTTCCAAACTGGATGTAGGAGTGTTGCCTCCTGATTTTATAATTAAATTCAAATTTAATTAAGAGTATTAGATAATTTAAATATGTATCACAATACAAGTGTCAGACGAAAAAGGTTTAACAAGGTTTTGGTTTAAAAAGAATTTGAACAGGATTGCCATCTGTTTGAAAAGTCGAATTAAATTTAATTATATGAAATATCGAAATATTGTCGTCAAACAATAAGGAGTATTAAAAAAATTAGTTTCAGCATTTATAACATTAGAGAGCATTTCCACCCGTGTAAAAATTATCTACTTATTTAATAAGTCAAATTAATTATTAAAGTATGGGTATAAATTTACGTGGGTTAAAATCGTTTTTTTCTTTACTTTATTTAAGAGGGTTGCCATATGTGTTAGAAATTAAATTCCACTTGAATTAAACGAATTAGATATACAATTTAAATATGTATCGCAATATGATTGTCAGTCGCAAAAGGTTTAACAAGGTTTTGGTTTTAAAATATTTTGAATAGGGTCGCCACCTGTTTTAAAATTAAAATAAAGTATGCATAAGTTAAATTAAATATTAAAACATGACGTGAAACGAAGGTGTGTAGTTCAAAAATTTATTTACAATAAAAACTGGTTTTAACGAAGGAATTATATTTAATTCAGTTTAAACAATTCGGTGTAGTAAAATTAAATGAATAACAAAATTTTCATTTTGAAAAATATAAAAAGCTGTGAACAATAATTGAACTTAAAAGTTATTCAAAGTATATTTAAACAACTATATATTTAGCAAGTTACAAGCACTACATATACTCCCCCTTCACTAAAAAGTCAAACATTAAAATTATTTAAATCAAACCAAATGTAAACCGCTTTTTTTGTTTTGTTGGAATATTGTTAAAAATGTTCTCTATAAATGCAGCTTTAATTCTGTCAATTCATATATTCCTATTCGTGTTGTGTATCTGTACTTTGAGATATTTTGGGTGTTTTTCAATGACTTCATGTGGTCCTTCAAACGGAGATTGCAGTCACTTCTTATTACTGCCGACACGTACAAAAACTTGTTTGCATGATAGAAAATCTTTGGGTATATAAATTTTATTTGAATTTTGGTGATGCGATATGCCTGAATGAAAACTTTGAAATTGAAGTTTAATTTTTGTAAGAAACTCATTAACATTAAAATTATCTTTGGATTGAACTACGAGTTCACTTGGTGAACGTAAATTTTGTCCATCAACTAATTCCGCTGCAGTAGATTTAATATATTCCTTGAATGAAGACCTTAAACCCAATATGACCAGAGGAAGTTCATCCGACCAATTTATAGAATTTCCCCTTGCCAAAATTGAAGCTTTCAACTGTCTGGGGAGACGTTCAATCATGTCCTTAGCTTGAGGATGATATGCAGTGGTTGTGATTAACTGACATCCCAAAAACTTTGCCAACTCTTTGAATATATTGGATGTAAACTGGACACCTTGATCACTTGTAATTTGAGAAGGAACTCCAAAACGTGAACTTTGAAGAAAATAGTAGCAACTGATTTTGCTGTAGCTTCTCTAAGAGGATAAGCTTCTGGCCAACGAGTGTTTCGATCAATAATTGTTAATATGTATTGGTAACCATTTGAAATTGTCAAGGGTCCTACAATGTCTGTATGTAGATGCTCAAATCTACCTTTTGGTATAGTTATTTTACTAATAGTAGTTTTAGTGTGTTTAAATACTTTTGCTTTTTGGCAACCTGTGCAAATTTTAACCCATTCATTGACTTCTTTATTCATTGATGGCCAGAAATATTTGGATTTAATTAAATGGTGTGTAGCTCTAGTACCAGGGTGAGCTATGTTATGTAATTTAGAAAATGCTTCTCTACGAAGGCTTTGCGGTATGTATGGTGTTTACGCTAGCCCCCTTCACCTTAAGTACGTTTATTGATTAGAGAATTTCACTTGCAGATGTCGCTGTGATCTAAGCGGGAACAGTTACTCGTTACTCGAGTTCCTTTTTCTCGAGTCCTGTTACTCGCCTCGGATGTTGGGTTTCGCCTTCTGCGATCATCCAACACTCTGCCACTTTGGAAGAGAACTCCAAGCAATCAAGTAAGGTCCTCTAACTATTGGTACATTTTATATAAACCTTTGTTACAGCATTTTTTATATACATATACATATATATGCAATAAAGTGGCCGTTAGGCACTTACTGATATACACATATACTAGTGAAAAGTGTGAAGTGTTTCATTTCATTTTTGAGCGAATTTTTGCGGTTAAATTCAACCCTCGAAGGACTTCAGGGATTCGGCACCTCCTCGACTCTCGTTTGTCGCGGAATTCAAGAGGAATTCCCGGCCCCCATTTCACCCCGTCCCGAACATGGTCCTTCGAGCCGGATTGACTTGAAGTTTTTCGTGGTTGACCCACATTTGTTTAAAAATAAAATAAAAGTGAAGAATTCGAACAATTTTCAAATATAAAAATTTTTTGATAAACTGCCAAGTTGCCTTCATAAAGAAGAATTTTTATCGCGCCCCCCGTTAACACGTTTTTTATTTTCTTTTACACGTCGAATCGTGTGCAATTAAACATATCTTACAAGTTTTTATATTGCATTCATTGGTGAAACCCGCCACCGACTTTGGTTTTTTATTACATTCATTGGTGAAGACCCCCACCAATTTGACGTTTCCGAACGCACCCAAAGAAAAAATAAAAATAACCAAAAAACCAATTAGCAACTTCACACGTTGCTACCACGCGATTTCATGGTTTAAAAATTGAGTGCTTTTTTTTAATTTTACGCAAAAACCAAAAAAAAATATCTGAAAAGGTAATAAGTCTTGTTCGCGAAAATTTTATACGCGAAAATCGGTAAACGAAAACGCCCAGGTGAGTGCACCAAATAAATTGGAACAATTTTCACCCATATTTTTGGAGCCGGAGCAAAGCAAAGGGCACGGAGATCCCAGCGAGTGGACTAGCGGCTGCATAACTAAGTATCTGAAATAGTAAGTAAATTTAGAGTACTAAATTTGTGTATTCGTAGAAGTGGGAGCAAGCAAAAACTGCAGTCAAAATTTCGCCAGCGTTCTAGCAGCAGCAACTGCAACTACAAATCCGCCAGCGCTCCAGCAAAAGCAAGTTCGCAACAACAAGGCCCCCACCAAGTGGTCCACCGCGATAGCAAGTTCGCAGCAACAAGGCCCCAACCAAGTGGTCCACCGCGATAGCAAGTTCGCAGCAACAAGGCCCTCAACAAGTGGCCCACCGCGGGAGAACAGCCCCATTAGTGGCCAACAGAGTAAGCTGCAAGATAATGTAAGCCTTTCAATTTGGCACGTATATTCGCGAAGGGGTGAAGGAATTGCATAAGGCCGTGCGTGAGTACCATATACACCCCTTCCATATATATATATACATACATATATTTTTTAAAAACATATTTCTGAAAATTAAACGGTATCGGGATACGTATAAACCATTTTTCGCGAAATTCGACCCGTAATTGGTGGAGGAATAGCGGGAATTTTTTTGGAATTCCGTATCCACACACCGTTGAGTTTTTATATTAAAAAAAAAAAGTGAAATTGTGCCACGAATTTCGGAACTCAGCGTCTGTTACAAAAAAGGTGTTTTTTGTTTTGTTTTGTGAGCAAAAATCAAATTAACAGCCGTATTCTTACAAAGTCACAAACTTTAGCTCATCACTGCTGTGATTTCTACTGCGCCTCAAAGCTTGGCGCTGCAAAAAATATGCCGCTACAATACAAATTTTTAAAATTTTGTGTATTTTTCTAGCACTCAAAATCGAATTTTTTGTGACACATTTCTCGGCGCACTAGAAATCACAACAGTGATGAGCTAAGTTTTGTCACTCTGTTAGAATAGAGGGGTAAGTCGTCGAAGTTTCGACAACCTCAATTATTGAATTTTGTATAGCTTCTTTGTTCTTGTACAAATTAAATAAATACTTTCTACAAATTTTTTCTGAGTTGTTCTACAGTTTTACATTTTATACCGCGCCACCTTTAAAGTGTTTGACGTGATTTTTAAAATATTGAGAAAAAGAGGTTGAGGCAGAAGGCCCGTATACGGACCACATTATATAGGTTTTTTCACATAAGAATCCCTCAGGTTGTGCGGTACACTGAGAGAAAACTCTTTTGATATAAGCTTAGTACAAATAACCCGTGGAATTTTGCGAGCCATAATAAAGTTTTTTTTTTGCTTGACTTAATAAATAAAACTTAAATTGAATATAGTTTGTGTATATTAACTGGATTTTTAAATATACTAAAGAAAATTATTTCTCTATACACTTTTACCACGACTTTTTGTTGCGATAGTTTTTTTTGTCGTCGGTGGTTATAATTCGCATTAATTGTAAATTCCCCCGAGGTTCAGTGGTACAATTGACGTTTGTTTAAATTTCTCGTTTTAATTAAATTAATTGATGGTACGTTGTTTTATCAATTTTTTTTTACGTCGTTGTCGATAATTTGCGAAAATAGTAATTTACCCCGAAGTTCAGTGGTACAATTGACGTTTGATTTTAAATTTTTCGTTCTAATTAAATTAATTTTCAAAAGATGGCCAATGTTAATGATTTTTCGCGGGCGTGTGATGTATTGTTAGAATTCAAAGCGGGCTTCAACAACATGCCGTGTAGCAGCCATTCCATTTTTTCGCGGAAGATCCAAAAGGAGGAACTGAAGGCGCTCTGGGTCAAGGTGAAGGATGCGTTCGATGACCACTCAAAAAAGTGGACCTAAGTGGTTGGAGCAAGATTCATCTACTTGGCCCCACCAAACCAATAGAAATCCATTAGAAACCGACCTGGAGCAAAAAACGGTACGGGCTCATGCGGCAGGCATCTCCGAGGAAACGGACATTCTGGAGCGGTTTTTAGACTTCTCGCGAGCCATGAGAGTAATTGCGCGAATTTTCCGATTTTTTAGAAAAACTCATCCGGTGCATAAGTTGGCCGCTAGTGACGAGACAGACGAAATAACCGCCGATGAAGTAAAGCAGGTAAAATGTCGTCTCATCCTTATTGCACAGAGGCGTCACTACACAGATGAATACAGGGCCATCAACGCTTCAACGCCAATCAACGCGAAAAGTTCACTTCGCGCTCTCAACCCCTTCCTCGACAGGAACGGAGTTATGAGGGTAGGAGGACGACTGGCGTTAACGAACATACCTTACAGTGAACGGTATCCAATAATTCTCAGGTACGACTGCCAGTATTCAAGAATGATCGTAAAATTCACACATCTGATTTCCTTGCATGGAGAAAACCAGCTCATGTTGAGAATTTTGCGGACCGAGTACTGGATAGTGCGAGTGAAAAACTTGATTAAAAATTCAATTCATAACTGTAAGGTTTGTGTTATTTACAGAGAGAAGGCGCGGGAGCAGTTGATGGCAGCGTTACCACTGGAACGAACTGAGGTATCCAGACAATTCACCAACAATGGAGTCGACTTCACCGGTCCCTTTGAAATACGGAGTTTCACGGGTCGAGCGTGTCGCATTACCAAGGGCTTTGTCTGCGTTTTTTGTCTGTTTTGCGACCAAAGCAATACACTTGGAGGCCACCAGCGATTTGTCCACCGTCACATTTTTAGCAGCTTTTGCGCGTTTTGTGTCTAGACGCGGCTGTCCGCAAAAGGTGTATTCGGACAATGGAACCAACTTTGTAGGGGCAAATAAGGCATTGGACAGGATTTTAAACTCTTTGTCTCTGCAGCGGCCAACAGCACAATCCAGACATACGCTCATCAGGGAATTACGTGGCATTTTATACCTCCAGGAGCACCTAACATGGGAGGGCTCTGGGAAGCGGGGGTAAAAAGCTTCAAGATGCATTTCAGGAAGGTAGCGAACAACATGCGCTTTACCATTGAGGAGCTCTCCACGTTTCTGGCAAGAATCGAATCTTGTCTTAATTCACGACCAATCAGCCCCATCTCTGAAGATGCGGAATCAATGGAACCTCTAACCCCAGGACACTTTTTAATTGGCACCCCGCTACTAGCAATCGCTGAACCCGAAATTAAGGAGAACCCGATGTCTATTGTCAACCGGTGGCAAAAAATCAAAGCGATTCACCAGACATTCTGCAGAAGGTGGAAAGCAGGATACCTGAAGGAATTGCAGAAGAGAGTGAAATGGCACTCCCCCCCAACGAAACCTCGAAGTTGACGATCTAGTCGTCGTCAAAGAGGATAAATTTCCCCCAAATGAATGGCGACTTGGCAGAGTAATTAGGGTCTTTTCAGGTCAGGAAAGCCGAGCACGAGTCGTACAAATACGAACGGCACGCGGAATCATAACTCGACCAATTGTAAAATTGGTACTTTCGCCACATTGACCATACAAAATAAATAATCGTATCTCTCTTTACAGAACTCAATAACGCAAAATGGTACGTGCAACCAAAAGCAACACCCAAACTCACAAGGGCCAATACCGCTACCCAGTGTGCCGCAGCAACCACCGCCTGGCTTTTTGTCGCGAGATGCGCAGGATGGAACCGGCCGAGAGACTCCTTGCTGTCCCCGTGCACCGCCACTGCGCCAACTGCCTGTCGCCGCATCACACGGCGAAGAATTGCGCATCTCCCCGAAAATGCGAACATTGCCGAGACCGGCACCATAGCCTTCTCCACCTGGGCGAGGCGCCCCGAGATGAGGAAGACGTGCTACTGGGATTGGACGAGCCAGAGATCCGTCGAAGACAACCGTTTCGTCCGTACACCATCCGGCCATTAGCCGAAACGAGCGACGAAGGCGAGCTGCTGGAAATCGACGCCGATGAAAAAGACCTCCAACAAGCATCGGATGATGGTCCTGAGCTTAGCGCACCGCCGGCATTCAGACCTGCTCTGTCGGGTGTCCGGTCGGTAGTGCAGCGAGCCCCAGCAACGAGGTCGAAGCGCCAAGGCGCACACCAACGTCAACACCGACGCCAACGGCGACCCCAGCAACACCCCCACCGCCGTGGTGTTAGAGACGCCCGATAGCGGATCACGGGAACGGCTCGTAGCGCTCCTAGGCTATCTGTCCTCACACCCACAGTAGCGGCTAAGGTGATGAACCGTTGCAGGACTCAAGTGGTGCGAGCTATCGTCGATCCAGGGCAACCCAAGTCGACCATATCGCTGCAACTGGCGGGCCGACTCCAGCTGCTACCCCAGGGCGACTCGGATGTGTGCAGGCTCACGCTCAAAGGGTGGCATGAAAGGCTGGATATCTGCGCAGAATGACGCCGGGCCTCTCCCGGGTCACACCTTTGCGAACGTTAGACGCCCGAATAACAAATGAGTTCGACAATTTTCGGCTGGCCGACCCGGGCTTCTACAAATCTAGCCCTAAGAGCCGAAATATACGCAATGATCCTACGGCCAGGGCTCATGCCAGCCACCCCCACGCGACCAACGGCACAGAACACAATGTTCGGGTGGATGATCTCGGGAGGCACCATCTACTAGTGGACTACTGGAAGCAATTGGCCTGAGAATCAAAAGTGAATTTTTAATGAATTGTAAATGTTAAAGTGAATTCTAAATAGTAAAATGAATTGTAAATAGTTACATGAATTGTTAATACTCTAGTTAAGTTTATTGCAGCGACACTGCAAGGCGGGCCGCATGTTTACGCTAGCCCCCTTCACCTTAAGTATGTTTATTGATTAGAGAATTTCACTTGTAGATGTCGCTGTGATCTAAGCGGGAACAATTACTCGTTACTCGAGTTCCTTTTTCTCAAGTCCTGTAACTCGCCTCGGATGTTGGGTTTCGCCTTCTGCGATCACCCAACACTCTGCCACTTTGGAACATTGATACATTTTATATAAACCTTTGTTACAGCATTTTTTATATACATATACATATATATGCAATAAAGTGACCGTTAGGCATTTACTGATATATACATATACTAGTGAAAAGTGTGAAGTGTTTCATTTCATTTTTGAGCGAATTTTTGCGGTTAAATTCAACCCTCGAAGGACTTCAGGGATTCGGCACCTCCTCGACCCTCGTTTGTCGCGGAATTCAAGAGGAATTCCCGGCCCCCATTTCACCCCGTCCCGAACATATGGTCTAGTAGTTCCATTTGATTCTTCACAAAAAATTTTGATCTTAAGAACAGGAACTTCAATTTCTTTTAATTTATAAATACCCTCTGGATTTCTAATAAAATCTTTTAAAAACGAATCTTTTTGCTGTTTTTCATATAACACTCTAAGGTTAAACTTGCCATTTTCTAGAGGTTCCATTTCTTGAATGCGTGAAAGTGTGTCTGCTACAATATTATTTTTGCCTGCAATATATTTGATGTCACTAGTAAATTGAGAAATATATTCAAGATGCCTTGTCTGACGAGGAATACGTTCAACTTTCGAATCTAGCACATAAGTTAATGGTTTGTGGTCGGCATAGACCGTCCGTCCTTCTAATATGTGCCTAAAATGTTTAATAGTTTCATATATTGCTAACAACTCCCGATCAAAAGCACTGTATTTAGTTTCAGATGCTGTTAATTTCTTTGAATAGAATGCTAAAGGTTCAATTTCATTTCCAATGTGTTGCTCCAGAACACCTCCCATCGCAATTGTTGAAGCGTCTACTGTTATTGAAAAATTTGCTGTTTTGTCAAAATGGTTCAAAAGAACTTCTGCCGCAAAAATATCTTTGCCATTGCGTGAATCGGGCTTAAAAATTCCGCTAGCCTTGGTATATATCGATGATAGTAATTTACCATACCTATGAACTTTTGCATTTATTTAACTGTTTTGGGACTTTCAAACTCACGAATGACTTTGACTTTTTCATTGGTTGGCTTAATGCCTTCGTTAGAAATATTGTAACCTAAAAAATCGATTTGTGACACACCAAAAGTGCATTTGTTTGGCTTGATATTTAAGCCGAAATCATCTAAAGTTTTAAATACTGTTTGTAGGTGTAACCAAATTTTCATTTTGAAAAATATAAAAAGCTATGAACAATAATTGAACTTAAACGTTATTCAAAGTATATTTAAACAAGTATATATTTAACAAGTTACAACTACTACAGTTGGTAAGATATCCTTGGTTTGAATATTAATAATATTAAAGAGGGTTGCCGCCTCTTTAAAAAGGTAAACTCATATTATTTACTAAGTTAAAGCAATTATTAAAAATATGGGTACCAAATGAGAGTTTAAAAAGGCTTTATTTCTGAACTGTATTTAGGAGCGTTGTCACGTATTTAAAAATTGAAGTTTAACTTGATTCATCAGGCACATGAAATATGTAGGCATCACAATATCAGACGCAAGAGATTTGTTTATTTTTTAACTATATTTAGGAGGATTACCAGCTGATTCAGAGGTCTTAGCTAACTTGTGAACAAATCCGAAGACGAAGATAATGCGAAGACGGGCCCGAACACGAAGGAGAATACTAATACGGGGACCTAGGCTAATATAAAGAGGAATACAAATTTCTGCAGTATGAAAGGAAATAAAAACAAGTTGACGAAAGCGTTGTAATGAATCGTAGAGATACTCGTCATGGCATATATCTGTTCATTTACAAGCTGAAGGTACATATGATTGAAGTTAATGTGGATCTGCTTCTCTATTGCTAAGTAATAATATGTAGTTTTTTGTATGTTTAAGACAAAATTTTCTGTTAAGATTAAGTATTCACATGCACTTTAATGTGCATGTACTTTAATAAATAAATAAAATAAAGTACATAAAAAATTTGCCTTTTAACTCTTCAATAAGTTCATAACAAACTTTATGCAGGATAAATTCCTTTGTATGGCTCGGTACGACTCAATTGTTTAAATCACAAGTCATTTTTAAGCAAAAACCACAACCGACTTCAATTCTCATATAAAAAATTAGAAGTAACGTTAATTTCTTCATGATCCAATGATCGGATCTAAACCAAATTAGTATGGGACCTCTCCCGAGGCACCAGAAAAAGATTTATCGAAATCGGTTAATATGGTCCAAAGTTATGCAGTAACATATATAAAAAAAATCCAATGAATTGATAACCTCCTTTTTTGACGTCGGTTAAAAGGAGGAAAAATAATGAGGAACATTATTATAAATTTTTAATAGCTATATTTTAACTCATTTTTTTTGTTGGTGTTTCCGACAGGGTAGGAGTGGGATGTAATGTGGAACGATTTTTCGTCATCCCTTGTCAAATTTGGTTTGGAGACAAACCGGTTTCGGCGTTGTGCCATCTTCAGTGTCATTTTTCGTTCTGAGTAGTTTCTGTATGTCCGTCACTATTTACAGCCGTGCTAAATCGTCGTTGGTTCTTAGCTAGGTACGTCTTTCGTTCAACCAGTGGCTTTTGTTCTGCGCATACATTCTCAGGTAGAAATCATCTGCTCACTTCTTCTTGATTAAAAGCGCAGTTAGTCAACGACGTAGCGTAAACGTAGGTTGACGTACATAGCAGCATATCAAATTTATTGTTGATA
Organism: Rhagoletis pomonella; assembly: GCF_013731165.1. NCBI lineage: Eukaryota > Metazoa > Arthropoda > Insecta > Diptera > Tephritidae > Rhagoletis > Rhagoletis pomonella. Next base: position 79,182,106 of record NW_023458556.1, read on the forward strand.
GAGAGAGAGAGAAGCAATGGCAACGTCACCGCCATGCGGTGGTGAGTTTTCGTTAACACGCGAATCCCATAAGGTAGATCGTGTCTGCGTCAACCTACGTCTACGCTACGTCGTTGACTGTTTGAGCTTTTATTCTTGCATGGATTCGAAGGTAGGTAAAAATCAGTTATTTGCTTTCTCTTTGTTTCTGTAGTTTGGACTTGCGTTTCATTGTTTATGGGCGTCGCAGGGTTTCTGTCCTGTTTTGCGTATAGTAGCCTGAGAGGTTTGAATAATATATTAGATGCGGTGTTTATTTGTTAATTTATTATTTTTCCCACGAACGTCTTTTGTTTGTATATCTCCATATTCTCTAATACAGTAAAACCCGCTTAAGTACCTCACGAAAATTTTCAGCTTTTTGAGGTACTTAGGCGGGTTGGGTACTTAAAAGAACCCGTTTAAGTACCTCGATGCGGGTACTTAAGCGAAAATAATTATTGATGTAGTTACATCTTTTAGTTAACTTACATAGATATGTGAATCCTTGAATAAAACATGAACACTTCATGAAGTAGTAGTGTAGTTTAAAAGCAAGACCGTAGCATTATTTAAGATTTTTCAATTAAAATACAGTTCATTCCCTAAGAAATACCATATAAACCTTAGCTTAAAATTTTATAAAACACTTAAAAAATATCACCAAAATTTAAAATGTTTTTTCTCAGAAGTGTTTTTTGAGTATACAGTCTTATAGGCCATTCAATTTTTGTATAATAATGTGCAAGTTTCAAGTGACTAAAAATTACCTTTGATTTTTTATAATTTTTTTGCGAAGGTGTGTAACGCTGCCACTGAATTTCAAAATATGTAAATATTTTAAGGAATTTTAAAAGAGCACTTAAAAGGGGAAAATTATAGGTAAAATGGTAAATGGGGTACGAAAAATTTAGGTACTTAGGCGGGTTGGGTAAATAAGCGGAGAGGTACTTAAGAGAGGGATTTTCTTCAGATTACATTCAAGAATACACATTGTCCAAAAATGTTGGCGGGTTAGGTACTTAAGCGGGGGGTACTTAAGAGGGTTTCACTGTACGTTTAGGCGTTGTCCTTTGTGCTGTACATGGAGAACTTTTGCTGTCTTTCATATTTTCATTTACATAAAAAAATCTCAGCCCCCCTAAATTATGATCTGCGTACGCCCATGGATATATACATAATTTTTTAAGTTTGCATTATCTTAATTCCAGTAGTTTGTACTCAAAAATATCTTACTTAATATAAGATCTGTGTTCTCTGTTTTAGTATATTCAATCTTAATTTGATTTTAAGTTCGGAAATGCTAAGATCGAGTACGAAAAACGTGATTCCTTCTCTGAGTGTATACATATATATGTTTATGGGCATTTCTCAGAAACTTAGAATTTTTTTGTGAAATTTATATTTCTTTTCAAATCGTGAGCACATGTCTGAAATTTTTCGTATACGTTCCTTCAGCTGCGAAATGTAACGGGGTGCAACGTTTTAAAGCAACGCGCCAAACGCTATTAACGTTTTTGCGATTTTTTTTTTGCAAGTTTAAAGTGAGAGTAATTTTAGTCCGATTTCGAAAATTATCAACCTATAGCTTTTTTTAACCAATGTCAATAATTGTACTGAGTTTGGTTCAAATTGATTAATCGGTTACAGAGATACACATACAGCGAACCAAATTAAAACTGGGACGGGACTTTTTAGTAAGTTTGGGCTATTTTTATATATTTTATTTAATGTTTATTATTTTTTATGAAAGTACAGCTGGTTAGTTAACAAATACGATATAAATCCAAATTTCTGACTTTATGCAAAAATTATGAAAACTCTGCCAAATTTGACCAACATTTCTAACTTCTTGATTGGCATCTTTAGACAAAATTTTGGTATTCAGTTTTGTAACCCAATTAATTTTAGCAAGCAAATTGAAAATTTTAAGTATCTTGGATTTACCGTTGATTTTTGGCATATTTTTTATTGACGGTGCTACGCATTTTTTTTTCATATAAAAAAATATCCGAACACAAACTGCCCAAAATCAACGTTAAGTCCTAGCATCTGCAGCCCAAGCTCTTTCATTTGACACATCATTTTCGAAAATCGAAGGAACGGTGCAGATTTGATGACATGAACAAAAAATGCTCTTTCTTATTTCTTTTTCGCTCTGTAACTTTTTAATGAACAAATGAAAAAGTGGTGCACGAGGATCACAGTTCATTAGTATATTGTACAATAGAGCACACACGTAATTGGCTAAATTTTCCAATTCCAAAAGATGTGCTAATAAAAAAAAGGCATTTTTACTTTTGTGCACGCATTGTAATCTTTTCAAGAAGTTATTTTTTTAACTATCTTCTAATGAGAGCACATAAGCCTGCCATGTCTAGATTGATTCCTCTTATGCTCCAGGACACAATAAAAGTTGTCCGATAACAGTTTTAGGTACGCACCAGCTACAGTATACAATAAAAGGCGCGAGTGTCGCAATTTAAAAAAAAAAAAAAGAGTCACGCCACTTTGACTCATCATAACTTCTTTTCTATTGCAAGCACATACTTCTAACGGGGAGAATTCAATTCTCCTCTCCAAATATTTCCAGCTAATTATAAACTGAAACATGAGCAATCAACGCACCAATTTTTGTAACGTAAAAAAAATAGGAGAGAGAGAGGTCCCTTGGGCGGACATTTTTTCCTATACCAAGTTTTAAGTATAAATTTCGGAACAAATTACTCTCTCTTAAGCGGACACTCTCTTGGCCGGACGCGGACAGTTATTTTGCATAAAATTCACACAAAAACCTCTATCGAGTGGCGTGAAACTCTTATCAACGGACATCAAGATTTCTTTTCATAACAAATCAAACAAAAACCTCCGTTGAGCGGACGCGAACTCCTCATAGGCGGACTACTAAATGGAAAAGGGGGACTTCCCGCATAAAATGTGATTTAGTTTGGTTTGCGCAGTGGTTAAGGTTCGTTGTTTGAATTATCAGAAACCCTTGGAGAATCCAATTCCAATTCTGATGAATTTATAACAATAGATAATAATAAATACATGGACCGAAAATTAAGATTTCTGGTTGGAGTTTGTTACTGATAAAAACATGAAAACTATTGATGAAAAGGGTACTGACGAACTACTAGCTTCGGCTAGTAAATTGTCCTCAATCATTACAATTTAAAAGTGCATTATTAGACGTATGTGTAACGCAAATCGTAAAACTCACTCTATGCAGTTTTTTAGAATGTTTAATATATTGCCGGTGCGACATTTATACTGTTTTAAAGTTCTAAAACTTTTTTTCATCAAATAATGGATACTTGAAAAGTCTTCCGTCAGAAATTTATAACCTGGGCAGGAACTTGCTTCCAATTGTTCACGTTCCGCCTGCTCGTACGTCTCACTTTAGATGTTTTTATATACACGCCTCTTGTAAATTGTTCAACTCACTTCCTACTTCTGTACAGGTCATAAGAAATCTCAGTTTATTTTAAAAAAAAATGTTAAAGTTCACCTGTTCAACTTAAACCACTGTGAAATTGAAGCCTTGCTGAGGTCTATATTGTAATGTGAGCATATCATAAAATAATGTATGTAATGTAAATATAGTTTTTTTTTCTCTCTTTGGTGTCTCTTGGATATGTATCGACTCTTTGTATTGATTCTTTCTAACGTTATTACCATATTTGTTTACTTTTATTTTTCAATGTTCACCCCACAAAATGTATACTACTATTCATTGAAATTGGCATTTAAAACTATTTTACTTTGTAATATAAATAATGCCATCAACTTTTCTAATGCAGCATTGATGTACTTATTGAAAGCAACATTAATTTAGAATACTGTGTTAATCTGTATGCATTAAGAAAATGAAATAAATGAAATGAAAAAATGAAAGTAAAATGTCTTAGAGGAAAAACGTGTTCATTCTGTTCCACAATAAGAATTCAAGTGTTTTTATTTCATCATTTTGACAGTTCAATGCTGTCACAATACATTACATCTTCCCCTTTTTATTTCTAAAATCTACGGATTGGTAATAACTAACTGCAATTGGACGGCGTCGGCTTCTGCGAGGAGTAGTGTCCACTAACTGTTCGTCATTACCCGAAATTACCTCATCATTTTCTGTTAATTTTTTGTCATTATGGTCATCATCCTGTACATCATCATCTGAATCACGCTGACAATTTACATTTTCTTCTAAAATTACAAATGGCTTTGAAACCTTCTTTTTTCGTATTTGATTTACATGAACATAACGAATGTGGTTTTTTACCCTTATTAAGTATCTTAAATCAGAGATTTTTTTTTCGATAACAGTTGGTATCCATTTAACAATTTCTTTAAAATGATTTAAATAATATACTATCTCCCCTACTTTATAATCATACTTCGATTTTTTGTTTCTATCCTTGTTAGAGGTAGTTATAATATCATTTCTTAAACTTAAATTTCTAAAATTAGTCTTCTTCAAATTCACAATTTTCTCACTTCTTAACAAATCTAATACAATTCTAGGCTTGTATGCGAATAACATTGATGAAGGTGACTGACCGGTTGCTGTTGTCGGTGAATTACGATAGTAAAGTAAGAATTTGTTTACTTTCTGTTCCATGGATAAGCATCTTTCTTTGCTCAAGCAATATTTTTTGAAAACTGTTTTAACTGTTCTAACACGACGTTCCGCTAACCCGTTGGACTCCGGATGATATGGCGGACTTTTATATACATTAATACCATTGTTTTTACAAAACTGAATGAATTCAAAGCTTTGAAATGGTGGACCGTTATCACTAACGATATTTTTTGGATAACCGAAATATTCGAATACACTGACCAACTGATCTATTACGCGAGAGGCTATGGTTGAACTCATAATTTTTATTTCACAGAATTTCGTGTATGAGTCTACAATTAATAGAAATTTTTTTCCCGCAAAATCGAAAAAATCAATATGGATTCTCTCAAATGGAAATTCTGACTTTTTCCATTGTGTTTCGGTTTTGTGTTTGTTCGGTGTTCTAGTTTGTTGACATACTTCGCAATCGTTAACATAGTCTTCTATGTCCTTATCGCAATTATTCCACCAAACATACGATCTTGCTACCATTTTCATACGAATAATGCCCATGTGACTTTCATGAAGCATTTTTAAAATGCGATTTTTGCAATTTTTCAGGAATTATTACTCTTGAAAAGTAGAACAAACAATTGTCTTCAATTGATAATTTAGCTCTATTGGAAAAATATTTTTTAAACCTTTCTTCAATTTTATTTGGCCATTGATCTTTAACGAAAGAATAAATATGTGCTAAAATGGGATCAAGCTTTGTCTGCGTAGCAATTTCATTTAAGTTTAAAGGTAATTCATTTAAAAAGTTAACTGAGATATTCTTGACCTCCGTTTTTTCGTTTTCCAACGAAAAACGAGACAATGCGTCCACATGAGACATTTGTTTTGCACTTTTGTGTTTAATTTCGTACTGATACATAGACAACTCAACCGACCAACGTTGCAAGCGTGCTGCTGCCACCGCGTTATTAGACTTGTTGGGACTGAAAATCTCTTTAATGACTGAATTATCCGTAAAAATTGTGAACGGCTGACCAAATAAATACTTGTGAAATTTTCTTATAGCAAAAATAATTGCTAATCCCTCCCGGTGCACTTGAGAATAATTTCGTTCAGCCGGCGATAGCGTGGACGAAACAAACAAAACTGGTTTTTCCATGCCATTTAAAATGTGTGAGAGAGCTGCTCCCACCCCATAAGGACTGGCGTCAGTTGATACAATAATGGGTTTTTTAGGGTCATAAATTTCCAACACGTTACTTTCAACAATGCATTGTTTACTTTTTTCGAATACCTTTTGACACTCGTCACTCCAATTAAATGTGCACTCTTTTTTTAGCAACTGGTATAGTACGTTAAGTTCAGCGGACATATTTGGAACGAATTTTCTATAATAATTTATAAGACCCAAGTATGATTGTAATTGCTGCAAATTACTTGGTGCTGGCGCATTAACAATGGCTCTAACTTTGTTTGGGTTTGGTTTGACCCCAAAATCAGTTCAGCAATGACCTAAATATTCAACAGATGTTTTTAGGAAACGACTTTTTTCAATATTAATCTTAACATTGAATTTTGATAGACGATCACACACAGTGTACACGTTATCAATGGCTTGTTGCTGATTTAATCCACCAATAATTATATCGTCTGGAAAAGCTCTAACGAATCGCATACCATTCAACATTTGGTCCATGACTGACTGAAATACCGACGCAGCGGAATTAACACCAAATGTTAATCGCTTGTATGCGAATAAATCATTCTGGGTGTTGATGACAAGAATTTTTCTGGAATCGTTAGATAATTTCAATTGTTGATAGGCGCCTTTTAAATCAATAACAGAAAAATACTTGCAGTTTGCGAAATCAGCGAATATATCGTCCACCAACGGTAAGGGATAATGGGCAAATTCGAGACACTTATTTAACGATGCTTTCCCATCAAGACAAATCCTTATTTCTCCGTTCGATTTCGCAACAATTACAATGGGACTGGCCCACTGGCTATACTGAATAGGTTCTAATACTTCTTCTTTACACAAACGATCAAGTTCTAGACTGACTTCTTCACGTAATTTAAATGGGACAGTGTACGCGGCATGAAAAACTGGTGTCTTATTTTCTTTTAATACTAAATCAACTTCAAAGTCCCTAATAACCTCACTTAATCTTTCATCAACAATGTTAGGATACCTTTTCTTAATATTTTGAAAGATATCATTATGTTCGATCGAGTTAATTATAATATTGCTCGCAAACCTGTCACGCCATCCATGAAACAACTTGTCCAGCCATGGCCTTCCCATTAATGGTTTGAACTTTTTTCCGATGTTAACAACAGACATTTTTAGAGGGACTACAACATCGCGATGAGTCACCTTAGCAATGAACGATCCACATTCCACAATTTTGTGCCCTGAAAAAGTTATTAAATTATTACTAGACCTGACTAATTTAACGTTTTGAAATTTTTCATCGAACTCATCCTTTGACATGATCGTAGTGCAGGCTCCACTGTCCACTTCCATTTCAATCAGAGTGTTGTTGACATTAAAATTAATACAACATGCTTCACTGACATTATTTATATTGTTGATGGTTTTGATCGATTCCGAAAATGTACATACGGAAGAAGTGTGACCCTTACGTTTGCACTTAAAACATTCCCAGTTGACTGCTGGGCATTTCTTTTCATCATGTTTTCTTCCACAACTATTGCACTTACTGAACTTCTGTGCTTGACTCTCATCCGATGACTTCTTTGATTTCTGTGCCGCTTTCTGACTTTTTTGTTTCCACTCAGACTTTTTTGTTGTCAAATTTTTGTCTCTATTAGCGTTAGTCTCTTTTTTCAAACTATTGACTGCATTCGAACGCATTTCGATTTGACCTTTTTTTGGTTAATTCCAATTGCAATGCGATTTCACATGCTTTATCAAAGTTTGAGGTTAGGTCATCCATTAGTTTTTGTTGGATTCGTTCGCTTTTAAGACCTCTTATAAGCTGATCCAATAATTCCTCATTGAGATGCTTTTGTTGTAAATAAGCGACATCTTTAGCGTGTTCCGTTGTAATGAAATCGCCAAACTCACATTCTTGAGACAAAAATTTGAACCTCACAATATAGTCAGAAATCGTCTCACCTTCTTGCTGCATGGCATTGAAAAATTTGTATCTCTCCGAACGCTTATTTCTCTTGGGCTGGTAATATTCATTTAAAATTCTCATCAATTCAACGTAAGTTTTTTGACTTGGCAATTGAGGTGTCGTTAGCTTTTTGCGCAGCTCATAGACTTCGGCTCCGCACATGGTGACGAAAAGTGGTGCCTTTAGTTGTTCTGATATTGCATTGCAGATAAAAAATTGATCCATTCTATCCTTATATCCAGAAAAATCACCACCAGGAACAAATGGTTCTATCATTCCAATATAGCTGTTCGACATTTCGATATTAACACCTCGATTACAGGTTATGTTTACCACACGTTTTTCTTTGTTTTTGCTCGTCGACAACTGACTTGACTCTCTTTTTAACGATAATTCCTCTTTTTTATTTTGAATTGGAGTTTCAATCATTTCCAATTATTCGACAAAAAAAGATTATTTTAATTCGCACGATGGTTCTTTAATCTCGTCGCCATAAAATGTCTTAGAGGAAAAACGTGTTCATTCTGTTCCACAATAAGAATTCAAGTGTTTTTATTTCATCATTTTGACAGTTCAATGCTGTCACAATACATTACAGAAAGGACACTGAAAAAAATTAAAAATAAAACTTACGTCAATCGACAATGTCCCAGTTGTTTATGTAATGAATCCATGGTTTTATGTAATTTATGGACTGAAATGTAATATTTATTTTTATTTTGTTATTACTTAATATGTACTTACGCACATAAATGAAATATCGAGGGCTTATATTCAATACCCTCTATCTACAATTTTGATGAAAATGAGTTTTTGATGGTAACGTGAGCTCTTATTTATCCTTCAGCCATGACAATAATGCCAAACTTAAAATTTTGCTTTTATGGTATTATATTCTCATTTTGAAAAATCCACTATCTGCAATAACATTTTGTTACAAAAGCAAAATCCTCTATCTACACAATTTTGCTGGAAAAGCGTTTTCATTACCATTTTTTTGTGGCAGGTCAAATAAAGACTGGGTAAGTTACATGTGCCGATGCATGTATGTATATGTTCCGGTAAAATCCGATCTTAGGTCAAACTAGTTTTGCCCAGGCTAAACTTGTTCTACCTAATGCGATGTCCAACCGAAACCAAATCTTGTGGACTGCGTAGCTTCAGTTGGACTGATGATGAGAGTTACAAAAATAGTTTATTCTAAGATCGGGTTTGGCCGGTAGCTTACAGGTATATACATGTCCGCTCATTTACTACAATAATGTCATAACTCAAAAAATCAAAACTCGAGAAAGACGGCTTTAAAGTTTTGAATTTACATATACGCCGATACTAAAAATGAATACATATTTTATTCTAGTGAGATTCTGGTAAAGGCTCTCAAGAAAAGCAAAAACTCCATATAAAATGACCTACAAGAAATGGCTAAGAAATTTTCTTCAGTCAATTTCCTTAAGGCAGTACGCAGTTCTTAAGAAATTTACTACGCTTTCTACTACGGTTTTCTAAATTTTTTTTGTGAAGAAACAGCATAAGACAACCCAGTTTTGCAACAGAAATATATGCCCGTTGCATTATTTCTTGAGGAAAGAGTGAGGCAACAGGCTGTGAAGTATCAAAAAACGTCAAAATTCCTTGGACACACACGCGAAATAATGGCAATTTTTTCTTGACCGTTTTCTTGAGAGCTGCATACAGGGCTTAATCGATACAGCTATGATATTTTTACACGAAATAGAAGAAGACGTAGCGATAATTTCTGCATACTCAACTCAAAATTTGTATTTTTTGGATTATGACACTACTAAAGTAAATGAGCGATGTGTATATGTTTATTTGCCTCCACTTGGTTCGAAGATTCCCACAATTCTCTGTTACTCATATCTATTTAAGAGTTTGACCAACCATCTCTTCGATGACAGACAAAAGCCCTGGTGCAGACAAAGTCCCGTACCTCGTTCTAAAAAATTATCCGTATCCCATCAAACATAGAGTCATTAAACTCCATAACTACATTTTATTTCAAGGGTTGTATCATCAAGAGTGGGAAACTGCTATTATTATTCCTATTGCCAAACTAAATACGCTAATGATATTTTAATTTTTTCTAAGACTAAGGACTTGACGCAAGTAAGAATTATTTTTTGTAACATACCAAACGATCTAATCAATTGGTCCAAATCTTCAGGAGCTCAGATTTAAGCTGAAAAAGTAATTTTTTCACATATGCAGAAAATACAAATAAATACATACATCCAACCCTCTCCTTGTCTAACACCCCTCCCCTATACTGATACATTGAAAATATTTGGAATGATTTTTTACAATAAACCTACTTTTAAGCAGAACTGTCATTATGTAAAAGTTGACTTTGGGCTCGTAATTTATGGACACTGCGCAAAAAACATCTTAAATTGCTAGAAACACCTTACTATGTAGCAGAGGAGAAAAAGCATCCGTGTATTTCCCACCTCGCCAATAAAAGCTATCTCTCACGTCGAATCCTGCTTTCAACAAAAAAACTGATGTAGCACGCAATCACCTTTTTTTCGTATATTAAGCTACATCAAAGATTTCGACATCATCCGATGCTTAGATACTAAAGTAAAAAATCTACCGCAAGGGCATTTGCCCAGTTTGATACTCATAAATTACCTGGGAGCTTATTTTCACAGACGGTTCCAGATATGGTGGTAACAAAAGGGCTGGGTGTTACAATTGTCTTCAGTGCTTTTCCCCCGTACTACTCGGCATTTACAGCCGAATCAGCTGTACGTTTCGCCTCTATAAACGAAGGAAATTTCCTCATCTGAACGGACAGTAAACCAGCCAGCGAAGCCTCTTTTAACAGTGCTAATGATTCTCATATAATTTCGAAATCACGTGAAATACTCTTTTGACACAAAAACACATATAAAATTATGTGGTTACCTGGGCACATCGGAAGAGAAGGGAACGAATTTTCACACCTATGATTTCTGCATTAAAATCTTAGTTTAACATAGTATTTACGTCTAAAGAACTGACATTTTCATTATTCTGCAAAACCCTCTATCAGCAAATTTTTCTATATAAATAGTTATAATTCGAATTGCAATAACCTCTATCTGATCTTTAAACTAAAATTAAATGAATTAAAAGTAAAAAACTAGTTTTAGTATATTGCGTGAATATTTAAGACATGCGTGTGTACTTAAAATTATTAACACTTTTAAAAACAGCTGCCAAAACAGTTTTTTTGCTCTCCTGAAAAATTGAGTTTTTGCAGATAGAGGGTATTGAATATAAGCCCTCGATATGCACTTTTGAAAAACTACATGCACATTTTTGTTTGAACGATGTAATATCAATATCTTTTATACAAATAAGAAATAGTGACTATTCAATTAATTAAAACATTAAAAAGTTCTAAAATAAGTTTCCCTTCCATTGAGCGGACACCTCTCTTGGGCGGACAAAAAATGACTAACGGCGAGTGTCCGCCCAAGGGAGGTTTCACTTTATATGCATATTTGGCCTAGAAAATATGTACGGTGGTCCTTTTTTTTGCATTTGCATAATCTACACAATATATGTAACCTAATTTGTGTTAATAAACCAGCGAAAATTATGTTTCCGAGGAAAAACTGGCGAGTCATGCAAAAGTTCGAGCTAATTGAGAATTGCCCATATCATACTCAACTAAATCCGAGTCTCTCTACAAAAACTGTCCTAACTGATAATAGAAAATTTTAGTGTAACTAGAGGCCAAATATAGAAAATTGGGCGGGACAACTAACGAAAAACATGCATTATAGCAGACGACAGCTTTTTAGTACACTTTCATATGGATTTACACAATGCTTTAGGTAAATTATTTAGGGATCATAAAGTTCGCGAGCGTTTAAAGAAGCTTATTACTTGCTTTTACATATGTAAGTACCAGCCAGTAATGCGAAAATGTTGTGCTCAACCTCAACCACCGCTGGGTTCAACAGTGCCTGGTTAACACCTTTTGCACAATCCCTTAATGAGTGGTTATAATGCCTAGTGGTGGGTACAGATGTAGAACGTTGACATGAACCAGCCGATATTGTAATGTAACTTGGTATATTCTTACTGTAAAGCTCATTTGCACCTTTAACTCGCCTGTCCTATACATATACCCGTAAGTACTACATACATACATAAATTTGTATATATTTACATGAATATTTAAATGAAATATGTCTGCAAGTACATAAAAAGGATGATACGTGAACTCTTGAAAGGTAGTCAAATAAAAAGACTGGAACAATAACTACAACGTGCTGCAGTATTTTAGCATTTTATGTGTTTATCCTTGCTTCAGAGAATCTGAAGGACGATTGTAACTATGCCAGTATGAATAAGCAAACTCTGTCATGGGTAGGGTTGCCAACCGTACTACAATAAATATTATTTTTTCGGTCAGCGTACTACATACTGTTGGAAAACAATATAGTATGCAAAAATACTATATTTCTTCAGTTATAAATATATTTCAGCAATTTGCAAGAAAATATTTGCATTGAAATGGGTGACCTTTATACTGAAATAACAATACTAAATTAAATATTCCTTAAAATTAAAATGTCAAAATACTGATAATGAATTACCAAATTTACTTAAAAGTATTTCATTTCTACGGCATTCACAGAAAGAGATTTTTCTATAATGAATGTGAAATAGCGAGATGAGAGATACAAAGCGATTACCTCACTAATAAAGAATTTACTTTTTGATTTATATTACTACTTATTCATAGTTAACAGTGATTTGTTAAAAACTGCGAAAAGTGCAGCGAAATATATTTTTTATGAGAGAAATGCATAAGAAAGAAAAAAGATGTATACATACTTAAAAAGGATTTTTACTTTTTCTTTTAACCCTTCTTTCAGCTATAAGTCTCCCGGGTGGTTTTCGGCGATACTTTTTCAAAAATTTCCATGTTTTAATTAAGTTAGGACTATGGCCCTAATTAACCTTACTATGATTTCGTTTAGGATGTATTTTTGTATCATTTGTCTTTAGCTTAAACTACAAAAAATAAATAAATAAAAGTTCATGTCTCATTCGTTTTTGATGGATTCGTCATCCCGGTGACTACATGTAATTGGACGTAATAATAATTTGGATCAGGATTTTAAGCACAGATATTTCATATTTGATCGACTATATTAAATTAATGGATTTTAAATAAGAAAAAAAAATAAATATATACAAAAAATATAAGTAATACTTAGTGATAAATAATGAAATTATCCTGACATGCTTGAAAATTTAATTCGCCAAGGGCCTGCCACTAACTGAATATTTGCACTAAAAGTTTGGTGCCATTTGATCGATCGTGTCGACGCCTACAGTGAAATAAAATAAACTCAATCGAATCAGTCGGTACCCACGCACGCTGAGGGCGATTTGAGTTTCGTCTTTTTGTATTCTGCTGCGTATTTTTCCCCGATTTTATTCGAAATTTTTGGACGGATATGTATGGATCGTTATGGATTATATGGATATGCATGGATCATTAGACAATGACTTTCTCGTATAAAGTATTGTATTAGCTTTTGAGATATAAACCTCATTTGTCTCTACATGGTTGGGAGTTGAATTCCAAGCGGGGTGCTGAACGGTCTCTTCTTCTGTCTGCTCTTCCAATTTCGATTCGGCTTCATTGCACCGTGCGACAAAAACAAAAAAATTTCGAAACACATGAAGCAATCAATATACCCACGAAACTGTGGGCCTAATATAGTAAAACTGCGTTTTTAGTTATTCTCTCTGACGTAAGGATTTTTTTAAAGGACCTTGTAGTTTCAAAGATATGATTAATTCCAAAACAAATTTAAAAAATTCATTCAAATGTAGAAAAACAGTACGGGTACCAAATGAAAGAGTAAGTTCTGTAGAATTAAAAAAAAATTTTGGTTCACAAGGACGAATAGGTATTGAAAATGTCTTTTTTAATTAGTTTTATTTTTTTTAAGCATATTAGTCCTTAACATATAATTTTTTCGAAAATAACACTGGTTTACAGCAAATTTGTTCCGAAAATCGAGATAATTTTTTTTCTATGGATAACTTTTTGAGATATTCGCAATTTACCGTTATTCAGCTTTAAAAAATAGTGGTTTCACTTAATCACGTATATTTTACGAACCAATTGAATAATCGTAATACGAGATACGGGAAATGAAAGCAAATAAAATTCCCCATAAACCGTGGATACATCACTTTTCTATAGCCCTGATAGTTTCTGAGAAACTAATAATTTATTTCTGACGCCTCTTGTTTTCGATGCATACACTCTCCCTACTCAGGTGTACGCGGCGTATGAGTAACACTCTTTTCTGCTAATATTTCATACAAAACATCATTATTTTCATGTTTATCTATCGATTTTCTTCATTAGTAGCTTCGTTTTTTTTCTTAAGGAACAGGCTTTAACACAAGTGCAAAATATTTACACAGAAACTGTTATTTTTTTACTTGTTTCCCTGTTAAAATTTGAATTTTTTGCATTTTTCTATAAGAAAAAAAATATGGAACGATTAATTAATTTCTGAGAAACTATCACGGCTATCAAAAAGCGATGTATATACGGTTTATAGAGAATTTTATTTTCTTTCATTTACTATACGTCGCATTACGATTATTTAATTGGTTCGTAAGATATATGTGATTTAGTTGAACCACTCTCTTTTGTAAGCTGAAAAACGGTAAACTGCAAATATCTCGAAAACGTATCCATACAAAAATAAATTTACTCGATTTTCGGAATCACCGAGCGGTGAGACGCCAGAGAGAAAAACTAAAAACGCAGTTTTACTATATTTGGCCCATGGTTTCGTGAGTATATAAAATTTTGTGTGTGTACAATTTACTGCCGCACGGTGTTATAGTTGAATTTACGATCATCTTCCACTACATAAAATTCTGCCGGAATGTCATTTTCGAATATTCAAATACACAACAATAACAAAACCTCGTTAAAACAGTTTATCTGTCGCCTACTACCATTTAAGTTTCGTTTTCGAAAATTCAAATATACTTTTGCTGGCGGTGTATGCATGGTGCATAGTTCATATAGTCACCGGGGTGACTAACAGTGTTACGACCGACTAAAAATTCTTCGCTGCAGCGAGGTTAAATAAAATGTTATAGTTATATGAATTTTCAGTTTTTTGGAAAAAGTACTATAATTATCTTAGAAAATGTTGGCAAGCCTAGTCATCGGTGACCTGAAGTGGGTTGTACCGGCGTTGTTTGTCAAAAACTCAAAGCATAATCTTGGTGTAGCTTAAAAATAAGAACCATCAAGTGTATTCAGTCAGCAGCATATTGTTAGAAACTTAATGGCGCATAAAATATAAACCGCATTCACGTACATACATATTTACATACCTGCATACTCCGATAACCGCCAGTAGTGCGCTCCAACATGCATAGATACCGTTGTCATCCAGCCCCTGGTCCACCAATGCAAATGTCATTCACACGCTCCGCACTACATCGGCTGTTTCAATAATTGATGAAACGTAGTATGTATGTATAGAGCACATATGTAATGCATATACATATGCATATGACCGTACCCTGCAAAAAATTGTGTGACTAATCTCTAAAGAGAGTATTCCGAGATTAGCCTCAATCGGGTACAATTGGGCATTAATTAGGCGCAACTAGACTCATACGGATATTATCCCTTACAGGTATAATTCGAGCTCAATTAGTCCCCGACGGTACAACGATTGAATGATATGTACGGACTTAGTCAATGAAATTTCATGGGCGGCGTTGGCACATAGAGAGAGTATTTTCTTAACAAACTTGAGAACCCTGGTTCGAATCGCAGCTGGCGCAAATTTTCATTTTTTATTTATTTAAAGGTTAAATTAGTGGTAGCATACCCTAACGCCATAGCCATAACCGTAACCACAAGACCTATCATCAATTATAAGTATCATAACCATAAACAGCTTATTTTTCGTAGTCAAAAATATCAGCGTTGCCAGGCGCGGAACAAGACGCGGAAAATGTGTAATATCGTAGGATATTTGCGCAGTACTTCCTTCACTATCACTAAATTAACACTAAATTATTAACACTCAACAGCAGATCATAATAAAATATGTACATCAAATTAAAGGTACTAACTTGTACTTTCTTAATTCTATAAATATCTTTTGCATTAATTATGAAATTTTGGCAAGAATGTTAATTTATGAAAAAATTCGAAATTTTTATGTACTTCACTTGAAAGATTAATTTATTGTCTTTATTTTGACATCATTCGTTTTTGCATCGTTTGTGTAGTTCATAAGATGTTCTTCTTCTTCTTCTTATTTGGCGCTATAACCGCCTAAGCGATTTTGGCCGAGTTCAACAAAGCACGCTAGTCTTTTCTCTTCTGTATCAACTGACGTCAATTGGACATGCCAAGTGAAGCCAAGTCCTTCTCCACCTGGTCTTTCCATCGCAGTGGGGGCCTCCCTCTTCCTCTGCTTCCAACTCCAGCGGGTTCCGAGTTGAATACTTTCAGAGCACCGTCCATTCGAACGACATGGCCAAGCCAGCGGAGC
Source organism: Rhagoletis pomonella (assembly GCF_013731165.1). Taxonomy (NCBI): domain Eukaryota; kingdom Metazoa; phylum Arthropoda; class Insecta; order Diptera; family Tephritidae; genus Rhagoletis; species Rhagoletis pomonella. The sequence goes on from NW_023458556.1 coordinate 79,198,431, forward strand.
CGCTGTAATTTAATTCGCTGCACTATGTCCATGTCGTTGTAAAGCACATCATTCCATCGTCTGCGGTACTCGCCGTCGCCAACGCGTAAAGGCCCACAAATTTTCCGCAAAATCTTTCTCTCGAATACTCCGATAGTAGCCTCATCGGATGTTGTCGTTGTCCATGCTTCTGCGCCATATACCAGCACCGACATGATGAGTGATTTATAGGGTGTGGTTTTCGTACGTCGAGAGAGCACTTTACTCCTGAAGGGACTACACAGACGAAAGTAGTACTTGTTAGCAAGGGTGATTCTGAGTTGGATTTCCATGTTGGCATTATTATCGGTGTTAATGCTGGTTCCCAAGCAAACGAAATTCTCTACTTTCTCGAAATTATAACTGTTAACAGTGACGTGGGTGCCAAGGCGCGAATGTGCTGACTGTTTGTTTGATGACAGGAGATACTTCGTCTTGTTTTCGTTTACCACACCAGAGCCATTCGCTTTTCTTCCTTATCCAATTTGGAAAAGGCAGAACAGACTTCGCGGTTTTTGTTACCGATGATATCGATGTCATCGGCATAAACCAGCAATAGCACGCTCTTGTAGTAAATTGTTCCTGAGCGGTTGAGTTCTGCAGTTCATATTATCTTCTCCAACATCACATTAAAGTAGTCACATGAAAGGGAGTCTCCCTGTCTGAAGCCCCGTTTGGTGGCGAACGGCTCCGAGAGGTCTTTCCCAATTCTGACGGACCTGGTAGTATTGCTCAACGTCATTTCGCCAAATTCAGATATAGCGGCGTATGCGCAACTCCTTTTAGTGCTGTCGAAAGTGGCTTTAAAGTCAGCAAATAGGTGGTGAGTGCCGTCCTTTTCTAGCGGGTCTGTTCCAAGATTTGGCGTATTGTGATGTTAATATTTAAGAAACTCAAAAAATGTTAATGTAACTTCGTATATCTTCTTTATATTTGAAATCAGCGTGAGAAGTTCTATCTAGCCACATTTTTGGTTTTTGCATAGCTAATGTCTGACAACACGTTCTTACTCACAGTACAGTATTGGCCATAAGGTTGGTTGGAACAGTTGTTTTATATGGTTGTGATTATGTCACCACTAATTTAAACTTACAGTGAGTAGTCACTTTTTATACCCGTTCGGGTATAAAGGGGAACAATTAGTCTCTTCATAGGACATGCTCGAACAAAAGCGAACTGTTCATTCCATAAACGAGATCAAAAGTGGCTTAGTCGCATTTTTTTTATATATCTGTGTTCGTATGGAAAAGTAGCTTATGTTGGGAAGCTGGCCTTAGTATAATGCGGCATTCCCTATATTTTTTAAACGACAAGGACCTTTTTGATGAGACTTAATAAGAATATTGTCTTGCTAGTATCGGAACTATTTCTTATTTCTTGCCAAAAGTTCTTCAACGGCTCGGCGCCAGTGAGTCATTCGCAATCGAATGCGAATGCTGCATTATACTAAAGCCAGCCTTTCTACATAACCCAGCAAAAACTTTTAATTTTTTGGGAAGGACTTATTTTTGTATCAATGGAGTAACGCAATACAAGTCACCTCAAGACAATGGTCCAAAAATGGTTCCCCAATCGAGGGTAACCGCTTACCTTTTCGTTTACAGAATGCATTATTTTAACATGTGCATGTCATTGGAGGTAATCGAATAAATGTAAAATTTCATTACATGTAATGCAATGGATAAGCGAAAATTGTCTTGAGGCGACTTTTATTGCGTTACTCCATTGATACAAAAAGAAGTACTTTCCAAAAAAGTTATAAGTTTTTGCTGGGAAGCTCCTATTCCATAAGAACACAGATATGTACATACATTTGTACGTACATATGTATTTATTTAACTGCGGTGAGTATTTCATTGCCGCAGCAATCGCCAAAAATAATTACAATTTACGATACAAATTGACGTTGGCGTGCCACGCTTGTTTCGACAGTATGTAAGACACTAAGGGCCAATTTCACAATGCGTAGTTAACTCAGAATCGGGAGTTAACTACAGAATTTCGTACTGAAAATCTCTAGTTAACTGACGATTCTGAGTTAAATACGCACTGTGAAATTGGCCCTAACTCATAATGATATTCTTATGTTAATACAGGTATATTTCATGTAAACAAGTGCATACCCGAGGGATGTGTGAGCTCCTTCGAAAATTTTCACTTAAACTGTGAAGGAAAGCAGCTGTCTAAATACATGTGCGTGTATATATGTATCGAGACATATATATGTCTATATGCACATACATACATATGTCTATATGCACATACATACATATGTGTTTTCTCCCATTAGGGCATTGTTTTTTTTTGTTTATTGGCATGATTTACGCTAATGAGAGTTCAGCAACCATGTCAGTTGCAAAACTTTGTTTAGTGGAAGGAGAATTGTCGGGTTAATAGCTTTATCGTATTTGAGTATAAATTTAATTTCAGAGTGGCGTTCAAATGAAATTTTGTGAGCTTATATCTTGGCCAAGGTTTTTTCATTTGTTGTCAATGAACTTGGAAATTTTTCAAAGTTAACCAAATTAGGCTGAATGTTAAGTGTGAACGGCCTGATGCTCCAATAAAACGTTGGTCTTAAGTTAAGATGATTGATTACTGCACGTTCAAAAATTTGGGTTTAATTTTTAAACCGCGCTGGGACTACTGCCTTTTTTAATCTTTTATAGTCTACTTTTTAAACCAGTCAATAGTTTTAAGCAATTTTTAATATATTCTGGTTTAAATTTTAGTCCAAAAAGTTCGTGGTTTTAAAATCAAACCAAAATGTTTTAATTCTAGTTTCTAGGTTTCATATATAAAAAATTTGGTTTAAAATCTAAACCGAACATTTGGCTGTAGCTGAGTGTGCAAAGATGCTTGATACAATTGGTTGCTACCAAGGCTGTTTATGTTCGTTCACCCTGCATTTCTCTTTCAGCCTTTGAATGAGTTTATTAGCAAAGAAATACAAAAGGTGAGAAAATACCTTTCAAATGATACCTCACAAGTCTAAACCGGAAGAGTTTAGGTTCAGTTATTCAAGTTTTTCTTATACAAATCTTTGAAAAAAGTTAAAAAATAGCATCAAATATCCCATTATCACGATTCCGTTAAAATTTTTTTAAAATATTTTTATGCAAATTTTTTAAGCTTAAACCGTTTTGCCATTTGAGGGGATTTAAAAAAATCTTTAAGAAACCATTTTTATTCATAAAAAACTCTTTTTTTTGAGGTATTTTCAAATCGGTCCAGCTCACGTAAATCTTAATATGTTTCCGAAATATTTTGGTGAACGTCTTAAACTATAATAGATTTTATAATTGCAATGGAAAAACAGTACCGATTTTTTTTTGTATGGGGAGTGAGGCAGTCTACATAGTATGCATATATAACAACAAATTGAATGAAATGACAAACCAACTCACATTGTTTATGTATAATTTTTGGACTTTTTTCATCAAAACAATCGATAGTACTATTGATAGTGTCGACATTTTCTATAGTATCGATACTATCGATGTTTGTGACTATCGAAACTATCGATGGCTACGACTATCAATAGTTTTCCAGCTTTACAACGATATAGACATACTTAGTGCGGCTTGTTAAAATACAGCGGCTCCGCTGGCTTGGCCATGTCGTTCGAATGGACACCGACGCTCCAGCTATGAAGGTATTCAACTCGGAACACACTGGTGGAGGAAGACATGGCTTTTCCTAGCATTTTCAATTGACGTCAGTTAGCACAGAAAAGAAACGACTGGTGTGATTTGTTGAACTCGGTCAAAATCGCTTACGCAAGTTACAAACTGAATTTCATTGAAATCGGATAGCATTTACCATCTGCGTCCCCTTGTGTAAAGGGCGTGGCAGTCCGCTAAATTCTGTTATTTTTCATATTTGTACACTCCTAGCCAAAAGTACTCCATGTTAAAATTTTGAGCAAAATCGGAGGACATTTTCTACTTTTTGCCACATTTCATATGGAGCTGTACCATTGTGCGGCGCTACGGTTAAATATTAAATATTAACTGATTTCAAAATAAAACAAGTAAGAAATTCCAAGTTCGGACGGAGCCGAACTTTAAATACCCGGCGCAAGTATTATATATATGTTTTTCACTTTTCGAAAACCTCCCGCTACATGGTAAGCAGAGGTGGTTTTACCCATATTTTAACCATCTTCGAAAAAACGTTCAGTTAGATATAATGAAATTAACTTATACATATGTCTAATGTGGGCGGTATCATGTCCATTATCCAAAATTCCAAATAATGTTACTTTTGTTCAAAGGATTGTTGTTAGTTTCAATTTTGAGAAAATTAGCGCCCTTAAATTTCGAATTATCGAAGTTTCAAGCATTTGTGAAATTTACCGTTATATGGAAAGCGACCGTAATTTTAGTCCGATTTCAATAATTTTCAACTTTTTGCTTTTATGTGGCAAGAACGGTTACCGAGATACATATATGTATGTGATCATAAGTTGGCGGTGCCGCGCCCATTTTCCAAAATTTTATCATAAACTTATGTCTTGGTAAAGAATTATTGCAAGCATAAATTTTGAATGCATTAGCTTTAGTATTTACTGATTTATCGAAGATTTCGTATTTCTCTAAATTACCGTTATATGGGATGTGGGCGTGGTTATTGTCCGATCTTGAAAATTTTCAGCCATTTGGTATATTGTACCAAGGCCAACAACTGTGTCAAGTTTGGAAGAAATTGGTGCAGCGTTTACCAAGATATACACATGTAACCATAAGTGGGCGTGGCTACGCCCATTTTCCAAAAATTTATAATATTCTTATTTTTCGTCTAAAAATTATTGTAAATTTCAATTTTGAGTGAATAATCTTCAGTAGCTGCTAAAATATCGAGATTTTCGTATTTCTGAAAACTACCGTTATATGGGAGGTCTGATTTTGCCCATTTTCAATACTATCCGTCCTACGCTCGAAAGAAGTACAGGTATCAAGTTTCGTTAAGATATCTCAATTTTTACTCGAGTTATCGTGTGCACAGACGGACGGACAGACAGTCACCGGTTAATCGATTTCTCTTTTCATTCTGATCATTTATCTATATCTATCTCGATTCGTTTTGCCTGTTACAAACAACCGTTATGTGAACAAAGTTATAATGCCCTGGTGCACAAGTGCGCTCGGGTATAAAAAAATACAGTTTTCCTTATTTCCCATTTTCGATAATTCTGGGGGTTATAGCAAACAAATTCCAAAAAAATAATTTTTTGTATATTTTTGGCCACCCTATTGTACATACATATATCCATACGTACACACATATGTACATTAGACTGCATCATTCCCCATACAAAAAAAAATCGGTACTATTTTTCCATTGGAATTATAAAATCTATTATATTTTAAGACGTCCACCAAAATATTTCGAAAAAATATTAAGATTTAAGTGAGCTGGACCAATTTCAAAATACCTCCAAAAATGTAGTTTTTTATGAATAAAAATAGTTTCTTAAAATTTTTTTTGAAAAAATCCCCTCAAATGACAAAACGGTTTAAGCTTAAAAAAATTGCATAAAAATATTTAAAAAAATTAAAAAAAAAATTTAAACGGAATCGTATTAATAATATTTTTGATGCTGTTTTTTAACTTTTTTCAAAGATTGGTATAAGAAAAACTTGAATAACTGACCCCAAACTCTTCTGATTTAGACTTAAGAGGTGTCGGTGGAAAGGTTCAAAGGATGAAAGAGAAAGATAGGATGAACGAACGCCATTCAAAGTAGAATTAAGATGTGCTGGTATTTGAAAAAAAAAATTGGGACACGAATGATTTTTTTTTGGACAGAAATAAAAACGGTGTGAAAATACCTATCTACTGAGATCCTATAAGTCTAAATAAGAATAGTTTTGGCCAAGTTATTCAAGTTTTTCGTAAATCAATCTTTGAAAAAGTAAAAAATCAGCATCAAAAATCTCATTCTTACGATTCCGTTGAAAAGATTTTTAAATATTTTTATGCAGATTTTTTAAGCTTAATCTGTTTTGTCATCTGAGTGGATTTTTTTCAAAAAGTTCTTTACGAAACTATTTTTATTCATAAAAAACTCCATTTTTGGAGGTATTTTCAAATCGGTCCAGCTCACTTAAATCTTAATATTTTCCCAAATATTTTGGAGAACGTCTTAGAATATAATAAATTTTGTAATCCCGGTGGAAAAACCGCAACTTGTTTTGGTGATGCAGTCTAATGTACATATGTGCATACAATGCAAATAGTTAGATTAATGGTATCGGTTACAATACTTTCTATTTTCTTAATTTATGTATAGGTTTGTAGGTGTATCTATGTACTCGTATATGTACAGATGTATACTTGTGATAGTATGCTCAGAAATGCTATGGGGAAAATTAGATTTCCGGATGTCATTTGATTTCTGAAAAAGAAACGTCAATGAGTTTCCAGTATCAACATCCAACCAACATTCAACACTCGAAACATTTTATTAATGATGTTTTAGGTGCCAGTTGACAGATCTTCGATTCACAAATGTTTCGATTTGTGCATTATTTAAGAAAAATCCAAGGGATTTGGAGAACAGACGACTGCCATATTAAGGAGAAGCCAGTGATGGAAAGTGATGTTCAAACGCTTTTCGCTGCAAGCCATAAGCACACTCGAGGAACGTATACACTGCAAAAAATCCGCAGCAGCTGTAAGTGAGGTAATACCATTACTAAACATAATAACAGCAATTCAAAATGCAAATAGCAAGGAAGCCAGAGCTACGGAAATGATGCCTTTTTGTGCAAAGTAGTAGAGTAGAAAGTGCCTCCTGCTGGGTATTTCCATCATTGTCAGTGTCAAAGGCCACTATTTATACCAACAATGTAGTCGTCACTTACAGGTCTATTCTACGCTGGTAATAAAAAGTTTGTAACCGGTAAATAAAGTTCCTGTCAATTTTTAAACCCTTTTCACATTCTGTATACTCTTGTAACCGGTAAATTTTGATACCATCTCATAAGCTGGTAATAAATTATTGCCCCGTGAAATATGCAATACCAGGATTTGCACAATTCTTCATAGCTGAATTGCTGAATATTTTAACTGCATTACCAACGTACCTAGAATCGCGGTGACAAGAACTGGTAACATTTTTTGGTAATACAATTTTCCGGTTACAAAATCTTCGGTAACGTGCAGAATAGACCTGTTAGAGCAACTCTGCCTGCCTTTGGTTGTTGCCCAGAAAGTTGACTACTCTCCGACGCTACTCATTCATGTTGAGTGTACCTACTTCTTGGATCGTTTGTAAAAATCATGGAACATAAAATGCACGCGGCAAAATTGCCAACAACAACAACTAAAACAAGCGCATTGCAGGCTGAAGAGCTCGAGAGGTACTGCGACGGCAGTTGCAATGGAGGACGGAAGAGAGAAACGAGTGCAATGTGATGAGTGACGTTTGAGTGCTCGGTGTTGGCAGGTGGTATAACATTAGTTTCCTATAAGTGGCGAAGGATGGCGCGTTTGGTTTATTGGCACAGTAATTTCCGAGCAGAGTCCTTACCTAACCGTTACCCCATCCCTTCCACTTATAGTTTGAAGGGCTTTGTGTGCATGTGTATGACAATATGTCCTTGCCGGTCGCACTTAACACCCGCTTTTTCCAGTCCAACTACCGAATGTTGGTATTACTCCGTAACATCGGTGCTGCAGCAAGTTTTGCCACCATAGTTGATCTAAGGACACACACCAAGGTATATACAAATATATGAATGTATGTCGTCTGCGCATATTTTTATCTACATACATATACATATGCACGTTTATGCGTACTTTCATATACATACATATGTGCAGGAAAATTTGTTGAATGTGCAAACATGTGCCTACAAGTACTCGTATTGACAAAATAAAACAACAACTTTTTCGGAAGAGCGTCACAACTTTGTAGCGGCATAATGGATGTGTCATAGTTTGTAGTGAAATTAAAAGCCTGTTGCACAAAAAACAAGCAGGACCGACAGCTTATAGCCTGCCGCCTGCCAAATTGGCACATTTCTGCCATGTTGCACACGTGGCGCTGCACAGGCACAGAGCCATGACCGAGAGAGGCTTGGCTGTAAGAGTAGCATGAGTGGCTAGGCGTGCATAAAGTATTCCGAGGGCTTGATTGTTTCAAGTGGCAGCGTGGAAAATGTGGATAGGCTAGGAATAACAAAATTTATACGAAGCTGGTAATGGCATTAAAGTCTAATTAACTGTTTCGGAAGCGAGAGAGTATCCAATACATATAATATACTTTGTTGATACAATTTACCAACACTGGCATGTAATTTTGGCCTATGCTTCCATGTTGACGTAGATACAATAAATTAAATTCTCTGTAAACAAGAGCTTTTGCAACACTTCATAACCCAATTATTTGTCAGTTGTTAAATTTATTTTAAACCCTTTATGTAGAGTAAAAGTATTACATATTACATTTATTGTAAAATGATACAATGATGGAATGGCGACGATTCGGTCGGTTTGTTGGAATTACTTATCTTCAAGTCCTCTCAGGCTACCACAAAGCAGCCCAATTTTATTGAGCTTATCGTGCAAAAAGAGGTTTCGTAATCTTTAATCAAGATCAAGATCTTGATCTTGATCTTGATCAAGATTCTTGATCGTATTATACCCTACAAAAAGGCAACGCTGCAATGCATTGACGTCTTAGTTTGGAATCATGTGGGCATCAGTTGAAGCTTATTTATGAAAAGGAGACATGACTTTTGCAAACAGAACTTTTTCCTAGTGTCATGCATATTCCAACATATTGGGGTCCATTCAGTGACTTCTAATAGGTACTTGTAGCGAGAGAGTAAAAGAATCATAGGGAGTAAAATTGAGAGCAAGAGAATATTATCAGAAAAAGTTATTGAACGCAAAACTGGTAAAAACATTACGCCATTTTGACACTTTTAGACAGTTAAGTTCTGACATGCAATTTTCTTTTTATTGGGAATAGTTGAAATCGTCACAGGGAACGTAAAGTATAGAGAAGGACCGAAAACTGTGAATGCCACATTTTTCGAGCCAACAAAACTGGCGAAGCGC